>NC_138032.1:14490783-15118283 GCF_964106645.2 Podarcis pityusensis | reverse complement strand
ATAATAAACAGCCTTCCTTCAGAATTCACACTTATCCAAATTTTTGCAATGCAGTTTGTTGTAAAAGTTCTCCGCCCAAGTAATGAGTGCAAAAATGCATTTGCTATAGTGTGCATCTAAATGCATATGTTCATTAAAATAACGTACAAAAATACATTATGCTAGGTGAAATTGCATACAAAAAAGTGTGTATTAGGCTGAGGAAACCCAGCCAGATAGGCGGGGTATAATTAAATTATGATGATGATGATGATGATGATGATGATGATGAGACAAGTCACACTAAAATACTGAAGAATTCTCATTAGTATTTTTTTTTAATTGCAAACTGATGTAGAAAAGTGGGGAACTGAATGTAAGATTGGAAAAATGAGAAGCCAAATGACATGTTTGCGTGTTCCTCTTGGATGCTGCACACACACACACACACACACACACACACACACACTGCCTGCATGAGAAACACCAATTCTAATTTGCCATGTGGAAGCACCAACACGTCACAACTTCTGATCAGCAGTTTTGCCTCCAGGGCAAGACCCTCTCCATGGGCCTCTCTTCCTTCTGTGATTCTAACTCACCACTACATCCATCGCCAGCTGCTGCTCCTCCTCTTCCCAATCAGTGCTATTACACGCTTGTTTGCCAGGCAGAACATCCACGCCATCTACTCCTCCTCCTCCTCCTAACCACCACCAGTATCTGAGTCAGAGCAACAAGTGGACAAACAAGCAGGTAGAAGTGGTCAAGGGGAGCCCAGGGGGTACTCTTGAACACTGGACCCTCACTATGAGGCCTTTGGCAGGTGCCTGACTCTGCTGAGCATCGATTCCAGCCCGGCTGATCAGAGACGCTGTATTCACACACTTCCACTTCCTGCAAACAAGAGTGATAGCATTTAACTGTGTGTCTTTATGGCTTCCGCTCCTGATGCCACGGCCTAAATAGAAGTCTTTTTATCTTGCCTTCCAAAGCGATGCTGTGAAAATCTATGGGGATTTATCACAGGCATATCTTTGTCATGGAGCCACAAGCATATTGGGATTTTAGAAAAAATGCTGCGGCCTGCAGATTGACAGGCTAGACCTTTGAAGTGAAAACGCGCCGAGATAGTCATCACAGAGAAATCAAGCCTGCTTCAGGCTTGTTGATCTCAGATGAGGCTTTAGCGTGGATAACTATGCATTAGATCATCGCTATGGTGTAACTGCCCATATGTAACTGCGCCATATTCAGAGTGTGGTCACTGGTCCATCTTATCACAATAGCGTCTACTTTGATTGTAGGGTAGCCAGTTATGCATCCCCGAAACAGAGTACAAAAGATGGGGCATATAGCTTATGATTTCCATCAGCTAAGTTCTGTGTATAGATGCACATTTAGGAATAATGTATCTCCTTAAAGTGAGGAATGCTGTGGCCAGGTGACCTGTGTGACTCTTTTTGTCTGGGGTCAGGTGCTAACTGTTGGTGGGTGTTATGTACTGAAGTTCTCACCCTGGGCCAGCAGGGGGATACTGTAGATAGTTATGCAAATGAAGGATCGAAAGTGACATTCAGTGATTGGATAGTTTTAGAAAGTTGTTACAGTAACGTGGTACTGGAGCTCTATATAAGCAGGCTGACTGAGCCCTTTAGTTCAGTTCTGTTCTGGCCTGTGAATAAACAAGAGCTGTTTGAAGAATCGCTGTGTTGTCTGATATGTTCACCCACAACTTAACAGTGGGCAATTCCTAGCCCCCTTAACAAACTTACAGGACCCAGGATTCTTTGGAGCATTGGGTGTGCTTTGAATGTGTTGATCTGCCCTAATTTTGTGTTCTGCCACATACCCCACGGCAGCCATTTTGTGACAGGTGCCCCCAGCACTTTCTCAAACTTCAGCATGTGCCCACTGGTCCAAAAAGGTTCGCCATGCCTGAAACAGAGGAATGTCCTCTATAGAGCAGAACACAAGGCAATCCTAACTGATAGGCCTTGACCAAGACGCTTGGATACGGGTCATCCTAGTGGCATAGGATGGGGGGGCACAGGGGTGGTTGCCCCAGGCACAAAATTGTTAGGAGGTGCAAAATTTAAGCACCCAGTGCTGCCTCAACACAGCTGCATGCTTCCATCACTGGGCTCCGTTGAATACGGCTTCTCCATGTGAACCAGGAAGTGGCCTCTCCAGACAATGGAACATATCTTTTTTTCTTATCTCTGTGGCTGCAATCTTCTGGGTGATGCAGATGCCAGTAGGCAGTTGAATGTGCATGCGTACTCTGTCCCGGGCACTGGCAAACCATGCTATGTCACTGGGTCATCCCCACTCCTGTTACCAGAAATCCACCGACTGGGAAAGGAACGGCACTTGAGTGCAATCGCCACACATAGTGGTAATTGCCTAATTTGCAGTCATGCCATGTGCCCCCCCCTATTTAATTATAGGCATGATGGGCAGTGCTCAGTGGGAACGAGGAGTATGGGGAAGAGAGAGTTAACCTTTCCGTTCACTTTGATCACAGCAAAACATCCTCCATGCCGCTGTTAGGCTTGGGGAGAGGCCCCATCGGCTCCTTTTGCTGCAATCATGGGGGTGCAGGGAGGGTCAAGCCTGTCCTCTCTTTGTGCTGCATCACCCCCCCCCCCGAAGACTCTCCATGTCTGTAATTAAATAAAGAGGGGAAATGTGAAGATTGCAAAAGTGAAATAATTAGCATTATGTGCAGCTGAGTTCTCTATAAGACGAGGCATGCTTTGTGCATAGAAGCTTCCAATTTAACCCCCTGGCATCTTCAGTGAAGAAGATCATTTAGCAAATGATGGGAGAGAGGAACTCAGCCTGAGATCCTGGAGAGCTGGCCCCCATCAGAGTAGACAATAATGGGCTGGTTCGATGGGAAAACAGTCTGGCTTGATATATTGCAGCTTCCTATGTACCAGAAGTGTTGGGACTTTATACTTGCAGAGCTTGTGTTTTGCCAGTGAGCTACGATTCTTCTTCAAAGCAGTACAAAGGTGCCTGCCAATAGGTAGCTCTGCTGGCAGTGAGTCGACAGCAATCAATTTTTATTGTATATAGCCAAAGGCCTTTACAAGGGGAATAAAAGGAAACTTTCATCTAAAATCATACACGTAACCTGTAGCAGTTTACAACTTAAAAGAAATTTACAACATTAAGACTTAAGACTGGAGTGCATTCACATAGCTGGAATGGAGCTTCTTGGCTGTCAGTGCGAATTTGGCTACCTGGTGTGTAATATACAGATGTTCATCTGCTAGGAGTTTCACTGTCACTTCCTGTGCGAATTGACCTGGAAGCCAATTAAGAATTGGCAAGCTAAAGTAATAATAAAAAAGAAAATGATTACCGGTAAATGAATCAAACGTTTAAATGAATCAAATGCAAAAACAAAAAATGGAAATGACAGTGGATTCTGAGGCAGCTCAGCCTGATCCCTTCCTCCCACAGATTGCCCGGCTAGTGCTCCCCGCTTGGCTCTGAGATACTCCCAGTGGGCCAACTGCGGATCTGCACATTCAGCTGGCAGAAGGGGGAAGTTGGCTCCAACGGAATGACACCTGTGTCATTGACTCAGCCAAGAGAGCTGAGCAGAGGGATGCTTCCTTTTAGTCAACCCCCTGCCAGAGCGGAAGTTGGACTGTTCTGCCCATCTCTGCTAGGTGCTCTGGCTTCCAGATTACACCTGTGTGGTGTAATCAGCCAGTGTGGTGTAGTGGTTAAGAGCAGTGGACTTGTAATCTGGTGAACCGGGTTCGTGTCTCCGCTCCTCCACATGCAACTGCTGGGTGACCTTGGGCCAGTCACACTTCTTTGAAGTCTCTCACTCCCACTCACCTCACAGAGTGTTTGTTGTGGGGGATGAAGGGAAAGGAGAATGTTGGCCGCTTTGAGACTCCTTCGGGTAGTGATAAAGCAGGATATCAAATCCAAACTCCTCCTCCACCACCACCTGGGTTCCTGGGATAAGGAAGCAATGACTGAGTTCTGGAAAACTTGATGCTTGCCTTTTTGGTCCCATTAAAGCAATGGCACCACTGTGGGTTTTAGATTCTTCGCCCGCCCCCTTTTATGACCTAGCATAGCTTCCATTGCATCCTATAAAGCAATTGGTCTTTAACTTCGCATCCTTAGCTTCCCAAGTACTTCAGTGCTCAATCTGATTGGTCTCAAGGGAAGGCGAGGCGTGCTGGAAGATGTGGGATATAGCGTCGCTAAGCAACAACGAGCCACGCGGCTTCCGCCAACATGTTTTATTCCACAATCCCTTCCTTCTGTAGCCGCATCCTTTCCCTAGCAACATCTGAACACATATAGAATATCAATTGGAACAATAAGCTTTTGGGGAACATTACAAATAAACTAGGAGGTACTAGCAGCAATTACTTTCCAGTCTGGTTTTAGAGTCTTTTCATGCATACAAGGCTGCATTCTCAAGATCATTTAACACAGATTAGGTAAGTTAGGTAATAATCTCAAGGTAAATTTTTCCATGTTAGCTTATCTGTGATACCAAGGATTCCAATGGGGCTTGATTTTGTATGTAGCATACTCATGCATAAGGGATGGGGGATAAATTTTATTTAGTTTGCATTTAAAAGGCGCAATTTACCTAATTTGCAATTTCTGAAGCAGCGAGCAAACCACAGCACAGCCATTCTTTGAAAGGATGGCCATTGAACCACTTCCAGATTCTCTGACCCAAGGAATAAGTACAAAAATGCATATATTGGGATAAATTGTGCATAAGAATGCATATGGAGTACATATATAAAAAATGAAACAGGAGGTATATTAGAAGAAATTGCTTTGCAAAAAATGTGTATATTCAGCAAATTTGCATATAAAATTGTGAAAATTGTGAGAATTTTGTGCTAAAAGGGTAGAAGGAAAATGGAGATAATACAACAAAAGATCAAACTTTTGCATTTGAAACTCCCTGGGGAAGGACCTAAGACATTAAAACTTCCTCACCACTGCTAAAACAGCTTTTTTATGGAGCCTCATCCCGGATTAAGGGATTGGGAGGTATTAGGGCCAATGGGGATGGCTGTAGTGTTCAAGAGTTTCAGCAGAAATCTTTTCTGGCCCTACCTGGAGATGCCCAGGGATTGAACCTGGGACCTTGTAATACTTTCCATGGATGCAGTGGGAGGGTTCACTGCTGAGACCGATCAGTGGGAAACTGAAATATACTTGGAGCCGAGTGTGGATTTCATGCTCTTTATTCAGCTCATAGTAGTGAGGAGTGAAAGTTCCCCCAAAATATCTGCTTTATATACATTATTTACACAATGGGTGATTGGCTAATTCTGGGATTCTTCTGTAGGCCAATCAGGTTGCAGATTCACTTCCACCTGGAGCTGGATTGGGTGGTTCCTGCGGACCAATCATACTGCTGCATTGTTCTAGAACCAATCAGACTGCTGCATTCTGGACCCTATTGTTCTAGGACCAATCAGATTGCTGCATTCTGAATCCTATTGTTCTAGGACCAATCAGACTGCTGCCTTTTGGATCCTATTCAACTCAGTACATAACAGAAATGTTAATGTGGATTTGTAAAAATGTAACAACTGCATGAACTTGCATGTGGGTGTGAGTGTCACTCAGTCACACACACTTGCATACACACAAACAAACACACACACACCCCTTCCCTATCACTCTCCCTCTCTCCCCTGAGCTCAGCTGCAGCTAACAGCCGGGAAAATATATATTAGTTTGTGGGAAATGTGCTAAGCTAAAGAGCTGTATCGTTCACATCTGGAATGCACCTGCACAATTAACTTTCCCTCATAATTTTATGCTTCTTTCTGATTTAATTATTGCTAAATTAGGCTGTGGATTTATTTTTATTTCTTTGGTGTGGCAAAACAGAAGAGGCAGGTTCAGCCAACTGCCTGCAGGAAACTTTAATGATCCCTTCTAGGAATATTCCAATTACAGGCTTGAACGTGCAAACGTTACTCGAGGGAAAGTGCTAAGTTTCCTTCAGCTGGTAAAACTACACGAAAGAAGAAAAAGCTAAAAAGGAGTATCGGGACGAAACCTCTGCAAGGAATGATGCAAAGGATATTGTATTCTGGTTGTTTTCTGTATTATTATTATTCCAGTGAAGGAGGACGAGAACACAACAGAGGCTTGGATCAACAGTTAAATAAAACTTAAGCTGATGAATTTGTACAGGGGCTGTGAGTTTAGGGCACACTGGTTCAATTTTGAAGCTGTGGTGTTACAGTGGTACCTCAGGTTAAGAACTTAATTCGTTCTGGAGGTCTGTTCTTAACCTGAAACTGTTCTTAACCTGAAGCACCACTTTAGCTAATGGGGCCTCCTGCTGCCGCCACGCCGCCAGAGCACGATTTCTGTTCTCATCCTGAGGTAAAGTTCTTAACCCGAGGTAATATTTCTGGGTTAGCGGAGTCAGTAACCTGAAGCATCTGTAACCTGAAGTGTCTGTAACCCAAGGTACCACTGTATTAGGATTGGGTGAATCTGTCTATATTGGTTTATTTCAGTTTCTCATTTTTCCAGTGTTCAATTCTCCACATTTCCATGTCATAGAATCATAGGACTGTATAGTCAGAAGGGGCACCAAGGGTCATCTAGTCCAACCCTCTGCAGTGCAGTTATCTCAGCTAAAACATCCATGGCCATCCAATCTCTGCTTAAAAACCTCCAAGGAAGGAGAGTCCACAACCTCCTGAGGGAGACCGTCGAACAGCTCTTACTGTCAGAAAGTTCTTCCTGGTATTTAGTCAGAATCTCCCTTCTTGTAACTTGAAGCCATTAGTTCAGGTCCTACCCTCCAGAGCAGAAGCAAACAAGCTTGTTCGCTCTTCCATGTGACAGCCATCAGTTTGTGATTTTATTTTATTTTAAAAGACATTTTAAATTACCCATCCAAGACCACCTCCAGAAACATCATACATACATCACAGAAGGGGTGTAGCCCAAGGCCACCCCCCAGATGCATCATACCTACATCACAGAAAGGGCAGTCTACAGCAGAAATCTGAGTGCGTTGTTTATCTCCTGTCGTTGTTTATCTCCTGTCTGGCAGGTTACCTGTTAATGCTTACTTGATTGGATACCCTGGGGAGTCTGGCCAGTCTTTTGTAGTTCCTGAGCCAGGTCACAGGCTCACCCTATTCATACACAGATATACCCTCAAGACAGGTTTTGTGAATGAAAAGTCAATGGGGAGGCTTTTCCATTTCCCTTTGACCTTGCAGAGAAAACATTTGGTCAGTCTGGGAGTCAAAATGGCCCCAGGACTGCCCTCCTGTGCTGCCTCAGACATGGGGCCCATACATTTATGTACGTGTTTGCCTGGCAAATCCATGAACATTTATTATATAAATATAAGACCTTATTTTTTTATTTCACAGCCATTGAGAGGCAATGGGGTGTTCCTTTGCAGCTACCACTGCTGATGCCACTGCCACTCAAGACAAGCGCCAGCTCCCCCTCCCTCTAGGTTCAGCGCAGGCAGGAGAAATAGGGACATTCTGGGGTCAAATCAGAAACCGGGGTGGCTTTTGCAATTCTGGGACTGTCCCTGGAAAACTGGAACACAAGGAGGGTATGAGACTTTAGTTTAGAAGGTGTTTGCCCCCAGGCTACTCAAAGTCACTGCCAAGAGTAGGTACAAAATTAAATCTCGGTTGGCAAGTCAAAGTTCCTCGAGCCCAGCACTGTTTTCAGCTGGTTACAGGAAACCCCAAAGTACAGCCTGTGCTTGCCTGCTGGTGTTTATCTCTGAACTGCCCACAACTGCCATTGTGTATCATTTTCTTCCTCAGTTCTCAGAACATAATTACTGAGGCTATTTTGAAAGAGAGATACTGAAGGCAAGGAGGACTCTTTTGGGGATGGGCCGTCCTTTGCAGAGCAAAGCTTTCATTAGCATCTTCGCTGCGGCCTGCTTTTTGTTTAAATGTTTACTTTTGTCATTTCTTAGGCCTTCGTCAACAAGTCTTCTCTATGACCCAGATCTAAAGTGTGCACCTGCACTCCTCACAGATCTATGGCGTGACTGACATTATCCAGAAAAAAATAGTTATTGGATCTCTGGTGTGGCGTTAAAGAGGTGCATCTTAGGCCATCGGCTTACACTTTTGGAATGATTTGTTCGAGAGACACACTTCTTTTCTCTTTGAATGAGTGTGTCCCTTCCCTCTTCCCACAGTGCTGTTCCCTGCTGCTGTTTAATTAACTTTGTCGTTGTTTTGTGGGTTTTTTTCAGGCTGTGTTTTAAATACTCCTTTGTACTTGTGATACTTTTAATAAAGAATAATAATAAATTTTTCTTTATACCCCGCCCTTCCCGGTTCAAAAACCGGGCTCAGGGCGGCTAACAACAAATTTAAAACACTTAATTGTAAAAGCAGCATAAAATACAGTATAAGAACATGAATAACAATAAAATTCAAAGTTCAGAAATCAATTTAGGGAAAATCCATCTAATAAGCATTAGATAGTCACCAGGGCTAGCTGGTTGAATTAGTCCTACTTGGGCCAGCGAGGAGGCCAGGGGAGAATTAGCTGTGGGGTCTCAGAGCGGGTAATCTTCATAAAAGGGGAGGGGGAGGGAAGAGAAGGGAAATAAAAGATCAGGCTGAATTCAAATTAAAGGCCAGGCAGAATAGCTCTGTCTTACAGGCCCAAGGGAAGGAGGTTAAATCCTGTAGGGCCCTAGTCTCATAGGACAGAGCATTCCACCAGGTCGGAGCCATCACCGAAAAGGCCCTGGCCCTGGTGGAGGATAGTCTGACTTCCTTAGGGCCCGGGACCTCTAAACTATGGTTATTCATGTACCTTAAGGTCCTCTGCAAGGCATACCAGGAGAGACGGTCCCGTAAATACGAGGGCCATTCGGTGAAGGGTAGATTACAATTACAGATGAACAAAAGAAGAAGAAGAAGAAGAAGAAGAAGAGGAGGAGGAGGAGGAGGAGGAGGAGGAGGAGGAGGAGGAGTTTGGATTTGATATCCCGCCTTTCACTCCCTTTAAGGAGTCTCAAAGCGGCTAACATTCTCCTTTCCCTTCCTCCCCCACAACAAACACTCTGTGAGGTGAGTGGGGCTGAGAGACTTCAAAGGAGTGTGACTGGCCCAAGGTCACCCAGCAGCTGCATGTGGAGGAGCGGAGACGCAAACCCGGTTCCCCAGATTATGAGACTACCGCTCTTAACCACTACACCACACTGGCTCTCTGGAGGATTCCATCTGGCTGAGGTCTCTCTTCCTACCCAACTCTCTTCTCCAGCAGCTCTGGATCTTCTGAATGGCCTAATCTAGAGCAACCCAGGGCTATCACCATCTGACTTGCCTGAAGCCCAGATCCCCACCCCCTCCTGCAAATCAACCAAATTCATGTTGGGAGTCAGACCTTGGCTGAATCCAGGGCACAGACTTAGACACCACTCATTGTGGAAGCACACAAGCCCCCAGTCAAAATCTCCCTGCACGCAAGGGACTGTGGCTGTAGAGCTGCAGTCACTCTGTGCCAAACCTCCAGTAACTTCATGATAGCTGTGGGTGCTGCACTCCATGCCTCAGCATGCCTGCACACACACAGAGAGAGGACACACACACACACACACACACAACCTCCCCTCCTCATCTGATCTGTGGCCCAGGTTATTAATCTGGAGCTGGAGATAAGGTAAAGGCAAAGGGACCCCTGACCTAATGGTCCCATTGTGACCAACTCTGGGGTTGCGGCGCTCATCTCGCTTTACTGGTCGAGGGAGCCGGCGTACAGCTTCCAGGTCATGTGGCCAGCATGACTAAGCCGCTTCTGGCGAAGCAGAGCAGCGCACGGAAATGCCGTTTACCTTCCTGCCGGAGCGGTACCTATTTATCTACTTGCACTTTGACGTGCTTTCGAACAGCTAGGTTGGCAGGAGCAGGGACCGAGCAACGGGAGCTCACCCCATTGCGGGGATTCGAACCACCGACCTTCTGATCAGCAAGCCCTAGGCTCTGTGGTTTAACCCACAGGGCCACCCGCATCCCAGAGCTGGAGATAAAAGGGTAAAGGGACCCCTGACCTAATGGTCCCATTGTGACCGACTCTGGGGTTGCGGCGCTCTTCTCGCTTTATTGGCCAAGGGAGCCGGCGTACAGCTTCCGGGCCATGTGGCCAGCATGACTAAGCCGCTTCTGGCGAACCAGAGCAGCGCACGGAAACGCCGTTTACCTTCCCGCTGGAGCAGTACCTATTTATCTACTTGCACTTTGACGTGCTTTCGAACTGCTAGGTTGGCAGGAGCAGGGACCGAGCAACGGGAGCTCACCCCGTCGTGGGGATTCAAACCGCCGACCTGATCGGCAAGTCCTAGGCTCTGTAGTTTAACCCACGGCGCCACCCACGTCCCTTTGGATAGTTCTCTCCAAATCTGGGCTCAGACATGGCCACCCACAGCCTGTCCCCAGGCTGGCTGTCTTGAGTAAACAGGGATGGAGGTTTGTGATTCTGCTTTCCGCAGGCTTAAACCGCTCTCATGCCCAAACCATTTGCACTACAGTCGAGCGATTACGATCAACTGGCCAACGACAACAACTCTCTCTTCTGACCGCTGAGTTCACAAACTTTTGCTATGGACCCTCTCCCCGCCCGCCCCAACCCTATATTCGCAGGAGAAACCCAACCGCTTCCAAGCGCCGCTGTTTCCTTTCACAAGGCTAATTGCTGGCAACCTAATTGTATATATTATGTTGTCAATGGCGGGTGCTTGGATAAATAAAATAAACACTGTTTCCCTTGCCCCTGACTCATGCTGGAAAGGAGGGACTTTTAACGAATGTAAGCTGGACTAATTGTGCTAATCAAGAGTGACTCATTTGATAAGCCCTGTTAATCTTCCAAAACCAACTCCAAGGGCTGTGTGTAGGGGTGAGCAAAGAATGGTGTTGCATTAATGATCTGTCTAGAGCTGCCCAGAGAAGAAATGGCCTCTTGACCCTCTGTACTGAAACCAAGCCCTGATGCTCATCTGGTTCCAATTCTGCTATTTGTGCACCTTGTTGTATTTATTATTGGATTCCTGGCTTCTTCTCCTTGCTTTGTATATACCAGGCATTTATGAGAAATCACTGATCCACTTGTTATCATTGGCACCTGGCGCCTTTTAAGATCAGGTGGCGCTGCAGGAATGCTGAGAAAATGAATGCGATTTTGGAGATACACGCTGGCTAGGATTTGCATGTCGTGGTCCAGACCTAATTCCTCCCTCCCTCCCCGCAAGCCCTCCTGGAAAAAAACAAGTTCAATTTATTTATAAGATGCTGTATATTCCTTCTTGACTGAAAATTGGTAGCAGAAGTGGCTTGGGGAAGATCAATCGCCCTAAAGAATTCAATTACATTCACTTTTTTTCCATCATTCATCTCTGCCTATTAAATGAACTGCTGGTAATGAAATCTTTGACCTCTAGGCCTGCAGGTTGCATTTAGCCAGTAGAGATAGGCTGGTGCGAATAACATTCATCAATGCATATCGGGCCTTCCCATCAGTGTTGGGACTATGGCTGAGGGATAAAACATGCACTTTGCAAGCAGAAGGTCCCAGCTTCTAGGATTCTGGTCCCCTTCAACTCTACAATTCTATGGTTCTAGGTGATTGGTCCAAACAGCAAAAGCTCGTGAGTCAAGCCAAGCAGAAGGCAGATTTGCCCACTTTGGACCTGACCCTTCACCTTAATTTTGTTCCTGCTCTTCAGAGACACTGAAAAAGTCCACTCCACTTCATTGTGGGGAGGAGTTGTGGTGGACTGCTTGGCCACCCACTCACCTCCGGGGCGGGGGACGAAGTCCTGCGTTGCCCGGGGGATCCTGCCCATGTCAATGACCAGCCAGCCAATCCGCTGGCTGGTGGGGGCGTGGCCGGGACCATTTAAGCAGAGGCGCAAGCCGGAGGGCTTCCTCTTGGCTCGCTGCTTCTAACTCCCACCCTCCCTCCCTATTTTGCAGGTTTTCTTCATTGGCCTTGCTATGGACCTCGGTTGGTCACCTTTGAGGGGCCTGGTAGGAATTTTTCCACCTAGCAAAATTGGCATGGAGCCATTTGGTTTTTGCCTACCTTGTAGCAATCGCCACAACTGTGTAAGGTTTTGCGATTAGGCATTGTTTGACCTTATGATCGGGGAGGTGAGGTGTGGCCATCACCTGCCCCTCCAAGCTTAAGGGTATTCCGTTAAAGGAATCCGGGGTGTGTGTGGATCTTGTCTGAAGCCCGGGGCGGGGCTAGGGCCATGACATGACCCCATCGAGAACAACTAGGGGGAGCTCGAGTTGGTCTGCATCGATGGGGCTCCCCCTTCTGGTGGTCTACCCTTACCAAACTCCCTGCGCAACGGGCAGGAGTCAGATATAGTCAGGTCCATTCAATGCCTAAGCCAATACTGCTCACATTCTGTAATCAATAAAGTTGTGGCCAAAATTTGCCCAATAACATTAACCTAATATTTGTGTCCTGTGTGTTTATTCTTCAACGAGGGGGTGGTTGCGGGGTCTTGACACGCAAGAGACCCAAACCCTGAAATGAGTGAGATCTAGGAACCTTATTCCTGAAGATAAGCCTCAGCAGCCTGAATTGTCCTCCTTAGACAGGGGGTTAACTTGATTTCATTAGAATCATAGAATTGAAGAGTTTGAAGGGATGCTGAGAATCATCTACTCCAAACCCCTGCAGTGCAGGAATATGCATCTGTCCTATGCAGGGATCGAACCTGCAACCTTGGCGTTATCAGCACCATGCTCTAACCAACGGAGCTACCCAGTGCATATTGTATCACACCAGGCTCATTCTGCTTGCGAACAAGAATTTGCATTGTGTTCCTTGCAGAATGGAAGTACACGTCCCCTGAGCCTCACAGACAACGATGAGTCCGATAGCTTTTGCAAATGAAATTATTTGCATGCACAAAAAGTACGCCATGCCGAGCCATCAAAATGCCAGGGGATAACAATACGGTATTTAAAAGAATGGGCTGTATTCAATATAGATGGTGGTCTTTCTTTTCCTTGCAAGGTATGTGTCAGACAACTGCAGTTGTATGCCAAAATATTCTTCAGTAATTTAAAGATACTACTCCACCTACTGGAGGAAACACTGTTCTCTTTTGCTCTTTGGTGGGCTCCTCCAGACAGCCAATTTACTGAGCATTCATCCAGATTTGCTTGCAGAACGTTTTGCTTGCAGAACGTTTAACTCGCTCTATGCGGGGCTGCCCTTGAAACTGTCCCAGAAACTCCAGGGAGTGCAGAATGCTGCAGCGAGGCTCCTCACGGGGTCCCTGCCATGGGAGCATATTCACCCAGTGCTCTACCAGCTGCACTGGCTCCCGGTGGAGTACAGGGTCAGGTTTAAGGTGCTGGTTTTGACCTCTAAAGCCCTCTGCGGCCTAGGACCCACGTAAGACAGAGCTATTCCGCCTGGCCTTCAACTTGAATTAGCCTGATCCTCTATTCCCTTTTCCCCTTTCCTCCTCTATGAAGAAACCCTTTCTGGGCCCCCACATTTAAATTCTTCCCTGGTCTCCTTGCTGGCCCTAGTAGGATCAACTTGACCAGTTAGCCCTGGTGATCATATGATGTCTACTGACTGGGTCCCCCCCCCCCCGCAAAAAAAATGACCCCTGAATTTTAGAATGCTGTTTTTAAGTCGCATTTTAATCAATGCTTTATATTTGCTGTTAGCCGCCCTGAGCCCGGTTTTTAAACCGGGAAGGTCGGGGTATAAATAAATAAAAATTATTATTATTATTATTATTATTATTATTATTATTATTATACAGAGGTTTGACGTGAGCATTTGCAACTGATGGCGTTTGTAGTTGTACGGCAATGAGCATTCATCCAGAGGCAGCAAAATTTGCAACAGGAAGTGGAAGAATTCAGTGATGGAGATGGGGCTTGGGCACCCACAAGAGCTGCACAAAACACCTCTGAGGGCTGCATGTGTCCCATGGGTTGCAGTTGCACGTGTGTGGGCTGGGGAGTAAGCTCAAATGAAGTCAGTGGGATTTACTTTGGAGCAAACATGCACATTGAGTCACGGCATCTTATTTTAGTCTGCATTAATTTTGTATCTTGAGAATGTTGAGCATTTGCTGGGGTGAATGTAACAGAAGAATGCAGAAAGAATAGTCTGGTAAGGCTGGTGGTAGAAAGATTACAGGAACTTTAGGGTTATTACCCCTGGCAGACAAAGCTATTCTGAGTACAAAGCTGCATATTCTGACCAGCATCAGTTTACAAAGAAGTTGGTTGGCAGTTACTGATCATTAGCATTTTCCTCCTGCTCTTCAGCCAGAACCACCACCCCCCCAGCACAGTGCACATGGATCAGTAACTGTCTCTTACCAGCCATCCGGCAATCCTAAAAGACACAGCACAAAAGGAAAAGGGATGGGGAGGGAGAAGGAAAGGAGCAAACTATTTCTTCGTCCATGTTAACGACCAACAGGAATGGAAAGATTTCAAGGAGAAGAAAAGTTACACTATGACACACGGCTGCACTATAAATTAGCAGAAAGGCATTGTTGTTGTATTAGGACAATAGCAATGGCCACCAACTAGGGTGGCTTCAGTAGAGGGTTAGTTAGACTAATTTATGGGGAATGCGGCTATCGGTGGCAGAATGCCTATGAATGCCAGTTTCTGGGAATTGCAAGGGCATAGAGTGCTCTTGTCCTGTCTGGCTTCCCATAGGCATCTGGCTGACTGCCGTGAGAACACAGTGCTGGACTAGTTTGCCCACTGGCCTGATCCTAGTAACACACTACTTATGTTCTTATGATACTGTCATTTTTGTTTTAGATCCTTTTCCTGCTGGTCCTTCGTATGAAATCCACTGCCTTTTCACAGCTGTAAAATTCAGCAAGCAAGCAAACAAAAGGAACATTAATGCAGCGGGGAGGAAACCATTTGGTTAAACAACAGTCATTCCCCCCCCCCCCTTTTGATTCCATTACAATCCAGTTGTTGATTTTTGGTTTTCGTTTTAATCATCATCATTCACCTGCTGGCACTGACGTTTCGTTCAAGCATGTGAAAAGCTGAGGAGGCCACTGAACAAAGCAGGCTTAAAAAAACAACCAAAAAACCAACAACAAAACACCCCCCCCCCAACCACTGTCTTATCAGTCAGCAAAAAAGAACAGGACTCGGGAAACAATCAAAGCTTCCTTTAAAAACTATCAGTTTGGAAACATCAAGGTCAACAAAGGAGGGCATTGGCCGTTTCGCAGCGAGTCCTATCAGCACAACGGCAACACTGTGTGTAGGCCTCTTGTTTTCGGAGCTTTTGAGTTACGATAAACTGTGTTACACGTGGGCTAAACAAACGTTGCCTGACTAGCAGGCCATACACTCTGGAGAACAAAGGGGGCATTGTCTGCCTTGCTCCAGGGGTGCGATGCTTAATCAGAGTGTTTGCCTTGTGTTGGCTTGGTTTCAAGCACATATTGTAGCTGAATATCCAAAAAGGAGTGAGGGGGAGAGATTAAAAATAATATCACTCATTTCTCAATATTGCATACAAAGGAAAATGAGCTGGATATTTCATCCACTAGCAGTGCCGTTTGCTTATTCTTCCCCAAGGGATGTAAAGGGCAACACAACTTCTTGGGGAGGGTCGCAGCTCAGTGGTAAAGCATCCATCTTGTATGCAGAAGGTCTCGGGTTCATTCCCTGACATTTCCTGGTAGGGTTGGAAATGTAGCCAATTTGAAAGCCTAGAGAGCCTTTGCCAGTTAGAGTAAGAAATTAAGAACTAGATGGACCAATGGTTTGACTCAGTATATGGCAATTTCCTGTGTCCCCAGCCCTTGCCATTAGTCTCTGTCCCTAGTGTGAGAGTTGTTAGGTAAAGGGACCCCTGACCGTTAGGTCCAGTTGTGACCGACTCTGGGATTGCGGTGCTCATCTCGCTTTATTAGCCAAGGGAGCTGGCATATAGCTTCCAGGTCACGTGGCCAGTATGACTAAGCCACTTCTGGCGAACCAGAGCAGCGCACGGAAATGCCGTTTACCTTTCTGCCAGAGCAGTACCTATTTATCTACTTGCGAGGTACCACTGTACTTGCACTTTGACGTGCTTTCAAACAGCTAGGTTGGCAGGAGCAGGGACCGAACAACAGGAGCTCACCCCACTGTGGGGATTCGAACTGCCAACCTTCTGATTGGCAAGCCCTAGGCTCTGTGGTTTAACCCACAGCGCCACCCGCGTCCCTTGTGAAAGTTGTTAGGGGACCCCTATTCCCCTCACAGAGCTACGATTCCCAGGGTTCCCTGAGAGAAGGGATTGGTTGCGAAACCACTCTGAGAGTTGTACCCTCCAACATTTCTCCAATGAAAATAGGGACGTCCTATTCCATAATAATAATAATTTTATTATTTACACCCCTCCCATTTGACTGGGTTGCCCCAGCTACTCTGGGTGGCTTCCAATATATATAAAAACATAATAAAACATTAAACATTTTAAAAAACCCACTTCCCTATAGTATACAGGGCTGCCTTCAGATGTCTTGGGTGTGATGGTGGCCTTAGAATTCTGAGTTCTTCTGAATGTGAGTCAGTTAGGAAATGGCATCTCAGTGGATTGGGAGCCAGATGCAAAAATTGGCACCTCGGCATAATGGATTCAGGGGCAGAGGAAGGGGTGTGTGGGCCGCCCCGAGTGTCACCACTGAGGGGGGTGACAAAATGCCGGGTGGCACTCACTGCAGGGCCTGCAGCGCACCCGAGCCACACTTCTCTCCTGGGAGAGACGTGGCGGCTTGCGGGCACGCAGGCTCCATGCTGCCCAAATGGTCCGCCCGCTGCCTCCCCTCCAGTTGTGGGGAGGAGTGGGAGGAGTCAGGCAGACTCTGGAGGCCCCACGGTGCACCCCACCTCTATGGTGGATGCTGGGATGCGCCCCACCCCGATCTGGATGCTGGGATGGCTCTACCATCAAGGCACAGCCCCACTTTGAAACCACAAAAAGCAAAACCTCTTTGAAACTACTTTAAGAGGTCTGGAAAAACACAAGAATAGACAAGTGCTGCTAGATAGGTCAAAGGCCCATGTAGTTCAGTATCCTGTTCTCACAGTGGCCAGCCAGATTGTCAAGCCAATATAGCCAGAATAAAAATCTCCCCTGCCCAGATCCTGCCTGCAGCCATGTGCAATTTCCAAAAACACCTCATCAGGAGGGAAACTTTCAACCAAGCTGGCAACTGACTTTGCAAGCGCCTTCTGCCAGATTCTTTGCCACTGCAGCTGTCAATGCAGCTTGTTTTACACTGCAGGGAACGCATTTAATTTCATCTGCCTGACACCTCCCACGCTACTTCTTAAGACTGTTACAAACTGCACTTCTGGGCTCCAACATCACACCTGGTTTTCCTCCTCACACCTCCACCTGCCAGCCTGGTTTTTTAAATTAACAGGGTGGTGCTCTTATCTAACAATAGACCAGAGGTGGGGAATCTTTTACAGACCAAGGGCCACATCCTCTTCTGGTCAGCCTACAATTGGTCCCTTCCAATTTTATGATCCCATCCCATGCTATGTGAAAGTCATGGCTAAATTGTGTCCCATTGATTTCAGTGGGACCTAAGTTCAGCTGCTTAGTCCATATTCAATTCAGTGTGCATAGCATCACTTAGTTCAGCTGGTCCTATGGGGTGGGGGCTGGCTCCCATTCTTTAGATGAGAATCTGTGATACATCATTTACTCCGGTTGGCGGGGGGCCTTCCTGCTAATTCTCAGTGGAGCCCCAAACATCTGCCCCAAAAGTCTTGCACTAGGTGCTCCTTTGGTTTAACATACTGCTGGATGATGGGGATCCAGAATAGCTGGAAGGAGGCCCTTTACACAGTGCACAGTTGAACTATGGAACTCACTGCCACAAGATGCAGTGGTGGATGCCAACTTGGATGGCTTTAGAAAGGGATGGGATAAATTCATGGCTACTAGTCATGATGTCCTATAGGACCAGAGGCAGTGTACCTGAATAACAGTTGCTGAGGATCATGCTATAACACTCAAATCCTGCTTGCAGACTTCCCATAGGCAACTGGTTAAACCCTCTATCCTGAGTAAGGTTACCAGATTTTTTCCAGTGAATCCGGGGACACATTTCAACTTCAATTGGTTTTGTATGGGGACTGATTTGTAAATCTGGGGACTGTCCCCAGGAAACGGGGACGTCTGGTAACCTTAGCCTAGACAGCTCTGGATTAGATGGGACTTTTGGTCTAATCCAGCAGGGTCCTTCTTACATACTTAACTGAAAGAAGAGCTTTGAAGAACCCAGAAGCTCACTTGCAACTTCTGTTTGCCCTTCAAAAGGCTATACGGTAGCTTTTGCAATGAATAATGAGCCGCCCATTAACCAAGTTGTGTGGGGCAATACTCAGACCCAGATGGCTCTTGGGGGAGGGGGAGGGAGTACAAAAAGTGTTAAGATGCCAGCTTGTTTGCCTGAGATGTTCATTTACATTCCCTTCTAAAGCTGCACGCTCTGCCGAATTATTATTATGGTGCAATACAGCCAGCTAGTGGCGAAGACTGTTAGCAGCCCATTGAACCAATATTTTAAACCGGCAATATAAAGTGTACATAAAAACAGTGCTAAAGACTACGTGGATGTTCAGGTCTATTAAAGAGATTATTGGGAGAGGCGAGTTCCCGAACGGAACAGCCAGTCCTTTTATAATCACGGACTACCCATACATTATATTTGAATAGTAAGTCAGTCACTGGAGACTTGAGAGCCATCTGGTGGATGAGGAACAAAAATCTACCTGGGAGGTGGGGGAACCTGTGGCCCTCCCAATGTTGTTGAACTACAATTCAGGATGTACCTTCGGGTAACGTAACTTTCGGGTTGCGAACACAGCAAACCTGGAAGTGTATACTTCCGGGTTTTGCTGTGCGTGCATGCGCAGAAGCACTTGATTGTGCCGTGCGTGTGCACAGAAGCAGCGCCTCTAGATGCGGACTTTCGGGGTACGTACGGACCCCCAGAATGAATTAAGTTCATATCCGGAGGGTCCACTGTATCTGACTTTTAGAAGACATCTGAAGGCAACCCTGTTTAGGCAAGTTTTTAATGTTTGATGTTTTATCGTGTTTTTAATATTCTGTTGAAAGCTGCCCAGAGTGACCGAGGAAACCCAGCCAGATGGGCGGTGTACAAGTAATACAGTGGTACCTCGGGTTACATACGCTTCACGTTACAGACTCCGCTAACCCAGAAATAGTACCTCGGGTTAAGAACTTTGCTTCAGGATGAGAGCAGAAATTGTGCAGCAGCGGGAGGCCCCATTAGCTAAAGTGGTGCTTCAGGTTAAGAACAGTTTCAGGTTAAGAACGGACCTCCGGAACGAATTAAGTATGTAACCAGAGGTACCACTGTAAATTATTATTATTATTAGCCAACCTAGCACCATCTAGCTGCTTTGGACTACAACACCCATCAGCCTCAGAGAGCACTGGGGTGTCCACTACAGATGTGAGTTGTAGTCCAAAACATATTGAAGGCACCAGGTTGACAAGGTCAGGCAACTATTGTTTTATGTTGCTACAGCTTAAAAAAACACATCTCCTCATTTTTAACATTGTTGCTGGAATTGTATTATTATTATTATTGCTTTCTTTTGTTTGCAAATCATCTTTAAAGTTGAAACAGTAAGATCATCAGGGTTTGAAGGCACGCAATGCTGCAACCTTGCTGAAGTCACACAGGTCTGGTCAGTGCTGGGAAGGGAAGCCATCTGAGAGCAACTCATATCTCACCTTGAGTTATTGAAGAAAGGCTGGATACAAGTAGAAAGGCTGACATCCACCTAGGTCATGCTTCAACTTGACCCACATAAATCAATGGACTTAAAACTTGCCTATTGAATTCAATGGGTCTACTCATGAGTGTGATGAACGCTGATTATCACCCATAATGAATAATCACGAATGCAAACGGCCGTCTTGCAGATAGCCACTCACTTTTGAAAGTATGGTTACCAAAAATTACAAATAGGGCTTGCATAAAATTATTCCATCAATGCTCTTGCTATATGCATGGTGCTCTCTGGAGGGAGGGGAAAGGCAGAATAAATCACTTGCATAACCATTGTAGGGAACTGACCTTTGGCCAAACATAATAGCAGAACTGAAAGACTAAGACTTTTCTTCTGAAATTAGTTTCTGATTTAACTGCCTTAACCAGATTATTCCAAATCAGCTATTATTGGCTGAAGTCATTCTACACAGGAGACTCTGCAACCACTAAATATATATAGAGAGCGCAATCTAGAAACTGCTTAAATAGCTTCAGGTTAAGAACAGTTTCAGGTTAAGAACGGACCTCTGAGGTATCACTGTATAATGGACTGGTCAGTCACAGAGATTACAGGAATGTGGCCATTAAGTATAAATATATGACTGTTATGTATTAATAATAATAATAAATTTTATTTATACCCCGCCCTCCCCAGCCGAAGCTGGGATCAGGGCGGCTAACAACAATCAAAATAATCCAGCATTCTAAAAACCTTTCATTATAAAAATTAATTAAAATCAAATTTATGGCAACCCTTAAGCAAAATTCTGTGCAGATTGCCAGAGGAGGGGGTCAGGCTGTGCCCTGACCAAAGGCCTGGTGGAACAGCTCTGTCTTACAGGCCCTGCGGAAAGATGTCAGGTCCCGCAGGGCCCTAGTCTCTTGTGACAGAGCGTTCCACCAGATTGGAGCCGCGGCCGAGAAAGCCCTGGCTCTAGTTGAGGCCAGCCTAACCTCTCTGTGGCCTGGGATCTTCAGGATGTTTTTATTTGCAGACCGTAAGTTCTTCTGTGGGACATACCAGGAGAGGCGGTCCCGTAGGTACGAGGGTCCTAGGCCGTATAGGGCTTTAAAGGTTAAAACCAGCACCTTAAACCTGATCCCGTACTCCACCGGGAGCCAGTGCAGCTGGTATAGTACCGGATGAACGTGATCTCGCAGCGAAGACCCCATAAGGAGTCTCGCCGCGGCATTCTGCACCCGCTGGAGTTCTGGGTCAGTCTCAAGGGCAGCCCCACGTAGAGTGAGTTACAATAATCCAGTCTGGAGGTGACCATCGCGTGGATCACAGTGGCTAGCTCAGGGCGAGAAATAAGGAGCCAACTGCTTAGCTTGGCGGAGATGAAAAAATGCCGCCTTTGTTATAGCTGTAATCTGCGCCTCCATAGAGAGGGAGGTATCGAAGATTACACCCAAACTCTTAACGGACGATGCCAGCACTAATTGCACCCCCGCAAGAGATGGGAGTTGCCCCCTCAATCCCATATCGCCCCGTCCCAGCCAGAGGACCTGTCTTCGAAGGATTTAACTTCAACTGGCTCCCACGTAACCATCCAGCCACAGCTTCCAGACATCTGGTCAGTGTGTCTGGGGCCTAGTCAGGATGGCCATCCATCAACAGATAGAGTTGGGTGTCATCGGCATACTGATGGCAACCGAGCCCAAAACTCCAGACAAGCTGGGCGAGGGGGCGCATAAAGATGTTAAAAAGCATCAGGGAGAGAATCGCACCGAGGCACTCCACACACAAGGAGTGGCGCGATGACAATTCCCCCCCAAGCACCACCCTCTGTCCCCGACCAGAGAGAAACGAGCGCAGCCATTGAAGGACTGTGCCCTGGATCCCCACGTCGGCAAGGCGGTGGTCCAGGAGTTTGTGATCGACCATGTCGAAGGCTGCTGACAGGTCTAGAAGAATCAGCAGCCCCAACCCGCCTCGATCCAGCTGCCTGCGGAGATCATCTGTTAGGGCGACCAGAGCCGTCTTGGTCCCATGACCAGCGTGGAAGCCGGACTGGAATGGATCCAGAGCCGATGTTTCATCCAGAAACCTACCAAGCTGTTCAGCAACCGCTCTCTCAATCACCTTACCCAGGAACGGAAGATTCGAAACCGAGCGGTAATTATATAGATCTAAGGGATCTAATGATGTTTTCTTAAAGAGCGGGCGCACCACTGCCTCCTTCAGTTCCCCTGGGAATATCCCGGTGCCAAGGGACAAATTGATGATATCACCCAGGGGGGCCCGCACCTCATCTGGACACGCTCTAATCAGCCAAGACGGGCATGGGTCAAGAGGACAGGTGGTGGGCTTTCCAGCTCGGAGGAGTCTGTCCACATTGGCTAGGGATATCCGGTCAAAATGGTCCAATACTGGACCCAAGGACAGTCGAGGGGCCTCCAGTTCCTTTATTGTATCCAAATTGGCAGGGAGGTCATGGCGGAGCAACAGGACCTTCTCCGCAAAAAAGCTCACAAATGCCTCACAGCTGTGTGTCAAATTGTTATTTAAATTTGGCTGTCCTTCAAGGGATGTTAAAGACCTAATTATGCTAAATAATTGCACCGGGCGAGAGCTAGCGGAGGCAATGGAGGCCGAGAAGTAGGACTTCTTAGCGGCCTTCACTGCCATCTTGTAGGTTTTCATAAAAACCCTATAAGATGTTCTTGGGGCTCCGTCACGGGCACCCCGCCATACTCGCTCTAGCCATCTGAGGCCATCTCTCGTAAGGTAACAGTTTCCCCTTCGCACACCCAGGTCTCCGTCACACAAGCCAGGTCAACCCCCATGAGGTAGGCAAAACCTCATGTCATGTCCACAAGAGAACTGCAGATTATAATTTATCAGGAGTCTCCTTTAATGAAACTTTTGAAACACAACAGGTGCCCACAGCAATCTATAAGTAAAGTCAGTGTACAATTTTTCTTTGGTAATAAATGATTTCATTCTCATAAATAGATGATTCATGTGTACACGCTGTGCACCAGGGAAGACAATGCTCCACATAAAAGCTTATTCTACTCCTCGGCTTCAGACCCTTCGTCATCATGGCTGATCTGGAAATAACGCAGTTCGTAGGTCTCCTTGTCAGACGCAACCACGCGTAGCCAGTCACGGAGATTGTTCTTCTTGAGATACTTCTTTGTGAGATACTTAAGGTACCTTTAACACAAAAGGCCAAGTGGTTTTAAGCGTATGATGTAATTTGATCACAAGCGTTTACAAAGACGTGATACAAGACAGCAGTCGATGACTGCGAAAAGCAACAATGATTATTTGTTGAGCAGCTGACCCTTAAGACGTAGCCTGTCTAGCAGAACACCTAAGTCTGCAATTCTATAGACAAGGGAGAAATTTTAATGGTGCCCAATGAGGATTACTTCTGAATAGACATGTATAGGGAACTGAACTCAGAACCAGAAAGTTCCCAGTTGAAATTTGTTGTGAACTCACTGAATGGACTTAGGCAAGCCACTACTGTTATCTGCCCCATTTACAACCAGGAGGTCAAGCAGACCCACCTTACAAGATTGTTGAAAGGCTGAGAATTATATGAAAAAATCTGAATCTCTGAGGTGCTATATAAATACTATTACATGTGATGAAATGAGGGACGCGGGTGGTGCTGTGGTCTAAACCACAGAGCCTAAGGGCTTGCCGATCAGAAGGTCGGTAGTTCGAATCCCCGCAACGAGATGAGCTCCCATTGTTCGGTCCCTGCTCCTGCCAACCTAGCTGTTTGAAAGCACGTCAAAGTGCAAGTACAGTGGTACCTCGCAAGACGAATGCCTCGCAAGACAAAAAACTCGCTAGACAAAAGTGTTTTTTGTTTTTTGAGCTGCTTCGCAAGACGATTTTCCCTATGGGCTTGCTTCGCAAGACGGAAACGTCTTGCAAGTTTGTTTCCTTTTTCTTAACACCGTTAATACAATTGCGACTTGACTTCGAGGAGCAACTCATAGAACGCGGTGTGGTAGCCTTTTTTGAGGTTTTTAAAGACTTTTGTGATTTTTGAAGCTTTTCCAAAACTTTCCCGACACCGTGCTTCGCAAGATGAAAAAAATCGCAAGACGACAAAACTCGCGGAACGAATTAATTTCGTCTTGCGAGGCACCACTGTAGATAAATAGGTACCGCTCTGGCAGGAAGGTAAACACCGTTTCCATGCACTGCTCTGGTTCGCCAGAAGCGGCTTAGTCATGCTGGCCACATGATCTGGAAGCTGTACGCCGGCTCCCTTGGCCAATAAAGCGAGATGAGCGCTGTAACCCCAGAGTCGTCCGTGACTGGACCTAACGGTCAGGGGTCCCTTTACCTATATCTTAAAAGATGAACTTAATTCACCAAAGGATGAGGGCCATAGCTCAGTAGTAGAGAATCTGCCCCCTAGGCAGAAGGTCCCAAGTTCAACCCTCAGCATCTCTGGACAGGGTTGGGAGAGCCTCAGTCTCTGAAACCCCAGAGTGCTGCTGCCATCAGCCTAGACCAGGCATGTCCAAAGTCCCTTTTGGGGGCCTCATCCCGCCCCTGTGGCAGCTCAACAACTTTGGTTGGCCCTTGCGCATCAAATCTGGCCCGCTTTGAAAAAAGGTAAATGGTCTGACTTGGTATGGGACAGTTTAATATGATCCTATGAGTGACCAATTGAGTAGGCAAAAACTAGGCCACTCCAGGAATTGCCAAAATATTACACCCCTTTCCAACAAAAACAACAACCCAAGAACACATATTTGGAAATCAAGTGAAATCCATTAGCTTCCTTTCAAATATATAATACTAGTTAAGAAATCAACTGTAGGAAGCTGAGCAAATTAAATAGCCCAACCTTGTCTTCCAGGTCTCTTACAAAAGCTGGTATTCCAGAACAGAACTGTAAATAGTCTTTAGGTGTCAAGTGTCCGCTTGGCACAGACACACATGCTAAAGACACGAGATAATAAACAGCCTCAAATGCTGTTACTTCAGGTTAGCTTAACTGGGGAATTTCAACTAAAGCCACTTTTTAAATTTGTTTACAATTCTTGCTACGTGTCCTGAGGTTTGAGCTAAAATCAGAAAGAAAAGCCCACCACACAAAATAAAGAACACCCACCTTTTTGAGAACTGCCTTTCAGATGTCACTGTGATTTTGTTCTTAAAGCGTTCAATATGAACGACATTTCCCAAGTTTCCAGTTTTTCCATTGACCTTAACTTTTTCCTTCAGGAACTGTTCCTAATTCAAGAAAAACAAAAAAAATGCAACACTAGGGAATGGTGCCCTAGATGTGGAACTAGGGAAGTGACCCTAGCCAGAAAATCCATTATTACAGTCACAGAATGCAAATAAATCATGCAAGAATCATAAAAAATGAATAGAAATATTCCTATTAATGTAATTCATAACCTACAATATCTGTCTCTCTATATATATTTATTTTAAGATACCAAAACATTGGTAAGATACATAGTCATTTGGTATGGAATCCATCTGGATTATGATTAAGATAGTCACTAAGCCAGGCTAAATAATTATCCCATCCAGGTCTGTAATCCAAACCTCCCTGCTCAAGCAAAGGTAATTGCAGGCAGTAAGAATTAAAACAGGATGTGATTAATTGGCTGGTAATGATTTACAGTTGTAGGAGTCAAATTCTTACCCATAGGCTGATTTGACTAAAGGACAACTATTTATCACGCACAGACTTAATTTCCTTTAAAAGAAACCTCAAGCATTTGAATTTTTTAGCTTCCTTCGTTAAGTTTCAATGTATGTTGCCATTAAAACATGACCAAAGAAGTGTGAACAGCAGAACTACTTACAAAATTTCCTGAATCAAATATTCCATCTTCTACAGGATGGGTGAGGTCAAGGCTATACTTGCAAGTTGATTTTTTCAGTTTCTTGTCCTTTTGCTAAAAGAAAACCAAACATGCCCCTGAAGTTAGTATTTATTTTATGATCCTTACCTTTGATCAGTACAGTCAAGAGGAAATATATACCTCATATATCAGACATGCCTTAATATATTTATCTACTTAACCAATATTCTTTATCCAGTAACTTTCACTTAACACAGAAAATATATTAGCAATCAAAATTTCATCACCTACCCTCACAACGGTGCAAGCCAAGCACAAGAATTAACAGCTCTTTAATAGCCAACTTTGCTTTCCTCTCAAAGGGCTAGGGACAACTTTTTTTGTTACCCTATTTTAGACTAAATTAACGGAGGACCTTGCGCCTAACAAACAAGAGCAGTTTCTGCCACGAGCACCAACTAGGGCCCATATCCAGGACCTGTGAGGTGGCAGAATCTGTCCAATCAGGGCAGTCAATTGGTTAGAATGCTAGACTAGGATATGGGAGATTAAGGTCAACCCATCACTCAGCCATGAAGCTAACTAGGTGACCTTGGGCCAGTAACTACCTCTTTGCCTAACCTACTTTTAAGTGTTCTTGTGGGGATTCAGTGAGAGGAAGAAGGATGTACAGCACATTGAATTTTTGCTAATTAAACACTATGGTCTTTTAAATAGAGGAGGGGGAGGGAATTTGGTTACGTTACTATGTATTTTTGTGTTTTCATATTGTAAACCACCTTGTGATCAGTGTACCTCAGGGTACCTTGTGATCCTCCGATGAAGGGTTTATAGAAATTTAATAAATAATAACTCCTGGGAGGGGGAGGTTGGACTTAAGTGCTATGGAAGACCAGGATTAAGTGTCATTCCTTCATTTGTGGCTATCATAGCACTGGGCTCCCCCCCCCCCATTCTTCTGATGTATACCTAATGTTAAGATGTACAGTGGTACCTCAGGTTACAGACGCTTCAGGTTACAGACTCTGCTAACCCTGAAATAGTACGTCAGGTTAAGAACTTTGCTTCAGGATGAGAACAGAAATTGTGCAGCAGCGGCTCCCATTAGCTAAAGTGGTACCTTTGGTTAAGAACAGTTTCAGGTTAAGAACGGACCTCCAGAACGAATTAAGTTCTTAATCTGAGGTACCACTGTATACCTAAAGTTAAGCGGTGGTAATACACAAGATGCAGAACTGGGGACACTCATCATTTACTATTGCCAGTTGACATTTATTTATCCACGGGCTTTTCAAGATTTCTTATGTCCCTTTATGGATGTCCTATGCATTTTTGCTGGAGCAGCAAACTTGGGCGACCTTCAGATGTTGCTGGACTCCCAGACTGCGGAGTCCAATGATCAAGAATGAACTCAAATTGCAATCTTGCAACATCTCCCTTTGCGTGAGAGGATTAAGAACCCATCCCCGAAAAGCACGACGACGTGAATGAGGTACCTTAGAAAATTGGCAATGAGTTAAGAAAGTTCTTCGCAAGAGCCCTCCAGACCTTATTTCGCATTATGTACGTGATCTTGCAAAACGTGTGTGGCGCCCATGAACTCAGGGTACCAAACACGACAGGCAATCCCACTGAATTCAACAGGCTTACTCCCAGGTAAGGGGGGTTTGGGGTCACAGCTACACAGCAGCCTCCCAACAGCCCTGCAAGGCTTACTAGTGTGTGGGAAATGAGCAGGCGAGGGAGAGAGGAGGGAGCAGGGAAGCCTTCCTGCCCTCCTTTAACCCACGCGTGTCTCGCGCCACAGCCCGCCCGGCTCAGAAACTCACCGGCGCCATCTCGGCCAGGCAATGGAGAAAGGGAGGGCGGAAGCATCGCGGCCGAACTTTTATAGATACCCGCGCCGTGACGCAATGACGTACAGCGTGGACCACGCTCGAGGGATAGAGGAAGAGAGTTGACGCTCGGATCAGGGAAGAGGGGTAATACTTCCGGGTGCCGTGCGCCCGCTCGTTTCCGGTAACGTGCGCACACCGGAAGCTGCCTGATACAGATTCCGGCCGGCGGGTCCTGGTGTCTCGGCGCTTCTTTATTTTGGGGGATTTTCAATTTTAATCAATAAAAATAAGAAACCCAAGGAGCGCGAGGAAGAACCGACTGGAAACAGCTTTCCAGGGCAATAGACAGAGGGCATACGCAGCCCCGGGTGGAGAGGCTTGGGACTGGAGTCCTTCTGAATGCCGAGCGAGGCTCTACCTCCGAGCGACACCTCTTCCCAAGGTTCCCTACAATTGCTGTTGGATTTTTGGAACCACACTCTGTGTGGAAATGCCGCAAGGCTCCACCACACCCACCCACCCCGCATTTTAATGCAAGCAAGCTATTATTGGAAAAGCGCTTCCCAATTAGACAAGTACTATTTAGGGTTGCCATATTTCAAATGAAAATCCGGATTTTTAAAAAAATTTCCAATTAACAAATCAAAACCAAAATAAATTAACACAATTATTATTATTTGAAAAAGGTTTCCTGCTTAGGATTTTCCTGGATATTTGACTGATTTCCACCGGGAAACTATTCTGGATGTATGACAACCCCAAATACTAGCTGGCCAAAAATCTCTGCCCACCTTTGAAGTAACTGGACTACATTACAGGGGTTCAAGAAGCCCCTTCCAACCCCAAACCTCTCCCCTCTTTGCAATGCAGTAGATATTATCAATCAGTTTTAGCTTTTGGGTGTCAGGTCCTCCCCAACCTTGTTTTACAATGGGAGAAATATTGGGCACCTTCGTGCTGTTCAAGCAAATATATTTGCTCAGGTCAGTTTTTATTGGGCAATCCACAGCAGCTTTCCTTTTCAAGTGAGATTGTGATCAATGATGTATGCTTAATAAGGAAACTACAGTACGACCATATCCTTATAGAATTCATAATCTGTGGAAGTGCATATACAAGGCATTTAGTAGCAGCTGTAGGGGAAAAAGTCAAGAGAGTAGCACTTAGGTTCAAACTTTATTCTCATTTGTGATCCAAATCATAATTCAAACTTTTCAATAAAACAGTCGTTAAAAGCCAAGAACTCTTAACACATGAATACGCTATTACAGAAATGCAGAAAAAATACAAACCTTTCAAGTTTTGCTTTTAAAGTCAAAAGTCACTCCTGTACAATGAACACTGCATCCATTTGCTAGCCAGTAGGTATATTGCATACTTGTCTGAGCTACCGTATGTGGCAAATACAAAAACCCCTTCTCCCCACACGTTGTTTACAATTATATGTTAATGTAACAGTCACTGATCATGAGCGTTCACTACAAGACCTAGATAAAACAATGTAAATAAAAGCCACAGAGATCATTGTCCGAGTTGTACTGTGGAAATGTGAGTATAATGTACGAGAGTCATATGCTTTACACAGGATAAAATGTTTAAGCACAGCTTGTTCTATGAAAGTTTCCAGACACAGCCAACATTTCCATACTTAAAGCTTACTGCAGTCAAACATGTCATCTAGTCACTAGAATAGCTTGGTCACAATGTTTGACTGTGTTAGACTAAGGTTCAATGTACTAGAACTCTACTTGCATCATAGGCATGCTATAAATTTATGGAATACAAAACCCTGTAAGACTTTCAAGCAGCTTTGTTAAAATAATCAACTTAAGCTCTTTCAATTCTTCACAAGAGCAGCCCTGAGAAGAGTATATTCAAGTCATGGCTCAACTAGCAGTGGTTTTGTTGAACAAAGACACAACAACACATCAAGAGGTAAAGTTGGGTTTTAAAAAAGAAGTTCCTAACATCTGAGGCAAGAGAACCTACAGCACACTGAACAAAACATCAATGGACCCAAACAAGAAAGCTTGCACCATTACAGAACAGCAGCAGGACTGAGTTGCTCATATCAACAGCCTTAATTTTGGCTTACAGCTTGTTAGAAGAGCTTCCACCTGCTCCAACAAAATACAATTTGTTCCAACTATGAAGTAAAAACCATTTAAAAGTGAATTTAGAGAAACATGATTACCCTGAAATAGCTTAAGTAACCTGAAAGATACAGTATTAAGCTTTTATTAGCAAAGTTAGTTTATTGTAAACCTGGTGGGTTTGTAGAGACTGCTCTCTACTAATGAAATGGCTTTGCTATTGTCTTATTGTAAATACTGTAGTTTTTACTGGTGAAATGACATTGCAAAACCTGTATGCAAAAGAGTGCCATACAGATCTACTTAGCAGATTCCCCCCCCCCCATCTAGTCTAGATATTCTGTGGTTCCAGATTGCTAAAAGTCAAGTTGAAATTAAGACAGTATGTTTTCCGAAGTATAAGAGGGCACTTCAGTAACACATTTCCAAAAGCCATCTGCCTCTACACATTTTAGTTGCATACGTCCTTAAGATGATGCAAGCAGTTAAGATGTTAGTAGGACTCTTCAGATACTATGACACCAGTTTACTTCTCAAAACTGTTCACATTCATGACTAATGATACTAGCTGAGTCCATGTTTCAAACTGAGACTTCTCATTCAAACCATGAATATTGAGAATCAACTATCTAGGAACACTCACATGATTAGACTAAATATGCTAAAATCCTTCAGCTTTCCAGTAGCCCTGGATCTTGAAATATGTAGTTATTTACTACCACATCAAGACTGTGCTTTGTTCGAGTGTTTATTGCCAAATCAATCTGCGTTGTGCCCCTTCTCTGCATAGATACTTATAATATAGAGCCTACCATTAGACCCTGATGCAGTTCATTTACACCTGTTGTCTAACTAACTTCACTGATTAAAGGGCAACCATATTCCTAACTGAAGCTCAAAATCCTGTTTCCTATGCACACAAAAAGCTGCCAGTAATGAACTAAGCACGTTTTAAGAACCCAGTCACTAGTTCAAGTTAGTCAGTTGCTACCAATATTTAAGGCAAATTTAAGTTAAGTTGGTGTCCCGCAAAATGCTAATGAAGCAGAAGCATGATCTTACAAAGTTGAAGGTCATGTAGACAAATTGTCTATTAGCGATTAGGCATTTGCCTGTTCAGTGTAATCAAGTCTTGCACAAGTAGATTGTGAGTCAAAGTGACCCTTTAACACAGCGCTGAAGTTCTTGTACTTGATAGAGCACTCTGTCATAGTTCTTTTTGGGACTGTACAACCCATGACCTAATTTCAGTTGCGTGAAACCAGGCTCATATTAAGCCTTTATACAAGCTAGTATGTGCACTTTTGATCCATTAATAAAAAGTCAAAAAGTCTATTTGTGCTACAAAACTAAAGAGTTAAAATCAAAAACAAATATGCCTAATACTGAAACACTTGAGGCATTCCCTTCTTTTAAACTAGAAGAGTGGCTGAACTCCATGTTGAAATCAAAGGCCTCTAGTGAATCTCCTCTCCCTCCCTCCCTCCCACCCCCAAGCTTTTGTGCACTATTAACCAGAGTATGAAAGCATCCAATATTCTGGATGTTTGCATCACAGGCAAATGGTGACATGTTAAGAGTGAGCCAGCCAGCAAGACTACAGATATAAGTTTGTTGTACATGGCCATCAGCACTGGCATTTTGATCACATGAGTTCCCTTGTTTCCAGCTCAATGACTATTCACAGTTCAGTGCAAGCCACATTTCACCATATTTTAAGATAAAAGTGGTTATTCGCATTTGTTTAAAATGTTGTATTTAAACACTATTCTTACTTAAACCCAAACTTAGTACTACCTTGGTATTGGCACTGCTATACAGTCTCATTCGAGCAAAGCATACTAGTTAATACCTCATGATCTAAAATGACAGTTTTGACTGCCTTGCCATTCCTGTAAGCACTTGAACTTCAGCAATTTTAATATTGCCAAATGGCTTGCAACATTAGCCAGCACTATTTTCAAACAAAGACACGAGGTTGCTAGTGAAGGTTATAGCTTTGGTGATAATTAGAACTAAAATAAGAAATCTGCAGTTGCTGAGATATGAGCAGCTGCTCAAATCCAGATGGTCCTATTTGCAAGGTTTTATGGCTACAGCACATTCTTCACTCATTGCACACATGACTGATACCTAAAGGAGAGAGAAAAAGCATTATTAGGATACACAAAACAGCTATTACATTTACAACAAGTGTTGTGATGGCAATAGTTGGGTTCTAGCACCAGTATTCCAATTTTAGTCAACCTCCCAGCAAAAAGCTAATCACAAAGCACATAATTAAGCCAATCTAACATAATAGTAGCTTGAGTTCAGGTGAAAAATAGGAAGTATTTATAATAAAGACAAGCTGAGGAATATAACTTTAACTTATCCTGATCATCTAGTTTAGGAGGGCACTGATATCATTTCTATGTAATTATTTTGGCACCAGGTTTCTTACAAAATGAGACAGTGGTTCCCAATTGGAGGTCTGCATAACCTATCCAGGGGGTCCATGGCTCATCAACTGCTCGGGACATCTCATTTTTTTAGGGCTATACTCTTGTTTAGAAGACGCACATCACAGTTGTGCTGGGACATTTTGCGGGGTATGGTGTCACTATTGACGTAACAAATATTACATTTTCAAAAGTAGGGGGACCTTGGCTTGGCTTTTGAGAAACAGGCGGTCTACAGTACTTAGCTACTTAGGAACCACTAGATTTACATGTTGGTTTTTGTTACTAGTGTGATGCCAAAGCTTCCCATGGCTGATACGTTCTGCTCTGAAGGTATAATGTATTTCTATTTTAAATGTGTTGCAAGTTGCTTGGAGACCTTCAGTTAGTAAGCAATTAAAAAGTATAATAAATAATATGAATGAAGAAAAAACCAACTGCAATTACAAGAGATAAGCCACTTATTATTTCAGAATAGAAAACTAATTCCACTTTATCCCCCTTTCTTTTCTCCCCATTAAAATAAGGCCCAGGAAGTTATTTTAGATCAACTGTTAGCAGCAATAAAGTACTTTCAAGGTAACTTGCGTGTCAAAAGAAAAATAAAACCCCAGACTTTTTCAAACCTCAGATTTTACCTGGAAATCTTCGCCTGCATTATACTTCCCCTCTATTTCTTTGCCTAGTTCACCTTCTGGCACCTTCAGATCCTCACGAACTTCACCACTTTCTGTCAGCAAAGAAAGATATCCATCCTGTATACAGATCAGCTGCAAGAAATTAACAATTCCAATTCAATTTTATTCATAATTGAATGAAGTTCAGTCAAAAGTATTGGCATATGGGCATTGCTTTCTGAACTTAGCATTTTGCTTCTGATTGCTATAGACCAGTGGTTTTCAAAACTTTTTTCTCTGGACCACACTTTCAGAATAAAAATGTATAAAACAATGTGAATGAGAATATGAATCATTCACATATTATATTTATTGACTGTCCTGGAATCTTTCTGCCACACTTGCCATTGTCTCCTACTATATCAATGTGGCACACCACACCGTTTGAGAGCCACTGTTACAGAAGAACAACCTTGCACATTTCTAATACACGGAACCCAGTTTCAACAGTTTTTAGTTCAAGATCTATTCAGTGTGAATCACAGCTTTAGTCACTAAAGGGATAAAGCTAAAAATGCTGTATTCAGTAGCACTTTCTAGCAAAAGCAGTTTTGAAACTGAAAAATATAGTAAGATGATCTAAAACTGCCAATTAATTTTATATGTGGTTCCAAATATTGTTATTGGCAGATGTTCTGCAAATGTAATTTGCTTCAAATATTCCTGAATATTTTATAGCAAAGCCTATTGAAGAAATTGCTACCATATTAACCCAGCATGAGATATTTCATAATGCTGCAAAGTACCTGAAGATAGTTCTGCTAACATACACTATGCTCTGTATTTAAACATATACATCAAGGCAAGGAACTGCACAACAAAATTGCACAAAATTTTTAGTCTGACAGAAACAATTCATCTTAGTCTGGACACAAGGCGAATATTTAGGGCCACTTGTTTTATTAAGTGTATGTGTATCCCATCTTTTCTATTAGCATGTTCAAGGTGGCCTCCATCCTACAAAATCAATTCATAATGATGATTAGATGGCATTTGTAATAATCTCTCCACTCCCTCTAATGATGGCATTTTATGTTGTCCGGTGGCTGCACTAAGGGTTAAGTATTTGACTGGAAATGAGATGTCAGAGGTACAAAACCCAGCTTGTTTTGATGGGTCCTTTGGAAGGCTAAGTAGTTTAAGGCGTGGCATTTTAATTAAGGAAGCATAGTTTTTTCATAGGACATCAGGCTATGCCCAGAAGGGACTTTCTATTTGTATAGATTAAAATGTAGACTTACTTGATAGTCATTCCTCTTGATGTTAGGAACATCCATGTTGTGAGTGGAAGGACAAATATCTTCATATTTTTTGCCAGTGAACACATCAATGCCAACTAGGTGGACCTAGGAGAATGTTCATGCACATATATTTAGGCTACCAAGAACAGTATGTTCCAAGAACAAAGTCTGGGGTAGGTGGGGGGAGGGGAAGAAAGAGAAAGCAATGAACAGTAATTCATTTGCATCCACCCAGAGACTAAAGCTGGAACAGTTCTGTAAGGAGAAGTCACATATAATGATACTCAAATTACAGTCTATCATTGACTAGAACAAGACAGTCAAACACATGGCCTGAATCCTGCATTCGACCCTCAAAGCCGTTTTTGGCAGCCCTCAGCAACATTTGACCCGACCCAAAACCAGTTAAGGAGGCACTGAGCTTTGGGAAGAGTTGTCTCTACACAACTACACTACAACTCCCATCGTCCCTAGCTAGCAGGACCAGTGGTCAGGTATGATGGGAGTTCTTCTCCAACAACATCTGGGGACCCAAGGTTGAGAAAGGCTGGGCTAGCCTATACAGTACAGTATCTTACTTCAGGAGAGAAAAGTCATGAATGATTTACCCACCTCCACAAACAGCTTAGAATTCTGAGACATAGTTTTCTGTAACCAAAAGTTAGCATTTAAATTGATGTTTGGATGTAACCTCTATGCTAACTGCCTAGATTCAAGTCATCTATGCATGCCCATCACCTCTAAGACTCCTTCTACCAAGGAGATATCTTACTGAAGAACTATCAAGATCATATTTGCTTATGGCGACAGTTCTGAACTTAAGCATGTGCTTAGATACAAATTACACAAGCTCCAAGAGAGGCTTGAGTAACTCAAGCTACCTCAATTTTCTGACTTAAATTCACAAGCTTAATGCCAGCGTGTTCCAAACCTGGGAGGACCAGGTTGTGCTGCAGATCTGTACTGATTCCCTTCTCACCCTCACCATCAGATTCCCTCCATTTGTGATGCAAAACTAGAGAGGAGCGTATGAGCTTCCAGGATGTTTGTAATCCTCCAAACCATGATTTGGAGAATAAGAATGCAATGTCTGAATTGAACCAGTCGTACCACTTGGAATCAGATACATCATTCAGACAAAGGTATTTAGAGAGGTTGCAAATTTACTAACCAACAGTGTGCACTATATTGAGGGACTCACTTTCCATGCTCTCCCCTAGCAGAGAATGCCACCCAAGTCAGAAACCTTATACTAGGACAGCCAGCTAGACTTGCACTACAAAGAGAGGACAGATAGTGAAAGTTAAGTAAGACTGGGCCACGGACCTGGCAAATCTGATGTTAATGTTTAATATTAGTAAACTAATATTCATTGAAGAGCAATGTTGGCATACCAGAACAAAAGTAAAACTCAAGAAAGCTCTACCAAGCAATTACCTTTGCATGACCATGCTTGCCAGTCTTCGAAGTTGACATTTCTACAATCTTGCAGGGACGTCCCTTCAGCACCACAAAGCCATTTTTGCGGAGTGCAGAACACTGCATAGGGTAGGTGGCAGAAGCACCAGCATCTCCAGTGGTAAAATCAACTTCATCAGCCATAGTATGTAGTGTGTTCTGGCAAATACTATAAAATTTAGAAATAAATTCAGTTATTTCATGTATCAGTTAAATAATAAAGTACTTGTATCTTTAAGAGTGTTATAAATAGATATGCAGATGAACACAAACCATACTTCGAATATAATGAAGCATGTTACAGAAAGTACTATGCTCAGCCCAGCATTGAACATATCAACATTCTCCACCTTCACTGCAAGTACGACAGAGTTGTGAAATGGAATAGCTGTCCCCTGTGGTCACTGAGTACACATCCTAAAAATGCTAGCTCAAGACTGCAGTATGGGATGGGACGGGCAATATTTTACTCTCAGGGGTCCCAACTGCCATGTTATGGCTCAGCCAGGACACGGGTAGAGGAGGGAGAGAAAAGTTGCAGGAGACAATTGTAACAAGGAATGCAAAATTATAATTACAAGATTTATAAGAAATGCAAATTTTACAAGATTTATAAACTGAGACAATAGATTTATAAATTTGGTTTCTGAAGCTGTGGAATAGCATTTTGGGGGATTATTGAAGATTAAGTGCTACTGTCCCACATTCGACTCAAACATGAACACAGTGGCAAGTGCCAGCTCCTATTTGGTGAGAACTACAGGCGCTGTGGGTTAAACGACAGAGGCTAGGGCTTGCTGATCAGAAGGTTGGCGGTTCGAATTCCCGTGACGGGATGAGCTCCCATTGCTAGGTCCCTGCTCCTGCCAACCTAGCAGTTCGAAAGCATGTCACAGTGCAAGTAGATAAGTAGGTACCGCTCCGGTGGGAAGGTAAACGGCGTTTCTATGCGCTGCTCTGGTTCGCCAGAAGCGGCTTAGTCATGCTGGCCACATGACTCAGAAGCTGTACGCCGGCTCCCTTGGCCAATAAAGCGAGATGAGCGCCGCAACCCCCGAGTCCGCGACTGGACCTAATGGTCAGAAGTCCCTTTACCCTTACACACCACAGCAATTATAACTGTAACATGTTTCCCCCACACACTGATTGTATGGTGAAGTATACAACTGAGCAATTACCAGCAAATGGGGCTTCTTATTACAGGATGGTTGCAGCAGCATGAAGAATCGCATCTCTCAGAAGTGCCTTTTTGGCAACAACTACAGCCATTTCATGATATTACAATCACAGCAGTTCCCCTCAAGCCAGAAATGAAGTGCATGGGGAGAGGTGATGTGAAAGAGCAAAGGGATAACTAATACAGGGTGCTTACAGTAGGCATTTTGTGGTGGTTCATAATTCTGGCAACCGAAGCAAGTCTACTTATCATTTGGTGATCTCAGGAACCTGTTTCATCACTGTCTAAAAGCTGTAAGGGTGTACCATGACTGGTAGGGAATGCAGCAGATAGGCGTTAAGCAGCTGAAGCAAAAGCAGCTGGGGCTGCTGTATCACTAAAACTCTCACAAGAGAATGGAATTTGAACAGATACAGAGCTTATTTTACCCTGCATAACAAACGGGATTGCTCTCAGGAAGAGTTTGTGAGCATCTTAAAGGTATCTGGGTACCCACTATTGCTCAACAGAGGGGGATGGTGTACTAGGTATGGGAAGATTTGACTAGACGACCTTTGGACAGAGCCTACACATCAATTCTTAAGAGGAAAAAGGAAGCTTAGTAGGTGTGCACTCTCTTACTCTCTCTCTCTCACACACACTGAGCACACAGGGCCACGATTTGACCTACCCAGCCACCAAAAGCGGAAACCAGTGTGGGAAAACAATGGCCAAAGGAGCTCTACCTGTTAAACCCCAAAAGCACATTCCAAAATCCGCAATAGGGCAGTATCCTTAGTAGGGCGTTTTCTCATCTTGGTTAGTCCTAATGGAGATGGCCCTAGAATTGGCATCCACAGTCACGTACGGACTCACTGTTAAAACCGTGTTTATGGAAGACAATGTTACTCAGCTACGAGTGATCGCCAAAGACGTCGACGACTATGAATTCTAGCCGTTTTCTTGGGGACCAACATGGCTGCCTTTCCTTCTTGGGTAATTCTAAACACTCGTGACCAAGAAGCAAAAAGGCCATCATGGGTGGAGAAGCTGCGACCCCCCCCCCGGGACTGCGAACAGCTCCTAACCAGGTTGGTCGGTGTGTGTGATATGAGGTGGTGTAGGCCCAACGCTATCTACCTGGCTATCCTGCACGGCAAAGGGGTTGGGATGGATGACCCTTGGGGACCCCATCCGACTCTACGGAGGACACCGCTGCTTCCCCGCGGAATACACCGTTATTATGCGGGAGGGGGGGGAGTCAGCAGGCCAATTTAAACATGGTTTTCCTCACAGAGCGGGTAATGAGAGAAACAGAGCTGAGCAAACGATCCGCTGGCCTGGGAAATTCAAGCCCCCGCCCCCCGCTTCCTCCATCTCCTCAGCCCCGAGTCCCCCCAGCTCCCGCGAAGGGAGGCGCCCCGCATGGCCGCCTCGTGGGAAGAGCAGGCGGCGCCGGGGAGAAGCCTGAGGGGAAGGCGCCGGCCGCCTCGGACCCGGGTCTGCACCAGACCAGTCCGGCCCGGTTCGCCGTTGGCCTGAGAGGATTCCAAGCGGCCCGCCAACGGCTCCAACGGCTGAGCGGAGGGACTAAGCCGTGGGGGGGGGGAGGGGGCGCCGCACGCACCCGCGTCAGGAGCCAGCACTTACCTCCCACGGCGCAGGGAAAGACTAGAAGAGCGTCGCAGCAACGCGCACGCGCAGAGCAGCCGTAAAGGGAGGCGTGTGGGTGGAGAAAAGGAGGGAGGGAGAGAGAGCGCGAGAGCGGGAAGGGGAGGGGGGAATCCCCCTAGGCGTGAAGGGAGCGCGCGCCGTACGTTCCAAATTTAAAGGAGGGGAGAAGAAAATCCCCTCAGCCCCGCCCACACCGGGTACAGGTTATCCTCCTTCGCCATTGGCCGCTTTATCGCCCCACCCACGCAAGGCGCGAGCCCGGACCTACGCGCCGGTCTCTACGCCACGTGACGGCTTTTGCCTCCAGGACGGCGCCGCCTCCGCCTCCCTCCGCATCCTGGATGTCTACACTTTTACGGCGTCTGTGATCGTCATCTGCCTGCGCCAACTCGCGGCTGAGCCAGGAGTTTTCGTACACGTGTGGGCGCTTCGTAGCATGTGCTTGGCTTTGCCCGGAAGCGGTACGGAAAGCGGCTTGGATCAGAAAGCCTGGGCTCTTGCCGCGCGCAGCATTGTGTTGAAGCGTGCTGGTAGTTAGTGGATTGGGAGAGCAGCAACACCCCATCTTTTTTCCATACGAAAATGGTTAAGAAGCTTTGTGAAGTGTCAGTAGGTTGGCACAAACCATGACGTTTGGGGACATTAATCTAGCTCAGGGTTCCTAATAGTGTTAGAAAAACACCCCACTATGTTATGTAATTTTGTTACTATGTTATATATTTTTGGTTTTTTTATATTCTAAACTCTGTGATCACCGGATGAAGAGCGGCATAGAAACTTAATAATCATAGCCACGCACGCAGCAACTCTTGGGTCAGAGGTAGGGTGCCAACTTGAATAAAATATTGCATAATCGATCACAAGGCACCATTTGAATAGCAGTGCCTATAAACTTTGTGGGTGCCTGGCCAGAGGCCGCCTCTGCTTGAACGGATTCCACTAGGACAAGGACTTTGGTGGTTGATTCTGGGATTAACCAAACTCTTCGTTGGCAGAAAGTGCGCTGGTGTTTCTTTTTCAATTAACTATAAAATTAGGCTAAAAGCGTTAAAGAGCACACCCACAAGTTAATCAGTTATAAGAACTGGTGCCTAAGTTTGCTCCTTTCCCCCATACCCTATTTTCCTTGTGTGTCATTCCTTTCATAAAACTTTTAGGGCAGGGACTCCCTTACTATTTATTTTTGCAAGCCATGCTTGGGGTGTGAGTCGACTAAAGAGCAGGCTAAACATGCTTTAAACAGATAAAACTTAACATCTCTCTATCTCTGTACTCAAAAGAAATATAGTGGTTACTTAATTTGCACAGGTGCTTAGCTTGCCTGTCTGCTTAAGTGTTTACCTCGCACAACAGGCTCCCTCAGAAGTCTGTCTTATACCCCTTGTTGGCTCCCCCAATTACTCCTGCAGTTAGATTAGGAAGGTCTCCATTTAAAAAACCAAGGGGGTGTGAGTCAAGTGCTGGGCTGCACCAGACTCCACTGAGTTGAAACTTAAAAGGGGAATTTAGGTCAGTGAAGCCCACTGGGAATGTTGATTGTCTTTTCTCCTCAGGGGGGTGGCAGACAATGAGTGGTGAAGAAGACGATAATGTGCACAGCGAGCCCCTTGGGTAACGCAAGAGTCTGACTCACTGTACATTTGATGGATCTTTTGTTGATTTTATTCTTGTTGATATATCCTTGCTTATAGTTTTATGACAGTACAGTTTATAAGTTCATGACAAATAAATACCGTATTTTTCGCTCTATAAGACGCACCAGACCATAAGACGCACCTAGTTTTTGGAGGAGGAAAACAAGGGAAAAAAAATTTTTGAATCCCAGAAGCCAGAACAGCAAGAGGGATCGCTGCGCAGCGAAAGCAGCGATCCCTCTTGCTGTTCTGGCTTCTGGGATAGCCGCGCCAAGCCTCTTCAGGGCAGGGGGAGCGTTCCTCCCATTACCCTGAAGAGGCTTCGCAAAAGCAACACAAAGCCTCTTGAGGAGGAGCACTCCCGTTGCGCTCAAGAGGCTTTGTGTGGCTACCCCTGAAGCCAGAAGAGCAAGAGGCATCAGTGTGCAGCGATCCCTCTTGCTCTTCTGGCTTCAGCGATAGCTGCGCAGCCTGCATTCGCCCCATAAGACGCACACACATTTCCCATTACTTTTTAGGAGGGAAAAAGTGAGTCTTATAGAGCAAAAAATACAGTAGTTGCTGAACTATAAGTTTCCTTGACCATTGGCTGGTGGGAATTGTGGTGCAAAACATCTGGAGAGCCACAGGTTCCCCAGCCCTAACTTCCAAGCCACATTTTAAGCCTTAAATAAGCCTAGGTCCTAGGATATGTGTGCAGAGGACTCCCAACTCCTTAAGGCACTCTTCCCCAACCTTGTGACCCCTAAGATGCCTTGGAGCTCAGCTTCATCATTTCAGAAGGAACACCAGGCTGGGGAGGCCGCTATAGTTGCATCCTGCATTACAGATCCTGAAATGAGGTAGTCCATAGAATAGATGATTTCCAAGATCCTTCCTATGATTGTAGGGCTGCATACACACCATATATTAAAAGCAGGAATCCCCCCCCCCCCCCCGAGAGAATCCTGGGAAGTGCAATTTGTCAAGAGTGCTGAGAACTATAGCTCTATTATAGGTAAACTACAGTTTCCAGGATTTTTTTTTGCTTCAAATGTGCTTGTAAGTATGTGGTGTATATGCAGTCTCAATCAGTTTAGGACTGCAGGCGGATTTGCACAGCTGTGCTGGGACCCTACCAACTCTAGGGGTACTGTATTTCTAAAAGTATTGAAGCTTTCGATTGAGGAATGTTACCTGAGAGCTTTTCCTATTACATGCATGTCACATTTATGAGTCCTCTAAAAAGAACCTTAATTCTTGTCAAAAGGGAAATTCATTAGTGATTAGAGCATAACAAAAATGGTTTCCCAGCTTCATAGTTTGCTCAAAACCTGCTGGAAACTGAAGTGAATTAAACCCCTCAGAGGAACTGGTTTGCAGTTGCCAGAATTACAATCTTGTGGGGGGGTGTATTTCACGATTTCCTTCAGCAGATGGTGCTGGTGATTTTGAAACAACAGAAGACCATTTAGAACTGAAAATGCAAAGTAATTGAGGCAATAACCTTTTATTTCAGCCAACTAATGTTCAGCAGTGCTGGATGTAAGCAAGTAGTTTGGGCAGATGCTTAATTAGATTACAAAACAAGCCATTCAAACTTCACGAAAGCCTCAAAGGGACAGTGAAATGAAAAATGTCTGTTCCACTTCAAAATGCAGAAATTAATGGTTGGAATCTTGGGTTTTCTGCTACTAGTTCAGCAGTTCAACACCCTGGAAAAAAGCAAAACAAAATCTAACCGAGGCTGCATAAAAATGACTTTTTATTCTAGAATCTGAATATTTTGGGAACTGAGTACTTGCTTTTTCTATGTAGCCCATTTCCCTAGTCTTAATACCTGAGAGGGCCTATAAAGAAGAAGACAGTGGGTTATTTAGGGCTTTAAAGACTAAAGTGTGTACCTTAAATTAGGCCCAGAAACGAATTGGCAACCAGTGCAGCTGGTTTAAAATGGGTTATATGAGAGCTGGAGGGAACCCCAGCCAGTACTCTGGCTGCTGCCATTTCCAAGTCATTTTCGAGGGCAGTGCCACAAAGAGCACATTGCAGTAATCCAATCTGGAAGTTGAAATATGGAGCACAGCAGCCAAGTTGTCTCTGTCAGAAAGAGACCGTAGCTGGTGAACCAGCTAGAGCTGGAAAAAGGGCACTCTTGGCCTCTTAGACTGCCTGTGACTTCCATGACAATGTTGAATCCAGGAGCAATCCCATGTATTAATCTGAGGAAGGACCACAGCTTAGTGGTACAGCATCTGCTTTGTATGCGGAAGGTCCCAGGTCCAATCAGCACCATCTCCAGGTAGAGATGGGAAAGACTGTCTGAAGCACTGGGAGACTGCTACCAGTCAGTGTAGACAACACTGAACTAGATGGACAAATGGTCTGACTAGGCAGAAGACAGCTTCTCATTGTTAAAAGTTGGCAGGGGGGACCCCTCCTAAACCCAAGAAATTAATGAATGTTAGGATCTAGCTAATATTGGGGATAGGAAGGGGAAATGCAAGCTACAGAATGGTGCCAGACAAAGAATCCCTGGGCTAGCATATGCAAACCAGCCTGGCTGGTCTGGTTGAATGCAGTCCATTATAAAACAATGGCTGGGCATTTACACATCAGAGAAGGTCCTCAGGTCTGTGCAAAAGAGGGGTTGCCAATGTGTCAGGGAGGGGTGTAAGGTGACAGGAAAAGGTGTTGTTTTTCAAGCAGCTGGGAAGAAGAAGGAGAACAAACCCCAGTCCTCAATAATAATAATAATAATAATAATAATAATAATAATAATAAATTATTATTTATGCCCCACCCATCTGGCTGGGTTTCCCCAGTCACTCTGGGCGGCTTCCAACAGAATATTAAAGTACAATAACCTATTAAACATTAAAAGCTTCCCTAAACAGGCCTGCCTTCAGATGTCTTCTAAAAGTCTGGTAGTTGCTTTTCTCTTTGACATCTGGTGGGAGGGCGTTCCACAGGGCGGGTGCCACTACCGAGAAGGCCCTCTGCCCGGTTCCCTGTAACCTCGCAGTGAGGGAACCACCAGAAGGCCCTCAGCACTGGACCTCAGTGTTTGGGCAGAACGATGGGGGTGGAGACGCTCCTTCAGGTATTCTGGACCAAGGCCATTTAGGGCTTTAAAGGTCAGCACCAACACTTTGAATTGTGCTCGGAAACGTACTGGGAGCCAATGTAGGTCTTTCAAGACCGGTGTTATATGGTCTTGGCGGCCACTCCCAGTCACCAGTCTAGCTGCTGCATTCTGGATTAGTTGTAATTTCTAGGTCACCTTCAAAGGTAGCCCCACATAGAGCGCATTGCAGTAGTCCAAGCAAGAGATAACTGGAGCATGCACCACTCTGGTGAGACAGTCTGCGGGCAGGTAGGGTCTCAGCCTGCGTACCAGATGGAGCTGGTAGACAGCTGCCCTGGACACAGAATTGACCTGCGCCTCCATGGACAGCTGTGAGTCCAAAATGACTCCCAGGATGCGCACCGAGTCCTTCAGGGGCACAGTTACCCCATTCAGGACCAGGGAGTCCTCCATACCCGCCCGTCTCCTGTCCCCCCAAAACTGTCTTGTCAGGATTCAACGTCAATCTGTTAGCCGCCATCCATCCTGCTGGAGGAGGCTGTGCTAAGATACTGGGGGCCGTGACTGACTGCTACATTGGACCCAAGCGTACAGAAGCTATGAGAGGAGTAACGAGAGGCACCCTTGGGGTATAATGTTCTACATCCCCTCCACTGCACACTTCCAGGTGTAAATAAGTGTTAATGAGCCATATTTCTTAAGGACACCAGCCTCCGCTGCGCCTCAATCTTCCAGTGTGGTGTAGTGGTTAAGAGTGGTAGATTCGTAATCTGGGGAACCGGGTTCGTGTCTCCGCTCCTCCACATGCAGCTGCTGGGTGACCTTGGGCTAGTCACACTTCTTTGAAGCCTCCCAGCCCCACTAACCTCACAGAGTGTTTGTTATGGGGGAGGAGGGGAATGGAGATTGTTAGACCCTTTGAGACTCCTTCGGGTAGTGATAAAGCGGGATATCAAATCCAAACTCCTCTTCTTCTTCAAACAGAAACACAAGCCGGGAACCCCTGAATCTCCTCACACTGCTTGTGGAGATTGTTGTGGCGTGTAACACGTGTAGACAACATTGAATGAGATGGGCAACTGGTCCGGCTAGGCAGAAGGCAGCTTCCTCTGTTCCTAATGGGTCACAGTGGGACCATGAAGCCTGCTAATTATTTGTTAAAATCTCACTCTCGGCTGCCATGGTGCTTGCAGCAATACAACCACATCCATTTAATGTATCCTGTGATAAAGACCCTGCCAGTTTAATCACCACTGGGCAACACAGATCAGAGCAGTGTATAGAAACGGCTCTAAACAATGGAGTATTGGTGAGTATTGTTGTGGGGAGAAAAAAAATCCATCCAAATAGCATCTGTGGGCAAACCTATTCACAGCCCTTCACAGCTGTGGATGGCTTGTTTTGCTAGGCTAAATTCCCCATTGTGAGTCAGAAGGCCCTTTCTTTGCTTCCTGCAGTTTAACTGCTGAGCATGATAAAGAAATCAATTTTACTTTAGCATTTTAAATGGTCCATTGCTGCTGTCTAAACCAGGTTTTCTTTAATGAACGTCTATCTGTCTTCTTAGGTCCCGGGCATGATGTGATTTAGATTCTCATTTGCACTTAAGTGCTTCTTTTTTGCTATTTGTAACTTAGAGCCAGCCTTATTATACTCCTCCTTTAACTAACTGCCTTCCCTCCACACCCAGACATTATGAAACGCCATATTCATACCCAAACCAAGGGGTACAAACCTGTGGCTCTCCAAATGTTGCTGAACTTGTTGAGTCGTGTCCGGCTCTTCATGACCTCATGGACCAGAGCACGCCAGGCACTCCTGTCTTCCACTGCCTACCCACCATAGCTGTCAACGTTTCCCTTTTTTAAAGGGAAATCCCCTTCTTCCGAATAGGATTCCTCACAAGAAAAGGGAAAAGTTGACAGCTATGCCTCCCGCACACCCTATAAGCCCCAGTCAGCATGCTCCGTGCTCAGGAAGATGGGAGAAACATCCAGAGAGCCATGGAACAATTTGAAATGTCTTTACCAGAGTAACTGGGGGGGCAGATGCCAGCCAGAAGTGCCTTCCAGTTCCTCCAAAGCAACTTGGTTTATCTCTCCATTCATTGTGGGGGGCCAATTGAAACGGGTTCAGTTGTTCACCTACAGAAAATAATTATGTAGGCTTTACATCAGGTGGTTCCCTTCATATGTTGTTAGGACTACAGTTTTCAGCATCCTTGACCGCAATGGCTGGGTCTGATGGAAACTGGGTTTTTGAAGGGTGTTGGGGGGGGGGGAGTGCTCTGGCTTTTTGAGAAGGGAAGAGAGCTCAGAAGTGCCGTGACTTTTTGCCTTCTCTGTTTTGCTGCCCATGGTGGAGCTTTTTGAAATGAGGGAGAAAATGGTGGAGCAAGCTTGTTTTCTCCTGCTGCAGAGGATAAGACATGAACCAATGGATTCAAGTTACAAGAAAGGAGATTCTGACTGAAAACCAAGAAGAACTTTCTGATAGTAAGAACTGTTCAACAGTAGAACGGTCTGTCTCAGATCCTTGGAGGATTTTAAGCAGAGGTTGGGTGGCCATCTTCTTTTTTTTGTTTTGTTTTTTAAAGTTTTTATTGTTAAAATAATTCATACACATATAATACAAATATACAAGCATACAAACATACATTTCATACAATCCTTAAAAGTGTTCAAACATACTTACACTCAATCCCACAGATAATTCCTTTTCCCATCACCATCCACCACCCCTCACACCACCTTTGTGTTAGACTTCCAATCTACTCAATTGCAATTTCTTTCCACTTCTATTACTTTCTTTTACACACCTTTAACCTAATTTCATACTTCTTTTTCTTTTACACATTGTTATCCATCTTATTTAGTATTTCAGTATTTGAAACGGAACTTGTTTATTCTAATAGGAGTTCTGATTTTTCAATATGATTTTGCAAGTATCTTTTAAACACCTTCCAGTCCCTGTCTATCTTCTCTTTTGAGATCCTTCCAATTTCTCCCATTGTTTTGGATATACTGTAGTACTCCAATAATTTGGCAAGCCACTCTATTTTTGTCGGTACAATACCACTTTTCCAGTTTTTCGCAATCAATAGCCTTGCGGCTACTGTTGCGTATAAATATAAGGTCTTGTCTTCTTCCTTTAGGCTTCCTGGTACTATTCCCAATAAAAAACCTTCTGGTGTTTTCCTAAATGAATATCTGAACATTTTTTTCATTTCATTATATATTGTTTCCCAAAATTGTTTGATGTTTGAACAATTCCACCATATATGTATCATAGTACCTTTTCCAGTGTTGCATCGCCAGCAGACATTGCTACAATTTTTATTTATTTTTGCTATTCTTTCAGGTGTTAAATACCATCTATGTTGTATTTTGAGGTAATTTTCTTTCAATATATAACACAGTGAATTTCATATCTTCTTTCCACAATTTTTCCCATTGTTCAAACATAATATTTTTCCCAATATCTTGCGCCCATTTAATCATTGATGCTTTAACCAATTCATCCTTTTGATTTTTTGATTTTTCTTGTATTAAGTATTTATACAAGTATTTATATATTTATTTTGATATTTCTTTTTCAAATCCTAACTTTTTGTCTTTCGCTAATCTGTACTTAATTTGAATATATTGGAACCAATCACTAATATGAGCTTTAATTTCTGTATAATCCTTTAATTCCAATTCTCCGTTTTCTTCCTTTAATACAATTTTATAGGTAGCCCAATTTTCTTTCATATTTAATTTTTTCACTGCAACAATTTCTGCCGGCGATGCGGGTGGCCATCTTCTTTCTGAACGTAGGAGAAGTTCAAACTCCTTCAACCTATAGTAACTAGTGCATGAGGTTACTCAGGAAACTAGGGAATGCCCCCCCACACACAAAAATGAGGTCCCCAAATTATCACCTTAAGTGTTTCTGCTTCATTTTTGGTTCAGTTTCTCCCCCAGCTATTCTGTCACAAGACAGTTTCCAGGCTGAAAGGGATAATGAAAAACAGCATGTAGTGGGGCAGAAAAACCCCTAATGGAAAATGATAATGGGATCACATGGCCAGCGTTCCCTGCATTAGGACGCTGAGCTCATTTTGAAAAGGACAGAGCGCGTGTGAACTTGTCAACAATTCATCAGATGCAACAGGGGGAAAAAACCCTCCTGAGAGCTGTAATTTGGGCACTTTAGGAAAACACCATCAAAGCCATGCTGACAAGAGGCTTTTTAGTAAACTTGTTAATTATAATGCATTATTAGCTAACCCTACTCCGGGAAAATTGTTTGAATGTTAAGCTAAAGTATTAGCCATTTAGCTAATATGTGCAGCTTGGTCTCTGGGACTGTCTTAGTGATTAGTAAGTTAGTCAAAGTATACCGTTGAGAGGCCCAAAACGACGGCCAGATCATCTGTATCCCAGGAACAAATTTTAGCTGGGAACTTCATTGAGCGGACAGAGATAAAGTCCAGGCGTTTTAATTGCCAGATGGGAGTGGTGGAAAGCTGTAGTTAACATGTTGCTTTGCTGAATCTGTGCAAACCTAGGGATTGGAGACTTTTAAACACTAAACTTAACAATATTATGTCCACAATAGCTTGGCCTATTGAACTCCATTCACCCTTGCAAAAACTCTTCTGAGCACGCAGAGGGTTAAAACAACAAAAAAGATAAGAGAGTGCCTATACCTTTGATCCTGCAACCCCAAATTAAGGGTAACCATATTCATTTATTCCGTTATAGCTTGCCCTTCCTTCGGGGAGCTTGGGACAACATGCGTGGTTCTCTTACCTGCTGCTTTATCTTTACAACAACTCTGTGAGGCAGGTTAGGTCAATTAGACAGTGACTGGCCAACATCCCTTCACCCACCCGAGAAAGCTGAGTGAGGATTTGAACCCAGTTCTCTTGATGCCAACGCTCTAACCACTACACCATGCTGGCACTCTTTGCAAGAGCCTTTGTCTCTGGAGCAAAATCCATCGTGTCTGGGAAGGGTTTGTATCTTATAACACGTTAGGGCTGCAATATTTGCTTGGTTAATCAGTTAATAAATCAAGAGCCTTTAGACTGATGGAAAAGCTATGCCTGATTAACCTGGCAATGCATGTTAAAAAATGTGTATACACTAACGGTTGGCTTCTTCTAAATCCTACATGTTTTCTCCAAGGAATTCAGAGCGAAATTCACAATAATCGGGGCTGGAGCCAGGTTTGATGGGTCCTTGGGGAAGATGCCTTCTGGTGGAACATCCTCCCCTCACACCCAGCACTTCCCTGATGGTCCATGGAAGCTTACCAAGCAGTGGCGTAGGGTGGGTTGCCAGTGCCCAGGGCTGCGCCGAGGGGGTTGGTGAGAGAAAAACAGACGAAGTACACATGCACATTCAACTGCCTAAGGACGTCTTGTGTCACCCAGGAGATGACAGCCGCAGTGATAAGAAGAGTCATTCTGTTTCCTAGAGAGGTCACTTCCTGGTTTGCATGGGGAAGCCATTTTCAATGGAGCAGAAGCATGCAGCTGTGCTGAGGCAACACTGGGTGCTATGCCTGGGGCAACTGCCCCTCTGCTCCCATGCTATGCCACCATTACCAAGGATGAGTGCTGAGCAGCAAGAGAGATGAGCTACAGTATTGAAAGCAGCGCAGCTCAAGCTGCCCAGTTGAACCCAATCCAGTGAAGCAGGGGGTGGAGACTGGATCTGGCTGGTGTGAACCCAAGCCCCATCACTCACACCCATGCCACACCCACAGCTTTTGGCCAAGTCACATATTGACCTTACCCCACAACCTGGCAGCACCAATGATTCAATGCTGCGCCCTCAAAGTTGGGTGGCCATGTGTCCTACTTTGCAGAGGACAGGCCTCTATATGAAGGCCTGCCCGGTCCAACGATAACCCTAGGAAGGGAGAGCGGAAGTGCCTTCAGGTTAAGAACATCAAAGCCCGGCTGGATCAGGCCGAAGGCTTATCTAGTCCAGCACCCTGTTTTCACAGTGACTGGTCAGGTAGCCATTTGAAGCTCCAAAGCAGGAGCTGAGCACAATTGTACTCTGCTCTCCTGAGGTTTCCAGCAACTGGCATTCGAAAGCATGTTGCCTTCGGCAGTGGAGGCCAAACATAGCCATTGTGGCTTGTAGCCATGGCTAGCCTCATTCTCCATGAAGCCCCCACCAACACTTAGTACCTGGACCTCAGACCAAGCAGGCACCCTTGTCACCTGGTCAGAATCTTCCCCAGTATGGCGAGATGTCTCTCCCCCCACCCCTATCCTAGTCTGGATCTGTATTGGATTTGGAATTGTTTATATACGAAATTGTTCCAGTTTGGTTTATATTAAATTGTTCCCATGTGAGCCGATTGGATCCATCACGGCTCGTTTGATTAAACAACTATCAAGCGACAGCTCTGGTTTATTTTATGCATTAAAAAGAATAAATATTAGCCTATTTATTGCTGGTGCTGCTGTTCTTTTTGCTGCTGCTGCTGCTGTTTTCAGTTTGATAATTTGGGCTTTTATGGTTGGTTGCTTTTCTCTTTATAAGCTGCTTTGAACAACTCCTTTGCAGGTGGAAAAAGAGGAGTACAAATTTTTTAATTGGTAAGATGAAAAGAAAAGAAAATACAGGTTAAACAGATAAACACCATTAACCCTGAGGGTGCTTTTTCTTATTTGGTCAATGAACATCTGATTTGTTGTGGGAGGCTCTGATTTTTCTTGAGGGGAATTGCCTTTTCCGAGACATCAAACCACAATGTAACAACAACAACCACAACAACAACAACAACCACAACAACCTTGTTATAAGGATAAAGTGAGGGGACACACATACGCCATCTTGAACACCTTGGAGGAATGATGGGATATAAAAAACGAAATTAAATCGTATATCCCCCCTCAGAGCCTTTCATCACTGCAAGTGATACGTGGAATATTTGTGTGCATGTCACACTTTGAGCAGTGAGCAGGACACTGGTTGGTTGAGGAGACATGCCTGAAAGTCCCAGGAAGCTCTGAAGTCTAGTAACTTGGGCTACCGAGGCACCACATTGGTCCAGACACCAGCATCAGTTCTGGACCTACTTGCCAAAGTTGACAGCTTATCTGGGTAGACAATGTGTAGCTGAGGATCAATGAAACAGAAAATTCCCGGCCCTTTAAATACCTTCACTTAGATGTGGCAGAGCCTGTGAAAGTTGCTAGGTCAGGAGTGGCTATAAGTTTGGCTCCAGGCCTTGTGGGAGCAAGTTTTCTACTTCAGAGGTCCTGCCGCTCCAATCCAACCTCACCTGCTCCTCACCTGCATCCTTGGTACCCTAAGAACTTCATCCTTCCTGTGTCGGACCCTCCCCTCTGCTCAGTGTCGGGACAAGATGGTGAAATATAGTGATTTTGGCATGTTGGTTTTATGAGATGGCTTACATGGATGGCATCTGGTCACAAACAGATTGCATGCTGCTGCTGCTTTTTGCAAGTAATAAAAACGTCAGTTATCTACAATGAAGAGCCAAGATATATGTAAAAACACGCATAAAAATACTTTAATGGTCAATAGTATTTAAACAGTTATTTTATTTACAAAGCACCTCAGTGTCTCTGGCTGCCTTGTCTCACTAACCTTTTAGCGTTCGGGAGTGTCAACAAGCATATTGATAGGGGTAATCCGGCTGACATTGTGTACTTAGATTTTCAAAAGGCTTTCAGTAAAATCCCTCACCAAAGATCCTGAGTAAGCGTAACAGTCCTGGGAAAAGAGTCTGCTTAGGGATCAGTAGCTGCTCAAAGCATAGGGAGCAGAGTGTACAGGCAGCAACTGTTTTAGGTGCATCTGATAAGTGCACGACTGTGCAAGCGTGCATCGCTGAGCCCGGAAGTGACCCAAGAAGTCACAAAAAGGGGAGGAACGAGGCAGAACAGGGTGTTTGCAAGCTTTTAAAATGGTGTTTCAAATATATGCAGTTTCACTTAAATTTGTGGTGACTTGGAACGCAGCCCCCACATGAATTGGGAGTTGCCTGGCCTGACAAATGGTCAGTTCTCACTGTCCATTTGTTGGTCCAAGGCTTGCCATTTTTAACTTGTTCGTAAACGATCCAGAATTAGGAGTGATCAGGGAGCTTGCCAAGTTTGCTGATGATAGCAAATTGTTCAGGGTGGTGAAAGAGAGGTTGCAAGGAGCTCTAAAAAGGGGTTCCCTCCAAACTGAGTAAGTTGGTGTTAATTAAAATGACAAATGTGATTCAGTGTAAGCAAGCGCAAAGTGATGCACACTAGGGGCAACCCCCCCCAATAACTTCGCATATATGGTAATGCAGACTGAATGGGTCATGTGACCTTGGTGTCATTAGTGTGTTGCTCAAGGAAGATGTTGACTCAGGCGAAGGACACACTACGGATCATTAGGAAAGTTATGGGAAATAAAACCGCCAGGATCATAATGCCTTTGTTCAAATTTGTGGTGCGATTGCACTTGGAATACTGTGTACACTTCTGGTCATCTTACCTCAAAAAATGATATTGAAGAGGTTCTGAAAAGGGCAACTGGAATGATCAAGCAACTTTCTGCTGAGGAAAGGTTACAACATTCGGAGCTTTTTGGTTCAGAAAAAAATGGCAAGGGAGGACACAGTGGAGGTATACATGGTGTGAAGAAAGTGGATAGAGGGATGTTTTTGGTCTTCCCCCATAATTCCCGAATCCAGAATCATCCAATGGAGTTAAGCATTGGAAGATCCAGGACAGACAAAAGGAAGCTTTTCAACTATAGGATTTGCTCCCATATGGTGTAGTAATGGCAACAAAACTGAAGGGCTTTTAAAGGGGTTTAGACAAGGTAATGGCAAGCAAGCCTATCAGTGACGTCATCCCTGAGGACTATGTACTACATTCAGTGTTGGAGGCAGTATATTTTGGGTTACCCATTGCTGGGAATCTGAGGCGGGGAGAATTGCTGTTAGACTCAGGTCCTGCTTGCAGGCTTCCCACATCTGGTTGGCCATTTTGAGAACAAGCTGCAGGACTAGATGGGCCTGATGCAGCTGAGCTCTTCTGTTTTGTATTCTTCAACTATGGAGTTTGACAGTACATCCAAGGGAGCCAACGTTTCTAGGCAGTGGTAATACTGCACTTCAAGGTGCTAGTCTCAGCAATTAAGTAAGTTTAGAGTTGCCAACCTTTACAGTATTGGTACACAGTTTAAACCAACAGTGCTAATGGAGCAGTGCTCTGAGAGTAGTATTGTGATTCAGATGAACAACATATTTCGCAAAACAAGTAGTTTCAGTAGTAGATGTGGAAAACAGCACCCTAAACAATTTTGCAATGTGTCTAAAATTTGAGGACTTTCTAATTTTCATTTTCAAATGTAAAATTCCTTGACTTTCTGAAAATCTGTTATCTGGGTTCCAAAAACTGTTGCTGCCCACATCTTGCTCTAAAGAAAATGGCAATGATATTTTGAGCATGCAAATTATCACAGTGGTACCTCCATATCCCTATCTGCAGATTCGTTTGCAAAAAGCTTGTGCAGAGGTTAGATTATATCCTGTATTTACTGAGCATTTGTTCTGATTTCTTTACAGGATGGTTATACGATAATGGGCATTCATCCTGCATGTATCCCAGTTGCTTGCAAAGCGTTTGCACTTCTTCCCATTAGTCACCAGTTCACTTCCCAGTGCATTTCCCAGCCACTTTCCAAACCACAAATTGTCATACTGTCATTACAGTAGAGCAACAGAGCACTTTAATATACTTGAATTGCATATGCCTAAGGTTCTGGTATGTGCAATGAAGTGGCACCTGCTCCTCTTCAAACCCTGATTTACAGGTTGTTCCCAGTTAACCTGTTTATTGAGCATTCAACCCAATTTGTCTGTGGAGAGATTAAATGAAGTTGGCTACTTAATGAGCATTCACCCTGATTCGTTTGAAGAAAGATTAGACTCTATTGCATCAAAGCAAGAGTTTTCCGTGCTTTCCCACTCGTTTTCCTGCCACTTTCCTAACTGCGAAATGTTCGATCTTTGGAGGAAGTGGTCTTATTGTATAACAGCTGCAAATCAACTTTTCATTGCACCCCTTAAATTTGTTGAGATGTGATTGATTCAATTGCAAAAAATAAAAATAAAAATCAACATTCTGGAAGCACCCTCTCAGAGGCTGCTCATAGCTGCTCTCAGATACCCTTCTGCATGCTTATATCTGTGCATGGAGGGAGATCAGACCTCTGCTTTTAAAATTAAAAAGGTAAAGGGACCCCTGACCATTAGGTCCAGTCGTGGCCAACTCTGGGGTTGCGGCGCTCATCTCACTTTATTGGCCGAGGGAGCCGGCGTACAGCTTCCGGGTCATGTGGCCAGCATGACTAAGCTGCTTCTGGCGAAGCAGAGCAGCGCATGGAAACGCCGTTTACCTTCCCGCTGGAGCAGTACCTATTTCTCTACTTGCACTTGGACGCGCTTTCGAACTGCTAGGTTGGCAAGAGCAGGGACCAAGCAATGGGAGCTCACCCCGTCACGGGGATTCGAACTGTCGACCTTCTGATCAGCAAGTCCTAGGCTCTGTGGTTTAACCCACAGCACCACCAGCATCCCGCTTTTAAAATTACTTGGTTTTAAAAAAACAAAAAAACAGACTTGCATATTTTAGATTTTTTAAATGTCAAATCCAATGAAAAAGTATCTTTCATTTCCTCAGGGCTGAGGTAGCCTTGATTCCCTAAACCAAGCACCCCCAAACTTGGCCCTCCAGATGTTTTGGGACTACAACTCCCATCATCCCTAGCTAACAGGACCAGTGGTCAGGGATGATGGGAATTGTAGTCCCAAACCAGCTGGAGGGCCGAGTTTGGGGGTGCCTGCCCTAAACTGAAGTAGAGAACCTTTGGTCCTCCAGATATTGCTGAACTCCTGCCAGTCCTAGCCAGCATGGCCAATGGTCAGGGATGTCTGTACACCATCATCACTGTCAGGAAACATGAGGTTTTTTCCCATGGAGCTCTGTTGCTTTGGAAATCCAGAAGCCAGCAAACAGGAGCTATTAATGTCAGAGGAGGCCAGTCAGAATCCTGGGTAATAAGCTACCAAGCACCAATACTCTTCTGCCTTGCAGAAGGTAAGAAATGCTAATAAAGAAAGACTGGCAGAAGTACTTTTAAATCAGTCCTTCTATTACTGATTTCTTCATCTGGTCTTAGGGACCAAGCCAAGTTGCACTAGCTGCCAGTTAGTTTCCTGTTTCAGTTTAAAGTGATGATGGCAAACTTAAATTCCCTAGCAAATGAGGAAACTAACCATGAGCTAAGTCAATAGTGGCTGTACTGCTGAACTGACCAAATGCCTTCCACCAGCAGAACGTTGGTGATCTTTGTAATGGCAAAAGGTCCCATTTCTGAGAATGAATGGCCACACAGAAGCACACCTGTTGCATGTTCTGTGCTGCCTCACCACCTCTCTGCAAGGGATGGGCAAATCTGTCCATTTCAGTTTCTCATGTTTCCAGTCCTCAATTCAGTTCTCCACATTTCCACACCAGTTTGCATTTAACAAAAGGAAAAGGTCCCGAAAATTCACCAGCATTTTCATGCAAATTTCTCCTAATTATGTTTGTATGCCGTTTTGTCTAATCCCGCATTTTCCCAAAGCAATTCCCCCCCCCCAGTACCATGCATTTTCAGTGTAAATTTCACTAATATTTACATCTCTACACACATTTTACTCTAGTCAGATGCATTTTTGGTACACGTTACTCGGCTGAAGAACTGCACTGCTAAATTTGGTGACGAGTGAATTTTGAGTTTCAGCTTGCACTTTGTTTTGCAAAGTGTGAATTGGGAAAATTCGCTTTTACGTGAGAAATGAATTGAGTTCCTCCGCCATCTTTACTTTCTGGTTCTCCAGGGGAACCCAGCACCAGCCACATAACAAATTGACTGGGGCACAGATCCCTGCTCCTGGATCCCTGCCTAGCCACCTCCTCCGCCTCTTTTGCACAACAGCTTTTGAGACTTTGCAACTCTGCATTAAACGAACTCCTAAAGTAGCGGGAGAAACAGACACAGCTTTGCAAAAGACATCCAGCCAAAGCCACAGAACAGACTCAACCTATCACGATCACTTCCCATTTTTTTTTTTTACGTTTTAAATAAATGCTTCCTCCAGAATGCATCCCGGCAGCATGTTCTTTCCGTTCTTCCTTCTTGCAGGGATAGGCACTATGCCTCGGAGGTGCCTCCCAAACGCTCCATTTCAGTGGCTGTTCTGGGCCCTTGGCCCCCGCCTTTGCCTCGGCGACGGAACTCTTCTGCAATTTCCTCAAAGGACTTGCCTTTGGTTTCTGGCACTTTGTAATAAATAAACACAATGAAGAGGACGAGCAGGCCGGCAAAGATCAGAAACACATATGGTCCGCAGATGTTCTGTGATGGGCAAGAGAGAAAGAGAAGACCAGTTAGCATTCTCTCCCCCATGTTGCCAGCAACGTTGATCAGCCAAGACAACCACCCTTTCTTCAACTGCAGAATATGTATTTCTCTAAGACTTGTCCCAAAATGGACATCATACATGACATCAGATGCAGGGTAGGTAAGGATTCATCTGTAAACGAACAACTGAATGCATTAAAAGCACTCCCAGTTGTTCTTTTGCGAGGGCTTCTTGGTTTTGGCCCCTTTCAAATCAGGCGCCGAATGCAAGCCCCACCAGATTGGTTTCATGTGGGAACTCCCAACTGGTGCAAAATCCCTGCCCAAAGTGGACTTTGCATTTGGCTGTGATCAGCACTGCTAAGTGCAAACTCTGCTGGAATCAGAAGCTCTCTGGAGTTGGTTGCAAACCCCACTCAGATCAGCTACGATTATTTGCTTCCACAGCTGATCATATTTATATTCTGTCTTTCCTCCCAGGTCGGCACGCGTTATTCATTTCCTCCTTTTATGCTCACTACAACCTTGTGAGGTAGGCTTTTCATAACTTCTTGCACCATAGACGGAAGGTTATATATACCCTCGTCCTCTGTACTGGAAACACTTATCATCCTAGGACCCTGTACTTCCTTTGCAAGCAAGAATTGAACAACAGGGATGGAAACCCTCCAGTTTTGTCAGGCTTGAACCATGAAGGGAGCTTGGGAGACAAACCCAAGTTAAGTGATCTCTTGAGTTCACCCACTTAGGATGGGCAAAATCAACTTTAGCCAGCGCCTCTCTCTGAGAATGATGAAGAGCAATGCCTGCATGCTGATCAAGCGAGTGCATGGCAAGCAAGTAAGCAGTGCAACTCTCTTCAGGGCTGGCTTGGGGCTTCTGTGGGGTCCTGGGAACCCAAAGACATTTAGACTGGGGGAGGGAGCCTCTAAAGGTGGTCTTTTTCAAGCTTAAACCCTACACAGGGGCCAAAGCAAGGAGAGGGCACTGGGGATGATTAGGAGGCCCCCATGGGCCATATCTGGCTCATGGGCTGCCAGTTGCCCACCACACAGTGTCCAGCTGGGCCAGAATTAGTTCACACTTTGTCTGATCTGTCCAGGCCTTCCTGAAGACACAGGGAAGACAGTGGAACAGTGATGGGTCCCCAAGCCAGGTACTGGCCATAGCCTTGTCATCCGCTAGCATTGGTCATGGCGCCCCTCTTTATTAGCCTATGACATTTTTGTCAACATATTGGCCATTCTCTGCGCGCCCTTGCAGCATCAGTGCAAAAGGGATCCATGGGATATCACTGCAAAGCCTGGAAATTTATTCCCAACCCCTCCCATTTGTCACTCTAGATTGGTAGCCTGTTCTGTTCCTTACTTTGAATTCTAAATGTATGGACCCCCCCTTTTAAAAAAAGAAAAGAAAGAAAAATCTTGTTTGGCTGTCTCCATCACAACGCAGTTTCCTTACAGCGACATATGGGAAGAACATTCCGATGCAGAAGTTGGTGAACCAGTTGCTGAAGCCGGCCATTGCGACGGCAGCTGGGCGGGGGCCTTGGCTGAATAGCTCGGCCACAATAAACCAGGGAATTGGTCCTGGCCCGATCTCAAAGAAACTGACAAAGAGGAAGACGGAAATCAGGCTGATGTAGCTCATCCATTCGATTTTGGGCTAAAAAGCAAAGCAAAGCAAAGCAGAACCACGTTAATAGCATTAGAGGAAACATTCCCTGAATGTCTGTCTTAATGCATCTGTCTTCAGTCGCTGTCAGTAGACAAGTCCCCTGACATTTTTTAAAAATGTGTTTTTATTAAAGTTTTTCTTGATTTACAAAAGTATGTGCAATGTCTCTCTCTTGTATTCCCCCCATGTAACATTTTTTTACAAATCGGTTTCATTTGTTGAGACATTAGGAAGAAAAGGGGGAAAGGGGTGGAGGGGGGAAAGATGGGTGGGTGTGGGGTCGGGTGGCGATGTTTCTATTTTGCTTAATATATGTGGGGTTTTGTGTCAGCTTTGCTTGTGCAGGTTCTCTGCTATTCACTTGTGTTCCTTTGGTGGTGAGAGAGGTTGGGGTTGTGGCTGTTCATTTGTGGTGGGCTGTGGTGGTCTTTGTTTTCATGTGTGAGTGGAGTGGGTGAGTGTTTTGAAACAGGTTAGCCTTATTGATTTGTATGCTGTTGGTGGATTGTTGTCATTGTCTTGTTGTGCTGTGTATGTGATAAAGGGGAGCCATACCAGGGTGAAGGCATCTTCTTCTATTTGTCCCCATGTCAGTTTCAGTTTATTGGTTAATTTATCTAGTAAGGCGTCCCCTGACATTGATGGAGGGACAGCCAGCCAAAATACAGTAGGCATAGTCCTCAGGAGCATGGTGAAGCCCCACTGTGGGCCTCAGTCCCGACACCTACCTTTGGCTAATATTTTTACTGGTTGCTTTTTCCCCACCTAGACAATGTCTAAAGCCCTCCAACACCAAGAAGTGCAAATGCAAAGATGGCTCCACCAACTGGCAGAAAACGGTATTACCCTCTCAAACAACAATTGAAAGAGGACCACAGGTGTGGTTTATTGCAGGCGTGAGGCCAATGTGTGGCCAATGGCCAGGGATTATGGCAGTTGTAGTTGAGCAACATCCGTAGGCCCAAAGGCTTCCCACACCTGTGCTATTGGATGTTCAAACTCAGCTGGCAGTGTCACCTCGCAAAGGGGAGCCTTACCTGCAGGACAAGCCCAATAGTCATGGTTGTTGCACACACCATCATGCCAGCGAGGCCAGCTATGAAGAGCGAACGCCTCCCTGCTTTCTCCACCAGGAAAACCTGTTGAGTGTAGAACGGCAAAAGTTCGGTTAGCCCATCATCGTTTTGACTTTAAATTGGCAACCAGACTCAACTCCTTGCAGGCCTGTGTCCACACTGTCCCCAAACAAAACCTGAATTTGCAGGTGGACAACCAATCACTGGTGGGAAGAACCCTTTCCCTTATCCAAGCACATCGGTGGTGCTGGTGCATCTTAAATGGGTTTGAGCAGTGTTTCATCTGAATGACCCACTTGGTATATTTAACCCCTGTCTAGAGGCACCCTTAAGTCTCCCGTGATTGCTCTCATCCTAAAGATCTGACCAGTCGCAGGATTGGATGGCACGCATAGGAATATGGGGAGCTGATATATACCAAAGTCTGACCATTGGTCCACATAGCTTGGGTGTGGGGAACCAACTAGCACGGCTTATGGCCAGAGATTATGGGAGTCGTACTTCAAGAACATCTGGAGGGTCAAAGTTCCCCTAAACCTGATCTAGCACCTTATTTTCTACAGTGACTGCCAACAGCTGCCCAGGGTAAAGGTGGCCGACTGTTGATTTTGATTCCTCAAATTTATCCCAATATACACATTTTTGTATGCAAATATTATGCATGTTAACATTTTAACTAATATGTGCATTTCTACAAACATTTTGCCCTGGTCTGTGCATTTTTGTACGTATTACTTGTCTGGAGAACAGCACTACTAAACTAAGAACTCAGCTACATTAGTCAAGAAACAGCGTTTTGAATGCATTATAAACATGCAACACCAGATGGTGCCAAAGAGCAAAAAAATTCTAAGCAATTTTCCATAGTGTTGTTGTTTTTGTTGTTGTTGTTATAATGATTTAATCTCTCACTTATTTATAGTGTTGGTTTTTTCCACCCTAAGAGAAATGCTGATTTCAAAGGATGGCTGTGTATTGTTTCAGAAAGTGTGAATTACGTAGGTTCGCCCAAATGCAACCTGAAATGAATTCCTCCTGCATCTCTAGTCTACGGTTTCAGGCAGGGATCATTCCCAGCCCTACCTGAAGAAGCTGGGGATTGAACTTAGGACCTTCTGCAATTGCTCTGCCACTGAGCTGCATCCCTTTCTGACAACATGGGACGGTATATCTGTACGCATATCCCTTTTCTAGCCCTCCAACTGGCCTGGTGCCCCAGTACACTTTGTTCAGATTGCTCTTTCTGCTACTTTGGTGGACAAGGTCCAAGCAAGTGGTTATTATGTCTAGCAGGCCTGTTGATCTGGATCACCTGCTGTTGACTTTTTGATAAATGTCAGGTAATATTTAAAGTCTCACGGTCAAAAGAAGAAAAGAGCAAACACAAGCAGAGAGGGAAGCCGTGCAGGACATCTATCCCAGACGTCAGATGAAAGACAGGATTTTAAAAATGTTGCCATCGGCACCATAGGTTGATCGACCGCTGCCCAACTAACTGAACAGAATAGTTTTGTTTTTATACTACCTGAGGACCTTTCCATCAGTTTGGTTAAGAAGTTGGGTTTTTTCCTTGCTTCTCCTCATACCTATGGGACCGCCTCTTCTGGTATGTCCCGCAGAGGAACTTACGGTCTTCAGACAAAAACATCCTGAAGGTCCCAGGCCACAGAGAGGTTAGGCTGGCCTCAACTACAGCCAGGGCTTTTTCGGCTGTGGCTCCAATCTGGTGGAACAGTCTGTCACAAGAGACTAGGGCCCTGCAGGACTTGACATCTTTCCACAGGGCCAGCAAGACAGAGCTGTTCCGCCAGGCCTTTGGTCAGGGCACAGCCTGACTCCCTCCTTTGGCAATCTTCACAGAACTTTAGCCTAATGGTTACCATCAATTTGAGTTGAATTAATTTTAATGAAATGATTTTAGAATGTTGTATTATTTTATTGTTGTTAGCCGCCCTGAGCCCGGCTTCGGCTGGGGAGGGCGGGATATAAATAAAATTTATTATTATTATTGTTATTATTATTATTATTATTATTATTATTGCCCCATCCTAACCAGGTTAACGCAGACGCAATGCCTACTGATTTCAGCAAAGGTTGTGTAAGTGCTCAAGATTGCAGTCATTGTCCTGCCTAACTAGCTTCAAACACTTTGCATGCAGAACATTCTAGGTTTGATTTCTGGCATCGCCAGGTAAGCCTGGAAAAAACTGCTGCCGGAAGGTATGGAGAGCTCCTGCCAGTCAGTGTAATATGGAGCCAGAGGGAAGGATGGTCTGACTAAGGCAGCTAAGGCCAGCTGGACAATGTCCCATCTTCATATACTGAGGAACTGCTTCCTCCCAAACATTCCTTGCATGCTCTCAAATCTAGGCCTTCCTAGATATTTGCCAATGTTCTAGGTCTGAGCTGAGACCCTCACCCTCCCAACACTATGCACTACATTTATTTATTTTTAAAAGCCAATAAGAGGTTCATTTTTGTTAGGCAAAAAGCAGCACACCACTGTTGCACTGACAAAATGGTGCCAGTTGTGCACTATAACCCCACCTAGTGACAGAATACGGTATTACCCCTCATGTAACTATTTGAAAAAGAACCACACAGGTAATTCAGTAATTACGGCTGGGCAAGACTTACGGCGACAACAGTGAAGACGGTGTTCACAAATCCCACGCCTATGGTCGCATAAACAGGCTGGCTGACGCGGGCAGTGTTAAAAATATCGGTGGAGTAGTAGAAAATCTAACAAAGCAGAAAGGAGTAAACGGTTTAGAGGCACCAATGGCTCTCCTCTCACTGCGCTAGACAAATCAACACGGAAAGCATTTCCCTAGCATTCCAGGGTGTCAGCGGCACAAATTAGTTTTCTGCTGTATCTACAATAATGCATATTGACAATCTATTGTGACCAAGAGCAAGATCTCTCACAAACTTGCATCAAAGCTACAGTGCTGTTTGATTAGCTGCTTAAATATCTTTAGTTGCCAGGATCCATCACTAGGTGAACTCACAGCATTAATTCCCGAAAACTGCTGGGCAATATGGACCCCGATGGCCACCAGGAATGGCTGCCTGTAGAGAGGGGAGGTGATGAGCTGCCAAATGGAGACAGGCTTCTCTTTGGAGGCTTCTTCCTTCTCTTTCTCCATCTCCTCAAGCTCTTTGTCAGGGCAGTAGTTTTCTCCTCTCAGCCGTTGCAAGCCTAGGGAAGGAAAGGGATTGTGGGTTCCATCTTTGATGAGAAATGGCCCGTGGAAGTAAAACTACCAGTATGGTGCTGCAAGACAGAAGTGTTGTCCACAACAGACCAACACGGCCACCCTTCTGGGAAATTATCTGAGAAAACATGTGACGTTCCTTGAGCCTATTTGTAACAAATATTCAATAGGTTCTAAAGGTGAGGACTATGCAGTTTTTGCAGCTGTTTGCGGCAGTTGGGGCTGATACCCGTTGGGAGTGGTAGGGTTGAAAGCAAAGAGTCTTATGTGTAGATGGAGCCAGAACCAATGACTGAAGAAGAAGAAGAAGGGTTTGGATTTGATATCCTGCTTTATCACTACCCTAAGGAGTCTCAAAGCGGCTGACATTCTCCTTTCCCTTCCTCCCCCACAACAAACACTCTGTGAGGTGAGTGAGGCTGAGAGACTTCAAAGAAGTGTGACTAGCCCAAGGTCACCCAGCAGCTGCATGTGGAGGAGCGGGGAATCAAACCTGGTTCACCAGATTACGAGTCTACCACTCTTAACCACTACACCACACTGGAGCCAGCCAATTCTGGTTCTCTCCCCATGCTCCTCCCTTCTGAATTCTGCAGTGGCAGCACTGAGACACTAAGGGGGAGGAAGCTGGCAGCCCCTGCCACCCTCTGGATGTAAGATAGAAGGCTGGCTGAGTGCAGACTGAGGGCAGCAGTGCCCCTAATGAACCAGCTTCTACTGCAACCCTGTCTTCAAGAGAAGGCCTTCAATGCCTCAGCTGTCTCTTCCCCATTTAATCCATAGAAACATAGAAATGTCACCATGGGGATATTGACAAGTCTGGAATAAATGACGTTTTGCACCTTCGTAATTACAGAAAGCAGGGAAGGGTTTGTCAGTTTGCATTTCTTAGTGCAGAAAGTACTGATCTGATGTGTAGAGATCTTTCCTACTCTAATTAATTCAAGAGAGTTCTGGCAGCTTCTCTGTGTGAAAGAAGCAAGCAGAAGGTTCATGATGTTTGGGTTATACCTTCAGAGAAGCTGAGTACAGCTGGCTTAAACTGGTTCTGTTATCACTTCAGTTAAAGTCATGCTGACTATAAAAGTAAGGCCAGAAGGAGCCCGGGTTTCACTTTCTCCTTCTATCTCTTTTCCTTCTGGTGTGGTGTTCTGTATATAGTGTTAAGGTTTAGACTTATTATAAGTTATTGTAAGTTTAAGTTAAGTCTGCTGCAACTGGATTTCTTATGGACAGTGCCAATCCTGAATGTATTGGATTTATGACCATTATGCTCATTTGCCTTCAGTAGCAGTAAAGCTCTGCTGGATGAAATATTAATTGCCTCTGGTCTATTTTTTGGGAATCCTGCAACATGTTTAAGTTTTTACTCTGCTAACTATACATTGGAGTTCTGCTCTGGCTCAATATTGAGCAGAATTCAGTGACAGGGCTGTAGTTCAGTGATAACAGTACTTGCTTAAATACAGAAGGTGCTACTCCTAGTAGCATCTCCATTAAAGGATTGGCTGAAGAACCTCAGCCCAACACCCTATAGAAGTTCTGCCCATCAGTGTTGACCAGAAGTAGCCAACAAGGCATCCAACTCCCATCGGCCCCAGCCAGCATAACCAGTGGTTAGAGTTGATGGAAGTTGGGAGTCATCTGAAGGCCATGCTGGAAACCTCTGGTGTCAATAAATGGTTGGACCCTGCAGAAGATAATATTTTGTGTTCATAACTTGTAAGAAGTCTATAGCATTTCACGTGTTATTGCCTCCTGTTACTCTTCCGCTGCTCTTACCCAACCCCACCAGCCATGTTTTGTACATCCCAATTAATTCCCAGAGTGCTGTCTGTTTCCTCCCAGCTCCCTAATCCAGCCCCCGACTTATTGTGAGGAGAGTGAAGCCTCAGAAAGTTAAGGACCACAATTCAGCTGTGGAACTTCTGCTTTGCATGTTGAAGGTCTCAGATTTGATACCCAACATAGGAGCCTCCTAGGGGTTGAGGTCCCTTTGCCCTCCAATAAAATATTTGTGGGGGCCACCCCTCCGAGTTGATGGGCATTGCCATTCAAATGGTGTGTGCGCCCCACATCTTGTTACTGATTATGTGGGGCGAGGCTTATCTGCCCCCCCCCCATTTTATTCAAATTGGCAACCCTGATGCCCAACATTGCCACGTAGGGCTAGAGGAAACTCAGTAGACAGCAGCTTGCTCTCCCTCCCTTTCTCACCAAAGCCAGGCCCCATCTTAGAGGGGAAATAAATTGCCATCGCCACCCCATCCCTGAAATGGATCACAATGTGCCAGTGAGACGTGAGGACCAGGGGACTGATGTAGACTGGCAGAGAAAAGTATCCCCTGGAGATAACCTTACTTTTTTTGGCTTCTTCTTGTTTTGAAGCTTTAATGTACAAGTACCGGGGGCTCTCTGGGCAACCAAAGAGCAAGAAGATCTGAAGCACGGCAGCAATTCCAGAAAGAGCGAGGAGCAATGGCCATGTGGAATCTTTTCCTAGCAAGACATCCAGGCCAAGAACCTAAGGGGGAAAAAATGGACCAGTGTTTTTCGTTGCTGTGTTTTTGAAATAAAGAAAAGAGTTATTTGTGTCCAATACTTACTTATGATGAATGTATCATTTACTTAGAATTGTTTTGAGATATTCTTCAAATGGAAATCTTGGTGACATCACTGCTAGGCACCTCACCAGTCCCTCCCACAGTTCCCAGTGCTGATTTGAATGACCAAGAGAGAGGAGTGGGGCAGTCGGGCAGATATGTCCTTTTGATTTCTAAAAAAAATTCCTGGAAGCTTTGTAGCCATTTGCCCCAGCGCATTCCTTTCTAAAGGGATAGACTTTATTTTTCAGAGATGTCGTTATTACAATGGAAAACACTGTGTGTCCCAAATGACAGAGACCCACAAATGAAATATCTCTATGTTCAGAACTTTGGACCAGCAAGCCCTAGAGCACCCCCTCATGGACAAAATCAAATCAACAACCTTCTTGGTATTAAATCTTAGGCACCTATTTTGTCCTGTGAGCAAAATGGCTCTCTTAGAAAACCCTGCTGCATCATGGGAATGGTTCAGCAATACAGATTTGCCCTTGGCGGAGCTTTGTAAATTAAGCGTCAGTTCTGCACACCGTACAAAGGGCTCCCGTGCTGTCCTGCCGTGCAATCACGTGGAGAAAGATAATGTATGAACCATTTTGTCATAGATCTAGCCAGCAGCAATTTCTGTGATCTCAGTAGCGTTGCAAACAGGGAAGGGTTTCGTCCCTGAGTCTGGAAAAGCCAATATAACCCCCAGCCCTAAGACCTGGTGACATAGGCAGCTGTTTGTGCTTTCAGGTTTGCTTTAAAATTGTGCTAGCCAGGAATTCTCTTGCATGTAATGGTAAGAGCCAGATCAGATCTGAAACATCAGATAAAACCAAGAACTAAAAGATGGAGAAAAGTTTGCTTTTGTTCTTATTATGTATTTTGTGTTTTTTTAATATTATGTTTTTATGTTGGGAACCACCCTGAGAACTATTGTTGCGTCCTCGGAGATCCCACACTATGAATGAAATCTACAAATTCAACAATGTTTTGTGAACCGCCCTGAGATCTATGGATATAGGGCAGTATATAAATGTTAATCACCATCATCACCATCTCATTAAGGGGCTTATGGCTGTCCCATTTAGCACTTGACTTGCACAAACATAAATGTGTTCCATGATCAATTTGTCCTCTGTTCGTTTGGTACACACCTGGCTGATGAGGATGCCGATAACGACAGCAAGCTGGTTCATTGATCCCAGAGCCCCTCGGAGAGCGACAGGGGCAATCTCTCCAACATACAGTGGAACAAGTCCAGAGGAGAGCCCTGGGCAAAACATGCAGATGAATCAACCATCGAATCCATCCTGCTGCTGGTGCACTCCAGATCTTCCAGACTACAACTTCCATCAGGCCCAGCCAGCAAGGCTCATGGTCAAGGGATGACGGGAGCTGCTGCCCAAAATATCTAGAAGGCACCAGGTTGAGGAAGGCTAAATCATGCCAACTTTTAAAAATATATATTCTTTTATTGAAAGATAAAAAGTGACACACACACATATCATTTGTAAGTGCACAGAATAAAATAAGACTTGAAAAATTGTAGGGGGGAGAGAGAGAGAGAGAGAGAGAGAGAGAGAGAAAGAAAGGAAGGAAGGAAAGAAGGAAGGAAGGAAGGAAGGAAGGAAGGAAGGAAGGAAGGAAGGAAAACACCCAAGAACATCACAAGATTGCTATTGTAGTTAACCTAATAAAGTGTTTATAAAACCAAATTCCAAATATCGTTTTAGAATGTTTGGAACAAATATTCCAACTTACTAACCAGAGGAATAAGTTTCCCTGCTGTCTTAAGACGGTCTTAAGGCAGAGGTTTTCAACCTTTTTGGGTCCATGGCTCCCTTGACCAACTACTTTCATTCTGTGGCACCCTTGTGGGGCCCAGGAGCCCAGTAATGTCACCCCTTGCCTGCAGAGCTGGCAGCCTCTCCCCCTTGTGGAGTGTGCCCTCAGCCTCCTCTCTTCTCCCCTCTCCTTGGGAGTCCTCTGGGCAGCCGCAGCTGCTGCCCCTGATCTCTGAGCTGCCCCCTCTGCCCCAAAAGAGAGGTCCGTCCTCACACGGCCCCACAGGGGCCTAGGAAGCACCCCCTGGCCAGCCCCAGAGGCACCATTCACTTGGTGAGCTGTGCATGCCTTCAGGAGGCAGTGACACAAGAGGGCATCAGAAGAGGGAGGGAAGGAAAGACGGGGTGTTGCCCGTGGCAACCCTGACCATCATTCAAGACACCCCAGGGTCCCACAGCACACTGGTTAAAAACCACTGTCTTAAGGAATTGAATTAGTGCTTGGATAACATGAATTGGTGGAGCCAACAGCAGATGGAGACCATATTCCCAAAAGATCAGGGCTTCTTTCCCTTCACCCTTCCCTCTGATTCTCCATTTCCTGCCACTTTGCATGCTGACCCCGACTCCAAGCAAACCATCAGGGAAATTCAGAGAGAAGTAACCCCGTGTTTGGAGCCCGCCTTGACTTACCACCATGCAGCCCAGTCAGTACTCTTCCAATGATGATGAAAATGTGGGAGGGGCCAAATTTCGCAATGGCCAAAAAGAGATTCCCAGAGATTGCAAAAATGTTTACCAGCAGCATCGCTCTAACTCTGCAGTGAGGAAGGGAAGCAAGGAGTCAACGTTTTCGCAAAAGAAAGAGCCAAGTTCAGCCACATTTGCCCACTGGTGAGTCGAGAGTATCCACACAATGCAAGGTCTTTCCACAGCAGATCGAAAGCTAGAGGTCAGCTAAAGGTCCTGACTGTGAGACAATATGGACACGGGACATTTTAACCCCTGAATGTAGGGTGCTATTGAAACATGCTGTTCTAATGTTGAGAACTCCCCTGTTCCTTCTGTAAAGTGTACTGACATTAACCCCATAAAGCTAAAGGTAAAGGGACCCCTGACCGTTAGGTCCAGTCATGACTAACTCTGGGGTTGCGGCGCTCATCTCGCTTTATTGGCCGAGGGAGCCGGCGTACAGCTTCCGGGTCATGTGGCCAGCATGACTAAGCCGCTTCTGGCGAACCAGAGCAGTGCACGGAAACGCCGTTTACCTTCCCACCGGAGCAGTACCTATTTATCTACTTGCACTTTGACATGCTTTCGAACTGCTAGGTTGGCAGAAGCAGGGACTGAGCAATGGTAGCTCACCCCGTGGTGGGGATTCAAACCGCCGACCTTCTGATCGGCAAGTCCTAAGCTCTGTGGTTTAACCCACAGCGCCACCCGCGTCCCTTGGGGCATAACCCCATGCTATGGTGTTAAAATGTGCTGTGCCGTGCCACTGATCTAGATTTCTGGCCAGGTGGTTGTCACTGGTGGAGGTAGAAGGAAAGACACAATGCATATATTGCCTTATTTTTATGATGGCGGGCTATGTCCCCAAAAGTTGTTCCAGGTCACTGCAATCTGCAGGGGAGGCCAGGCTGTACATGTGGCCTCATTGCAGAGGAGTGTGTCCTCTCAATAGCTGCACCTGCCCTGTGGAATAACCTCTCAGCATCTGCTTTGCGTTCAGAAGTGTCCTTGGCTCAATCCCCAGCATCTCCAGGTAGGGAACCTGGAGAGCAGCTGCCAGCCAGAGCAGACAGTACTGAGTTAGATGGAGCAATTAGTCTGACTCTGCAATAAGGCAACTTCCTGTGCTCCTTTGTGTGAAATTAAGTGCATACCACTGGACGTTACAGACACATCTATTTGCCTGTTTCTTTCTGACCATCTTTTGCTGGTTTCAGTGTTGATTTGGCCGTCTTGTCTGTTTGGCTCTGGTTTCTAAATTTAAATTTGAATTATTTTATTTTTACCATTTGAGATTTCTCCCAGAAGTGAATACAGCACATAAACTTCTAATAGGTGAATGGATAAATAGCTAATTATTCTGTAAATAAATAAATAAAATATACATAAGACATCACTACAAGGAACACATGTTACTTCACATTATGGAGGGAGAGAATGAAAACCTGAAACCAGGATTCCATTCCCCCTTCCCATGTTGCTCATAGTGTGTTGTTTCATCCTAGGTAAGTCTGTAGAACACAATTCTGTGTTATTCTGCTCTTAATAGAAGCATTTTATTGATCCTGTGGGTTTTATTACCATAGACCTGCACACAGTGCTATTTTTCTATAAAAAGAGGTGCCAGAACTCACCATTAACACCTCCCTTGTTCTCTTAGAACGGCAAAGGCGCCCACCTGAGAGGTGCCAGAACTGAGTTCCGGAAAGTTCCGGCTGAAAAAAAACACTGCCTGCATGAGTACTTGGTTTTGATTTGTGTATCAATGATGTTCCCTCACATGCCAGTGAGAACCATCTCCACAGCCCATGTTGCGTAAGTTTTGTTTCCCCTTTTTCCTGGCCGCTTGTGAAACCAGAATTTCTCACCTTGGCATCTTTTCACCAATCCAGCCAACAGTGAAGGAGGAAATCATCCCACCCACAGCAAATACAGAAACAGAGGTGGACCAGAGCATCATGACGGTGGGGTTTTTAAGGATGTCATCTGTCCCGTTTCCAGACGATGCAATATTCAGCACTTTACCGTAGTGGAGCATGATGATCTATAATGATGATACAAGTGCAATATTTACTAAAGATCCAAAACTTCTTATAGACTTTTTGCATGAAAAAGAAAATGAGCTTACAATGTCTGGGTTCAAGAACTGAAGAAAATATTGGTTTACACAAAGTGGAATTGTTGGGTGTTAGTCTGGAGTGGATGTTTCGAACAACTTTCTACATATAGCTGACAGACAAAGACAGAAGTTCTCTCATTTTTTTGTCTTCCTTTTTCCTTCGTTCCTTTCTTTTCTTCTTCTTATCTTCTTCCTTTTGGCTTGTGTTTTTATTTAGATTAGCTTTTTATATTGGATAAAAAGATATTGGACATTTGATACTAATCTTTGTATACCCCCCAACTTTATGTAATTAATAGATAAATGACAAAGTGCCGTATTTTTTGCTCTATAAGACTCACTTTTTCCCTCCTAAAAAGTAAGGGGAAATGTGTGTGCGTCTTATGGAGTGAATGCAGGCTGCACAGCTATCCCAGAAGCCAGAACAGCAAGAGGGATTGCTGCTTTCACTGCACAGCGATCCCTCTTGCTGTTCTAGCTTCTGAGATTCAGAATATTTTTTTTCTTGTTTTCCTCCTCCAAAAACGTCTTGTGGTCTGGTGCGTCTTATAGAGTGAAAAATACGGTATATTAGTAATTTCGTTGGCCCTACACTACCCACAGATCGATCCTTTGGGATCCTAGGGGCTATTCATGTGATATTAAAGCTGGCACCAAGTGTAGACTCACCAGGAAACTGCAGTCAGTCCTGCCTCTCTGATACACACAGGACCAATGATCAAATATGGCAAACCAAATCAAAACAAAAGAATAAGCACATTTACTCGCCTGTTGTGGAGCATTGATGACTCCAATGCAGTACCCATATTGGAAAAAGCCAAGGACTGCAGAGAAGACGGCTAAAAACAGGGTCCCTGTGACATCCTAGGAAAGGGGTAACAAACGAAGGCACAGCGTCACTTTTTATCCTTAAGTTTCTGGATTGAGGGCTAGATCTGGCATGCATTATATTCCAACCTTTCATTTTAAGTCAATCCAGAAACCATAAAAGGCAGTACGAGGAAAGCAGAGCTGGGGGACCTGTGGCGCTGCAGTGGACTACAACTCCCATCAGCCTCTTGCCAGCACAGTCATTGGTCAGGGATGATGGGGGCCATTGTCTAACGATTGGAGGACCACAGTTTTCCCAGCCCTGGAACAAAGCACCTGAAAACAGACAGGAGTCAACATCTCCAACAATAAGGCAAGCACGAGGGTTAAGCATTGCCATGATGCTATTGGCATTAATGATATGTGGTGGTTAGCAAATCCGAGTTTCCTGCTTGCTACAAACTGAGCATCACATTGACCTTTCACTGCTGTGAAACCTGATGCAATTCCTTCCCGTTCCAAATGTGTGGTTTGGCTAAAGGGAAAATTCACATGGCCGCAATAGTATGCCAAATTGTGGGTTAATAAAACCAGATGCAGCAGCTGGCAGCATGCTAACGTGATGGTTTTGAGTCAGTATCCCGCTGAAAGAGCACCCCTATTTACTCTGCTCCCCTAGCCCTTTTCAGTGAGCGCATAGGTAGGGTGGGGGTTATGTTCTTAGGTCACCTCATAGTGGGGCAGATTTACTGACCATGGCAGGACTGTGCCTCTCCCCCCACTATGTTTAACTTGTCTATAAATGACCTGAATATCAGTCTATTGACACACCAGAATTGTTAGCTGAAAGGTAAATACAGTGGTACCTCGGGTTACATACGCTTCAGGTTACAGACTCCGCTAACCCAAAAATAGTACCTCAGGTTAAGAACTTTGCTTCAGGATGAGAACAGAAATCGTGCTCTGGCGGCACGGCGGCAGCAGCGGGAGGCCCCATTAGCTAAAGTGGTGCTTCAGGTTAAGAACAGTTTCAGGTTAAGAACAGACCTCCAGAACAAATTAAGTACTTAACCCGAGGTACCACTGTAAAGCCTTTTTAAAGTGGAGATTCTCCTATCCCAGTCTGCACTGGATTTCAAATTCTGTTTGTGTTATGTAATGGTTTTCATATATGTTTCTGTTGCTGATGCTTTCATAGCTAATTTGCTTCGATATGTTTCATGGGATGCAATCCGTAAATGAAAGGGAATGTACAAACAAATGATCCCATTTATAAAGCACATTTTTAAAATGTTCAAACCACCTCACATATATGATCTCAATAACCCGCACTTATTCTACAGCTGGATGTGACAGCTCTTTTGACGTTTCATATATAATGAGCCTGAGAAATGGCAAGTCTTATGACTTCATAGGAGAGCCAGTGTGATGTAGTCATTGGATTGTTGGGAGTAGGACCTGAGAGACTTGGCCATGAAACTCACTGGGTAACCAGTCACTGCCTCTCAGCCTAGCCTACCTCACAGGGCTGTTGTGGGCAGTAAATGAGGCAGGGGAGAACCATGTATGGCACTTTGAGGAGGACCGGCCCACCCAGGAGGCAAAGTGAGCCATCCACCTCAGGCATCAGGAGCCAGAGGGGTGGCAGATCCTGATGTAGATCTTTAGTCCCCCCCCCCTTGTTCCTGATGTTAATCTTCACTCACCCCTTCTTCCCTGGCAGGGAGGGGGCGCCATTTTGTAGTTTGGCCTCAAGTGCCAAAATATATTGGGCCGGCCCTGACTTTGAGCTACTCCTTCTTCCCTCTTCCTTCTTACTTCTGACACGTGTCATAGCCAGGGTTTCACCTCCTTTCATCCAAACTGAGAAACTGTGGTTTAATTTTGGGCCTGGATGTGAACCCAAAAGGGTAGTGGCAACCCGTACCCTGGAAACATTTCGCAAAACAATGAACAAGCTCTCAGATCTCTAGAACTCGTGCATCCTAAGTAGACTGCTGGAAAACATGACGTTTGCTCACTACTTTGTGACATTTGCTGCCCATGCATGGAACAAATGCCCCGGCAGAGCCAATCTGGCACTCCTGCTGATGTATTTGCACCACACTGGCCTCTCTGCTGTAACAACAACAACAACAACAATTTATTATTTATACCCTGCCCACCTGGCTGGGTTTCCCCAGTCACTCTGGGAGGCTTCTAACAAAATATTAAAAATACAATAAAACACCAGACATTTAAAACTTCCCTAAAGAGGGCTGCCTTCAGATGTCTTCTAAAAGGCAGATAGTTGTTTATTTCCTTGACATCTGATGGGAGGGCATTTCACAGGGCGGGCGCCACTGCCAAGAAGGCCCTCTGCCTGGTTCCCTGTAACCTCACTTCTCACAAGGAGGGAAGCGTCAGAAGGCCTTCGGCGCTGGACCTCAATGTCCCACCTGAACGATGGGGGTGGAGACGCTCCTTCAGGTATACTGGGCCGAGGCCATTTAGGGCTTTAAAGGTCAGCACCAACACTTTGAATTGTGCTCAGAATTGGGAGCCAATGTAGGTCTTTCAGGATCAGTGTTATATGGTCTTGGCGGCTGTTCCCAGTCACCAGTCTAGCTGCCGCATTCTGGATTAGCTGTAGTTTCCAGGTCACCTTCAAAGGTAGCCCCATGTAGAGCGCATTGCAGTAGTCCAAGCAGGAGATAACTAGAGCATGCACTACTCTTGCGAGACAGTCCACAGGCAGGTAGGGTCTCAGCCTGCGTACCAGGTGGAGCTGGTAGACAGCTGCCCTGGACACAGAATTGACCTGTGCCTCCATGGACAGCTGTGAGTCCAAAATGACTCCCAGGCTGCACACCTGGTCCTTCAGGGGCACAGTTACCCCATTCAGGACCAGGGAATCCCCCACACCCACCCGTCCCCTGTCCTCCCAAAACAGTACTTCTGTCTTGTCAGGATTCAACCTCAATCTGTTAGCCGCCATCCATCCTCCAACCGCCTCCAGACCCTCACACAGGACCTTCACCGCCTTCACCGCTACATTATCATCTCCCCCTTTTCTCCCTCCCAGTAAGTAGCAGTGAGCGACCCAGCTGTCAGCAGGTCAGGTGAGTGTCGCTGAAACTCATAACTCTACTGGCCATTATGGACAGAGTTCAGGCACACAATCCAGCCTGAGAAGAGAGAAAGGTCAAATATATTTTACTTAGCACAGGGAAAAAATCAATTTCCAGAAAGCATATATTACAAGAGATTAGCTTGAGAAGGCCCTAACTATACTACAAATCAATAATTTTTTTTCCATACCTGTGAAACGGCCATCCTTCGGCCGTTGGGAGGCCTCCCAACAGAAGCAACTACGGACTGTTAAGGGCTGAGAATTCTCTGCCTGCTGCATCACAGAGCAATACTCTCCAAGGTTCCATGACATGACGGAACAACTATGCATCTTCCCTCTGCTCTGTTTACCAGGAACAGCCCCTAATCCATTTGTTTTCAAGTGAGATTTGGGGTTTTATTTATTTTTTTGGTGTGAAATGTTTCCTCCTGATTTTGGTTCCCTCCTTGGGTCTCCAGAAGTGCCTTCCTCAAAAATGAAGGGAGAAGAACCCAGGTGTTTTTAAAGCCCCTTTCAAAACTATTGCCTTCCCAAGACAAATTAACAACAACAACAACAAATTTTATTTACATCCGCCCTCCCCGGCCAAAGCAGGGCTCAGAGCGGCTAACATCATACAAATAAGACAATGCATAAAAAAAAGCGATCAATAAATTAAGATGCATCCCACAATTAATTCAAACAAATTAAAATTAAAATTAAAACTGGACAAGTGGCAATTTAATAACCAATAACCAATATACTATTCCATTAAAAACAAAGGCTGAAACAGACAATTCCAATCACAATAAAACAACCCGTTCATAAAATCCAACAAATCTCATGCACATTTACTCAGACGTAACCCTGTTAGCCTCAGTGAAGCTTATTCTCAGAAACGTCTGTAGCCTTAGGGTGGGTATAGTAATCTTTGCTCACAAAGATGCAGGTTGGGCACATTTTATTGAGGTCCAGAAACAAGCACATAGGGAGGTCCAGATTAAAAGCAACACCAGCCCCTGCAATATTATCCCCATCCCCAGCTTCTGCGCAGAAAGCCTTGCAGCAACTCTGCAAAACATACAGTTCCAATCACAATAAAAAAGCCAGGTCATAAAATTCAATTCACTACATGTAGTGCAAGACTATGCACATTTACTAAAAGTACCGTATTTTTTGCTCCATAAGACTCACTTTTTCCTTCCTAAAAAGTAAGGGGAAATGTGTGTGCGTCTTATGGAGCAAATGCAGGCTGCGCAGCTATCCCAGGAGCCAGAACAGCAAGAGGGATCGCTGCTTTCTCTGCTCAGCGATCCCTCTTGTTGTTCTGGCTTCTGAGATTCAGAATATTTTTTTTCTTGTTTTCCTCCTCCAAAAACTAGGTGCCTCTTATGGTCTGGTGCGTCTTATAGAGCGAAAAATACGGTAATCCCCGTGTTCAACGGGGCTACTCCCAGACAAGTCTGAAGAGGGCAGTTAATTAGCCTGGGTATAGTGATTTTCGCTCACTTATGAAGATACAGGCTGCTCAGATATTACTGGGGTGCTGAAGCAAAGTACACAGGCAGGTCCAAATTAATGGCAACATCTGTCTCCAACCAGCTAAGAAACCTTTACAGGAACTTTGCAAATCAAAATCAAACACCTTTGCCCCCTGCCCGCCACAACACACAGGTGCAATGTTCCAGGACTGCCAGCCCAACTTGTCAGAGGTAACATCCTGCACTGATCCCCCTCCATGACGCATGTGTCCTTGTGGATGACCAAACCACACCACCAGGGACTCAGGCTACATTAGTAAAGAAACAACAATTTGAATGCGCTATAAACATGTAACACCAGATGGCACCAGAGGGCAGGAAATTTTTATACACGATTTCCCATACTGTCCTCCCCCCTTTTTTATAACGATCTAATTGCTAACTTATTTATAGCGTTTTTCCCCTGTGTGTAGATCCACCCCCAAACTAGCCCAAGACATTTTGTTGTCAGAGATAGAGGTACAACTTGTGACCCCATCTCACACAAATCAATGTCCGTAATGGGACCCAGTACCAGATCAGTTGTTTTAGCCCTTGAGGCAGAAATTTCCACAGTCAGCCATAATGCAATAGTAATAAATGGAAAGACAAAAACAAAAATGCTATCCTTTAATGACATCTAAACATGGAGTGAAATCTGATTCAGTTGCATTTAAGGGTTACAGTTGTACCTTGGTTTAATCTGTTCCGGGAGTCCGTTTGACTCCGGGAGCAGTTTGAAAACCAAGGCGTGGCTTCCAATTGGCTGAAGGAACGTCCTGCAGCGAATCAGAAGCCGGGGAAGCTGTGCCAGACATTCGACTTCCGAAAATTGTTTGAAAACCAGAACAATCACTTCTGGTTTTCTATTGTTTGGGAGCCGAAACGTTTGTGTTCAAAGGCATTCAGTTCCGAGGTTCCACTGTATTTTATCTGACACACCCTTTCTGAAACAAAATGCAAACTGAAACACAGCCCTCCTTCCAAAGAGTTCTCCTGATTTTGCAATGCAGCTTTCTAATCAAGTAATGTGTACAAAAATACGTATACTAGTGTTACATGTGCATGTAAGTGCATATATGAATTTAAATAACATGCAAACGGGTATTATGCTAGGAGGAAATTGCATTGCAAAAATGCGTAAATTGCACTGAAATACTTTCTGCAAGGACTGAAAAACCAAATTCACAATCTGATGTGGAAGTGTGGTATTGGGTAGAAACTGAATCTGGACATCTTCATCCAGTGAGAGAAAGGAAAACTGGCTGTAAAAAGAAGAGCACGTGGGAAGCCCCACAAAAGGAGGTAAACAAGATTTTTGGCTCGCATCTGTGTCAACGTTTATTTTCTTTTTTGCCTCCCTTTTGCTGACATGCCCCACAGCTCACGGATGCCCTCCTGTTCTACTACGCATCAGTCCCCAACATACACTGTCATGTAGGTAGACACATCAGCCCAGACACTCAAAATAAGAAAACCAGCCCTCTCTAAAACTCTGTGTATGGTGGCTGGGTGTCACAGGCCTGGTTTGAGGACAGTTTTCGTAACTGGAATGACAAATGATGATTGGCTGGAGTTGGGGAGAGGAAGGCTTCAAAAACGCTTAACAACAAAAGATTCTCTCTCTCTCTCTCCCTCATAACATTAGAACTCTTGGACATTCGAAGAAGCTGATTGTTGGAAGATTGGGGACAGATAAAAGATCGTACTTCTTCACACAATGCGTAGTCAAACTATGGAACTCGCTCCTTCGCAGTCTAAATACTCCACAAAGCGACTATTAGTTCCATGAGGAAAAAATATATTATCCCCTTTCCCCGTGATACTAATAGCAATTTAGAGGGGATTAAGATTGGACGCTGAGGAAAGCACAAAAGGCCCCACCCCCCATTGTTATTTACTGAGCCAGTCAAGTTCTGAGCACAGGACAGCCACAAAAATGTCTGGAGATCCAGCCATGGCTCCAACACAGAGCTGGGGAAGCTGCATCCCTCCAGATGTTACAAGACTACAACTCCCATCAGCCTCAGCCAGCACAGCCAATGGCCACGGATGATGGGAGCTGTAGTTCAACGACATCTGGAGGGTCACAGGCTCTCCATCTTACATCATGGCGTCTCTTCCCACAATAGTGACAATTACTGTCCAGTTTCCCAGCTCCATAATTGACAATATGATTATGTGTCCGAGTTTGCATGGAGCTTTTAAAGGGGGGTTATACACAATCCGTACTGTTTTTGGGGAACAGGGGACGGTTGGGTGTGGAGGACTCCCTGGTCCTGAATGGGGTAACTGTGATCCTGAAGGACCAGGTGTGCAGCCTGGAAGTCATTTTGGACTCACAGCTGTCCATGGAGGTGCAGGTCAATTCTGTGTCCAGGGCAGCTGTCTACCAGCTCCACCTGGTACACAGGCTGAGACCGTACCAGCCCACAGACTGTCTCGCCAGAGTGGTGCATGCTCTAGTTATCTGCCACTTGGACTACTGCAATGCGCTCTACGTGGGGCTACCTTTGAAGGTAACTTGGAAACTACAATTAATCCAGAATGGGGCAGCTAGACTGGTGACTGGGAGCGGCTGCCGAGACCATATAACACCGACCCTGAAAGACCTACACTGGCTCCCAGTACGTTTCCAAGCACAAGTCAAAGGGTTGGTGCTGACCTTTAAAACCCTAAATGGCCTTGGCCCAGTATACCTGAAGGAGCATCTCCACCCCCATTGTTCAGCCCAGACACTGAGGTCCAGCTCCGAGGGCCTTCTGGCGGTTCCCTCACTGTGAAAAGTAAGGTTACAGGGAACCAGGCAGAGGGCCTTCTCGGTAGTAGCGCCCGCCTTGTGGAACGCCCTCCCATCAGTTGTCAAGGAAATAAACAACTATCTGACTTTTAGAAGACATCTGAAGGCAGCCCTCTTTAGGGAAGTTTTAAATGTTTGATGTTTTATCACTTCATTATTATTATGAATATTATTCCGTTGCTAGCTAACCTGACCTCTCAACAGCTGAGCCACTGCTGCATACCAGAATGAAGACGGGGAGAGGTAAGATGGTGGGGACATAGGCATGGTGCAAACGCACCAGTGGACCCAGACGGGTGTGCCTGTTGGGGCATTTGGGCTACCCTGGCCTTCCTGCCAGATTGCCCCTCCTCATCTTCCTCCTGGTAAGCTGTAGCAACTCCGCTGTCAGGAGGCCAGGTGAGGGCTGCTGACCCACCCACCCCACGAGCCGCTACTGCAGAATCTCATAACTCTACTGCCCATCACAAATAGAGTTCAGGCAGACAATTCAGCCTGAGAGGATGGGAGAGAGAGGTTGAATATCTTTTAGTTAGCACAGCAAAAATCCATTTCCAGAAAGCACATATCGCAAGAGATAAAAATGAGATTGAGAAGGTTCTAGCTATACTACAAATCAATTAAAGTTTTATACCTGTGAAACGGCCATCCTTCCGCTGTTGGGAGGATTCCCAATGGAATCACAGCAACTACGGATTGGTAAGGGCTGAGTATTCTCTGCCTCTTTCATCACAAAATAATACTTTCCAAGGTTCCATAAGATGAAGGAACAGTTACCCTTCTTCCAACTGTCCTGCATACCAGGAACAGCCCCATATTGCCCTCTAATAATAATAATAATAATAATATTTTTTAAAAAAATTGGGGTAGTTTTTTTTTTCAGGGTGAAGAATTTTATTCTCCATTTTTTGGTTCCTGCTCTGGATTTCTAGAAGTACCCCCCCAAAAAAGACCACACCCTTCAGGTATTTCTATGCCCTTTTCAGGACTATAACTTTCTCAAGCCACCTCATTTTAATAACCAATATACAATTCCATTAAAAACAAACACTAAACATACAGTTCCAACCAGAGTAAAACAGAAAGTTCATAAAATTCAGTAAACGGTATGCACATTTATCCGGAAGTAACCTACACTGTGTTCAATGGTGCTTACTCCAAGAAAAGTCTGCATAGGACTGTAGCCTGCATGTAGCCTTTTCCCTCACAAAGAAACAAGTGGGACAGATATTACTGGGGTGCAAAACAAGTACACAGGGAGGTCCAGATCAAGAGCAGCATCAGATCCTACCATCTACATCATCAACATCATCATCATAATTTCTTATTATTTATTAAATTTGTATACTGCCCTCCATCCAACAATCACAGGGCGGTTCATAACATAAAATTACAAATTGAGAACACAAAATATGTCCCCTGCTCCCAACAAATATCTGCCCAGAAATCTTTTGTGTGTGTGCGTGTGCGCTCGCATGTGTGTGCGTGTGCGCGCACACACACACACACACACAAACACACAAACAAACAATGTCTTGAGGTGCATTTCACGACAACAGAGCTTGAAAACTGCTGTAGACAACCTCTTGCACTAGTTATGCATCCTTATGAATGACCAAGTCAGAGCAGAAAGGGTACAATTCAACATGAGTTTACTTAGAGTACACCCAATGAAATTAATGAAGATTCCCAACTTCATTTCATTAATTACAATGGCTGTACTCTGAAGTAAACTTACATGGCAGGTCACCTCTTGTTCAAGATTGAGTTGAGACTTGTGACCTCGCCAGAAGCTTGGGAATCACTGCCTGTGATATCTTTATTGGCTCAAGTTTGTATGTGATGATTTGCGCTTTTTTAAAAAAACCTTTTTATCTTGGAAATAGTAAAAACAGAAAAATCATATCACGCAAACCAGCCCCAAGGGTCAAACTATATGTTACCTCCCACATCTACCCAGCAGACAGGTGGGTGGCGCCACCCCATCTATCAATCACCTGATGTCATGACGGCACCAGCTGACTGACACCTGCCAAAGTTCACATTAGGTCATGGTAACAGTTGAAGTTTTGGCAAATTTCTTTGAAGGCACGCTTTGAAGGCACTGGAAACGTGCCTTCAAAGGGCTTCCCTGTAACAAACAATCAGCTGATTGATTTTTCTGTGCAGGTGGAAATGCTCGTAAAAGTAGAGTATTTCCCTCTCTGCAGAGAAAGCAGGTTGTATTTAAAGTGCGAGAGGAAGCCCTTTGAATACAAGCCATTGACCTCAGCTGATCCTCAGTCCTTGCAATGAGCTCTGTGCTGTGCTTTGAAGACCCAACAATCACCTGCCCCACCACTTAGGTCAAGCGTGCATAATGTCAGGTGTCAGGCAGGTGGGTTTAACTGAGCATATGGGCTGGAAGTCTCCCCCTTCCCCCAAGCAGGAGAGCCATGACTGCATGCTCCCCACCCCAATGAACAGTTGATTGAAGCAACGACTCTGGGATAGAGGGTGTTTATCGCTTCATCACTGTACCGTTTCCCTGGTAGAGCAGTAGAGACTTAGGTCTCCAGCTGGACTACAGTTCCCATCATCCCTGACTACTGGTCCTGCTAGCTAAGGATGATGGTACTTGTAGTCCAAAAACAGCTGGAGATCCAAGTTTGGGAAACACTGCTGTAGAGCCAGCCCACAAAAGCTGCCATTAGTCACACGAGGAAAGAAATATATTGGGTTGTAGTCAATGAAGTTTTATTCAGAGTAGAACTACTAAAAGGAATGAGCACTGACCAAGTTAGGTCTATTAATTTCAGTGGCCGTACCCTAAGTACAACTTAATTGTATACCACCCATTATATCCCCCATTGTGGGACTAATATCAATTCGGAGGGGGTTAAGATTGAGAAAATCTGACAGCCAGTGTGGTTTTGTAACTAAGTAATTTTGGGCCAGTCACAGTCTCTCAGCCTAACCTACCTCATGGGGTTGTTGTGAGGATAAAAGAGGGAGGAAGTTAGGACCACGTTTGCCACCTTGAGCGCCTTTGCAGAAACATGGGGTGTAAATGTAAATAAATGAATAAATAAGACATTGAGGCAAGCATAAAAGACACCCAGTCAAGTTCTGAGCGACTTCTAGGTAAAGGGTAAAGGGACCCCTGACCATTAGGTCCAGTCACGGACGACTCGGGGGTTGCGGCGCTCATCTCGCTTTATTGGCCGAGGGAGCCGGCGTACAGCTTCCGGGTCATGTGGCCAGCATGACTAAGCTGCTTCTGGCGAACCAGAGCAGCGCACAGAAACGCCGTTTACCTTCCCGCCGGAGCGGTACCTATTTATCTACTTGCACTTTGACGTGCTTTTGAACTGCTAGGTTGGCAGGAGCAGGGACCGAGCAACGGGAGCTCAGCCCGTCACAGGGATTTGAACCACCGACCTTCTGATCGGCAAGTCCTAGGCTCTGTGGTTTAACCCACAGCGCCACCCGCATCCTTGAGAGACTTCTACTTTGAAGTAAAAACAAAAAATGTCTGGGGAAACCAGTTATAGCTGTAACACAGAGCTGAGGAACATGTCATAGTTTGAGATGTCATAGGACTACAACTCCTATCAGGCTCAGCCAGCACAGCCAGTGAGCAAGGCTGATGGGAGTTGTAGTCCAACAACATCTTGAGGGCCACAAGTTCTCCAGCTCTGCCTCACATGTGGTTTGGGGTTGTTGGCTGAAATCTTTATCCTGGCCTTCGGCACCTGAGATGTGTTTTCAGGGTCCACCCTATTCTTGCGAACGTAATGTGTTTTAACTTCTGTAGTTTTAAAATTGTTGTGGCCCGCCCTAGGACCTGTTGGTGGAAGGTGGGTCATAGTAATAACAAGAATAATAAAAAAATATTGACACTCTTCCGCTACACAGTTCTAGGATCTAGGCTGAAGGCTGTTGATTGATAGGGAACATATTCAATCCAATCGGAGAAGCAAGTGGGCTGATACAGTTTACTATTTCTCTACAAAATGGAAGTGTTTAGAATGTTGTTGACTGGCTCAACCAAACAAACATCACATTTCATATTTGCTAAACAGAGGAAACGTGCAAAGCAGAATGAAAAAAAGTTGTCATGAAAAGAGTATGCTTGATATGCATCAAATTCACCAGAGCAGCCCTTTGTGTAAAATCTATTGACAGCATGTTTTATCCATGAGAGATTCAGAATAAGATACAATGCGTGATTTCCTCTGTTTTGTAGCTTTCAATCTTAAGTGACAAAAATAGAGATTCCTCGCTATTCTTGACATTTCCCCTTGCAGTTACAAAAACCACCTTTCCCCTCTTCTTCCCGTTTTCATTATTTGCCATTTCTTCCGTAATAAAGGTGTCATTAGCTAATTCAGATACGGGGGACATGAATTCCCATTTGGAAGTCTGATGAAGTATCATAGGGATAAAGGGAGCTGTCTTATACCGAGTCAGAACATTGGTCCATGTTGCTAAGTCCTGTCTACACTGACTGACAGAGGCTCTCTAGGGTGCCAGGCAAGGATCTCGTAGGCATACCTGGAGATGCTGGGATGCTCTACCACTGAGCTACCAGCCCTTGCGCAATCTTGAAATCAGTGTTACCTTCATTAGTCCGTCCTTCGGTTTCTTTCCCATCGCCTCCGTCTTCCTCAATTGATCCACGTAACCCAAAAAAGCTCGGGCTGGTCACTTGCCAAAAGGAAGGCATGCAACAGAATGGCCCCCTCACCTCGACTTGAGCTTGTCACATAGAGAACTGTGTAAAGATAGGCATTCTTAGGACGTTTATAACCCCTCAGGGGGAGGAGGAGGAGGAGGAGGAGGAGGGAAACTTGGAAAGAGGCGATGTGGGGAGGGCTGTGGGGAAAGCTTATTTGTGGCCAGGGAGGATAGAATTAATCAACTTGAATGTTAATGAAAAACCCAAGCACTCCTTAGTGTTTACCTTCTTTTCCCCGGCTGTTAAAATAGGAAAAGTGCAAAGGGCACAGGGACTGCACATCGATAAGCCCACCTAAGTGGGCTGGAATGCTCACTTGCGAGTGTGTCGCACGCTAGACATTCATTCAGGGACAAGGAATTAGAGAGACAAGACGGGTTCTTTATTTCAAAGCACGCAGATTCTGTTTTTCTGTTCACAAGGAACACCCAAAGTGGCTCATGACTGCCACAATTAACCAAGGCAAAGATAAAGGGACCCCTGACCATTAGGTCCAGTCATGACTGACTCTGGGGTTGCGGCGCTCATCTTGCTTTATTGGCCGGGGGAGCCGGCGTACAGCTTCCGGATCATGTGGCCAGCATGACTAAGCCGCTTCTGGTGAACCAGAGCAGCACACGGAAACGCCGTTTACCTTCCCGCCGGAGCGGTACCTATTTATCTACTTGCACTTTGACATGCTTTTGAACTGCTAGGTTGGCAGGAGCAGGGACTGAGCAACGGGAGCTCACCCCATCACAGGGATTCGAACTGCCAACCTTCTGATTGGCAAGTCCTAGGCTCTGTAGTTTAACCTACAGCGCCACCCGTGTCCCACAATTAACCAAAGGACACGTTAAATGCGGGGGTGCCAATCTGAATAAAATATGGGGTGGGGCAGGTAAGCCCCACATGCAAAATTACGCATATGATGCGGTGCATGCACATCATTTGAATGGCAATGCCAATCAACTGGCCCCCTCAAATATTTTATTGGGGGGGATGAAAGCCCCTCGGTCCCTAGGAGTGGGCTCGCTCTTATGGTTAAATGACAAGTCAACATAAGCTGGCAGGAACATACCAGGGGTCTCCACAACAGAAAAGGTTCTGCAGGGAGGGGGACATGCCAGGGAAGATGGTTCTATATTAATAAAGTGATAATTTGTTATCCAGCCAGACTTTTGCAGTATGCAGGCATTCAGCTTATACAGAACTCCTAACCGGACTGAAGGAATACAACTGCATGTGTAGCTAAGAACTGACTACCACAGCATTTTGCCTAACAAGTCAAAAAAGTGGGTATAATCTTACAAGAAGAGATATTGATCCAATCAAAATAGCACTTTAATAACTCTGTATTTCAAAAACTGCTGGAGTGCAGAGTTAGTAAGGTATTATGGCCAGGGTAATTAAGAATATGTCTCTCAAAATGCATCCTGTATAGAATCATGGTATTGTAGAGCTAGAAGGGACCTGAGGGTCATCTAGTCCAACCCCCTGTAAGGGGATCGAACCTGCGAACTTGGTGTTATCAGCACCACACTCTAGCCAACTGAGCTATCTAGAAAGGCTACAAACCTCGGCTTGGGAAAACTGCTGCTATCTTACCTGGGGGTAGGTCCCACTGAACTCAGCAGAGCTTACATCTGAGTAGACATGCAGAGGCTTGCACTACCAGCGTCAAAAAATGTACCTGCAACATGAGCCAAACCCATTTATTACGAAGTCCAGTCTCTGGCTAAGTCCATAGGGCACTCTAATAAACTTAATAGAAGATCAAATATTTATGGTTAACACCACCCGATGAAGATAATCTCTGCTTGATAACACTCTTCCCAAGTCTGGGAGCAATCCTACTCCACAAGAAGCAGGCCTAAAGCAAGGCAGTGTAAATTAACATGTATAAACGTTACACCAGACCCAAACCCCATTCCTCAGTAGGGTGACTGCCATCTGCTCTTCCTAAGCCTGGCAGAGGGAAAACAAGCCTTTAAAACAGGGTTCTTTGGTCTTTGTGCCAGGTTTCCAGGTCACACGAATGAACTGAACGGGCTTAGGATTCAACCTGAGTCCCCCTTCTGTGGTCCTTCCCCTGCTGCCACCCCAGAGCATCTCCTCTGAAGGACTCAAACTGGGCTTGGATTAGCCAGCTTTGGCTTGGCTATGGCTGAGCTCCAGCTGAGCTGGGAAGAGCATTCTACAAATGCTAAACCAGGTGAGGGTAGCCATTGGTTCTGAACCCTCAGTGAGTTAGGGACTTCTCCTGCATGTGAAGAATCCAGTGGATTGAGTGGATGAGACCAACAGTAGGTCCAACGGTTAAGAAGGTGATATCTGCATGTGCTGTAGAGAGAAGTGAGGGGCAAATGGGGCTCGTCCACCTGGGAAGCCCACCTAGGAGATGGAAAACTCTGGCTCTAAACCTCAACTGCCATGTGGGGCATCTTCGGGAGAAGAAAAAGCTAAGGAGTAAAACTTACACAGATCCAGAGTGGAGCCCCTATGATGGTTGGATGTATGCCTCCTTCCAGCAACACCTGCAGCCAAGCTGGTGCCAAACGTGTTGTTCTGCTTTCCGTAGCTCAGTCACCTCAATCCTGGCTGGGATGGAGGAAATATGCTGGTGCATCTTCAGCCAAGCCAAGGATAGGGAGTTACAGTGATGACAGGGATGGCGCGGGGGTTAAACCACAGAGCCTAGGACTTGCCGATCAGAAGGTCGGCGCTTCGAATCCCCGCAACGGGGTGAGCTCCCGTTGCTCGGTCCCTGCTCCTGCCAACCTAGCAGTTCAAAAGCACGTCAATGTGCAAGTAGATAAATAGGTACTGCTCCAGCGGGAAGGTAAACGGCGTTTCCGTGCACTGCTCTGGTTCACCAGAAGCAGCTTAGTCATGCCGGTCACATGACCCAGAAGCTGTACACCGGCTCCCTCGGCTAATAAAGCGAGATGAGCGCTGCAACCCCAGAGTTGGTCATGACTGGACCTAATGGGGTCCCTTTACCTTTACCTTAACCTGGTTGCACTGTGAGCCTTCTAGCTCAGCCATAGATCTGTTGGATCCTAGCTCCACTCATCTTGCTGAATCTCGGTTTAGGATTGCGCCCTTAGTTATGCTCATTAATTCCAGTGGGTCTTTTCTGTGTAAAAGTTAGGAGAAGACCACATGTGGTTTCCAGAAACAGTTATCATATTTTACAAATGCATTCGAGTTGCCCAGAACTACGATGTCTAACTGCAGTGGCTGTATTAATACATATTAAATCTATATAACTGTATCACTGTGAACAGCATTCAGAATTCTACTTAGTGCTTTCCCAGTGCATCTTCTTTTTAGAGGAATCATAGGAAGGCACTATTTTCCTATCAGCTCATCCACTCTTGTTTTCTTGTCTGGGGACACGATTAATCTTTGCAGTACACAATTAGCTACAGGCAATGAGCTTCACTTGGCTCTTCTAGGTCATTAGCACTGATCTGGTCTGGTCTGGCTGGCAGCAGTTTCATTGGTCTCCACCGGCACGATCAAGAATTTTCCACTTTTTGTCTCAGTGACTGGTCATCATGATGAAACACCGCAAGCTTCAGAGAACGCTCCACCTTCTTACCACCTTTCTTAATGGGAGATTGAATCTGTGTTTGCCTCTGTCCTTCGAGGAAGTCTCACATGAGTCAAAGATGATGAAGAAGATACATGATAGATGCCCATACAATAAACATTTCTCTTTTTTTTTGAATGGGACACGCACACTGTCCAACCAATGCTGCCTGTCAGGTACTTTCCACATGGCAAAAAATGTGCTTGGCTAAAGACTAATCTTTGCTCTGGTTGCAAGTAAAACTTTAACCTGCAGAGAAAAGTTCACTCCTCCAGTTATGCCAACTGATTTTCCTGGTGCAAAGGAGTTTTTGTCAAAGGGATTAGGATGTTCCATTGCAAAGCATGCATGATAATCCTGGGAGGGCTCTCTCTCTCTCTCTCTCTCTCTTTAAATGATATTTATTAAAATTTCAAAAGAAAAAGATTACATTAAAAAGAAAATTAACAGCAAAAAGGAAAAATACAAAATACAAAATACAAAAAAGAAAAAACAGTTAAAAACAATTCCATCTTTTCATCACTTCTTTTACATTTACTTGTTTCCCAGACCTCCTCATACCTCCCTCTTTTGTATTCCAATTCAATTTATTAGTCCAGCGATTCCTTTCCCTCCTTTTTAATCCTGATCTTTAATCTTGATATATTATAACATTAAATTTTTAGATATTAAAAACCAATTTTTCCATATTCTTTTATACCATTACCGCTAGAAACTGCTTAACTTCAATCCGTCATCATTCTAACATTCATTAATTTTACAATATTTCTGTAAGTAGTCTTTAAATTTCTTCCAATCTTCTTCCACCGACTCTTCTCCCTGGTCTCGGATTCTGCCAGTCATTTCCTCCAATTCCATATAGTTCATCATTTTCATCTGCCATTCCTCCAGTGTGGGTAGATCTTGTGTCTTCCAATGCTTTGCAATAAGTATTCTTGCTGCTGTTGTAGCATACATAAAGAAAGTTCTGTCCTTCTTTAACACCGATTGGTCGACTATGCCCAGGAGGAAGGCCTCTGGTTTCTTCAAGAAGGTATATTTAAATACCTTTTTTAATTCATTATAAATCATCTCCCAGAAAACCTTAATCCTTGGGCACGTCCACCAAAGGTGAAAGAATGTACCTTCAGTTTCTTTACATTTCCAACATTTATTATCGGGCAAATGGTAGATTTTTGCAAGCTTGACTGGGGTTATGTACCACCTGTATATCATTTTCATAATATTCTCTCTTAGGGCATTACATGCCGTAAACTTCATACCTGTGGTCCATAACTGTTCCCAGTCAGCAAACATAATATTATGTCCAACATCTTGTGCCCATTTAATCATAGCAGATTTCACCGTTTCATCCTGAGTATTCCGTTTCAGCAGCAAGTTATACATTCTTGACAAATTCTTAGTTTTGGGTTCTAACAGTTCTGTTTCTAGTTTTGATTTTTCCACCTGGAAGCCAATTTTCTTGTCCAAATTGTATGCCTCCATTATCTGATAATAATGAAGCCAGTCTCGCACTTTGTTTTTTAGTTTTTCAAAACTCTGCAGTTCAATCTATCTCCATCTTGTTCTAAAATTTCCCAATATTTCGGCCATTTGACCTCCATATTGAGCTTTTTCAGAGCTTTCGCTTCCATTGATGACAGCCACCTTGGGGTTTTATTTTCCAATAAGTCCTTATGTCTTATCCAAACATTAAACAAAGCTTTCCTGACAATATGATTTTTAAATGCCTTTATGTGCTTTGACCTTATCATACCACAGATATGCATGCCATCCAAATACATTGTTAAAACCTTCTAGATCCAAAATGTCAGTGTTTTCAAGAAGCAGCCATTCTTTCAACCAGCAAAAAGCTGCTGATTCATAATAAAGTTTAAGGTCTGGTAGGGCAAATCCACCTCTTTCCTTTGCATCTGTTAGTATTTTAAATTTTATTCTGGGCTTCTTGCCCTGCCAAACAAATCTAGAAATATGTCTCTGCCACCTCTTGAAACAGTCCATTTTGTCCACAATTTGCAATGTTTGAAACAAAAACAACATTCTAGGCAATACATTCATTTTTACCGCAGCAATACGACCCAGCAGGGAAAGCTTCAAATTCGACCAAATTTCTAAATCTTTTTTCACTTCAGCCCAACATTTTTCATAGTTATCTTTAAATAAATTCCCATTTTTTGCTGTCATGTTAATCCCCAGGTATTTAACTTTCTTAAGCACTGTTAAACCTGTCTCATTCTGAAACCTCTCTCTCTCCATTGGTGTTAAATTTTTCTCTAAAACCTTGGTTTTTAACTTATTCAATTTAAATCCTGCAACTTGACCAAATTCTTGAATCAGTTCTAAAACCCTTTTGGTGCTAGATTCTGCCTCCTGTAACGTCAATACTAAGTCATCTGCAAATGCTCTCAATTTGTACTGTTTAGCTCCGACCTGAATACCTTTAACCAACTGGTCCCTTCTTATCATATTCAGCAGAACCTCCAGGACCGATATAAAAAGCAATGGGGAGATTGGGCAACCTTGTCGTGTCCCTTTTTCTATCTTAAATTCTTCCGTCACCACATTATTTACAATTAGTTTAGCCTTTTGTTCTGAATAAATTGCACTTATACCGTTTTCAAAACCTTGGCCTACCCCCATACCCTGTAAGTTCTTCTTCATAAAACTCCAAGAAATGTTGTCAAAAGCTTTCTCCGTGTCCACAAATATCAAAACTGCTTTAGTATTTATGTTCACTTCTAGTTTTTCCAAAATATCGATTATATTCCTCAAATTGTCAGACAAATGTCTTCCCGGGAGAAAGCCCGCTTGGTCTTTATGAATCTCTTCCATCAACACTTTTTTCAGTCTCTTAGCCAAGATGTCTGCAAAAATTTTGTAATCCACATTAAGTAATGATATGGGACGGTAGTTCTTAAGCTGCGTCTTTTCAGTCTCTGTTTTCGGTACAAGTGTAATATAAGCTTCTTTCCACGACTCTGGTGCCCTTTTCCCCTCCATTATTTCATTACAGACCTCTTTCAAAGGTTGTACTAGCCATTCTTTCAAGGATCTGTAATATCTAGAAGTCAGTCCATCCGGTCCTGGAGATTTACCCAATTGCATGTTTTGAATGGCTCTCTCAAGGACTCTCGACACTGGGATTTTTTTGGCTGTATATTCTGCAACACGTCACCAGTGCCATAATAGAGCATTAGTGGCGGATTTATACTGAGCTGTCCATACGTTTTTCCACTTTACCCATTGCTCTCTGATGCCTCCCCAATGTTATTGCATTAATGCCGCCTGGAGGGGCACTCTTGCAACAAAAGCCAGACCAAAAAAATAAAATAAACCGGAACATTTGTGATACAAAGAGTTACAGGATTTCAAGCAGTAAGATGCATGGACTGGAAACAAAACAATATGTCCACCCTGAAACTTTTGCAGGCACAAATTGTATTGAAAGTGGAATCGTGTTTAAGAACCACCATCATGGGCACAAATAATCGAGAAGAGGAATGTCTGGAGGTGCCCCCAGAACTATGTCCTACCAAGTTCAGCGGCACTTACTCCCAAGTAAGTTTACTTAAAACAGCAGCCTCAGGGCCAAACTGGATATTTTTGGGGAAATCATAAATAAAATAAGGTACCCATGAACGTAAACAAGTCAAACACAGCATGCATCAGAGGCTTGTGCAACAATAGATGCTGTTTTTGTTATTTTACCCACAAGAACATATAAGAAGAGGCTGTTGGATCTAGCCCAACATCTTGTTCTTACGCTGCAACCAGATGCCCACAGGAAGCACACAAGCAGGACCCGAGCGCTAGAGCACCTTTCCTAAGGTCCAATAACAATATTACTATTATTATTATATATCTATTTATACACCAGTATGTTATAAATTCTTCTGCAAGGGCCAAACTATCCAAGAGAGCCAGGAAAGTGAATAGTGAGGATGTCTGTTGAACCTCTACTGCAAGAGTGTTCCAGAGCATACACAGGATCAGGGACACCAAATTCCCAACTTCTGGTTGAGGTCAGTTGGGCCTCTGTAAAATGGGGGACAACTTGCAGCACTCTTCCAGATAATCTCAGTGATTGGACTGGGATATAATGGATCCAGCAGTCCTTAAGGCATCCTTGCCCCACATTGTGGAGTTAAGTGTGTCTACTGCCATGCATGTCTGTGGGCAGGAGATCTTTGGTGGGGACCCATCTTGAAGCTGAGCCAACCACTATAACATCTACTTAGCCTCATAGATTTAATTTTGAACGACAAATGACAGGAGGCCCAACCTGGTGCCTTCCCAGTGTTTTGAACTATGACTCCCATCAACCCCATCCAGCATGGGACTTGGGAGTCCAAAACAGTGCTCCCCTGGATCACATGGTATGTAAGAAGATAGGCATTCTGACTCAGCCAGCTGAGATGCTCCTCCTCAAGATGATCCTTGAAAGAAGCTGCGATCGCAATTCATTCAGCGTCTGGTCTAAATCACTTTACTCCTAAAGAGATGTGGCCAACCTTCTGCAGATTGCTTCTTGTCTCCAGTTGACTAGTTTTAGTATTGGTTGGGCACATGCCAGGTCTTTGTGGTATTGACATTCAGTGTAAAGTCACATTCACATTCTGTACATTCTCAAATGCGTATCTTTCAGCCTCATCTGACAACCACCATTTGATTAGAGTGAACCATTGTTGGAGTTTGCTCCACATTAACCCGATAGCAGAAGGTATAATGGGGTGACTGTTTGCAGCTTTGATTAATCATTCATCTACAAAGACTTGCCTACAGAGTAGTGATAGAATTCAGGCTTCTTCCATTGGGAAATATTCATTACATATTGCAGGCTTTAACTCAATATAGAAACCCGACCATCGCTTACAGACTTGGGCATTTCATTATTCAGCAGAGATGCCCTTGTCCAGCTGTTGGGAAGATGGACATTTGCCTGGAGTCTGTAGAACCTAAACAACACCCAGCTTTTCATCACCGGGGGTCTTTCATAGTTTGGCCTGGAAATGCCAGGAACTGAACTGAACCTGGCAGATTTTGCATGCCTGTTATGTGCTCACCCGCTGAGTTGAGGGAGAAGGTCCATGTTTTGATGGTGGTTCTCCATTCCAGCTTCTTTACTTCCCTTTTCAGAAATTAGTTGAAGCCATTCACTTCTGCAAGAAGAGACCACATGTTGCCTGTAATATGTACTGACAGGTATTTAACTAGTTAATAATATTAGTTTATTACTATATTCGATGCTGCAGAGGAAAACTGAGATTGCACCCAGCCGCTACTGGATGTGGCCTGCACAGCCAAAGTTTACAGCACAAAATCAAATTAATAGCTTTGATGGCCTTGAGGTGGACTTCATTATTAGCACAAATATTAACTTGGCAGGAAAGCTTGTGATTCAATCTGTACTTGCGATTGGAATTTGATCGCCTTAAATGAGCTCTCTCATCTGCTGATTATTAATTCTTGCTACAGTCGGGAAACTACAAGCAATAAACTCGGCTGGATCTGCATGGCCAGGCAGGAGCAGTATTTTTTAACTGAGACATGCACTGGGCACAAAGCTCAGGAAGCGGCAATGTTAGAGGCTTCTTTTGACTATCGAGTTTTTAGCGCAGCCATCTCCCCTTGAAATTGCACTTTACACAAACTCCTCCTGCCATCATTGCTTACCTGGAATGGTCTATGTTTCCTAGGAACTGACTGCAGGAAGAGTGCCTTATTTTTTGGAGGTAGGGTTCTTGAAGGTGCATTTTTTTTTGAAAAAAGTATTAGTGTACATGCACGGATAGAGACACTACAGTTCTTCAGGCTTCACATGCATGCCTCTAGATGTTCTCTAGATGTTAAAACTCTGACTGGGAAGGTGGCTGGATCCGGACTCTGGAGTGTAGATGAATGTCAATGCACACACAAAAACGCCACATAATCAGAGTTGAATGGGAATCAGAAGTGGATTTAGGAGAGGGTGACAGGTTTGTCTGCTCAGGGTGCTGAGCTGAGAGGGTGCCTCAAGGAGCACTGCAATGATAATGTAGAATGGAAGGCAAGAATCCCCTGCCCAGAATTTTGGTGTTGCACAGAGCGCTGCTGAAATTTTAAAGCCCAAAGTACACCACAATGGGAATTTCATGGCCATGTTCTCCAGCTTCCTATTCAGGATCCATAATGCAGGATGTAACTATCACATTCCTGAGGCAGTCGGTGCCATTGTTGAACATCTCCGACTCTTTGGCTTAATGACATGGCTCAGGCGGTGAGTGGTGCTCCTGATGGGGCTCAGATCACGGCAGCGCTGAGGGACCTGCACTGGCTGCTTATCAGCTACTGACCCGGTTTTAATGTTCTGCTGCTTCCATACAACGCCCTAAATAACTCTGGGCAAGGTTATCATCGTTCTCTTCATTACCCAATAAGGGCACTACGATCAGCTAATGGAACCTGGTTAGTTTCCTTGTGGCCTGATGATTACTTACTGTGTGGTAACACAGAGTTGAGCTTTTTCACTGGTGACACCAGTGCTGTTGTTGCTTAGGCCATCCTGCAGAAACACAAGAGATGCCATCAGTATTGGCATTCTGTCGGCTCCTGCTTAGGCAAGCATTCCCCTGAACTGAATTCTGGTTTTATTGATTTAACTTTGTTTCCACTCTTTTAATTGCATATTTCAATTCGATATGTTTTAATATTCCTGTGTATTTTAATAATGGTTTGATTTTATAGTTCTAAGAAGCAATCTTGACATGTAAGTGGTATATTCATTGGATGATGATACTGCAAGCCGGTCTCTTCTAATTGTTACCCAAAATCTGAATCTGTGCAGTTCCCACCCACTGGTTCTACTGCCCTCCGGAGCATGAGAGACCATATCTGCTGGATCTTTGGGATGGCAGCCCTCCAGTTATTTCATGGCTGCTATCCTGTCTTCCTTCTCTGCTCTGGGCTAAACATACCCAGCTCTTTCCACCATTCCTCATAGGCAGGAATGACAAATGCATCCTTTTGGTTACCCTCAGTTACTAATTTTCTTCAAGCTTATGTTCCGCTCTCCACATTTCCCCATCAGTTTGGAAGGGTCAAGCAGCAGATGATACAAAGCACTTCTGCCAGAGGCTCTTGAATAGGAATGGGGGGGATGCATCCCCTAAATCAGAGGGTTCACAAAGCCTCCAGAGCAGATGGGAGGAGGACATGGGGAGCACACTGGGAGGAGGGGGAGGAAAGGCAATGATCCTGGCACTGAAGTGATGCGTGCTTAGTGCTGTCTTGGCTACCCGCAGAAAGCTACAGCTGCATCTACTCAAAATAAATGTATTGATTAAAAGGCATCACTTATAATGGCATTATAATCACATATATTGGGACGCGGACGGCACTGTGGGTTAAACCACAGAGCCCAGGGTTGGTGGTTCGAATCCCCGCAACAGGGTGAGCTCCCGTTGCTCGGTCCCTGCTCCTGCCAACCTACCAGTTCGAAAGCACGTCAAAGTGCAAGTAGACTAATAGGTACCGCTCCGGTGGGAAGGTAAACGGCGTTTCCGTGCGCTGCTCTGGTTCGCCAGAAGCGGCTTAGTCATGATGGCCACATGACCCGGAAGCTGTACGCTGGCTCCCTCGGCCAATAAAGCATGATGAGCGCCGCAACCCCAGAGTCGGCCACGACTGGACCTAACGGTCAGTGGTCCCTTTACCTTTATAATGGCACCAGAGATGGTCTCACAAGGGTTTCCTGCCCACAGCAGCTGTTCAATGTCCTTTCCAAGAAACACCCTCCAGGGTGTCCTTTCCAGGACATGTTGGGGGCACAGTTTTCAAACTGCAATTAGCCAAACAAATATCCTTAACTATTCTCACCAGTCCCGGTTCATTATTCAGCTTGCATTGCTAATCCCCACTGTGCCAAAGGGATGGGCCACCCCGGAATCAGACAAGGCTGAGTGCCGGCTGTTCAATGTAGTGCTGTACTTTTCTTCCTCTCTTGCAAAAGATCTCTGTTGGATGGTTCTCTCCTATCCTTCACGTACCTGCCTATTGACTTTCTCTCCCCTCTCCTCCACTACCCACCATTTCCCTTGAGGAATTATGGCTTGGCTGCCAGAAGATTAATTTGCTGGAAGATTTTTGGACTTTGGGTCCCTTTTAAGCTGCACAACAGCATCCCAGGGCACGTCCCCAGATAAGGACTTTGAAATATTATCTGCCTTGTGCAAGATGTTGTTGGGAAGATTTTCGGCGAATGTCCCCCTTGTGACTCAGTGATGGCTTTCGTGTGGCTCCATCGGTGTTGCAAAAATGGCATGAATCAATAGTCATGTGCATTCAGCTGCCTTCATTCGTGGGGTTTCCCTCAGCGTGTTAAGGACAGGCCGTATTGTCAGCTGTCATCGCCATGCTCTTATTTCAGCAGGGAGGGATTGGTATGCATGCACTTCTCTTGAGATAGGATTCATCCAGAGCAGCAGCAGGGAACCTCCGGGCCAAATTAGGTCTGGCAGGCCTCCCCATTTGGCTCATGAGGCTGATTCAGCCATGCCCACGCACCTTGCACCCAGTGATCCACTCTTAGATAATTGTCTGTGAATCGACCACACAATTTTGGCCAAGGCAGGTAGCGTTTCATGCACATTTAAGCCACATTTTGACAGGCCGTCTTAAACCCCACATGGAGTGTGGAGAGGGACGGGTTGCAAAGGCTCCACATGGGTAGCCAGATGCGGTCTTTGCAGTATCATTCAAGTTGTACCACTTTGTCCCACCCTGAAATATGCTTGCATTTTGTTATACAGGCAGCTTGCGTTCCGAGGCATCATGCGCATGAGCTAGACGTGCATCAGCCCGCTGCGTTCTGGGCCCCGACCCCTTCTGGTGCCGAAAACTGCGCATGTGTTAGTGGTTGCACACATGCCGAATGTGTGCAAATGGAGAGTTTCCTGTACTGGGGTGGGGGGTGGCAGCAAGGGGCAGTAAACTCCATGAAAAACTCTAAGAGGAAAAATATATAATGGTTAGTGACCTCTGACTCTACTATACTTACGGAAATAGCAAACAGACTGTACCGTAAGGCTTAAATGGAACCCTAGAAGAATCAGAGGCTGATTCCCCATAAAAGCAAATGTTTTGTCCCTTTGTAGTATAGGTTGGCCATTGTTATTATCAGAACACGGGTTCAGGTCAACTGATAAAAGGGCCTTACAGAGTAAATCCAAACTCCCTACCCCCTTTTCTTTTTATTGATTCTTAGGACTGAAGCTTTTGTCCTTTGCAGTAAACATTCTCAGTCCATTTACAAGGCTGGGATATTTCAGAACCAGTGTAATTAATTATTTCCCACCGTGTTTTTGAGTTCTTTTGATCATCACCTTCTTATGGAGCAATGGTGGTGTTAGGCTGCTTCCTGTTTGCTCCTAAGAGCAGGAAAACACCAGTCAGTCAAAATATTTCTTCACTGGGGTGTGCAGATCAGACAGTGGCCTTTTTTTGGATAGTTTTGCTGCACTTATTTACAATATTGGGCCAGGGAGCCTTCTTGGAACGCAGTCTCAAATAAGAAAAGTCCTTCTTGGAAATTGTTTTCTTCTGCAAGAGTTCTCAGCTCCCACTCCAAGAAGGAGCTCAGACCCAGGACCGCACAGAGGAAGTCAGGCCTATGGCAGCCTATATAAGAAGTGGCCAAATGTAAAATATCCCACGACTGCAGAAATTCCCTGCCTTCTTTTGCACCTATCTCCCCCTAGATGTAAGGGACGCGGGTGGCGCTGTGGGTTAAACCACAGAGCCTAGGACTTGCCGATCAGAAGGTCGGCGGTTCGAATCCCCGTGACGGGGTGAGCTCCCGTTGCTCGGTCCCTGCTCCTGCCAACCTAGCAGTTCGAAAGCACGTCAAAGTGCAAGTAGATAAATAGGTACCGCTCTGGCGGGAAGGTAAACACCGTTTCCATGCGCTGCTCTGGTTCGCCAGAAGTGGCTTTGTCATGCTGGCCACATGACCCGGAAGCTGTACGCCGGCTCCCTCGGCCAATAAAGCGAGATGAGCGCCGCAACCCCAGAGTCGGTCATGACTGGACCTAATGGTCAGGGGTCCCTTTACCTTTACCCCCTAGCTGTAAGATGAGGGCTTATTGTGCCATGGTGATTGAGGGCTCACCCACATTTTCGCTTTCTTGCCACTCTCCCCAAGGGAAACCTGATCTTTGGCACTGAATCGGAGTCAGCTAGGTTTTCCTTGGATTGTGTTTGTTCTGATTTGGTCTAGAGAGTGGGTTTTCCAGGGTGAAAGTGGCAGTGGGCCTAGTAAGCCTGGGAGGAGCTGGCTCGGACCCTGTGAGAGGCTACAGCGATAACCAAGACAAAGAATTCTACTGATGGCAGCATATTTTACCTCTGTTGCAGGAATTTATGTATAGGTTGGGGGGGGGGGGTTGCCCCTCCAGCAGATATCATGCACATGCAGCCCACTACCAAAACCAGCACAATCACTTTTGTGACTTTTGTGATTTGTCCCCACAAAACACTTCATCACAGTTTCTTCCTATCTATTCAAAGGGCCTTTGCTGCACGATACCAAATGTAAGAATTCACTGATAAATGTATCTATGTACTGGCTCACTGGAAAACTTCAGAAATTAATATAGACATGTGAGCTCAGCTACTCAGCAGCCCCTCTGCCTGATAATCCCTGGCATCCTGATACCTGAGTGCCAGACAGGTAGCCATTCCAGAAATAACAAACCCAGATGAAGACAAAAGGGTGTGATTAACTTGGCTGGGAAACAGGGAAATGTAAATATTTTTTTTGTTACACTTGATGGACGTTTGGTGGAGGGCAAGGAGAACCATGGGGCAGGGGCCAGGATGCTCACATTACTGCCACCAGTCCTCTCCTTTCATGATGTAACCGTGATGTCTTAGTGATGTAGTTTGGGGGGGGTGTGTGTAACATGGGGATTAGCAGCTAATCTTTGTTCTTCTGGGTTCTCTTTTGTTCGGGGCTTCCATCTTGTTCCACCGTGTGGCAGGTGGGAGTCGCGACAGTCTTCAATAAAGACCAAGCTGTTTGGCTCTGGTATTCCTGGCTGGTGTCCTTGTTTTTTTGTCCAAGGGAGCCCTCAGATTTCTCTGTTAACACCTCCCACATGCTTCTGAGTTCCAGTCGCTGGAACTCACAAGCAGGTCACAAGTGGGGTACATGACGGGGTGTGTGTGTGTGTGTGTGTGTGTGTGTGTGTGGAATCCAGTCCTTCCCCATCCTAGCCTGACCCTAACCGCTTACACCACTGGCTTCAGAAGCTAAATACCTTTGAATCTGATAGTACCAATTGTTTTTTTTTACATTTCAGATGCTAGAAGAGGGGAAAGGCGAAACAAATTTCCCAAATATAGGCACCATTTAACAAAGCGAAAAGGGGGAAAGAAAGATAAAGAGCCCCTTCCCACTACTAAACACGTTAATTGCATCTAGCACTCTGCTTTGCAACCGGGAAACCTAAATTAACTGTGTGAAGCGTGGTATTTTTAGAGCATGTCCCCACTTGCTGTGAAGAAAACTGCTGCTATCAGGTGTTGCTTCATGTTGCAGAAGAGAAAATAGCATTGTCTTCTTCCACCGGAATATGTTCCACAACTGTAAGAGAAACCAAGTCCCCCCGTTCCCACCCAGGGTTTGCATTTTGGGTATGTCACTAGGACAGGGGCCCTGCTTTTCATGACATCAGTGTGCAGTAGTGTCTCTCTCCTATTGGATTTCGGAGGCTTTCCAATGTTGTGTCTTCTTCCCATGCCTTCCTGGGAGTGATGGTGGCATGAGAAGTAACCACAGTGCAGCTTCTGCCCGTGTGGCATTTGAAGGGGCCTACAGTTTGCTCCGAGGGACGTGGGTGGCACTGTGGGTTAAACCAGAGCCTAGGACTTGACAATCAGAAGGTCGGCAGTTCGAATCCCCACGACGGGGTGAGCTCCCGTTGCTCGGTCCCTGCTCCTGCCAACCTACCAGTTTGAAAGCACGTCAAAGTCCAAGTAGATAAATAGGTACTGCTCCGGCAGGAAGGTAAACGGCGTTTCCGTGCGCTGCTCTGGTTCGCCAGAAGCGGCTTAGTCATGCTGGCCACATGACCCGGAAGCTGAATGCCGGCTCCCTCAGCCAATAAAGCGAGATGAGTGCCACAACCCCAGAGTCGGTCACGACTGGACCTAATGATCAGGGGTCCCTTTACCTTTTTACAGCTTGCTCCAATGAACAGATGGGAACCTGTTAGTCCTGCAGAGTTTATGACAGATCCAATTCGCTTGCCTAGCCCAGGAATAAATCTTGTGAACTGTATCTGCACCAACGACATTCTCCCCCACAATGTACAAACCACAGGCTAACCTCTGTGGATTAGTATTGCTTTTATTTTGAATTGCATACAGGGATCCACCATAATATTTCAGTGGTTAGTGCTGGATAGTTTCTCAGGAAAGCTTGTCTGTGCTCTCACTGATAAGCCCCTGATCAGCTTCTAAGTAAGCCAGGATGCTCAGAAACACAACTTGAAAACCCTTTAATGGAAAGCATCTAAACAGCCACCTAAGCTCCTCAGCCCCTCAGCGTCCCCTTATGTTAGATAAGACAAGAGATGATTTGGGGGCAATGAGATTACCGTCCGAGTTGTGCAGTCATTGCGTGCTTCCTATTTTTGTCGTACTCCCTCCGGTTTACAATATAGCTGCAGTTCCGTTATTCACATAATTGCAGATCATCTTGTCATTCCTAAAACCGTAATGGGAATAAGGACGTTATCATAACTCATGATAATCTAAAGGAAAAGCAAACCATGCGTGTGGGTGTATCTCTGTAAAATCTTGTCCTGTGAGCTACTTTTGTGGATCTTGCAGGAATCATAAAACATGGTGTGAATCAAACGTTCCTTAAGGCACGGCCAATGGAGAGCTGGTCTCTGCCCTTCCTCAAATGGCAGTAGTTGCCCCCTTCCCTGCCCACAGCACCAGCAGCAATGGCTGACCCTTGGGAGAGGCATTTTGGCCTTTCCCTTAGCTGCTGAGAGTTGATGTTCCTGTGCAGCAGCGGCGGTGCTGAAAGCAACAATGCAATTCCTGTTGTTTCAACTGGAAAAGGGCGATAGTTTTGTGGTCCAGCAGCTCCTTTGCATGCAGAAGGTTCCAGCTTCAATACCTGGCATCTTCAGGTAAGTTTGGGAAAGGCCGGTCTGAAATCTTGGAGAGCTGCTGTCAGTCAGGGTAGACAGCACTGCGCTAAATGGACCAATGGCCTGACTTTGTATAATGCATCTCTCTATGTAACTTGCATGGCGAGTCGATCCCCAGTTGCTGCTGCCTTTGAGCCACATGCTCTGCTTGGTAAAACGACTGTCAACGCCCCAAACTACATTACCTATGGTATGATGGGTGTTGCAATAGCCCCCACTCCTGCTCCACGTTATTGGATTGTGGGGAAAGAGAAACTCCAACCCAACCCCATGTGCTCACTGCGTATGGCCTTGCGGAAGTTCCTACCTGTGTATAGCAGTCCCCATCACGACTGCCCAGACTTCATAGAGGGCTCACCAGCGGGAATGTTGGAGACAGAGAGTTGCTTGAAGAGCCTGTTGGCACCTGTCCCCCCCCCCCCCCCGTACTGTTACAACAGGGATGAGGCGCTTGTGTTGCTGGACTACAACTCCTGTCATCCATGCCCATTTTGAGACTGAGGAGCGTTGTAGTGCAACAACTGGAGGGACACAGGTTCCCCTGCATAGCGAAGAGATAGAAGGGAAGATGGTTCAGTTCTACTGAGGAGCTCCTAACAGGCAGTTCTAGTCTACTTTGTCAATGAGAGAGGATGTTAACCATGACTGCCCATTCTCTCAATTTAGCCTGTGAGATGATACAAGTGACTCATGTAATGGGCAAGTCTGAGTCTCCATTAGTGATGGTTTCTCTCGGGGCTCGTCTACTCTTCCACTGGTCTTATGCCTAGAAAGCATGGGTCCATGGTTTCCTGCTTGCCTTGTGCTTCTTTCTAGGCAAGGGTCTGAGCGGATTCCCCCTTGCCCCGCTCCTTTCTCAGGGAAAACCCACTCTTTAGGGACGAATCAGAGCAAATGTAAATCCAGAGAAAATCCAAATTGCTGTTTGCTCCAACTGAGTGCTAAAGAGCAGTTTTCCTGGGGAGAAGCAGCAGGACGAGAGAAAGTGGATGAGCCACCAGTTTCTCATTTTTCCAATCTTATGTTCAGTTCTCCAGATTTCCACATCATTGTGGATTCCCCCACCCAAAAAAAAAGGCCCCATGAAAATTTGTCAGCATTTGAGTGCGAATTATCTCCTAATACACTTCTTCCATATGCCAAACACATTTTTTGACAATTCAATGCATTCTGTATGCTATTTTCACTAACCTATACATTTTTGTATACAGTGGTACCTCGGGTTACAAACACTTCAGGTTACAGACTCCGCTAACCCGGAAGTATTATCTCGGGTTAAGAACTTTACCTCAGGATGAGAACAGAAATCATGCGGCGGCAGTGGGAGGCCCCATTAACTAAAGTGGTACCTCAGGTTAAGAACGGTTTCAGATTAAGAACGGACCTCTGGAATGAATTAACCAGAGGTACCACTGTACATTGCTTGATTGGAGAATTGCATTGAAAAATTTAAAGAGTGAATTTTGAAGAATGGCTGCTTTTAGTTTTGTGTGTTGTTTCCGGAAGACAGAATTAGGGAGGTTTGGCTTTTAAGTGGAAACGGAATCGAATTTCTCCCCATCCCTGCCCTCTGTATCACAAAGTTACGACTTTTGCAAGTGGAACACAGAAAAAGAACATTTAAGCTTCTGTTCTCCTCAGAGAAATTCTACAAATTGTATAAAAACAGATGGTTGCGAACAACCTAAAGGTTCCCATCAAAAGTTATTTAAAATGGTGTATTTGAAACTCACCAATTAAGGAAAGAAAGAAATATATAACAGGCAGGCGGTTCAAGTTTTCAACATAATTTAATAAGAAGCTTCCGGTTTAAAAGGTAACCACAGCAAAGACATAAAAGAGCTGGTGGCAGCTGCCATTAGCCAGGAAGCTTGTTCTTACTCATCCTACCAGTCCCCAGCAGTTACAAGTAGTGGCTTGACTGAGTTGGAAATGTTATTGCTCAATTTGATGTACTGAATAGATGTGGGTCCCGTCCCCCCATGTGGTCCTCTCATTACAGCAGTAGGAAGAAACACAAGGAGCATATAGGGAACAGAAGAAGCCGGCTGAAGAGGCAGTAGTTTAAAACTGACCCAAGTCAAAGAGTTTTTGCCCAGGCGTTGTAGCTTCATTGGTTGGAACTTATTTTGCATGGAAAGTTGTGAAAGGCCAATGGTGTTTGGGGGGAGAAAAAGAAGGGTTTCAAGCCTTAAGACATTCCCATAGGAGCGATCTATCCATGGCTCTTGGTGCTCAGAAAAGAGATATCCTCAAGTCTCAAAATGTCAAGGAACCTTGGACTGCTGTAAGTCAATATGCTACCAGGCCAAACATAAGGTGTTGCTGTTCGCACATAAAGCCCTAAAATTTGGGAATAGCCTACCTCAAAGATTGCCTTTCTCCATACACCCCAGACCATTCTTTGAGATCTGCTGGAGAAGCCTTGCTAACTGTCCGCCGTGGCAGCCACAAGGAGCAGTAAGGCCTATATTGTGGAATGCAGTGCTTTTTTCCAGGGGGTACTGAAAGGTACATTGTTTTTTGTTGTAAAAAAGTGTGACACTTACTGTAACAACTTCCTGGTCAGTCCTGGCACCTATTTTTCTAGGAAAAACCCACCGGTGGAATGCATTGCATTTGTGTATTAGACAGCAATCCCGTGTTTAGCCTTAGATGCCAGCTTGTTATTATAATTTTTTACACAAGCTTACCCGGCCATGTGACCCAGTTTTTATGTTCTTCTGATCTTTGCCTTTTTATGTTTTTAAGTTTCAATTTTATGTGCACAGCTTTGAAAAGATTTCTTTCCCTTTGGCGCTACAGAAATTTATGCATTAATAATTAAAATAAGTTAAGTTGATAATGAACAAGAAAAGGACAGATCACGCAGAGCACTTTCTCTGAAAGCATCTCATTTTGACCAGTAGCTGCCATGTTGTTGTTATTGTTGTTACCAAGAAAGATGATCCATTGTCCTGGACTAGTAAGATGTGAGAGGATTCTGATACTTCAGTAGTAACTCTTGGTTTGAAATGTGCATAAAAGCTTGGGCATATTGCCAAACTCTGCTCTATCAGTTTAACTAAGGTATAGAATTGCCTCCAGAAAATAAATAAATCAAAACTTGAAGGATCCCCTTACCCCATATATGCCCACTAGACAGCTTTGATCTGCACATCTGGTACTTTGATAAGTGTCACATAATGTTTGATTTGCACTTACAAGGGATCAATGTTTCCAATATGCTATGGCATTTCCTGTTCACTGATGTTATTAGGCAGGTGCCTGTTTCTGGCACTCCCTAAAAACATGTTTGTTAGGGCAAGCCTATCCAAACATGTGATTTTGACATGTTGTTTTATTTTTTAATGTATTTATTTGCTTACTTACATTTTGAACAACTTGCTTTTAGCATCCAATTTAATACGTATTTTAAATGTATATCTCATATTGTTTCATGTATACCACTTAAAAGGTTTTGATGACTAAGTGGCATACAAATCTTGAAATATATTACGCTGTAGTGACAGATGTCTCGTGGGTTCCCACCACCACCACCTTTGCAGGTTTAATTGTCTAGTTTATGGACACACCTGGCTTTTGTCAATTCTGAGGTTCTTGTGCTAGAATATATCTAGAACTCTGTGTGGAGGGAGATCAGGAGGCCCCTGACAATGCATGTTCCCACCATTCCAGTGGCCAGCTATGGCCCTCTGACCTCCAATCATCTTGCAAAGGTCTGAAAAGGAGCCTGGTCTACTTCATGCAACTCCTGCCACAAGGCGGTTCCCCCTGCAGACCTTGGCCTAGAAGGGCACAGTCAACACATGGCGCTGCTCCCCTTCTGTGCGTTCATGACTGCAGGGAAAATAAGGAGTGGCTTGTTCAAGGGATTGTGAGGCGCTCCAAAGTGAGTGAATGGGCAGTAAACTGGACAATATGATTCAGTATACACCAAATGTAGATCAGGGCAAAACGAAGCCTAACTTCACACACACGCTAATGGGGAAAAGAATTGAAAATTAAACTGCCACTATCATAAGGCTGTGATAAAAATTGATTGTGTCAGCACAGCTGCAATACTGTGTCCAGTTCTGCATGCCTAGTCTCTAAAAGGATACTGTACCTCCAACAGGGTTCAGAAAAGGGGAAGCAAAATGATCAAGGATTACCTGATAAAAGAGGCACAAAACATTGGAGAGAATATTCCACTGGAAGTCTGGGAATACCTTTGGAAAACAATGGGCTATGTGGAAATGGCAAAGGTGAGGGCAAGAGAAGAGATCAAGTGGTGAATTTCACATGGAAGAATGAGACCCTTATTTGGACAATTTGGAAAATATCACGTTAAATGGAATCGCGGGCAGGACTGAAATATGAGCTGCGGAAGAAAATTAATTCTAATTGTAATGAAGGAATTGTGGAATAGATAAAAGTATAAAGCAGCATAAAAGGTTGAGAATAAAAACACCATGGAAGAAGGGCGGGGAGTCAACTTTTAAAAGTGTATTAAATTTGATGCTAAGTTTGATGTCAGTTTGTTAAACAAAATGGTGAAATTCAATAAAAAATTTAATTGGCAAAAAACACACATAGATTTTCATTGACAACGACAGTAAGAGAAAATTGTTATGAATTGATGGGCAGATGGTACATGACCTGTCAGAATACAAAGGATTAATACGAATTACTCACTGGGATACTAGAAATGTGGAAAGAACTAGAATATTTTCTTTCATATGTGCTGGGAGTAGGAACTGGAGAAAAAAGACTGGTCAAAGTTCAGAGCTCAAATAATTAAACTCTCAAATAATTAAACTGTCACCCGGTTGTGTTCTTGTTAACCTATGTAAAGGAGTCAGTAAGATGGCAACATAAACAATTATGTGCCCAGTGTTGCAATTCTCTGCACTAGCCTTCTGGTGGGGTCTGCATAAATCCCAGTGTTGTGAACAGAATCAACTAATATTCAGCCATCAATTCATTTGGTAAAAGCTTTATCAGGAGGGAAGGTGCTGAAAATAGGCCACTTGCATTGCAAGAGCAGCAAGCGAGACCACGGGATGAATGCTTGTCTGTGTTGGAAGGGAAGGCTTTGAAAAAACAATGGGGTCAAAGTGTATTGTTTGAGGTTACTCATTTTCATTATGCATAGATTAGGCTTATTAAGTTAGCTAATGGAAATATTTACTTAGACTGTAAATTAGTAATTTGTTGTTTAGAGGTTAATGTAAGAGGGCTGCAGAGTCCAAAAGCAAAAATAAAGAATCATATCAACATATGTTGATGTGATTCTTTCTTTGTGAAACTTTAATAAATATCATTAAAAAAAAAAAAAAAAAAAGCAAAAATAAAAATCCAGTTGGTTGCATCCAACTAAGTTTTACGCAGAGCAGACCCACTGAAATTAATGGACTGCAGTTAGCCATGTCTATTAAATTTAATGGGTCTACTCTGTGTAGGAACAGCTTTGGAGACAACTCTTAATTATTACCCCTTTTGTGAATGTAGTGGGGAGCAAGTGGCTGGAACCAGCTTAGCAGCCTCACTCCTGGGCTTGAAACAAAAACGATATCTGTCTAAAAAGATGGATGCCAATGATTCTCCCTGCCCCATTTCTTTTTGAGGAGAGACACCAAACACAAGGAGATCTTAAAGGGAAATTGGCGTAAGAAGCAAGACAAGGGTGCACTGTTCAAGCAGGCAGTCTTGGATAGCTGCATCATAGCAGGACTCCAACTGGGCTCAACTCCTATGGAGAAGCAAACTTAGCCTGATACACCAGTGTATCATTAAGTAGTGAGGTAGGGCATGGGGTAGGGGACCAATGCGGGCTCCCTTCAGGTTGAACACACAAAGAAGGAAGATTGTGGCAAGTCAGCTGGGATCATGTCTCCATGTGGGGGCTGTACACACAGCCCCTGGGATTGGCACAGTTATAGCAACTCTTTCTGAGCCACTGCGATTGGGCGAATTATGGCGGCTTCCGCAACATGGCTCTGGTTCATGCCAGCCGTACATTGGCATGATTCTAACCCTATTACAAATCTGCTGGCAGCCAATGCATATTGTGGCCATTGGCAGTATCGACTGGCCTGTACAACGGGAACTGTGGAACCACTGACGGAAAAACTGGAAGAAGGCAGCGTGAGAGTCCTTTTCTGCTTTTTTAAAGAGGCCTGAACTGGCCAAACACTGCTAATTACTTAAGACACTGTTCTTGTTTAATACTTTGAAGCTGGCCAGTCAAACTCCCTGGGTGTCTGCTGGAGCTAATGAGGAAAAGCTAATTGAAACAAAAATAAAATGAGGTAGGTTAAAAACAGCAACACAGATCCAATTATGTTACATCCATAGACTAATGGGGAATCCATGCTTGGCGATAGTAGAAATGTTGCACATAACTTCCTTAAAACTGGAAATAATTCAAACAAAGCATATAAGGACACAGGTTAACCCCAACTAAATACATACATCTGCACACATATTGGTGTTCACTATATAGGTGGGCAGCAAAGAGGGATGGGCAGATGAATCTAAGTGTCAGGTTCTAGGCCAACAAAACTGTCCTTCCAATCTGCTATCTCACACTTTTGCAATGTTCCTATTCTTTGCACCACGGGATGAAGATCTCATGAAGTTTTTTCATATTCGGAAAACAGGACACCATCAGACAAGGAAGTGGGCGAATGTCCATCAACAATTGGGGCTTCCGTCTTCCAAAGGATTAAATACTGTTGGCTCCTGGAGATTTTCATGAAGGGAAAAAACACACACCAGTATCTACAAGGATCATCCCCGCCCCTTCCCCGAAAAGCAAAGTACAACTGTACAGAGTAGGTTGGACCTAGGCTCAATGCATTCAAGTTGGACGCAGTTAGGTACACTTTCCAGCCAATCTTCAGAATCTTGCTCTAGTTCAATTCGTTTCTCAACCTGCAATTTTATTGTGAGACTTTCCGCATTACAGCTTTAGAGAAAGGCAAGAAAATGCTAAGGCCAAAGTTGGGAATGACTGCCAAGGATGGCACTGCTTTTTCTCTCAATGAGCACCATTATATGAAGATCCATACTGTAGTATAGACTGACAGGTTGACAAGAAAAATATACTTGTACCTTGACTGTATAATAATCTAAGGCTAGTCGGTTAGCCATTTAGAATAGATTTCCCAAAAGGAAGGGTTCGGGGGGGGGGGATCTAATTCATTCTCTCGTTTGAAATTTGTCGACCTGTTTGCAAAACTAACACAGAAATGTTGGAAAAGGCAAAAGGTTTTACAAAAGTTAACCATCTCTATGGTTAAAGCCTCCCAACACAAAGATAAAATGATACATTTATTGTGCTGTCTCTCACCAGTTTTAATTGGTAACCTTACAACATACTATATATTTGATGCTAGCAGGCAGACAAAATTAAAAACAGAGACTCTGCTTGACACTTAGATCTGTCCCCATTTGTACAAATAGAGGGACAAGGAAAATGTTTAAAAAACAAAATGAAATTGTGTGACCCACAGCTCTATCACAGTTTCAACTGAAGACTTCCAAGAGATTTATTCTGCTAAACCTCTTGCGCATTTGTCCATCTCTGCCCAAATACCGTGTTGCATTCTTGTGACCTTGAGTAGACCTCCATTCCTAAACCACAACAAGAAAGGTGTGTCGTATTCTTGGAGCGTGTCTGCGTGAGTGCGAGTGTGTTCACAGAAGGAAGCAACGTGTTCCACAATTATCTTCTTCACCTGCCTCTACAGTGTTAGTCCACATGTTCCAATGCTCTTCAAACTTAAAAAAATCTTGGTGTCAAAGTCAGCACCCGAGGGCCCTTTTGTTACCAGTTCATCATGGAATTTCTGTTGAGTGTCATGAAAAAAACTTGACTACTTCCTCCAGATCTCACCGAGGCGAAAAATACCTGTTTGGGAAGGAAACATCCTGCTCTATTAAACTGTAAAATCATCATATGAACTTGTAAATGGGATGTGTTTCATTTCCTCATTCATTCACACATTTTGCTTATTTGTTATGTCACATCTTATTTTGTTTTTTTTTGTCTCAGAGCAGGTGTTAAAAGCATTATTAATGGCTTGACCACATTGCTTTTACAAGGGGCATCAAATGCTCTCCCATCAGTTGTTTCCAGATCATCTGAGAGCAGACCTACCTTATCGTTTCTTTCACATAGAAATTTTAACCGCTGAGCACGCTTGTGCATGAATACTCCGTCCAAATGCCCAGTCTCCACTGATCGTATCTCAATCGCTTTCTCGCCCCAGCCCATTATTTGATTGGAGTGGATGTAGGCTGAAAGAAAACAAGCAAATGGCAACCTGTTCTTACTGAAAACATTTGGGCCAAGGCAGCTTTTACCACGTGCCACACCTGGCAGGAAGTTACCATGTCTAAAAGATTATGTCCTAAGGCTGGAGGCTCAAGCCACAGATGGTTTCATCACAGGAAACGCAGAGGACTACATTATCTAGGAAAATAGCCAACTGCAGCTGAGGATTCTCACTTCACACTGAATTTATTGACAGCTAAGGAGAAGAGGAAGAACTGACATACCCACTGAAGTGGGCATTTCTCCCCACTGGAGTACCACGTCTTTTGTTATGCGTCCATAGGTATTAACGTACACTCCTTCGTCCTCATAGCACACAAGCATCTCCATTCCATCCGTTTTGGGCAAGATGACAATGGCGTGAGGTGTGATATTGCCCTGAATCTGCATACAGGACAGAACCCCCCAAAAGCAGCATTAAATCAAGTTTACAGGACAACAAAGAAAGACCAGCTCTCTCCAGCATTTGCCAACTTCTCTCAGAAAACTGTCAAACCAATGTTTGCCACCAACCCATAAACAGATTTAGCCCATACAACCTGTGGGTTCCTGGACAACTCATGGCATAGCAGCCTTCTCCTCAGCAATGCGAGAAACTCACCAAATTACGCATTATGGTGTGCCCACCAAAAAGGAAATTTAACAAGGACCCTGTTTCAATAGACATTATACATACTGTATAATCAAGTTTTCAGAGCACCACCACGCTGCCTCAGACTCACATGAGATGGTATATAGATATCATATGAATTCCCCGAATCCACATCGATAACATGGAAGCCAGTGTGCGATCCAAAGATGACTTTTAACCTCTGACCTTCTTCTACTGTGAGGTCAACAAGCAATGGTTTGTGCTGGAGATCTGCAAAAGACTTTTAAAAACCCCTCAGTCAATTTTGTGGTATGGGGAAAAATGGAAATAAATGCACAGCATGCTATGGTAAGAACAAGAGTATTTTATATTTGCTGTTTAAAAATGTGTCCTTGTTGCTTTTGCTGTCTAGGTTATCTTTCACACATTTAGGGCATCAATTTAGCTCTTCACCTGTTGGTAACTTACAAGAAGATGCAAAGTTTCAGTGGAATGTTTGGCCTTTTAATTTTTAAGCAGCAGGAAGCTACATTTCCCAAGAGCACCTGGGGGCTTTTGTCCTGGTACGCTCTTATGCAATGCACAAAGCACCAGGCGGGATTAGAAGTGAGAGACTTCCCTCTCCCTGTGGCTGTACCACTCCAGTTGTTGGTGCTACCAGCCCAGCTTGTGAATGGAATTTGAAAGGGGTGGTGCTGATTGCAAGGACGGCTGGGAGAGGGATAATCCAGGAATTCTTCCCTGATTTTGAATTTAATTCAAGTTTCAAAGAATTCAAGATTTGTAAAGCTCACCTCTTCTTTGAGATGGACATTAGAACCCCCTGAATCTTGCATCCAAACCCTGGATTAATCCTTTTTGCCAGCATGCCTATTTCAATAGGATTATTTTTATATTTGCATTTAAGTAAAAAAAAAAAAGTTAGGAAGCATCAGGGCTGGAACCCAACACATAGTAAAACAGGGTTAAATCTGATTGAAATTGTGGTGAAGCTTGTGACCAGGAGCTTGTGACTGGGACTTGTAAACAGGGGCGACTGCGAATGACCAGTGGAGGAAACTGAAGAGTGAGATTGTGTCTTTGGGATTAAGGCTGGTTGGTTGTCTGAGCTGTTTTGGTTTGTGGCTGTGTGCTCTGCTAGAGCACATAGTCTGAGGGGGAGGTACTACTGCTGAGAGGAAGGCAGGCTGAATGAGGAAGTGACTTGGGGGAGAAGTTAGCAGCCAGCGGCAATTCCATTTAGCTGACTGCAGCCTCTGGAAACACACGACCAAGACTTGCAAACAGGGGCATTTGCGAGGACAATTTGAGAAGAAGGCCCGGAGTGCTGTCTCATGGCAGCATGATGTACACAAAACCAAGAGACATGGACGATAAGGGAGCTTCTTCAGGGAACTGTAATTCTGTGCCATGTTTATCTTCCTGCCTGAGAATGAACAAAACGACACCAGCAGGAAGTGCAAGCTGGCTGCCTTGCTGGAAGAGAAGGGACAGCAATTTGAGGCACACCTATCCAAGCTATCAGGCAAGATGAGGAATTTCTCGCTAGAGCAGAGCGGACTGTCCTGAACAGAGTGATGTAGGGGTGGGGGTGTCACTAGGGAGGAGGAGGAAGATCACCCATTGCAGGAGACGAACCCCTGGAGGAACGTGACACACAAAAGCAGGACTGTCAGGAGCCATGCTGTGTCACTGAAGCTGCAAAATTGATTCCATGCCCTCACCTTGGACACCGATTCTGGGCCAGAGGAACAAGGACAGGAGTTGCAGACCTCAGAACACACAGAGGTGACTGTGGGAGGTACAGCGTTCAGAACGATATCTGCCACTCCCAGAGGAGGAAGAGATATGTGGTGGTGGCAGCTGACAGAGGTAGCTGTGTGTGGAGGTAACAGGATGTCCCAGGAGGTATGCTGTCTCCCAAGTGCAAAAATTCACATTATAAAGTCAAGTCTTATAAAACCCGCTGACCACAACCCCTTCCTTCTGATTCATGTGGGTGCAACAATACTGCCAGACACAGCATTCAACGTATAGAAAGGGACTATGAGACTCTGTGTAGGAAGCTGAAGGGCCTTGGGGCACAGGTGGCTTTTTCATCACTCGCTTCTGTTGAAGGTTGTGGCCCAGGAAGAGAGAGGAAAATACTGGAAGTAAACCACTGGCTGCGCATCAGGAAAGGTTTGGCTTCTTGGACCATGGTGTCCGCTTCCTTAAGGAAAGACTTTTGGTAAGAGATGGGTTGCATCTCATGGCGGTTGGCAAAAATGTGTTTGCTAAGAGTCTTACAAAGTTGATCAGGAGAGCACACTAAATCATGAGGGGTGGGAGAAAACAATACTGATGACAAAAGAGCACCTGGCACTGGGGATTATAGCTTCACTGAAGCACAGGAAACTGAGGTGGTACTCCAGAAACCTGCTAAACAGCAGGAAACTACAAGAAGGAAGCAACTGGAGGGAACGACTTGTGGTTTCATTTCTCTCTACACAAATGCAGAGTATGGGAAACAAGCAAGATGAACTGGAGATTTTAGTACAGGATGGCAAATATGACCTGGTAGGCATTACTGAAACCCGGTGGGGTGAGACTCATGACTGGAATGTAGAAATTACATCTGGGTGCCACAATTTAAGAAGGATATTGACAAGCTGGAACATGTGCAGAGGTGACCAAGATGATCAAGGGTCTGGAAACCAAGCCTTGATGAGGAACAGTTGAGGGAGTTGGGCATGTTTAGCCTGGATAAGAGGAGACTGAGAGGACATACGATAGCCATCTTCAAATATCTAAAGGGCTGTCACATGGAAGATGGAACAAACTTGTTTTCTCCTGCTCTGGATAACAGGAACTGAACCAATGGCTTCAAGTTACAAGAAAGGAGATTCCGACTAAATACCAGGAAGAACTTTCTGACAGAAAGCTGTTTTGACAGTGGAATGGACTCCCTCTGAGGTTTTTAAGCAGAGGTTGGATGGCCATCTGTCATGGATGCTTTAGTTGAGATTCCTCATAGACTTGTAGGCCCATTGGCAGGACAGGCCCACCTGGATGTCAGGGTAGACTGATGTGATTTTATTTATGCATCACACAGTGGCTCTAGTCCAGCCTTCCCCAACCTGGAGCTTTCCAGATGTTTTCAACTGCAACTTTCATAAGCCCCAGCCCTCTATGCTAATGGGAGTTGTCGTCCCAAACATCTGGCGGGCACCAGGATGTTGCTGTTCTATAAACACTGGTTCATAACCATCTGTGGTCTTTGTAAATATGCTGGTATGTCTAACATGGGAATGAGAACCAGCTCTAATAATTTTGCAGAGGTTTGCCACACAGAGAGATATAGGTTAAGTTCCTTGTTATGCCACAGATGAATAGATAACAGAAGTGAATGACAGATTTTCTTATCTGTGATAAAAAACATGAACAAATGTATGAATAATGCTAATATTTTTGTAACAACACAAAACATACCTTAAATGCCATAAACTTGTGATATGGTTTAGGAGCCCAAGCATATATCTCTACAGCATTCTTTAAGGCAATCACCAAGAACTTGATTCTCTCATATTTCACTAAAATTGAAATAAAACTAAATTTTTAAAACATCCAATTCACTCAAGACAAAACCGAATGATTTAATCTCAAGGGAGAGCTGCTGAAACCATATTGTCAGTAGAAGTATTGTCTTTAAGAACAGGCCAAATGGCAAATTCCCCTGATAGTTTGGACTGATTTGAGGTTCTTCATAGTTCTGGATGGTGCTTTCTAGCTACAGGGGCAGCCATCTTGTGTTTGCTTGCATGTATGTGACACAGCATGGCTGCCACACCACCACTGCAGCAAATTAAAGATGGTGGCACTCATGCTTCCAATTACGACAGTAGTTCGGAAGAGACTCACCACCACCAACGCAAGCGCAGGTATTTTGGAAAGAACATGCGTGTCTGGGAGGAAACTAACCTCACAGGATTTGAGATGAATAATATGGCAATGTGACCCTTCCCTACTATCCTTGTAATAAATAAATGAATAAATAAATAAATATTTTAAGCTAGGACTGTGATACTTCAAAACTTTCTTTAAATGCCAAGTTGAAAATATAGTATTTGTTAAGTAAAAATTATTAATCTTCTACATATAACAGAGGACATTTGATTCAAATTTTGATCTACCAGATTTTAGCCAGCTAAGCCAAAAGGAAAATGATTGCATGGTATGTTTTTCTTTCTTAAGCATTAAAGCTTTTGCAATGTTCCGTTTTCACAGCTATTCTCTAGTACTTTTCAACAAATAGCAATTAATCAAGAAGCATAACCTCAATAATTTAATTGTGTTAAGTGAATATACATAAAATTAAAGACTTCAAGTAATATTTTGAAATGTAAGCATTTAGGACCGTGGCAATAAATACATCCTTATTTGCCATCCAATACCAGGAAAAATAATTTATTTCACTGCTGGATCACAGGGGATTTCATACCGTTACTGGAGCACACTGGCTACTACCCAGCTTTTGATACGATATAGCTGACATTTGTGCAAATTCTTATTCTGGTACTAAAAGCATATGGGAGTCTTATATTAGTTATGTCCACTGGGAAACATTAGGCACAAAACTGCCTCATATATAAGGTGAATATAAGAATTCATACATGAACACTTGGTGACTGGCAGCTGAATATACAAACTGATTGGCTTGAAAAGCTTTGCCTTTCAGATGATGTGAAGCAATACAAAGCTCTAGCTGGTGGTTGACTTTCTTGGCTTATTCACACGTGCTAAGAGCCAGCTAGTGCTGGACTCAGCGGGTGATAAATCTGTATGTGTGAGCCATCCAATGGAACTTCATTTATTAGATGCTTTCCCTTCAATATACATTTTTTTTCACTGTAGCTGGTTTAAGCCTGGAAAAACCTACTAGTTTCGAAACTAAAGTTCTTAGAAAACAACTGTTAGTGGATTCACTCTTGATTAAAAAAGGTAAAGGGACCCCTGACGATTAGGTCCAGTCGTGACCGACTCTGGGGTTGCGGCACTCATCTTGCATTATTGGCTGAGGGAGCTGGCATACAGTTTCCAGGTCATGTGGCCAGCATGACTAAGTCGCTTCTGGCGAACCAGAGCAGCGCACGAAAACGCTGTTTACCTTCCCACTGCAGTGGTACCTATTTATCTACTTGCACTTCGACGTGCTTTTGAACTGCGAGGTTGGCAGGAGCAGGGACCAAGCAATGGGAGCTCACCCCGTCGCGGGGATTCAAACTGCCAACCTTCTGATCGGCAAGCCCTAGGCTCTGTGGTTTAACCCACAGTGCCACCCGCATCCCACTCTTGATTTAGGGCTCCCCCAAATCTAGTTGTGTTATACATGAGGGAGATGGCTTCTGAACATCTAGAAGAAAATGAACTACTGGTTTATTAGCTTTTTGAATGATATTGCCCTTTAGTCCTATTCAGACATTAACTGTATACATCCTAGGAGTAGCGGGAAAGATGGATGATCCCTGCTCATCCCATTGTTGGCCCCACTTCACATCTGTGTATCGGACATCACACTGCAGCAAAAGTCCATGAATGACCACCAGTCCAATGCTGAGAGATTGAGGTGAGATATAACAACTATCTTCAAATATTTAATATTAATAAAGGGCTGTCACATGGAGGATGGAGCAAGTTTGTTTTCTCCTGCTCCAGAGGCCAGGACCCGAACCAAAGGATTCAAGTTACAAGAAAGAAGATTCCGACTAAACACCAGGAAGAACTTTCTGACCATAAGAGCTGTTCAACATTGGAACAGACTCCCATGAGAGGTGGACTCTCCTTCCTTGGAGGGTTTTAAGCAGAGGATGGATGGCCATCTGTCATGTATGATCTAGTTGAGATTCCTGCATTGAAGGGAACTGGACTAGATACTTACAGGGGTCCCTTCTAACTCTAAAATTCTGTGATTCTATATGTATGCCCAATCCATGCAATATTCATAAAAAATCAGATGGGGTGAACTTGTGGAGCACATTAATATATGCTGGGGCTTGTTCCACTATCAAATAAGCCCAGGGATGGTTAGACAACACCACACCTCCCACTCTGAGCACAGTTAAAGTCATGCTTAGGCATAACTATTTTCTCCATTGTTGATTTAGTGCCATAGAAAGGTATCAAAGAAAAGAGGCATCAAGCATTTTATGCAATATTCACTGTTGTTGACTGTGCAAGGAAGGCTGACCCTTTACACCTCAGTCTGCCTGTGGGAATAGCAGGAATCAGCACAAGGATATTCAGAGTCCCCAAGCGCCTTTGACCAGCAGGCATGCCTAGCATTAAGAGAGCTTCCTGCTAGTGTGATACTGCACTTATGCATATGGTCTTGTGCTTACCAACTTTGTAATGTATGCAGCCTTCCAAATCTCCTACAGTGATCCAGCCTTGCTTCTTTTCTACTTCAGGATCATTGTGTAATATTCTGTTTCTCAACCATGAAAGATAATAAACTCGTAGCTTGTTCTTCTTTCCTGTTGAAACATGGAACCGATAAAGATACAATTCATCATTGGATCAACTTGGACGCTAATACAGCTACACGGGGCTTTTTATGCCATTTATCCTATCCATACATTGTCTGATGCCAGCTTGTCTATTGCATTCTTTTCTGTTGAGTAAGGCTAATTTTGGAAATATTAATTGGAACTTTAATCTTGCACCTAAACCGAAGCCATATGAATGAAGCTAATTTCTGCATGTGTTCCTGTTGTCTTCCTATACGCTAAAATGTCTTATAATTGAGCCCATCGGTATTATGGTTAACTGTCTGTCTGGAGGTAAGGCCTTTCAGATGGAAGGGTGGGTTTTAAAAAGAGAAATCTATGTTAGGTGAAGCATGAAAATGTATGTAAGCATGCCAACCTCTGTTGGATGAAAATTACGGACTATACAGAATAATATTGCTGTAAAAATATGTTTAAGTAATTGCCGTAACTGAGCACTAAAAGTCAGTGCGCTTAGGGCGTTTTTAAAAAAAATGTTCAGATGATGACAAGGAAGAAGGCCTTTTCTGTTGTGGCTCCGTTTATGGAATACTCTTTTCACTGAGGTCCGCTGGGCACCTTCACTGACATCTTTTTGGCACCAGGTTAAAAAAACCCAAACATTTCCCCCAGGCTTTGGGTGAACTATGAATATGTTGTTTTGCTATTAGCATGCTGCTAAAGCTTTCTGCTGCTGTTACTGGGGGTGGCGGTGTTTGTATATTTTTGTGGCTTGCAAGCGTTTTTGTGTGAATGTATCTATATTATGATGCATTTTTACATAACTTCATTTTTAAACAAATAACTAACAAGTTTAATAAATAAAAAAAATGAGGGTGGTATTCTACTAAATAATTGCGTGAGCAGAACGAATTTTATTTGCACAGCGGGACCTTCCTCCTTCTCCTCCCTCTGTGTGTGCCCTGCACCATCCTCTGCACTTCGAGACTGGGCTGTCAGAAAGCAATAGCAAAATGAAAAGACTGATGCAGGATCACAGCTATACCTGAGATTGTTACAAGGACATTGAGTCCTTCTAGCACGTCCATCTGTTGGAACCGCCTCCTGTTGATCAGGTTGTACACCTTCCCTTGCCCGCTGCGGTCCAACAGCATGAGCCCGTTCTCTGTTCCCACCAGTAAGTTCACACCTGCACGATGAGCAAGCAGAGGAAGCGGATGAAATTAAGGAGAATGGAGACATTTTTTAGTTAACATTAAAAGGAAGCAACCAAGGGCTCCCAATGAAGGTTGGAAACCTTCCACATGTTGAAGGGATGAGGGATTATGTGGGCTACTGCTGTCTTTTGCCAATGACAAGCCCAGCAGCCATGCTCCCCCACCGTGTTTGTGCTCAGAGAGTTTTAGATGGTGATGGATGTGCACAGGCCTTGACTGGTTCACTGGTAGAGGAGATCTATTGGTATTTATGACATACTCTTAACATTCAGAAGGTGGGAGACATGGTCACCAAAGTGGGATAGGCCTTGCCTGCAAAGCCCTGTGAACCCCTCCCCACATGGGGCTATTTGAACCCCCTCCTTACCTCTGACTTCACTCACTCACAATGATTCCCTGCTATCCAGGGAATCAGGCTCCCATCTCCTCTTGCCAGCACCATAAAAACACTGATCCAAGGCACAGATTCCCATAGATCATAATTATTTCTGGACAGCAAAGTCACCAACAAATCACAGAGCACATCTGCATAGAAAGAGGTGACCTGTGACTTGATGGTGGTTTTGAGGGATTTCTTGTGGAAACTGTGAGGGTCCGTAAGAATCTGGGCCTCGGAGTCATGCTTCTGCACTACGGCAGTGCTGGAAAACACCCAATCTGAGTTTTTTTATGATTCAGTCAATGGAGCAGATGGTAGATGTGATTTGATGGGGGATGTCCCCATTCTCTCTCTCTTCTCCTGCAGTACCCCAGATGTCTCCCCTTTCCCTCCTATGCTCTCAGGTGCCTTATCTGAGCCTTCAAAAGCACAGGAAGATGGTAAGGAGCCGTACTCTTTCAGCTTCCTTCACCAGCTCTCTGTACTTTTCAAGTGGGCACTAAGTGGGGATGGTGTTGAGGCTTCAAGAACACCAGAGGAAGTCTTCAAGAGTGCCACTGAATCCACAGGTGCCATGATAGCAACCCCAGGAAAAAGGTGTCTAGAGCTGCTGTTTAGCATCCTACCTTAAGTAGAGAATGTTTTGCTTCTACCCCCTCAGCTCCTGGTATTATGCCAGAGCCTCGCTTAAAAAGCACCAAAATAAATCTTAACATGCAGACGGCATTTCTGCTATTCAATGAGATAATTAACAGATTACCCCACAGAGCAGCACAAAGGATTTCAGAATTGAAGCGCTTCTTGTACTTTCGGATCTCTGGTGTGTCACTATGAGGACGAATGTTGGTGGGATTCACATTTACTACAGAAATTTTCCTTGCTTCATTAAGTTTGGCCTGTTCTTGCCTCAGCAGCTCGCTGGTAAATAATGCTGGAAAGGAAAACATGCAGAAACAGCTTTACTGAATACATAACGGGGATTTTATCAGCTACTAAGGGCCAATACATGTGTTTCTTTAGCTCTGCGGGAGCTGCTTCCTGTGGCTTTCCCCCATATCTCTCTGATAACATACAGATGGAGGAATTGTTACTGATAAACTCGGTTCAACTGGAATTCTGCACAGGCCTCAAGACTGTGTTGATTTTGGCTTCTGTCTGCACAATGAATGCAGCACCACTGCAAGGAGTCAAGAGGAAACTACAGTACTTTGAACTAAGTATCTGCCCAGCAGAGGAGAACTCAAGCTATGTATCATTGGTTCCTGCCAAATATCCTGCACAGAGCTGTTGCACAGCCTGCTGCAAAAGGTTTGTGAAACCCTTTGAGGGCAAAGTTGCTCGAATCTGTGGTGAACCTGATGCAACAGTTAGTCCAACTTTGCCGGAGGGCTTGAGGAGCACCATCAAGTTTCAACCTCATGACGTGGACAGGATACTCATGGTGGTGAGGCCAACTATGTGCCACCCTGATTTCTTCTTCCCACTTCTCTCAGGGTAAAGGTAAAGGTAAAGGTAAAGGGACCCTGACCATTAGGTCCAGTCGTGACTGACTCTGGGGTTGTGGCGCTCATCTTGCTTTATTGGCTGAAGGAGCCGGTGTACAGCTTCCGGGTCATGTCACCAGCATGACTAAGCCGCTTCTGGCAAACCACAGCAGCGCATGGAAATGCCGTTTACCTTCCTGCCATAGCGGTACCTATTTATCTACTTGCACTTGGACCTGCTTTTGAACTGCTAGGTTGGCAGGAGCTGGGACCGAGCAACAGGAGCTCACCCCGTCGTGGGGATTCGAACTACGACCTTCTGATCGGCAAGTCCTAGGCTTTGTAGTTTATTCCACAGCACCACCCGTGTCCCTCCTCTCAGGGTACCTCTATGTTATTTAATGTTTTCAAATTTTTGACTGAAAACTCAAGTGAGATTGTGTGAATTCAAATGAGATTTGAGCTAATCTCGCAGAGTCTTGCACATATAGGGAGGAAGAGTTCAATGTAGGGTTAAGATTGCGTTCTGCAATGACTGCTTGACTGATGGAACCATCTCCCCTTTCCTCTCTGGCACACTGTTTTGGGGATGCCCTAATCCTTCAGAGTGGATTTGTGGGTGGTAGTGGGTATGCAGGGTCAGAGAGGGGTAGCCTTTGAGCTGGGGGGGTGGGATACTTGTACTCCCCCCTCTAGTAGAATGGGGTAGTTGAATCTGGCCCATAGAGTCTCCATGCACTAAGGTTACTTTGGCTTGCAGTAGCCAGAATAAAATTCAGTGCATGCTGGCATGTGGCCCACAACTTTCCAGACACTCATTCTTGCTGGGAAAACACTGGAGATTTGAGCACGTTTCCTAAATGCTGTAGAAGGGATGTTTTGCTATGGTACTATAGAAGCTGTAAGCTGTTATGAACACTTGCCGGGCCAGCATGTGCAGGATTTTTCAAATGCTCTTTCCTAGAGCTGACACTTGCCTAAGTATATGCTAACAGGACCAAGTGTCTCACACCCCAAGCATTTCCCATTGCCTTTCCCTACCTGTGGCAGACGATTCCTCATCATCGTCCTCATCTTCATCTGTAGGGGAGGTCTGATATACTCTGGTATCCACAAATGGAGTGAAAGATGCTTTCGTGCTACTTCCCATTCCATACTATCCAGTGAGAAATAAATATATTATTTAATCAGAAGAAGGTAATAATAAGGTTTTAGTCTTCACACCAACACAGATAATACATTCAAAGCACAAGGGTTGTAGTCCAGTGGCAGAATGGGTGGTATTTGAATGTATGCAGGTATAAACGACCAATTCTTTAGCTAGTACCCATGCCTTATCCCTAAAATGGCTCTGCAATAGGCAGAAATTGGCTTTAATGACTGGTGTAGATGCAAAGGTAACAATCAATTTAAATTAGCATAACTAATTTATGGAAATCCAGAATAATGAACTACTAATATTTACAACTTTTTCCCCCCTTTGAGAATCTTCTGCTATGTTAGCATCCAAAGGCAAAGGTTGTGATCTTTAATTCTTGACAGCTGTTTGGACAAGTTGCCGGCTTCAAATTAAATAAGAACAAAATGAAAATAATGGTTAAAAATATGGACCAAGAGATATTAGAAAGAATTCAGCAACAAACAGAGATGGAAGTGGTTAAGAAAGTTAAATATCTTGGGATAATATTAACTCCCAAGAGTATTGATCTTTTTCAAAATAATTATGTACCAATATGGAATAAGATTAGGAAGGACCTGGAAGTGTGGGGGAGAATGAAGTTATCACATTGGGGAAGAATTGCAACGATAAAAATGAACGTGCTACCAAAAATGTTGTTTTTATTTCAATCAATACCAATAATTAAAGGTGTGACGATATTTAAAGAATGGCAAAGAGTATTATCAAGATATATCTGGCAGGGCAAGAAGCCCAGAATAAAATTTAAGATTTTAACAGATGCAAAAGATAGAGGAGGCTTTGCCCTGCCAGACTTAAAGTTATACTTTGAGGCCGCATGTCCTTGCTGGGTGAAAGAATGGATAAAGCTAGAAAATTCAGACCTTTTGGACTTAGAAGGTTATGATAATAGATTTGGTTGGCACGCATATTTATGGTATGAGAAAAAAAGAGTGCATAAAGGTTTTGAAAATCACATTTTCCGAGGTCCGTTGATTGAAGTGTGGAATAGGTACAAAAATATATTAGAGTTTAAAATCCCATTTTGGCTGTCGCCATTGGAGGTAATGAGTGTTAAGAAGATCAATATGACGGGGAGTTGGATTACATATGAGAATTTAATTATAAAAGAAGGAAATAAATGGAAATTGAAACCATACGAAGAAGTTAAAGAATATGTGTATGATTGGTTACATTACTTCCAATTGAATGCGATGTTTAAAAAAGAGATGCTGGAAAGAGGTTTTCAAGAAGAAAAATCCAGATTTCAAAAAGAAATTTTGAATAATGATGTTAAAATTCTATCTAAAATGTATAAATTATTACTTGAGTGGCATACTAAGGATGAAGAGGTTAAAGTTGCAATGATTCAGTGGGCCAAAAATTTTGGTTATAATATTCAATTTGATGATTGGATAAGACTGTGGAAAGAAGGAATGAAATTTACTGCATGTACTACAATAAAAGAAAATGTTATGAAAATGTTATATAGATGGTATATAACACCAGTCAAACTTGGAAAGATGTATAAAGTTAGTAATAAATGTTGGAAATGTCAGGAGAAAGAAGGAACATTCTATCATATGTGGTGGGAATGTAAAAAAATGAAAGGTTTCTGAGAAATGATTTACAATGAGTTGAAAAAAATGTTGAAATATACTTTTGTTAAGAAACCAGAAACTTTTCTGTTAGGAATACTAAGAAATGATATAAAAAGGAAGGATGAGAAGTTGTTTTTATATGCAGTAACAGCGGCAAGAATTCTGGTGGCACAAAAATGGAAACAGGAAGATATCCCAACGAAAGAAGAATGGAGAATGAAGTTGATGGAGTACGCAGAATTAGATAAATTAACGGGGAGAATTCAGAACCGGCGAGACCAAAGATTTACCGAGGACTGGGATAAATTTACAGAGTATATTAAAAATATATGTGAAGAACAATTAATGTTTGTAGGTTTTCAAGAAGCTCTGTGATAATAATGGAAAGAAATATTGTTTTATAATAATTGTTAAGAGTAATATGGTTAAAAAAACACACAATATAGATGGAAGAAATGTGAATAATTGTGATAATATGGAAAATTTCCAGATAGACTGAGGGAAGTCTGAAAGTAGAAAGATTAGAATTGGATGTAAATTTTGGATGGAATGCTTTTCCTTTATTTTTATATTTGAAAAATTTTATAAATAAAATTTTTTTTAAAAAAATTCTTGTAAAAGCAGGGATTTCCTCCACGACATGACACTTGTTTTTCTGCTGTGTTATTTACCCAAGCAATGTTATAGTTATGACTTCTGTTGTTTTTGTTTTAACTATTTATTTGTGCTTTTACTTTGCATTTTTATCTTGTGAACCGCCCTGAGATCTTGTGATGAAGGTTGGTATATAAATCTAATAAATCATCATCATCATCATCATAGAAAGAAGCCAGAAAAATGGGGAGGGGGGACCTTCCATCATCACTATTCTATGCCTTTTCCTTTTATTTCAAAAGCCACCCAAGTCTGTGATCCAGGTTGAGTGCTGGAGCCAGGCAGCTGTCACCCTAGATAACTGCCTAGCCTCCCTGCTGTAAAGAGATAACCAGCCCCATGAAAGAGCCTCCTTCTCTTTCAATGTACACATAAGGTAGCAGTTTTTTGAGGGCACCACTTGGGCTTCCAGGAAAAGCGAGCACTATCTCTTAACTGGGGAAGAAAAGGATTGCATTAATGAGTTCACGAGTGAACGTTTAGCAGAATATTTAGACCTCCTGAGGTTTTATTAACGAGATAGATGTGCTGACTTCCAAACTCTGGTGATGCAATGCCTCACTTGCCATCTCACAATCTGTAAACAGGCCTGCATAAATTACATGCAGATTTATTCTGCGTCTTTTAGCTACGGGGAAGGGCAACACAAGGAGTTATGTAGGTAAAGCTCACTGAGTTTGTCTTTGGGCTTCGGGGAGATTTAATAGGCATTACCAACCCACTTTTTAGAATATATGTGCAACCATTTCTTCCCTTTTGTTAAGGCCCAGAAACCTGCTCTTTGAAAAATAAAACAAAAGTCATGATGTTCATGAAAAAGAATCCTGCTCTCCTATGGTTCTGCTACAACCGTGTGGCTTTAACAAATTGAGGGGAATCACACTAATTCAGGATGCCTTCCAGATACCGATTTTCTCCAATTATTATTCTGCTTAATGCTGGCATGCCAGACACCTGTCGGCTGTGCTGATCACCATATGGATAGAAGTCAGTCCAAACACACTAGCATGACCAGCACTGGAGGAGAAGAGCAGATTGTGCAAAGACAATAGAAACCCAGGAATCTGCCTCATACCGAATAAGACCTTTGGTCCATCTAGCTCAGTACTGCCTACACCAGGGGTTCCCAAACTTGGGTCTCCAGCTGTTTTTGGACTACAGTTCCCATCATTCGTGGCCACTGGTCCTGCTAGCTAGAGGTGATGGCAGTTGTAGTCCAAAAACAGCTGGAGTCCCAAGTTTGAGAAACCCTGGTCTACACTGGCTTGGGTTCTCCTGGATTTCAGACTGGGGGCATTCCCAGCTTTACCTGCAGATGCCACACATTGAACCTGAACCTTCTGCATGCCAAGCAGTTGCTCTACTGCTGAGCCATGGTGCCTCCCTGATAACAGGTGCCTTTTGTATGCAAGCTACTTCCTGTTTCGCTTCTGACTTTTGCAGCTAAGGGAAGCTTTTACCCAGAAATGCCCTTACTTCTTTGCCACCATTTTCAACAGCTGATGGATTAAAACAGAAATTCAACGTCATGTATATAATCATAAACACAGAATGATAGCCAAGAAGCGGGGAGGAGATCCAAGATAAATCTTGATAGCAAGCTGTTAATATTTCTGCAAAGCAAAGGTGGAGAAAGGGAGCAGGTCCTGAGCCCAGAGGACCTTGCTGCTACCTACTTCTGCCACCGAGTCCATCTCCTGACCATGGGTGGAGGCTCGGCCCAGACCCTCAGTCGGTGTGCTGGCAGGTGAGTGGCTCTGCTGCACCAAATCTGGAAGATTGACATGGCCGGCAAAGCCATTGCTGGCTGTGTGGCCAGAGCGCTTTTTGTCCCCAGAAGTCTGCAGAGACACAAGTTATAAAGAAGAGAGGAGAGTGTGTGAGAGAGAAACCCCAAGAGTAACATATTAACTCATGTAGCCAAGCAAGCACAGGCACAAGCCCTTGGCTTGGCTGTCCTCTTGACCCGCGGACTCAGCAAGCAGCTATGTATCTCCACTGAAGAAATTTAGAGAGAATGAAACACAGAGCACATTTGGAAGGAGAGGGCATCCTTGTTCATCAGCAGAAGAATGCTTATTAATAGTTAAGACCACAAGGCTAAACAACACATCTGAGCCCCTTCTGTACTATTTATACGACAGGTGAATGCTATCAAAAGTGGGACAGAATGCAGATGTTTTATTGCTTTTATATTTGAGCCAGATGCTTTGCAGCATCCGCCTGCAGGAGTGCACAACATCTTGGTCATTCATGAAGTTCTCACTTAAATGTTGTTTGCATTATCACAGATTTAACAGTTTTTAAAGGTATTTTAAAGACCCACAATCTAAATGGTGCAGAGATGATGGGATGACCTGCAACCTCTACACAAGTTGCTGTGCATGTAGTTGCTCTATCTGTACAATCACAGCAGCTTGAAGAAGGGCCACGCCGTATGGGGACTAACCACATGTTGCCACATGCAGAGCTTTCCATGTGACCTTCACTTACAGCCCTAAACTACATGCTCCCACAGGCAGCTGAAAGGGGGACTGCTGTATGCCTGAACTGGGCCACAGACCTTTTAAAGGAAAAGCTGGTCTAAGCCTTGCTTGTGAAGAACGGCTTCCGGTTTCTGTAAAATGGTGCTTTACAAAATCATGGTAGAAGTACTGAATTTGGTATGTCGGGGAGGCATGAGTGCAAGAGCACATGGCCTGTTCCTCAGATAGAATCATAGAATCATAGAGTTGGAAGAGACCACAAGGGCCATCGAGTCCAACCCCCTGCCAAGCAGGAAACACCATCAGAGCACTCCTGACATATGGTTGTCAAGCCTCTGCTTAAAGACCTCCAAAGAAGGAGACTCCACCACACTCCTTGGCAGCAAATTCCACTGTCAAACAGCTCTTACTGTCAGGAAGTTCTTCCTAATGTTGAGGTGGAATCTTCTTTCTTGTAGTTTGGATCCATTGCTCCGTGTCCGCTTCTCTGGAGCAGCAGAAAACAACCTTTCTCCCTCCTCTATGTGACATCCTTTTATATATTTGAACATGGCTATCATATCACCCCTTAACCTCCTCTTCTCCAGGCTAAACATGCCCAGCTCTCTTAGCCGTTCCTCATAAGGCATCGTTTCCAGGCCTTTGACCATTTTGGTTGCCCTCCTCTGGACACGTTCCAGTTTGTCAATGTCCTTCTTGAACTGTGGTGCCCAGAACTGGACACAGTACTCCAGGTGAGGTCTGACCAGAGCAGAATACAGTGGCACTATTACTTCCCTTGATCTAGATGCTATACTCCTACTGATGCAGCCCAGAATTGCATTGGCTTTTTTAGCTGCCGCGTCACACTGTCGGCTCATGTCAAGTTTGTGGTCAACCAAGACTCCTAGATCCTTTTCACATGTACTGCTCTCAAGCCAGGTGTCCCCCATCTTGTATTTGTGCCTCTCATTTTTTTTGCCCAAGTGCAATACTTTACATTTCTCCCTGTTAAAATTCATCTTGTTTGTTTTGGCCCAGTTCTCTAATCTGTCAAGGTCGTTTTGAAGTGTGATCCTGTCCTCTGGGGTGTTAGCTACCCCTCCCAATTTGGTGTCATCTGCAAATTTGATCAGGATGCCCTTGAGTCCACCATCCAAGTAATTATCCAAGATCATTAAGATCATTAAGTAATTATCCAAGATCATCCAAGATCATTAAGACAGGGTCATTAATATGTGCAAACCAGCCCAATGGCTGAATGTGCATTGTTAGCATGCTCTTGGCTGCAGGGACAGGGCCAATTAGAAGCTGGGTTTCCATCTACCACACTGAAAACACGTGTAATTATTGAGAAAGGATTACATCACTTAGCATTATTTTAATAACTGCCATGGTGTTACGTGACCTTTGGTGGTTTCCATTTTGTGCCTGTATCTAGGTTATGCCTAAGCAGGTTGCCTGCATCTCCCCGCTGACACCTACTCTGAAGTAGAAACACAGACGTTACCTTTTGGCATGGCCATCGGGGGACAGATATGTGGCATGTGCCCACTTTGCAAGTCCCACTTTGCAGTATTCTGACGTCATGAGAGCCAGGAGCCACTTTTCCACCTTGTGCCCTTTTCAAATGGGCTACAGTAAGTTTATGTGACTCAAGGCAGCAGCAAACAGCCTCGGCTTTTCCCCCTGCACGACTTAACAGATCTTTTTGTCCTGACAGGCACGCAAAGCTCGCATTAGCATCAGCGAGAGCTATGTGTCTCCACGGAGAAAGAAAATCCTCTTCCATCTGCAACTTGGGAAATGCTTTATAATCTAGCAAAAAACAACCAACCTCACTTTGTTCCCTCTTCTGGTCTCTGCCTTTGCAGGCAGCTGACAAAACAGACTGACTTGTCTCCATTGCAAAAGTCACCGCAGATGCTTCTTTTGCTGAATTACAAGCCTGGCAGAAATTGTCAGCAACCTGCTGTTTATGTCTAATGTGTCACCTATTAAGGGCAGGCCCAAGCAGGGTAATGTACCTGAAAGAGATTACCCCAGGCTCCACAAGCAGCATCTGCACAATTCTTGACACTCTCAACTTAATCAGGTGGCAAAGAATGATTTATATTCAAAAACTGCAAACACCTTGCATGGCACTCATCGCAGCTTGTTTCTTAAGGTCTAACAGGTTTAAGGTCACTTACAGACTCTCTCACAAACAAGGAGTGCATTAATTAGGCATGAATCCACTTTTCCACACTCCAAACAATGGCTTAGGGTCATGTCCAGTGCAGTGCTAAATCAGGGGTCCGTCAGCTCAAGGATTTCTGCTACCGCAATAGAACTTTCTCCTCCTCTCCTCCTCCTGTGCTCATCCTAAATCTGTTCTAGGGTGTCTGCTCTGGAGCAGGTTTGAGGAGGGTGCAGGGTGCTCACAGGGGAGGAAATGGGGTGGAATCTTGTTGCACTAGCAGTAATTGAGTTACTGGAATGCCACCCTCAGATCCTAAGCAGGCTTTTGCTGGCAAGAGTATCCCAAGCAGAGTTCTGCTAATAGAATCATAGAGTTGCAGTGTTGAAAGGGACCTTGAGGAACCTCTAGTCCAACCCCCTGCAATGCAGGATGGGATGCTCCAGTAACTGGATGAGGCAGAGGCAACTTCCAACAACCCCTTGTGTCCTTGGAAAATCTGCTCTGAAGGGTTGGGACATGATACAAAATATGTGCCTGGCTGAAAGGAAAGCACAGGGAGGGAAGCTGCAGGAAGGAGGAGGGCTCAATTCCCTTCCTCCATGCAGGATATTTATTCCTAAAAACTGGACCTCCCCATCCCTTTTCCTACAGAACTACAGCAGATTCTCCTTTAAACACATGGATCTGCTGCTGTCACAAATACCTTGGCCCTGTATCTATGACTGTGGCTAAAGAGACATTTACACTTCAGGGAGAAAAACCAGCCACAGTTGTTTGGGTATCCTAGACAGGGTTCTGACCCACCCCATCAAGTTCATGGGATCTGCCATTAACCTCTCAGCCTTTTAGGTCCTTGTGCATTGCACTTTCCTTCCTCCCCTTCTTGACCTCTGCAGGTCATGTGGCCTGACTGCTGTAGTGCTTCAGCCTCTGGACATCTCCTTAGCCTATTTTATGGAATGTATTACACATTTCCTGGTCAGCTGTAATTGGTTGGGGAGCAATATTAGCCATTATTACCTAAGCTCAGTGGGATCACTACATGATAGCAACTGAACCCACTGTGGAATAATCAGAACTAGCTGGCTATGAAACTACCAACCCCTGCACCCAGAAAGCACAATGGCTGGCTTCAACAACAATGGACCCTTTTCTCAGGGTGCAAAATGTGGCCATTTGGTTTTACGGACAACATCAGGGTGGGGAAGGTAGTCATTCAGTACTATGGACAGCACCTACTGGGCCTCAAGGTGAGATGTCAGAAGCTCTTCCTTGTGTCTTTCTGAATTACCTATCCTTCCCAAACACTTTATTTTTAATGATTTTTTTTGTTCTTTTGTTTTCTTACAGCATGCCTCGTACAATCTAACCTCCTGTCATTCATAGCAAAGGTTATTCTCCAGCAACAGGTTTACTTCACCCCACTCTGCAATGTGGCATTGCTATCAATGGCCAACACTGGTAAAGCACAGGAGACATGCTGTGCTACCTATTCAGGAGGAGGCTGAATAGGAAGGTTTATTTGCTCCTGGCAGTTTTAGGGTTTGGGTTGTGACTCTCAACAAAATATTATGGGTTTGGCTCCCCACTGCCTTGCCCCATAACCACTAGATATTTCAGTGGAATTCATCTATGCTGCATAGGTGCAAATGTTTCCCAAAATAAAACAAAAGTCCCATTTGTTGGCCTCTGGATTGACTTTCTAAGAGTCTTTCTTTTCCCCCCTGAATACAAGCCATGACATCACAATTAGGGTGTTCAGATAAAGAGCTACAATTAAACTAAAGCAATTGGAAATCTTCAGCAGATGGCTGAAGGGGGAATTATTACGGAAGTGAATGGGCTAGGTTTCAAACTCACTTCTACCGGTGTAAATCTTTGTGTAAATCCTTTGGTTTGGGAGTTTTTTCTTGCTTTAGGCCAGGATGGAAGAATATCAGAATCCAGACACAACCTGGCTGCGTCCTACAGTATTCATTGCTGTTTGCAGTTTGGAGAAACATCTTTTGTTTAGATGTTGTAATTATATTAATCAGCTGCTAGCAGGCATTGTTTAATCAATCACTTTGTGCTTAGAATACACAGAGCAATGATTATTCATAGCTTATAAAGACAAAATCTCTCAAAGATGTTTCACAGGAAATAGTTGCCACCCACTTACCTCCCTTATCATTAAAGTCCCTTCTCTGGAAATGCTGCTAAACGTATCTGTATGGGGCGGTTCTAGAACGTGGCTTGACACCATTCCTAGGTTGTAGGCCTCGTTGTTTCCCGGCATTCCTGTTGGGCTGCAAAATATAAACAGTGGGTATTTACAAAACTTAAATAAGAATATATATATATACCATTTTCGCTGCTGTGTGTTGGTCCAGATTACACGGACCAAATGCCAACAGTAAGATTTTTTAATCTTAAGGCAATCATGCATGCCAACATATATGAAAATCCAGAACAAGTCATAGGTTCCTTTGTCAGAGGCCAGGTTTTTACAGTAATTCATACTCTAAGGCAGCAATTAAAGATGATTACTGAAAATGGCAAGGCAACATCCAGTTTTCCCTATGTTCTCCTTATAAGTGGAGAAGGAAACACAGACAAGACTACCCTGCGTGTGGCCCCTGCACCTTCATGGCATGCACTTGATACTGCCAAGTGGGAACGGGCAAATGCAGAACCTCACAATGTTACCCTACAAATTTCCTTAACCAAACATTATGGGAAATGGAGGGAGGAAACTGGGTGGTCGCTGGTTTTGATGGCATCCCTCTGATTTGTATCACGCCTGGTGCCAACCTAAAGGCTAGAGCACATATGATGATTGTGATAACAGGGAGATGCTGCCGAAAACTACTGCCCTGTGTTGAAGCAATGCCTGCTTGGCTTGTACCATTTTCAAGGATTCACTGTGTCATTTACCCCACTGTGCTGTGGATTTCCTCTTGCAGACCATCAGTAGCTAGAAATATGGGGCAGGGGTTGGGAGACTCAGAGGATGTGCAAGACTCACAGGCAGATAGTACCTGACACAAGGAGGTAGTTTTCTCAAGGCAACTAAACTTGTCCAGGGCATTTTTGTTTTTGATGGCCACTCAGGACAACAAAAGCAAGCCTCTCAGCAGTATCTGAAGATGTCAAATTGTAGAGATGAGACTGAGTCCTTCTAGGACCACAGCTTCCGTGCACACAAGCCAGGGCACAACATGACATTACAACATGGCATATTTTAAACCACATTAAGCTAAACAAGACACAAAATATCTGCCCAAACATTACCCATATACATATGGATGGCTAACAAAAATAAGCAGCAGCTGCTTAGTTATGCCTGAAGGCAGAGACTGACCTAGATAATATAGAAATATAGATCAGAGAATGTTCTAATAAAAGTCCAGATACACAGCTGTTAGCACCATTTAGTTTGTCAGTCTTTAAAATACTGGGAAACTGTTAAATCTCTGATAATGCAAAGAACATTTAAATGAGAACTTCATGAAAGACTAAGGTGTTGTCTGCGAAGTGAAGCCATTGTATATTTATGAGAACTTCAGAAAATCCCAGAGAGTTTCCTAGCTCTGAGGGCTCTTTCACACATGGAGCTTCTGTCTTATTTGTACACTGACATATATGAAGAAGATTAACTGAGTCCCAGAGCTTTGTCTGCTTCCAAGTAATGAGTGTGGGATCCTCTAAGTGGTGGCTCCTATATGTGTGGGGAGCAGGTGTTGGACAAAACAATGTTGGCACAAGCTGAACCTCGGGGGAAATGACATTCCACAGCTGAGGAGTCACCACCAAGAAGGTTCCGCCCTGAGCTAAAACACCAGGCTTCCCTGAGAGATCTTAAAGCCTGGGGAGGACAATGCTGAGAGGCACTCCTTCAGATAACTGAGTTCTGTTGTCCAGGTATTTGTATCGAAGCATCAAAACCTTAAATGTGGCTTCAGAGCATATAGGCAGCCAGCGCAAACTCTTCAGAAATAGTGTTATATGGCTCCAAACAGCCGAACCAGTCAACACTCTGGCCATTGCATTTTGTGTAAGCTGCAGCCTCCAAATCATCTTCAAGGGCAGCCCCACACAGAGCTTATTGTACTAATCTAACTCCAGAACCCAGAGTCTGTAGAGCCTAGGCCAGTGTTTACCCAACCTTGGATCTCCAGCTGTTTTTGGACTACAACTCCCACCACCCCTAGCTAGCAAGGCCAGTGGTGAGGGATGATGGGAAATGTAGTCCAAAAACAGCTGGAGACCCAAGGTTGTGATACACTGGCCTAGATTACTGTAGCCAGGCTGACACTATACAGGAATGCCTGTAGCTCACGAAAATAGGTACCCTGTGTTACTGATGCCACGGGTCACCAGTGACAAAGCTGGATCTACTAGTCTCTTCAAGCTACACACTTGGTTCTTTGGGGGAGTGCAACACCATCCAGAACCAGCTTTCTCTCTGTTCCCAGACACAAGAACCACTACCCTACAGCACCTTTTGCCTATGTTCTTCATGGGTCTCTGACTCTATCGCTGTGTGAACTCAGACTGTATTATCCTTCAACTGGAGTGAGCTGCTGGCAAGCCAGGATGGCTGGGGACTGTATCCAGCTGCTACCCCAAGCACAAAAAGCTGCAAACACAATTAAGGACCACACATCATCTGCCAAAAATAGCATCCTCACGCCAAGGCTTCCTCTTCTTCCCAGCAATGCCCAGGATCAAGTCTCCTAATGTTGTGAGGTCATTACATTATACATTTCCCCTACCCTTCATCCAACTGATGTACAGCAGGAACAGACAATTGCACATGACAGTGCGATGGCATGGGGTGAGTGATCCTACACATTATGGGGAGGGACCTGACCTGGGGGGCAGCTGCTGTCAAACATGCACAGTGTGTCGTTCCGCCCACCCGCAGCTCCAAATAAACAGTGTTAATTATAATGTTGTTATCTTCACAAAATGTGCCTTACATAAGCCTTGGAATGTCACTGACAGGCACAGTCCCATCTTGCGTTTCACTCTCGCCATCCTCCTCTTCCTCTTCGCTGCTTTCAGACTCCTCGCTGGAGGATGAATAGTCCGTAACTTTCTTCAAAGGCCGGTTGGTTTCTTCAATACGCAGCTCCCTCAGTTCTTTTGCTAAGGCCGTCAGATCCTATATGGGAAGGGGAACGAGGGGAACTTGAGGTGAGTTTTGTCAACTTATTGGGCTGCAGAAAAGCTGCACACATCTGACTGAAAGCTTTAACTACACAGAGCACAAGCAACCAAAAAACACTAATTTTTTATAGTAGTCTTCTTACAAACATAGACCAACGTAAGACAACATAGCATGTAGCTTTTGTGAAAACAAATGCTGGCTCTATGCTTGTTGAAAACTCAACAGCAAACTTGCTGGTTTTATTTGACCACATAGGCGTATGTACATATCTGTTTGTAGGCTTCTACGTACAGACACAGCACAGTTACATTTGTTGAAAACAAATGGAGTTCAGTCACGATCATAGTAAACTGGAAAACATGATCACCTTTGGAGGCCATTTATTGTCATGTACCTTAAGTCACGTGAACAGGAGCTTCACATTGTGTGTTTCCAGCTCACGATGCCCGACAGGGGAAGGGAAAACCATGATTGCCTTGATTCACACAGAATGCTACACTAACTGATACTGTTGGGGGGGGGCGGGGTGTACCTGTGTGAAATTTTGCCATTGGTTTGGCAAACTGTTTATTGCTGCTGCAGAATGGAGGACCCAAACCAATGGGTTCAAACTGCCATAAAGAGGACTTCAACTAATCTTTAGGAAGAACTTCTTGGTGATACAAGCTGTGATGGCCTTGGAAGGGGGTGGGCTTTCCTTCATTAGGATGTAAGCTGGGCTACTGTAGCAGTGGATTTCCTTCATCTGTGGAGGATTGGAGTAGACAACCCTTTGAGATTCCTTTCAATTCTTGGGTTCTAATAAAGCAGGTGATATCAAAGAGAGGAGGAACTGACAACGGCAGTGAAGAGGTGACATTCCACTGGGGAAAGAGAGCTCATTAAGTATATCTTTTTATAGATTGGCATCATATCTACACCATATTTTTCAAACACATGGTTTCCTCCAAAGAATCCTGGGAACTGTAGTTTACCCCTCACAGAGCTAATTCCCATCACCCTTAAACTACAGTTCCCAGGATACTTTGGGAGAAGGCATGTGCTTTTAAAGGTTTGTTGTGGAGGTGCCTGTAAGATAATTTTAGAGTTAACAATGGGGGGGGGGGGAGAATAAATACACAAGGCCTCCAATCCTGCTGTTTGCCTATAGCAAAGTACTTTGAGTTATTGCTGACAGAGATGTAGAGACAGGTCAAACAAGATTGATGTATAACGTGATTTATGCACGGGACTTGAGTGAAACAATGCCACAAAAGACCTCCTCAGCTCCAGGAGATAGAGAGCATGGATGAACTCGCTAAGACCTGCACAAATTGACACATACCCTGCACACACACACACATAGTAGCCACAGTAAATGTGGAAATACCACATTTGGAAAGTTGCGGGTGGTGGCAGGGGAACAACCAGGAAACTTAAAAAACAAACACCAAGAGCTTTCAGTTTACTATGACACTGACAAAACCTTTGACAGTATTATCTCAAGACAAAGGGCACTGCAAGCACCATATAGAAGAAGGAGACTTCTTGTAATCTTACATGCTTTTATAGCAATGCAGGGGGAAGCAGTAGGGGCAAAAAATAAAAAGCATGAGAGCTCCAATTAGAATGGGTTAGAAGAGTTTATTGCATTAGGCATGCACATTATGAACAAAGCAACTGCATTCGTTAGTCTTACCATTTCTCCCTATATTAGTGACCGTGGGAGCCATCAGCGCATTTGGTCAGAGGTACAAGGGTTAGGGAGAAAGAAACTCATTGAAAAAAAGTCTATTTCCACATATATTTTTTGCTGTTTTTGGTCTTATGGCCATATTCTCTCTTTGTCATATGTCCCAATTTCCCCAATGATTAAGGGGAAATGAGCCCTGAAACATGCAGGACATGCCTTCCTTCCTTTATCTTTTTTAAAAGCATTGCTTCTATCATAAGAAGTGAAACTGAGGCAAGACTAACTTACCTTTCCTCTGCTCTTTCCAGGCATGGCCTGCACTTTAACCCTCTGTGTCCAAGTGCCCCCCCCCTTTAGCTCCAGAGCCTTCCTCATGAAAACCCGCTCTTTAAAGCTCAATCAGAGCAAACAGCAATGCACGGAAAACCTGAATTGATGTTTGCTCCGACTGAGTACTAAAGAGTGGGTTTAAAACGTGGACATGTGCCTGGAAAAAGTGGGGCAAAAGATTAGTGTGGATAAGCCCTAAAATATCCCATTCCTATGCAGCCGCAACTGGGTTTACTCAGGACTCAATGGCCACTTTGTAAATGACAGGCATATAGTACTTGTGCCATAAAGGCGCAGGGAGAGAGCAACATCTTTGTCTCTATTTGCAGAACGTCAAAGTCGATGGCATCTTTCAATTTAGTTGAGGGCGCACGTCACTCTACTTTCGGTAAAAGCTACGGAACATACTTTGATCAGTTGAACTTAACATACGGCCAGAAACTTAACATGTAGGAAACTTTATGAGTTACTAAAGGAAGGTTAAGATAACCTAAGGTTCAATACAGCAAAATCAGCCCCTGGCTTGTTACAAGGAACAATCCTTACAAATTTTACGGCATCTCCTTGAAAGCAAGGAATCTCAAAGAATGACAAGATGCATTCTTCATCTGAAACCCTAACCAATTAAAATCACTTTGTGCAGATGAATCAAAGTTTCAATTGATGTGTTTACTTATTAAAGCCTGTAGCCCTAAGTCAATATTCCACAGGAAGAGGTGTACTTTGCAGGCAATGGAAAGCCTGGGTAGACTGTCAAACTCGAAGCAACAGTGATATCGAAGGGAAAAGCAGGTCAATATATTTTTAATTCTGCACAGATTAAATCAAACACGTTATCATCATTACAGTCATCCTAAAGTGGTGCTTAATTAAGGTCTATCAGCAGTATAATCTCATCATAGCTGATAAGCCAGTTTACCCATTTCTTTAAAGGCATGTTTATTTTGTTCTGCAGAACAAGACCATGGGCTTATCCAAACTTACCTTCTGCCCCACTCTTTCTGGCACAGGTCTGAGCTCTGAAACTACATGACCGAGCACGTCCCCCCCCCCCCCCCCGGTTGCTTTCCTTGCAAAAACCCGCTCTTTAGCACTCAGTTGGAGCAAACAATTCAGGTTTTCCATGGATTGCTGTTTGCTCAGATTGATCTTTAAAGAGTGAGTTTTCACGAGAAAAGCTTGGAGCAAAAAGAAAAAGGTGCTTAGACATGGAGCGTTAAAGCATGGAAAGAGTGGAGGAAAGGTAAATGTGGATAAGCCCCATGATTTACTGTGTCAGTGCAGAGATGTGGCACATGTCTTACTTACAAAGGAACCCCCTACATTGTTAGCTTGGTGTGCCTAAACAATTAAATCTGAAGCACAGGAAGCATATCTTGCAGTAGAGGAGGCATCATATTGCACAGAGTTTTTATACAATCATCTTCCCGGTGCCAGCCACCTTGACACTCAAGTATTCTGTATGAAGGAACAGGGATTTTCAAGGGCAAGGGGTCCGGGAGAGAGAGAGAGAATCAACACGGCTGACACACGGCTTCCAAGGTTTGGGATCTGCACAATCAGGGAGAAAAACCTTTCTGGTGGATTGGAAACATGCTTAAGTCAGATGGTGTAATTTCAAGGAATAATTTCCATGAGTCACTACTCTTGTATCCAGAATAGGTGCATGAACTAGATTAAAGGTAAAGGTAAGGTAAAGGACCCCTGGGCGGTTAAGTCCAGTCGTATTTGACTATGGGGTGTGGCGCTCATCTCTGCTTTCAGGCCAAGGGAGCCGGTGTTTGTCCGCAGACAGCTTTTCTGGGTCATGTGGCCAGCATGACTAAACCACTTTTGGTGCAAGAGGGCACTGTGACGAGTGCCAGAGCACACAGAAACACAATTTACCTTCCCACTGCAGCGGTACCTATTTATTTACTCTTTAAGAAGAAGTCCTTTAAATTGCTGTGGATTGTGCATAGCATCTCAGAATAATGCATGCCAGGCTAACACCTAGTTGAAATCAGTTATCTCTTTCAGAATCTGTTTCTGTAGCACCCCCAAAATGCTGCTTCTGAGCTGCTCCAGGTATCTACCGCAACAGAAGCCAGAAACAATTCTGATGTTTGGGGGAAATGGGAGAAAACAACTGCCAAGCAATGGGGGGTTCTTCACGGAGGAGAGTTTGTGATGCTGAGAGGTGCCTGCTGAATCAGAAACTCTGAGACTGTTTTGGGTCTAAAGAATGAAGGTGTATTGTGGGACAATTTCCACATCTAGCGACTGCAACAAGAGAAATGGCCTTCACACTATTTGTATGGTGAGGATGCGAGGCCTGATATTCAACGAACCCTATCAAGTTAACAGTATTGTAATGCTGTTCTGTATGCTTACATGTCATCTTCAACCAAACATGAGTGACATGAATGAGGCTGAATCAGTGTCACTGTAGACATTAGCATATTATTCAAAGTGGCTTTTTTTTTTTTTTTGGTATCCCTGAGCAGCAAGAATGCCAGTGAAATGTTTCCATCAGGCTCCCTCAGTTGTTGCTTTGCCATTCTAAACTATTAATATTTTTTAATTAAGAGAAATTATTTATTATTTGTTGTGACAAATGGGGAATAAGATATTTACTACTAAAAAACTATTGGGAAAAGACTGAATGAACAAACTATCCCCGATCTAATCCAAACGCTGCTGACTGACAGTTGTTCAAAGACTGTAATCACAGATAAGTGTCTAATAGATTTTGCTTCTACACTCCAAATGAAAAGCTTAGAATACCCCCCCCCATTCCATTTTAAAGAGGAGAGAATGTGGGATTTTAAGAGCTTGTTTCCACTGCCAACGAACTCTGTGATTAAAACCTGGCCAAATTGAAGCAAATATTTTCATTACTGCCAGATCAATTTCTTTGGTTTTAATTGTTTTCAGTTTTTTTTGTTCCTAAGATGAAAAGGAGGCCTAATTAAGATTCAGGCAGCAAGAACACATTTATAATATATAGTTCAATAATTAGTGACTCATTCATTTCAGCTGGATCATTTCCAATTACCTAAAGCAGTGCATTGTACTGCTTTTAAAACATTTATCTCCTCAACACCGCTAACTCCAAAACTAAGACTGGAAAATGGGCTTAGGTGTTTTCAAGCTATTATGGTTCAGCTATAGAAAGAATGGCTTCGCTACAACTGCTCACAAATTATCAGAGAGAGAGAGAGAGAGAGAGAGAGAGAGAGAAAGAAAGAGACTCAAAGTGAAAAATGCCTAATTTCACCGGCTTCTAGACTTCCAGAGGTACATGAAAATAACTAGAATTATCTACAGTGTAAGGCAGGGCTTTCCAACCCAATGCCCCCAGGTGCAATGGTGTTTGTGAAGGCTTTTCACTGGTGCTCTTGGGCAGGCGCTCCAGATCCTGAGCTTTCTTTATCTATTTTGAAGGAAGTCTCTAGCCCTCCTAGAAAGAAAGTTACAGAGCTAAACAGGCAGGTACCTTCTAAGTGATTTCTGTGAAATGAGAGTGAGTGTGGTCTCTTGGTATATTTTTCCTGGTACTGAGGAATGCTCCTTCCTGGTATTAGACAGCAACAACATCAGTGTGTAAAATCCATATTGTGTGATTTTCAAAATTAGGACCACCAGAACATAGGTGACTTTCCAAGGACAGAGGGCAGTAGAAGTTCCCCTCATTTCAGCATGCACTGCTAGGATGGACCTGAATATGAGTAGATATTTTTCAGCGGCACCTGTTCCTGGAGTGTGTGTGTGCACCACATGACTTGAAACTTCCTTTTACAACTACAATGCTTGGTACTAATGGATGAAACCAAAGTTGGGTAAATTGCCAGAGTTCATTATATTTCATTACCATTAAGAATCTGGCTCAGAATAACACATTAATAAAACTAACTAATGGTTACAGTCATGAAGAATTCTTTCAAATTTATATGAAAACAACTCACCCTGCATTGCTGAATCAAAATTTGTGGGAGCACACATACAGTATTTGCAATCCCAAGGGGAAAGCAAGTGAGGGGGAGGGGGAACCCAGAGCAGGAAAAGTGCATCTCTTCCACGGCTCCATCCTCATTTTCAAAAGGGGCTGCCATAGTGATATCACACACCTCGCTATGTAACACTGAGTTACTTGGGCTGTGCTAGGGTCCAATATTTTAAGCTGTACCAACTTAAAATGTTGAGATTGCATCCTGAACATCTGGGGCACAGATCCCTTTTTCTTTGATTGCACACATGAATAGTGGTTTGCACAGATGCAGGGTTACTTTTCTGGTGAGAAAAAGGATTTCATGGAGCCAAACCCAAAGGAAAATAGAGGTTTTACACCTAGGCGGCACCCCACCCTTCTTTTTCCTGAGCAGCTTTCTATTTCTATATAAAATCTTTCATCTGGAATCATGATTGCAGTATCACCTTTTTGAATGTCAGCAACCAAGAAAATATGGTTTGATGTTAAGCTCTAACTAGTCACCCCTGCAAAGGCATGACCAACTAAGAAAAGATATCACTAACCTCATCTATTGCTTTCTTATAGCTCTGGGAGTAAGGGAAGATTAATCAGCATCAGAGGAAACAGATCAGGACAGGAAAATGCCAGAGGAAAGGCAAGCAGGTTAGAAATAAAATCAAAATTGTTAGCTCAGTGCTGTGAAGTGTGAAAGGGAAAAAACACACATCAACAAAACAGCAGATACACGTTCATAAGAGGCTAAATGGAAATTCCTCCCATGCCCTCTGCCAGTATAGAAATACAAATAGTCGAACACAAAACTGAACCAGGGGCAAGCACTCTGGATGGGTTTGCTGTGTGCTTTTGTGAAGTTTGCAATAAAAATTATTGTAACTGGACATTACCAAGCTAGGGCCTGCCTTCTTAGGGCATGTGAGGCAGCTAGGTGGACTTCGAAGGAAGACATCCTTGTGACACTTCCCCTTGCCTGCCATTGGTCAGAAATTGGGATATTGATTTAACTATCTTGCCTGGCTGATGTGGACGAATGGCCTGGGATTTCCTGCCATTATGTGTTTCTGCCCCTTCTGCCCCTGAAACAACCCCATCACTATCTTGCCTAAAGTTTAGACCCTTGAATGGGAGCAGCTTCAGCCTTCTGCTTCTCCACACCGTTCCTTGAGAGTACATCTTTTTATCTTGCCCTCTCTGAAATGGGCAGCATCATTTTGCACAGGTGAGCCCAGCAATGACCTGTCTGGCTTTCCTTCTTTAAAACCAATGACCTTTTAACAGCATCATGCACCTTCCTTGGTCTTCTAAATACTAAATCAGTCTGGCTCTTGACAAACACAGGAACCATTAACACGTGCTTGCAGACTGCACCATGTCATGTCTTCTCTATCAGATTAACCTTGAGACTAAAACGTCCTTCAAAGGTATTAACTCCACTAAGAAATATGACTTCATACAAATAGCCCCAGCCACTGATATGCACCATGTTTTCAGTTATTCCTATGCTGAAGGTTTTTACTGAACTGGAGAAAACTCAAACCACCCTTTCTCTAAATAGTCCTGTCTTCTACAGTCTCTTCTTACACTCAAAACTGAACTGGGGTCAGTGGGGAGATGAGCAGCGGCATTTGACTCTTTTTTGACTTGTTCTCAAAAGATTGTGGCCTGAAGGAAAAACTCCACTTCCATTGGCAAAAGTCTATCACAAAACACATTTAAAACTCACAGCAGGTCGGCTTGGTCGCGTCATGTCCTTGCTGTCTTCCTGTTTTATCTTAGCTGGCTCGTGCGGGAGGATGGGCGAAACTTCAGGCTTGGCATTTCCTGGGCAAAGAGCAAAGAAGGCACAAATTGGATTAAAGGCCTTCCTACCCCCATACCGCTCACCAATGAGAACAGCTTTACTTCCAGGTAGCTGATTCCTTCTCTATTTGCTTCAGGATCCACTGAAAAGCTCTCTCGGGAGGAACTGAACCTGCACCATGCAAATCATGAGACTTTCAAAGCAGGTCTATGCCAGTGCTAGGGACAGAGATGTTCACAGTTGAGACGGAAATATGGTTTTGTGTTGTTTTACAATGTTTGTTTCGTTTCACAAGATGCCAGTCCGATGGGTAGAGTGTTGGACTTGGCAGAATGCAAAAGGAAGGAAGGAAGGAAGGAAGACATGTCTTACCTCTGACTCTGTTACGTTCACTAGAACCAGCTTGGGATCCAGGTTGGGAGCCTGCTTGGGAACTGGGCTGTGAGCTGGGGGTGCTTGAGCTGGAAGAGCTGCCGCTGCTTGTCCTCTGTAAGGGGTTTTCTATTATAGGCTCTGTTCTCCGTAGGTCAGGGTTACTAGAGAGGAGAAGGATTGGGTGTCACTCTTCATGTGTCTTTTAGGAAGTGTTTCGTGAAGTGAAGTGAGTAGAAAATTGGTGCCACGGCATCATTTTTGTTTAGGCAAGCCTATCCAGACATAGAGAAGCTACATGTGTTTTATTTCTTTTTAGCTAGTGTGGATTTTAATGTTTTAAAAAATAAACTTAATGTTTTTTTCTAATATTGTTATGAACCACTTTTAGAGGGTTCTGGTTTTTTTAACCATCAAGTGGTGTACGTGCACGCACGTGCGCGCGCGCGCGCACACACCCACCCCCTTCTCTAACTCATACATGGATGTCTCCTTTGTCCTCATTCAGGAGTAATTTCATACATTGCTACAAATAACTTTTTTGACCTGGTTTTGTACACAAAACCCTGGGCACTCCTTATGCTAAACCTTGGATCTCAGAGACAGAGGACTGAGAGGGCCTGCACACGACACCATGTGATGTACAGACGTTGTGCAGGGGACCTTCTGAACATTGAGGGGGCCTGGAACCTTAAAAAAAAAAAGATGGGGGGGCACAGTGTCTCGTCCCCTAGGAGCTGGCACCCTTGGTCACAGGTGATAAGCAAACCTGACACCTTCCTAACTCAGGCAAAAACCTCCTGCTCAGTTCAGATGTAATGGAGAAATAGAGTTTCCCGCTATATGAATGAAACGTGGCAAACCTCGATCTACTAGGCTCTTTCTTTCTTCACACACATAAGGAAGAGATCAGAAGCTTTCTCTTCCTATTTTAAATCATTGCAGTTCCCTGTTGGATCGAAACTTGGATCATGATTTGTTCACTAAATACAGTTTAAACACATCATAAAGCACAGGGAAGCTTTTGATCTCTTTGCAGGTATGAATAAGGAAGAGAAGGGAGGGAACAAGCCTGAGGCATGTTGCAGCTTGCTCACATGGTTAGGAAACTACAGTTTTCTGTTTCATCTGAATCAGGCCTACAAATCTCTGCTGGTTAACCACTATGACTTCTAGCAAGGCATTCTGGGAATTATTGCTTTGTGAGGTTGCTGAGAATATTGCTAAGAAAGCCTTGAAGATTCTTGTTGGGGGGATGCATATGTTAAATAAGCATAACAGCAACACAGGCATGACCTTCCTGTGACACGGAAGAGAGGATTAGCAAACGGCACATCATAATAAAGCATACATCACTGATAACCATTTGATTTACTTATATTATGGCGCAAACCATTTCGTATGTACACGTCTCCCACAATTACGCAGATCGCTTGGGGACAGGGAAGACAGATGGCATAATCCAAAATGACTTTCATTTACAGTACTGAAAACACAACAAAAAATTAAGTAAACCAGCTAGCTGCAGGTTAATTCTTTCATTCCAAAACATTTCTTCTTTAGCAGCTGCAAATACGACGGTGGATGATACCTGCTGGACTCCTATTCCCTGATGTTAGTGGTTTTATATCTTAGCTTATTTCAAGCTGCAGGCAGGCTGATATTCGACACTTCATTTGCCAGCTATACAATAACTCTTGTTCTGGCTCCCTCCTGAAGAGAAACAGTGCTTCTGTACACATTACATTTCACGCCTTGGCAGCCGCACCAAGAGGTAACTGCTGGGTTTATCTTGAGATAGCTGCAAGCCTACAGGCACTTCCAGGTGGACTATTTTACAACTGTCAGAGGCACTGAATTGCAGGAGACTGTGCTGATACTCATTTTGATTTGCTGCTAGTCCAAACCTCCCTATCTGGGCTGGGATAGCCTAACTTCTTTTGTCTATGCTATTGTAACATCTAGGTTAGATCACATTCGTTATACATGGGGCTGCCTCTGGTTTAGAAAGTTCAGCTGGCACAGAATTCAGCGTTTAGGGTGCTCTCTGGGGCAACACAGTTTGTGCATATATTGCCAATTCTGGCCTGACTGCGCTGGCTGCCAATTAGTTTCTGGGCCCAATTCAAAGTGGTGCTTTTGAGCTATAAACCCTTAAACGGCTTAAGAACTCAATACTTCAGGGACCGCCTCTCCCCATATGAACTGCCCCTGACCCACAAACATCATCTTAGGCCCTTCTTCATGTGGCTTCTCTGTGAGAAACATGAGAATGAGCTTTTTCTGCGGTGGCTCCACTTTTATGAAATGCTCTTCCTTGGGAGGCTCTCCTGGCACCTTCATTACATGTCTTTAGGCACCAGACAAAAACATTCCTCTTCTCCCAGGCCTTTGGCTAATTAAACAATCAATGGCCTTTTAAACTTTGTGTGTGGGGGCGATTGTTTTTGTTTGATGTTATGGTCTGCATTGTTGTGTGTTTTTATATTGTAAACCACCCTGTGATGTTTGGATGAAGGACAATAATAGAATTGTAAATAAATAAATAAATAAGAATCAGTAGAGGAGACACAGGCTGAACCAGCAACTATAGCATTAATTAAGTCTTTGTGTACCTTTGTGTACCTTGGTACCTTGTCCTTGATACATCCTTCAGCCATCCCCCCAGTTTCTACTTTATCATTACAGTTGCTGGGGGAAGGTGCCTACCTCTCAACAACAGTTTGAGATAACTCATTTATTTGAGGTAATAGCACAGAAATGAGAAGAAAGTGGAAAGAAAAAGCACGTAAGAGGTAAATGTGGGTACAAGACTATTGTTCCCTTCATTCTCTCTTTGTGTATGTGCGTATGGATAGAAAAGGTGGTACTTATAAAGACAAAATTTTAGATATGCAGATGCCTCCGTTATGCTATACATAATTCAGTAAACTTGGGAGGTGGGGAGATTCCTCTGGTTCTATGCTTGTGTTCTGAAGTCGCCAGGGGGAGCTTTTCCTTCCTGGTTGGCATTACCTTGCCCTTATTGGCTGTGATCCTAGTCGAGGTCCTAGTGCATTCCCATTCCCTGGAGAGTTCTTCCGGGCTAATGCAGGTGAGATGGAAGTAGTTCGCTGAGGCACCTATAAGATGACAAAAACATAAAAGCTATTGAGGCTGTGCTCTTACAATCAGGCCCACAGTTCACACCAGCAAACTGGGAAAGACCAGAGCTTTGCTAAAGTCTGCAAGCATGAAGGGTTGCTGTTGTTGTTTTTTAAAAAAATATCACCAAAAAATAGAAAATATTTTTAAATAAAGCAATTGCAAACCACACCCAGCACTTTCAAAGGCTAAAATATGGGAGATATTTTAATTGAGTTGAGGACAGTTCATTCCCTGCAGCAGTAAACGCTGACTTTCTTTCTTCTGTGAATTGTTACGTTAGCTATTTACACATTAGAAAGGAAGCCTGGATTAGGGATATCTAGATTGGCCTTACCTGTTGCAGAAGTCAAGTGGAACAGTACTGGGCAGTGGAACAGCACCCCTTCGTAAAACTTGTTTGTTGCTGCTTTGCATGCACACGCACACACACACACACACACACACACACAGCAGCTATGAACAGAGGTGTGCACATGCGTGTATCTGTACTACAGGCATTTGGGGGGGAGGGGTTTATTGGGTTATTGCTTTTGGTTTGATTTTATATGTTGTGGTCCTGTTGTGAACCACCCTGAGACTACCTCTGGGTATAAAGGTAAAGGGACCCCTGACCATTAGGTGCAGTCGTGACCGACCCTGGGGTTGCAGCGCTCATCTCGCTTTATTGGCCAAGGGAGCTGGCGTACAGCTTCCGGGTCATGTGGCCAGCTTGACTAAGCTATTTCTGGCGAACCAGAGTAGCACACGGAAACGCCGTTTATCTTCCTACCGGAGTGGTACCTATTTATCTACTTCCACTTTGACATGCTTTCAAACTGCTAGGTTGGCAGGAGCTGGGACCGAACAACGGGAGCTCCCCCCCGTCATGGGGATTCAAACCACCAACCTTCTGATCGGCAAGTCCTAGGCTCTGTGGTTTAACCCACAGCGCCACCCACGTCCTTCCTCTGGGTATAGGGTGGTGTATAAGTTGAATAAATCACCATCACCATCACCCCCCCCCAAAGAATAGGAAAAAATAGGAAGGAGTCAGACCATTTGTTTTTCTAGCTTAGTACTGTCTGCAATGACTGGCACTACCTGGAGAAGCTGGAGAACTATAATTCCCAGGATTCTTTTTTTGGGGGGAAGCCACATTGCAACTTGTGGCATGCCTCCATCTCCTTTGGCAAAGCACTTGTCTAAAGGGAAGGTGGGAGTATACCGTACTTCAGGCAGCACAAAATTGTTTCCTTTTGTGTATGCCCGGTGGCCTTTATGTGGGAGCTTGCGGGTGAAGAACTGAACCCGACAAAAATTCAACACAGCATTCCTCAGCGTGTAAGGAGCCATGGTGATGAGTGGGGCAATATTATTGTCTGCCCTTCCACAATTTCTAGCATCCATCCTAATGAAGGATGTCCAGAGGACAGGATCACACTTCAAAATGTCCTTGACAGATTAGAGAACTGGGCCAAAACAAACAAGATGAATTTTAACAGGGAGAAATGTAAAGTATTGCACTTGGGCAAAAAAAATGAGAGGCACAAATACAAGATGGGGGACACCTGGCTTGAGAGCAGTACATGTGAAAAGGATCTAGGAGTCTTGGTTGACCACAAACTTGACATGAGCCAACAGTGTGACGCGGCAGCTAAAAAAGCCAATGCAATTCTGGGCTGCATCAATAGGAGTATAGCATCTAGATCAAGGGAAGTAATAGTGCCACTGTATTCTGCTCTGGTCAGACCTCACCTGGAGTACTGTGTCCAGTTCTGGGCACCACAGTTCAAGAAGGACATTGACAAACTGGAACGTGTCCAGAGGAGGGCAACCAAAATGGTCAAAGGCCTGGAAACGATGCCTTATGAGGAACGGCTAAGAGAGCTGGGCATGTTTAGCCTGGAGAAGAGGAGGTTAAGGGGTGATATGATAGCCATGTTCAAATATATAAAAGGATGTCACATAGAGGAGGGAGAAAGGTTGTTTTCTGCTGCTCCAGAGAAGCGGACACGGAGCAATGGATCCAAACTACAAGAAAGAAGATTCCACCTAAACATTAGGAAGAACTTCCTGACAGTAAGAGCTGTTTGACAGTGGAATTTGCTGCCAAGGAGTGTGGTGGAGTCTCCTTCTTTGGAGGTCTTTAAGCAGAGGCTTGACAACCATATGTCAGGAGTGCTCTGATGGTGTTTCCTGCTTGGCAGGGGGTTGGACTCGATGGCCCTTGTGGTCTCTTCCAACTCTATGATTCTATGATTCTATGATTCTATGATTCTATGAATGAAAGCGGAGATTCTCAGAAATCCAGATCCTGCATGGCAGCCCATATACGTTGCTGACTTTTGGGAGTGAAAATAAAATTCAATTCAGGTATGCTCCTAGGTAAGTTAAATACCTGAGATTGGAACATAGTCCAGATGATTTCCGAGCCTGTTATGGATGCTGTCAAGGAGGAATTGAAAAACAGACCAACAGAAGCATAACTTGCCTTCTTGCGCTCGCAAGCGCTGCCCCCTACTGGTGCATGTTCAACTATTGGCAACACCTTGAAAATTATTTAATTGTCTTAAGGAAAAACAGTCTGAGAGAAACTCTTGTTCTTCTCGCTTTTCTGTTAATATAAACCATCCACAGTTTTACATGGAAGACATTTCAATGCCCATTAAATGCTGCCCCACTGCATCAAGTTCATTTAGTTCAGAGATTTACCCATGACCTTCTGCATGCAAAGCACCGAGCTTTTCCAAGTCAACCAGAAAGTGGTGACTTTAGCACTGCCCTTGGCAAAAAACCATTTTTTTAGACCCCGGAGTTGACTGTATTAATTGCATACTGTTGCATGGCAAAAAAGTTTTTTTATACATTCAATTTCTCTCTCTTGAACTATGTATTGCGGCTCAAACAAGAAATGCATCTGAACTGGACTCCATGAGGAATGACGACAGTATTGCTTTAATGGTCAGCTGACCTCTGAGTTCACAGAAATTGCCTCGTCACATGTACCACTGCTTCAAATGCAATCAAACTACTTGATGCAAAGAACTTCTGTGTAGGAACAGCCATGTGTTCCAGATTCACATATACAACAACCGCTGATAAAGAGCTATGACCGCTCTTCAAGTACCAAATGTCTGGGTGAACAAAAATGTTTTCACTATACCAGGGTAAGGGAATGCCATGTCCAGGGTGACACTATGGAGAAAGTGCTGCTGTGGGTGACAGTCCCCACTGACAGCAAAGCCACCAGCAGGGCCTCCCCTGCCAAGCTTAAGGTCAGGTAAGTCGGCACAGGGATGGCAATTGTTTTAAGTCCCTGGCCCCCAAGCCGTTGACTGATTCATTGATTTCATGAAATTATAAACTGCTTCACAGTCTGAGACCATCAACGTGTGTGCAACAGAATAAAAATATGGTAAATAAAAATAATACAAATCCTAAAAACAATTAAAACCATTTGTAGAGATGCACAATTAATATTGTGCAAATGACAAAGTCACACATAAGCCTTCTTAAATATAATTCTGGTTGCTAAGTCATTCCAGAGGGCTGGAGCTGCAATACTAAAAGCCATTTCAAGTACAAGCTAAGAACACCTCTGGGGCATATGGTACTCTCAGCAGTGCCCCATGTGAGGAGGGCAGGGATATACGGGGCAAAGCAGTTCCTTAGGTAACCTGGCACTACTTTGTTTACACTAGTGCTAACAACTTGAATTGGGCCTGGTTGCTCACAGATAATTCAATGCTATTTATCCATATAGACTAACTGAGATGCAACATTTACATTTTAATAATTTGGGAAGAATTTTGTAATCAACCGCAGACTGAAATTCAAATCTACCAACTAAGGCATTATAGGCTGACATCATAAATCACTTTGTTGTCTACAAACTTTTCTTATCATCAGTGCAAATTGTTGCTTTGGTGCATTTACATCTTAGGGAAATTACAGCCAATGTCACCACATCACATGAATTAGCTAGATCTTTTCTTTTTCGTAACCACATGATCTGAGGCAAAGGGCTGAATCAGCACAGAATAAGCTTTTAACAGCCATGTTGTAATACATCCAAATAAACTGAAAGAAGATTAGAAACAAGGTAAGTGCATTACTATATTGGAAAAGAGGCTGCAATCCTATACCCACTTACCTGAGAGAAAGCCTCACTGAACTCAATGGGATTTATACGTATGGGATTGCACTGTTAATTAAAGAGCTACTGCCATCACATCATTAAGGTATAAAACTTCTGGAACCCTTTCAGAACACTCCACCGGGTATTGATTACATCTGGATACATGACGTCAACCTAGAAAGCCTAAAGATTTGATCCAGTATGGCAAGTTTTATGCTTCTAACAGAAGCCAAGATAGAGAGGCGATGATTTATTCTGATTTCAGTAAAGGACTTGGGGACTTCCTTTGCCATATTATTTAACAGTGTTTTACATACATGCCAGAGAAGAATGGCCAACACTTCTAATTTGTTAATGCAGTACATATTCTCGCATTTGTCTTGTTGGTTGATGCTATAGCCTGGGGCTCCACATCCAAGACTCACAAAATTAGTCCATAATACTGGGGGGTCTGGTGCAAGGGTATAAAATCTGCACCAGTGCCAAGACTTGGAATTATACCTCACTGATGTCTGCTTGTGCCCTGGCATGAAAGTGCCACTGTACAAAAGGGCCCAAGTCATATAATCCCTGAGGGCCATTTCAACAATGCTAGGGGAGGTGGCACCATCAAAGGTCTCCACTCTTTCTACAGTTGCAAGAAGCCTCTTGCATAACAACCTATTTTAGGCAGAGTATCACAGGATACTCTTTGTCTACCCAATGGCTAATATGTACTAGTAGATCTGACTAGTCTCCAACTTCTTCTCTGTGAAATTTTAAAGTCTCTGTAGAGTTGGAAGGGACCACGAAGGGCTGTCTAGTCCAACCCCCCACAATGCAGGAATCTTGCTCAACGTGGGGCTCGAACCCAGAGAGTCTCATGCTCTACTGACTGAGCTATCCCAGGTGTTGGTTATGTAGACTTTTTTTGCAGGAGTACAGAACTTGATTGGGGCAATTACTAGGGGGAGGGTGGAGGGATCCAAATTCTTTACCTTTCGTGCTGGCTCACTTAGCTGCTATGGAGGCCACGGCAGGGATAATGTTAGGCCCACTCTGATCTATAAGTAAGGGCCAGTTTACATTTTACATGGCAGATGGATTTCTCTAAATGTGCAGTGGACCTGCACCAGGGAGATATGGCCTACCAGGGAACACAGTAAACTGTCGTATTCCAGGTCAGGCTATTATCCACCCATTTGCTAGAGAACTGCCTGATCTGACTGACTGCGGGTTCCAAATGTTTCAGGTACAGGTCTTCTGCGCATCTGATATCTGACCCTTTTAACTGGAGGTGCCAATGACCGAGCCTAGAAACTTCTGCACTTAAAGCGTGTGTTCAGTCAGAAAGCTACACTCCCTTCCCACCAGGGCCCCTGTTGCATGCTCTCTAGAATTTAGGGGACACGCCTGCCCAGATCTGTACACATTGTAGGAGGCACCAGTGCTGATGAACCCCCAATAAAGTGTGAAAAATAAGGCCTAAGGCGCCATTGCAGAGGAACTGAGCTACTCTCTACTCCAAACCTTGCAAGTTAGCAGTGACCTCATTTTTACCTTTGGTGGAATGTCTTCCTCCTGTCGTAACCAAGAACTTCGGTCAAACTTTTCAACACGAGGGGGGAGAGGAGGGTTTTCGGAGGTGGGGTCCGAGTTCTGCCTTGGCATCTCAGTGCGGTGAGAGGTCACCGTCAGAGCCTCCTGAAACCCAGCCATTCCCTTTGTGGGCTGTTCATGCAGTGACTGAGAGGCAGGCAAGGAAGGTCCTTGGGATTTCACACTGACCAGATGTGGAATCTATGCACCAAGTTAAAACAAAACCATCAGTAGGAAAAAATAAATAAATGTAATTTTGTGTTTTAAAAAAATGAATAGTTGCAAAGCAATTTTTCTTTTTCTTTTTTTTAAAAAAAACTTTGTTCCACATTTATTTTGGTTTGCTTTTTTTTTTTTTAGAATTCCATTCCAAAATGTAATAAGAAGATTCAAAGTTTACAATATTAAGCAGAATGAGGTCAGGAAATGCCAAATATGAGATTCCTCATGTAGCCTTAATTCTACCCCTCTCTACATATTCATTATGATATAATCATTAACTATATGATCATGTGTTATTTGTGAAATGGTTTAAGAAAAATACATGAGATTTTTTTCAAAAAAAAAGAAGAAGGTTTTGCAGGCATATCCAAAAATATAATGGAGACCTGATTTTCCCCAGGCTTTTATGTATTGGTGCAGCAGTGCAGGGATTGGTTTGGTGTGACATTTTAGCTTCATGTTTCAAAGAAAAATGCAAAGAAGAAGTGGCTGTTTTCAGGAGTTTCAGGCTCTGATGAGCTGCCAAAAATTGTTAGCTTTTATTGCATTGCCACTACTATGTGGTATATATCTATAAAGAATTGTTATAAACCATGTATAGAGACTTATTTGCAAGGCTGGTGCTCCTCTTTTTTTAGTTGCACTGAGTTGCCAAAAGAAGGGAAGAAAGACAGGGAAGAGAAGGAAGGAAGGAAGGAAGGAAGGAAGGAAGGAAGGAAGGAAGGAAGGAGCAAGCTACGAATGTGTATTTTTATGCTGTGGAAGTGAATTGGCTTCCAAAGCATAAGTAAAGTAGACTCTATGTTAAACCAAGTACAATCTGCTTCTCTGGAAGATTGAGGGCTCTGCACTTAGAAATACTTTAGGATGGATCAAGATTTAGTGATGCATACAGTAGACTAGTAGGTCAAACACCTTTTCACCCCAGGGAATACTTTAAAATTGTTGAGAGCCTTGAAGGACCACTTAATGATTTTTGTGCCTTCTGTTAGTAGTTGTAATGTATGGTGCTAATGCTGTATGATTTTGAATTACATTTCTACCACCATGCAATGGATCAACTGAACGAAGCTTGTGTATCACTTGCAGCCTACGAAACACAGGAAATTCTACTCATTTCAGTGGTCTTTTCTGAACATGATGGCATCTACCCACTTTACTAATCCAACCCATGTTCTATGCCTCCTCTAAGATGTGCATAAATATACTACATTTATAGAGGCATAGGGGTTTTATTTAGGGCAAGAGGTCTAGAGTACTGGGGTGGGGGTCCCTCAGCATTTCCCCATCAGTTTTAAAAAGGGAACTTGACTCCTGCAAAATTATTGTTAAGATGGATGGTTTTAAATGGCATGCATGAATGAAAAGAAAGCTGGGGGTGGGGGAGAGAAACAATTACGGTAAAATTTTGCTCGCTACCAGGTACTTTTTGTTTCAGCATAGCTGGAGGAAAAGGTCCCAACTGAGACAGAAAGGTTGCCATACTGGAGCAGACCAATGTTTCATATACAATCTTTCACTTTTCTCTCATGGAAGATGCCAACAAAGGAGGAAGAGGGATGATCTGGAACGGAACTGGTGATCAGGTTATGAATGGAACCATGAGAATGCAAATATTCTACTTCTTTACTCCCAAGTTCAGATATTCGGCTACTGTTAATTTAGCATACTCTGAAAGCTGAGTTGCTACATTTGACAGGGACTTGTTGCAGATCTTGTCCCTCTGATGAGTGTTTCCTAAGATGCACATGGCTCATTCATTGGGAAAGGTACATTAGAAGCAACTTAGGTATGCACCTAAATATATATAACATGCAAACACGTCCTTGATTGATAGTTCTATAAGGTTTGGAGAAAGCAACATAAACAATACAGGGCTTGCTTACCCTAGAACTGCTCAGCAGTGGCTGTGTGTTTTTCATCAGGCAGTAGAGTCTCTATTAATAAAATAATCTTATCCGAATATATCATGCACCTCCCCCATGGACCACATATACAGAACTACTGCCCCACATCAGTGTAAGACTATTAAAATAGCCCTTTTAAAATAGTGCAAGACAATTAAAATAGCCTTTCTGAGGTGCGTTTATTCGTTACTTGACCAATGGTCCCATCCAAGGCAAGATCTGGAGCGGGTTTAACACTCACATTCTCCCCATCCTACCCCATATTTCCTTAAGATGGTTATAAATGTACTGCTTGTTTGAATGTATGTGTGATCACCCTAACCTTGGAAGATAGAGTCTGCTCCTCACCCATCCCAATCCAAATGGTTAACACAATGGCCTGGTTTGTAAGTCAAAGGAAGCCAAATTACGGCTCAATGGGATCACACAAACATGCTGGTTTGTTCTTGGCTTCAGAACATGGTTAAGGAGGAGAGCACTTGACCATGACCCCACATTTGCATGACATACCAAGCCTAAAACTGGTTTAGCTGCCATGCTGCACTGGGCTAAAAGGACCAGGTAGGAGGAAAACAGCTGTGATCTGCTCCCTGGGAGGCAGCACTTTTGCATGTTCAGGCTAAGTCATGGTTAAGCATTATGCGCAAACGAGGCCAATGTGTGTTGGCCCTCAAAATAATTTGGGCATTCTAAACTACACGCATGCATGCTAGTATTGCATCTCACCATGTGCAAGGAAGTGTTTTCAAAAGTGGGGCTGAAATAGGATGTGTTGACTGGAACATGTCTCTGCATTTACAAGATTAGTTCAGCCTGCCCAAATAAACTGAACTAAGGCAGTGATACTGCCATCATAGCGTTGCCATCAGTCAGCATATTGGATATGATTGCATGAAACACATATGTGGCGGATGAAACACATTTAGGCAGGACGTTACCTTGAATGAGGACCATGTGTCGTATTTTATTTGCATATGACCAGAAGAAAATGAGACTCCACTGAGTCACCGTACCTGTGGATCCACTGGTCTGAGCATGGGCGGCGTCCGAGCCGGCTGCACCCCACTAATACTAAAGGACTCTGATCGAGGAGGCAGGTTTGGATCTGATATTCTGTTGGCCACCTTGTGAGGCATTGCTGGAGAACTCTGCCGGTTGAGCCTGGAACGTTCCTCCACCTAAAGCAAGGGGGGAAAGGAGCTGTGATCTCAAGTTACCTGAATGCACGGCCTATAATATACCTAGAGCCTGTACAGCCATTTCCTTAGCTCAAATTTCCAACCAGCCATTCCGAAACATCAACAATACCCCAACAATTAATGTTTGAACACAGATTCTTTGCTACTGTAGAGGACTTTCATATCAGTAAAAAGAACACGCTACAACATGCTTTGTTCCGCTCAGCGGGCAGACAGTGAAGTGGTATTTGCAGATGTCTAGATCTACCTGCTGCATTCAAAGAACCCACTGAATTGAGAAAAGGGTAGTTTCCAAATGGGCAGCACTGGGTGGGAATCAGCAGGGAGAGCTAAGCAAAATTCAAAAACAAAAACTCAAGCCATTGAACAAAATAGAAATCAGCTGAAGGAGAGAAAAAGGAAGACATGTGAAATGAAAGAATGGTAATGTACAAGAACAGATTAGGCGAGAGGTTCTAAAACACAGAAGATGAAATGGCTGGATGTGGGAAAGATGCCAATGGAAGGCAGGCCTAGAGACAGGGCCTCCTAGGGGGTGGGCCTGATGGACCAGGTAGGCTCCATCAGGCAGTCAGGTGGGGGAGTACAGAGCCTAGGCATGAAACAGATCTCCTGTGCTGTTGCTCCCTGTGACTAATGTTCCGTGTCATACTCATTCTTGCACAGTTCATCTCACTCATGGTAAAATAAGTCAACTGAGTATAAAACAAAAGCCAGGCATCACGATTGATCAGTGCGGAATTATTCCTTTAAAACAGACAACCGACACCTTGTATACCGTTACAATTTAAAATATGCTTCTTTATGACAAACAACATGGTATTCTTAACTCTGTACTGTGACACAAGGCAGTAAAAAGAAACCAATCTCCCACTAAAAAGCTGAAAGAATAGACATCTAACAACTATGAGGACAATGTGTAAAGATTGTGGGTGTGTGGATGCAATGGGAAGGGAAGGTGTGTGAAGAATATTGTGTACTTTATTTAACAATTTGTAAACATGGCCACATGACCTGGAAGCTGTCTGCGGACAAACACCGGCTCCCTCAGCCCATAGAGCGAGATGAGCGCCGCAACCCCAGAGTCGGTCACGACTGGACCTAATGGTCAGGGGTCCCTTTACCCTTTACCTTCTAAACATTGATTTTAGTGTATAATTAATGTATGGCTTGCAGCACATTACTTGGATACCACAATCAAGGCTTACAAATGATAAACAAACCATAAATTTTGCCTAATGAAATGTGAGGTTACTACTTCAAGTTTATCAAGCAATGGTATCATATCTCACATATGCAATCAAGCAAAGTATGTTTAATAGAAATAGCATAATTGTTCTTACTTCCAAGCTATTTCCCCGGGCATCAGTTGTCCTAGTAAACAACTGTTTTCATTTTTCTTTATGGAAAGTATTTTTAGATGTTTGAAAACTGGCACCCTATTCATTTCACCTCAATCTTATTTTTGCTTACCACAAAACATATCTCATGTACATTTGTGCTTTTCCAAATATGAAAGTCCTTTTTTCCCATTACACAATGAACACAAAGAAAGGTAATAGCTACAGCATGTAGGTTCCCCAGAGCCTCATCAAATTACTCCAAAATGAATGCAGTTTTGATCCAAATTGACTTTTGGGATATATATATATATATATATATATATATATATATATATATATGGAATGTTGTGATACCAATTTATATTCTACTCACATATTCTTAAAAAAAATGGCTGTACAGGCTTCATACAGATTCCAACTCGCCTCCAGAAAGCAGCCCATCAAACCCTGCCCAAGCAGACTGCTGACATTTCTACAGCTCCAGGAGATTATAAATCAGAGGCAAGAAAATGCATTTTTATGCCATATTACAATAGCAGTGATCACGGATTGCAGTCATTTGCAAAATCTGAACCATAGTGTTCAAAAAACCTCAAAGTGTGGCTCCGGCCATAGCAAAATGAGCAAGCCCCACAGAAACAGGAGCAGGTTATTGACAAGGAGGGCATGCAAAGGCGGAGAATACCAGGCTCCTCCCAGGGAATGAGCTCTTTGGTTTTGGCGATTCCAAAGACTGTACAGAGAGGGTACAGCATAGGCAGCATAATGAAACCAACAGACAACGTACAGGTCACTGATATGACCTCTGCTTTTGGTTTCGGAAAGGCAAGGGCAGCGGTAAGAGTGCATAGCCAGAAGGTAACGTTGGCAAATGAAAGCTTAGAGCCAAAATTTCCAAACTGCGTGCCAGGGTGTACTAGAAAACTGCTGGTGGGCCAAGAGAATCAGAATTAAAAGACTCAAGCTTTTATGAGCCTGAAGCACCTGCCTGCAAAAGGAGGCTGCCTAATGAATCTCTGTATGAATTGCTGCTCTGGCTTTGCCTCCTACCATCCGGCTCCGGCTGATCAGACAATTGCTTCAATATAGGTATCTGGCGAAAGATTCCAATAACTGCTCACGCAGGCCAAATAATGTCTGGTAGGGTAGGAGCACTGGAAGTTGCCTTATACCAAGTCAAATCATTGGTCCATCTGGCTCAGTATTGTATACAGTGATAGGCCAAGGCTCTTCAGGATTTCAGGAGTGAGTCTTTGCCTACCTGGAAATACCAGGGATTGAATCTGGAACCTTCTGCATGCAAAATGAGCTCTGGGCCTTTCCCCACATATAAAGACGCAGGAGAATGATTTGACCTCAGAGGAGGCATGTCCTGAACAGAGACTCACACAGAAGCACAAGGGGGTAGGCTCTCCAGAGGACAGGGAGTTCTTACATCGTAAAAGTAAGACTTCAGTTTTATGTCAGAAAATAAGTGGGATTCTGTTTGGGAAATGCTGGCTTAGAGGCGATAGAACCCACTGAACACAATCTGCATCCGAGAGCAGCCTTACCTCTTCTGATGCCACAAATGACAAAACATATGCTTTAAGTGAGATTTCGAAAAGTGACACAATATGGCAGCAAGAGAAGGCAATGTGCTTGTCTGCAAAATCCAGTGATGAAGCTTGATTAAAAGATATTATGTTGACATAGAAACATCAAGAAAGCGAATCATTTGAGACAAAATCTAATTCCAGATCTGAGTCAAATGCAAACAATCACATCAAGTGTTTAATTTCAAGAAGGCTCGTATCTTTATATGCAAATTTACACCATCACCAAGCGGATGCTTACCAAGCTTCTTCAGTTTTCTTATTACAGTTGTGCTACAAAGAGATTCTCAAAATAGCAAAAACAAACACTAGATATACTTTAGGTGGAATGCCTGTTAGTTGGCTATATTTAAACACCCTGACTACATTCAAGAGAGAGAATAGTTTCTGAGCAGAGTTCTGTTGATTCTTTGGCTGCCCCCAAGATACTGAGATGACTTCTCAAAAAAAAAGGGGGGGGGGACGACACCTGAGCGGGGAAGATTCTCTTACAAAAAATCCTCTTACACAACACAAAACCTGGAGCAGCAGTTAAAAGAGGGGACTGACAAGCTGCTCAGAAAGGAATTGGTTGCTTGTTTCAGAGTTGTGATGAAAAAAAGTCTGAAGGTAATTTGCCAAGGAATAAAAAGATCTCCCACTGTCTCCTCTGAAAGGACCTCTCCCTGCCACAGAAGGCTAAGCCACTACCGTGACGTGTGCACCCCCCCTCGCCAAATTAAGCCTGCAGTCTTCGATACTGGCTGCCTCTCACTGACCCAGCAGGGAGAATTAAATTATCCAATTATAAAAAGCACTTTCACACATTTTACGTACAAACTACCATGCCAATATATTACATCAGGGCATAATTTTAGTGGTTTTACAAAGCAATAAATGCCCCGGGTAAATATTTTATTTGGCCCTCTGTAGTTCTGTTCTTTACAATGCTTCTTGCTTGCCGTCCTCCAAATGACCGTGAAGTAGTCGATAGAGTTGGCCAAATATTTGGGAACTTCCGGTTTGTCCTCTGCTCCTAGAGTAAATGTAGAGTGCATTCTGGGACAGGCTCCAATAACTCCACATGGGGGCCAAATCATCTTTGGCAGCAAACTACCACAGGACAACAGGATTAAAATAACCTTTGCTTTGGATGTCATCATTGAATGCTCACGACCACTTTGTTGTGAAATGAGCTTGATCTGGAAGAGCAGTCTACGTAACTGAATCAGTTGTGGCTTTCAAGAAGATCAGCTTAATGTTAAGAAGCTAGGTATGGAGTAGTTCCTCCCCCCAAAAGGTTTACCAAGGGCATCTGGGGGTAGGAATTGTCACCTACAGCATTTGGCATTCCAAAAAAGATACAGTACTGCATTGTAAATCAGCTATGATGGGTTATCTAGGGTTAGTCTGTCAGCATCTTAAGACTACGGAGCAGAAGCACATGGAAATGAGGCAAGTTGGGAGACAGAATAAGAAACAGTATGTTTTCAAAACAAAGATGCATCTGCATAAATATCGGGATGACATCTAGCAGGTGACAGCATTATTTCAATAGGTCTCCAAGGAATTTCAGGAAACATGCCTACATTCAAGTCTAGATCAAAGATGACCAGACTAAAACCTGTCTCCTGAAGGAATGTGCGGGATGTTCAGCGGACTAAGGAGGCAATGCAAATAATCCAAAAAGTAGAGTATGAGATGCACTTGTATTACCCTTCAACTATTTTAACCGATAGTATTTCCACAACCTGGCAAGTGAACAGACACCTGAGTCTTTTGCTTAGTAGATCTGTTTCACAAGAAAGTTATTGCTGTGGCTTCAAGTCTAAAGTTCAGATTCCATCAATGGAATGCTTCCCCGATAGTTTTATATGGTCCTGAATACATGCACTTAGAAGTAACTGAAATCAATGGGAGTTATTTCCATGTAAATGGATTTAAGATCAGGTGGTATTAAGAGTAAACAGATAAAGGTAAAAAGGTAAAGTTCCCCTGGACGGTTAAGTCCAGTAAAAGGTGACTACGGGGTGTGACGCTCATCTCGCTTCAGGCCGAGGGGGCCGGCGTTTGTCCACAGACAGCTTTCCGGGTCATGTGGCCAGCATGACTAAGCCGCTTCTGGTGCAACGGAATACTGTGACAGAAGCCAAAGCGCATGGAAACGCCGTTTACCGTATTAAAAGATTACCCCTGCCCCAGCAGCTTATATGCTTTTCAAAGTTTTCCACATTTATAAAAAATAACTCTTAGGCAAACAGCTGAACAAACCACACTTTGCAGTAAGATGAGTTTAGCCTTTATTTATGCTCTAATCAGTCTCAGGTGCAGTGGTAATACAGGAAGTGGCTCCTCAAGTCCACCATTCTCATGGTGGAAACCATTTCACAATAACAATAAAAAGTTCAAAAGTGTAAAAGGCCATCACACTTTAAAAGTAATTTTAAAACATATTTGATTCTTCTTCTCAATCAGTATTTCATCACAATTTGAGCATACAAGTAATATTAAGCAATCCCTACTCCTTAACCATTGTTTCCTGCGACATTATGTTCCCTGAATCACATGCCATCACTCCAAAAGGGGCGTTTTGGATGCTGGACCTTCTTCCGTGACACCTGATATCGCAGCCTGCCACAAACACCCAGATCATGAGGTAGCGATTAGCTCTGGATAGTGAGAGAGATGCACTGTGCCTCTCTCATTTTTCGAGACTTCAGCCATCTGCTATCTTGGCAGCCACTGCTACAGGCAGTGTAGCTGAGGGAGGGAAACTCCCTCCTTGCAAGTGCTCCTCTCAAATGCTTGAAAAGTCCCTCAAAGGTTTCTCAGCATTCGAAAGGAATGGTCACTGATTTTCAAGTGAGCACCCACCACTATTTTCAACTATTATAATTATACTTTTTTTTTTTTTTTTTTAGACATTGTACTTAAACCAAGTGAGCAAAAATAAGCAAGGGATCCTTTGGATCCTGAACTAGGCCAGGATCAAAAGAACCCTACAAGAAGTTCTGAATATCCAGAAGTGGTTTTGTGTATTGCTGGATACATTGCATAGTAAACTACTTTTGAAACTCAAAACTCTTTTTAAAAAATATTGTGCATGTAACACTAAGCCATGGTTTACTTGATTGTTCACCTTAAGTGCAGTTTACAAACCAGAACAAACCAAACTCATAAGCCATGGTTTGTTGCCAGTTTTAAAACCTTGGTTTACATTAACTACAGCTGAGCATTAGAGAGAGAGAGAGAGAAGGGCTGTGTGTGTGTGTGTGTGTGTGTGTGTGTGTGTGTGTGTCTGTCTCTCTACTGTTCCAAGATAAAAGGGGGGAGGGCAATTACTAGGTTAAAAAAGCAAATAGGAAAAGATATGTGGATTTATATGTGGAAAACTGGATTGGAACAATCACCTAAAATCATAGCATATAATCATATGGTAGTTATACTGAGGTGTAATATCATACAGAAAATTTAAAATATATAATAATAATTATTATTATTAATTGAATTTATATACCGCCCTATACCCGGAGGTCCCAGGGCAGTTCACAAAAAAGATATGAGCATACAGACAGTAAGGGTGGTGGCAGGATGCCAAAGGTGAACTTATTTTTGAAAATAAGTTCTTGAGATTATTAGAAATACACCACTTACTCTATTACAGTTATAGAAAAGAAGAGGTTAGTATTCCCCTTGATAAAGATGGAAGATCTCCTAGTGGCTTGTAATACATGCACATGATTAAGGCATTGCCACGTAATTTGTGGCCTTTAATCAGTTTGGGAAGAAGCCATAGCGTAGGTCAAATGTTTCAAAGGTAGAAACATCCAGGTTCAGTTCCTGGCATCTTGAAGCGAATCAGCAAGCAGGTCATAGGGAAGATCTGTACCAGAGATCCTGGGGGGCTGCTGCCAGCTAGAAAAGATAATACTGGGATAAATGGACATACTGTCTGATCAGGCAACTTCTGGTATGCCTTATTTCTACTAGACTCATTTATGGCCTGGATACCTAAAAGAACTATAAGGTCCCAAATAGAAGCTATAGTCTATGTATTTCCAACAGCTAAAATCTGAGTAGCAAGGAAACGAGCCTATCAATAACAAGTTTCAGCCAATTAAACCGGCCTCCATGTTTTTTTTATTAAAAATATTTTTTTCTGAAAAATCAGCTACTGATATTCAAAGGGAGGGGCTTTTTAATCAAACAAAATGCTTTTAATTGATTTACCTAACCCATTAATTGACTTGACTTTGCAGCTGTTGGTTTCGCAAAATAATTTCAAAGACATATGAGGCCCAGGGAGTCCCCAGAAGTTGTATAAACAAAGCAAAGCAAAGCAACACCCAGTTCCCTGGCTCGATACAATTTGCTTCCGCCACGGCACCAGCCCCTGAGCAAGCCCCAGCTTATAGAATGGCAAGAGCTTATTGGCAATGGTGAGAGAAATCACTCACCAGCTCATTTTAGTGACGCTGCCTAGCATATCTCAAGTCAGGTGTGCTCGAAGACAGAGATATGTAGTTATGAAGATGCACACCCAGAGTCTGCTTCGCATGAGATACCCGAGAAGGAAGTTTGGAAGACCAACAGGAGGAATTAGAAGATGAACCCAGAGGCATCTGCAAAGTGATGCCAGAAGAAGAATTACCCTGGCAAGAATTAGAAGACTGAATCAGATCCGAGTTGGAAGAAAATGAAAGGGAATTTAAAGATGCTGAGCGAGAGCTAGAAGACAAAGATGTCAAGTTGGGTACATTCAGATGAGAAGTTTGTGGACAAAGATCCAGAGAGGGAGCAAGAAGCTCTTCCATGCTTCGCCCTATTCTTTCCCTCTGCATCTGCACATGATGGACCCCAGTGGGAAGCTGGCGATGTTCTAAGAGGCTCTCCAAAGATGCATGATGCTTCTTCTTCTCATCAGCTTGTATCTTCATCCTTCTCAAGAGGCATGCTGGACTAGAAGCACTCAGATCTAGGTTATCATGTGTTGCCGAGATATTGCATAATGATGGAACACTCCTCGAAGAGGTAATGACACTTGGGTGTAGATGAGAATGAAGTTGCTTCCTCTCCTTGTCCACATTGTGTTCTTGGAAATTCATTTTGATTTTATAGGGAGGCAGTGGTGGCTTACCTGCTTCTTGAAGGTGGGGAGAAGACACACACTTGACCTCCAATCTCATTTGCCTCTCAGGACTGCACCCATGCGACCGAGACCCTTTGGGGGATTTCATGCCATTTTCCCCCAACTGCTCATGAAAACCAAGACTGGTTTTGGGGTTTATAAAGATGGGTCTATTCTTTAGCTCTTCTTGTGGACTTGGCATGGAGATCTTAATAACAGGCACCCAGAGTGTTTGCTTAGCAGAGTCCGGAAAGTCCTTTCTGTGAGGGTCTAATGCTCGTTGGTTTTGTCTACCACGAGGTTTAACAATAAGGGGCTTAGAGTTGGATTGTGGAGCAACACCTTTGTCAGTAACATAAGTCACCCGTTGTTGGGGCACGAAACTGTGGTTCTGCTTAGCTGGAATAACTGGTGGGTTATTAAAAGCTCGCTGATGTACCTGGGAAAGCAGGATTACAGAAATCAAACTATTAAAACACATGTTTTTGGTTAATCGCACAAGTATATAATTATTGGCAAATGTCCTTCACCATGATTGGCTTCTAACAAAAGAAGTACCAGGGCTCCTGCCTGCTTGGAAAGTTCAGCTCCAATCCAGGGTTGCATGGAAGCTAGTTGCTCTAACTCACAGATGAGAGAAGGTCACTCAGAACATGCCCAGCATTCTTCAGCAAGGCTGATTTTGCAGAGAATGCATAATAACTACCTGAATGGAACACATCAAGGGGCCGTCTTGTTCAGCATCCCATTTCTAACAGTGGGCAGTCAAATGCTTTTGGGAACTTCCCAAGGAGAGCATGAAGGCACCAGCCCTCTCCCATTGGCCCCCTCCACCTAGCGACCAGCATTCAGTGGGACCTTCCCTCTGAACGTGGAAGTGCCATTTAGCTATTATGGACCTGTCTTCCATAAATTGCTCTAATCCCATTTTAAAAGCTAGCTATGCCAATGGTCATCACACTGTCTCATGCAGCAGTGAACCTGCCAAGTTAGTTAAGTATTTTCTTTTGTCTGCCCTATCAATTCCATTGCATGATGCTGAACTCCAGAGTTAAGAGAGAGTGAAAACAGTCTCTCTATCCAATCCCTCTAAGTATTCATAATTGTATAAAGCTCCATCACACCCTGGTAGGCACCTTTCCCCCCTAAACTAAAAAGCCCCCAAAGTAGCTAACATAGTGCCCTCTGGATTTTGTTGGGACTCCAACTCTCATTAGCCCCAGGCAGCGAGACCAGTAGTCAGGGATGCTAGAACATGTAATCCATGTTGGCTACTGCTGAGATATTCTCACCCCCCCATAAGCAAATTGCTCCAACATTTCAGTCATTGTGGTTGCCCTTTTTATACCTTTTACAGTTATCTGTCTGACTATTGTCAGCTGCTATGAGGGCCATGTGGGTGCAAAAATGCTGCAAGCATTTCACAAGTAATTTCATTAAAAATCAATTAAATTCAACAGTATGCTCTGCTTCCTGCTCAGGATTTTCAGGAACCCTCCTCCTTCTCTTCCCTTCCTCTAGGTATGAAATTGACTAGTATAGAAGCTGTTGTCACTTGGTCTAGTCAATTTCAGTGCTCCTTGACTGACAGAGGAGAAAGAGAAACACACCCTCCCCCCATTAGAAATGACAAAAAAGGCATTTGGATTTTGAGTCTCTTGCCCTCAACACTCCTCCATTACATCTGCAGGGCAATCAAATGCAGCTGCTAGATGAGGGCTACTTCCACGAGGAAGTTGCTCCCATTGCACACAAAACTATGCAATGCGGGTGTTTCCATCCGTGAACAAAGCTCCCCACTCCTAGTCCCATTTAGCACACATTCCCACAGCCACAAGGGCAAGAAATCTGCTTTTCAGATAAGAAGAAATGAAAATTATAGTGGCGATTTTCAAGAATCTAAATTCTACATCATAAAACAGAGCTGTGTATAGGACACTCCTGCAAATGGAGAGTCTGCAACAGACAAGAAGCTTTTGAAGTGATAGCAATTACCATTGCTCTAGTGATACCTGAAATCCCCTTTTGAATGGGCAATACCTTCTTTCAGGGCAACCGTGTTGTGTGGGGGATGCTAGTTTCTTAATCAGCAGCTGGCACAGTTACAGCAGAGATAAGAGCAGGCTGTTCCTGACCTTGACCCATCAGCAGGCATCATCAGTAATAAGCCACAAAAACAAATTGGGGCCGGTGTTCAAAGCTTTGTCCTCTTTTTTCAAGCCCCCCCCCCGCCTCTCGCCTTAGCAAGTTAACAAATAAGCAGCCGTCAAGACAAATTACATGCAACAGGGTCACAGGAGAAGATGAACCAGCTCGTGAAGCACGACGTGCGGAGAAAGACTTTCATACAGAACTGTGGCCAATCAGGCAATAAATAAAAATGGATGGCACCCATAGCATGATGAAAGAGCTGCTGATATGCTAGGCCAGAAGGCAGCTTCCTAACACGGTCTAGGCCGGTGGTTTTCAAACTGTGTTCTGGGGGATCCTGAGTTCTTCAACATGAAGATCAGTAACAGAGAGCAGCTTCCTAGAAAGACTGATCGCCTGCCATTGACTTGAAGTATCCAGCAACATCCTGCCACAAGGACACAGAGTGCGTTCAACAGCACCCTCTCTCTGTTCATGTCAGGCAGTGGTTGAGATCCATCAGACATGGACAATATCCTCACATGAACTGAGCATGCACCTTAGAACGAAACTAAGAGATTTCTGCAATGTGCTGAGGTTTTTGTGGAAATGTTGCTCAGAATGTGAATATATGTGGAAAGGGCTCCCTAACGTACAAAGTTTGAAAGCCACTGATCTAGGTTCAATTCCTGTGCATTACAGCAGAACAGTCCCCCCAGTAAGTACCTTTTGGGGTTGGTCTCAAAACACAATACCTACAGTACAGTACTGATACTCCAGAGTGACCACCTGTGGGGGATCAGCCAGGATGACACTGTGGGCACCTATAGACAATGGTGTTGGACAGGCAAATTGGATGCCCAGTACACACACACACACACACACACACACACACACACACACACAACCTTCTTTTTACTCCCCCCTCCACACTCAAGGCTAAGATCCATTATATTTTTCTATGGCATCTATAGATTATGTGAGGGGGTACCTGGGGAATCTTTGGAATGCTGTGGGTAGAAAATGGGGGCAACTGTGCACTATCTATGGTACTTAAAACAAAATGAGAGGCTGATGGCAAACTGATCCCAAATTAACTTCATCAGAGAACTGACGCTGGTCACCATTAATACCGAAGACAGGCCATAGATTGGCCAAAAGGACCCTTCAGATTACTTCCTCTGAGAAATGGATTTGCACAATGGTGGCATTCAGAGAGGTGTTCATGAGGGGTGCTGCACAGTTGCGCTCCTCACAGAATTCATTATAGCAAAAGCCTGAGGCCTCATTCACCTGACATGAGAATCTCAGATCCACTTAGAGGAGTCATTTTTTGTACCATAAGGTGATGTCAGTGAGTCTTCTGTGGGCTCCATTCATGAACACTACTTATGTTCTAAAGCCCCTTCAAGCTGTATGTAACAAGGCTTTTATCTAAGCACTCTTGAGTAACGATAGCAAAGTAGAGGGGAGCATGGTGGAACCATTCCTCAAAATGGATTCCAAGCAAATCTCCACAACTAGGACTTTACTTCACGGTGAATATGCAACTGTCTAACGTAGGCATTAAAAGCGTTGCATTTTTTTTTACAGTATCTATTATATAGTATTTCTACTACAGCTATACCAAACATTGTCCAGTTTTAATTTTCAAGTAAAAACCAGCAATTTCAATAGGGCAGATATTTACTTGAAACAATAGTGCAAACAGTCTCCTTTCATTTCGCCTCACTGCTGATACTTCTTGCTCCCTGGTTTAGTCATATGGGTGATCATGCCATCATATAACACCATGTGGCCAATCAGATTTGGGTCTGTGATGACATCAGAGGGCAAATGAGTGCAATGCAGGTGAAGTAGCAGTTTTGAATAATCAGCTTTGAAAGGGGGAAAGGGATTTTTTTTGGGGCAGCACTGGAAATATTTGCAGAACACTGTAAATGTCTTTGGCTCCGCTGATTTTTTTCTTCCTACCCCAGGGAAAGGTGCAAAACAGAAAACACGGCCATTCCTACCTCCTTTGCCCACGCCGGCTTCTCACTGGCATTTAGCCCTTCCTTGTAATGGTAAAGGGGCTTCTTCTCTGCTGGTCTCTGGTCCTGCCTCTGCTGTTGTTGCTGCTGTTGTTGCAGGGAGACCAGGTAATCCCGCTCCTGTTGCAACTGCCGCTGTAGCCTCTCTGCCTGCCGCTGCTCTTCCAATTGCTTGCGCTTATATTCCTACCAAGACATGTAAGCCAAACAAATATTTAGAAGCAGCATGGCAGCTTGAAAGGTACACAGCCAGTATGGTGTTGAGGGAAACAACAAAAGGCAAACACAGATACATATCAAGTGGAAACTTAAGCCCAAATAGCAAGGATGTAGTAACCCTAAGAGACCAAATGGACCCTGGGTCTTGCAGATGTTGAAGCAGGTTTCTCTTTTTACTTGTGTTACTGTCTGGGTGGTGTCCATTGTAAAGTATATCACTGATTAAAAAGGGATCATTCTATTCTATTCTATTCTATTCTATTCTATTCTATTCTATTCTATTCTATTCTTTCTGCTCTTTACCCTGTCCCCAATGTATTGAACTACTTACTCATCACTGCTTCTGAAGCTATGTGCTAGATATTCATGTGGCCTTGAGACAGCAGGAACTCTGGTCCACACCATCTCTTTTCAGGCTCCATCAAATGTGACAACTTTGGGGGAAGCGGGGTATACTCACAAAACCACCACATTTTGTTGGGAAATTGTGACAGTCTGAAACAAGTGTGGAAGCGGTTTAAGCTTGTAGTCTAAGCATGCCTCCTAAATCATGCATATTTGGTATCTGGATGGTACCACCGGGTTATCTGAAAATTAGCTTGAACGCACTACATGCCCAGAGTAAAGTCTGGAAAACCTGTTACTGAGGCAGCTTATTTCTTTCTAAATAGTTTATTTTAAACTTGCTGCTTTGTTCAGTTAGTGGTCCAATTTGTAATTTTACAGCCTGGAGGTTCTGTCCCTCCTACTGATGGAGGGAAACATTATTAATGCAATGAAGGGTTTGCATATGCCAGTCTTTCCCAACCTATTGCCTTGCAGATGTTGAACTCAAACTCCCATCAGTCCCTGCTAAATGGCCTATGGTTTGAGATGATGGGAGCTGTGGACCAACACATCTGGAGAGCTCTAGGTTGGGGAATGTCTAGCATATGTTGTCCAGTCATATAAATTAATGGATCTATTGGGAAGAGGGAAACAAGCCATGACCTCTCCAACAGCACTGATAAATATAATACTGTTTTTAAAAGAAAAATGAAAAGAATAACAATTCACATCCAAAATAAAGACAAGATATAAATTTAGCTTAAGTGGCAGGGTGGGGAGAGTAAAGGGAAGAGTATATATGCAGGAAATTCAGCAAATAAACCATGTCAAAACTATAAACAGCATGAAAAGGCAGTGCAAAAATGTTTCTGTCAGGAATGTAAAGCTAAGCAGCCTGCAACTGAAATATGCCGTCGAATCCTATAAAACCAAGAAGAGATTACAGGGAGCAAGTACGTTTCAGTTAGATTGTATTCCAGCACACAGTGCCAGTAGCTTTCAATTAATAGCTTTGCAATAAACACAGCAGAGGCCTGTTCCTTCCATGAAAATGAAGGATGTTCTAGAAGCGGACTGAGCAGAGGAAAAGACGTGCACAGCAATGGCTGCTCCAGTTATTGGCGGAAAGGCAATGAAAACTTTCAGAGCGTGGCAGTGCTTGCATTCAAGGAAGAAACCATTGCAGCACGCTATCCTTAGCACAGCAGAGAGTTGGAGAATTCTCTTGCCAGGTGACAGGAGTGAACCTGGGTAAGAGTTGGCAAAATAATTCTTGAACGAGACTCTCCACACTCACATTGGCCTAGACTTTTAGGACTGCCACCTAAAATTGTTGTTGTTTTCAATCAAGAACTACTTTGATTCTGGGCCTTTTGGTTTTGTAACTTCAAGCCTGGCCACTGATAGTCCACCTGCCCTTCAATACTGCTCTCACAGGCTGCAACACAGGGAGAAGACACATGCTTTCCTATGAACAAGGGTGTCCTAGAAGCAGTAGCAGGAATACTGCATTTCAGACTATATGTGCTTAATCCTCATTTCAGACTATATAGATAGCAGGTGACTATTACTATAAAAAATTAAACAGTCCTGTATGTTGGTGCAAATACCAAGAAAAAAATTTCCTTTCCCTCTGTGCTGTGGGTGCACTCAATCTAAATTAACTCCCCTAGAGATGCTAGTAGCTGCAGATCCTTGCCTGTTTATTTTCTCTTCTGTAGCTACCAGCAGCCAGGAGTGGATTTGGATTGGGGCTGTGGCACGGAGAGGGGAAGGGGCTAATCTCTCCCAATGTAATGCCTCTGATCCAAATTGTTCCTGCCCTAGCAGCTGCTTTTAAGAAGAAGTAAAACACATCAATAGAGCTAAGCATGAAGCTCTGAAGTAACATCTAGTTAGGGCTTAGGATATTTATCTCTTTTCAACAATGCGCCCTGACTCAAACTAGATAGGGCCAAATAAAATGGTTTCCTGGGCTAGAGCCAACCCTCGGACTACCAGCCGGCCATTCCATTACTGCATGCTCCCCCAAACATTTGAATGTGTTGGGAATTTAATAAATATTACAAATGCCAATGCTTGAACAAATTAAGGTACTCAGATTTATAATGTACAGGAGAAAGGTAAATCTCCAAAAGAGATGGCAACCCTATAAGTCTGAAGGCCCCGTTACACATTTGGCTAACAACATGCAGTCTCATTATACACAGAAAGGGCTGGGCAAAGGATGCGACAGGGATCCTGACTCCCCATTACCAGAAGTAGAGCTTGCTCCTGCAGTAATTGCTGCTGCAGGATCTCTAACTGCCTCTGTTCTTCCTCTAACTGTCGCCTGATGTATTCCTGGGTGCGCAGCAGGGAGCAGAAGAAAAGGAGAGAAAAAGAAAGAACCGTAATTTCAAAGAGAAAGAAGTGGCCACATGTTGAAATTTGAAGAAAGAACCGCAGAAACATTAAGGAGAAGAACCAAAGGGAATTCAGTGTTATTGTGATGTAAAGCATTTGGATGAACACCATGCAACTTTGAAAAAACTGCTGCTGAGATACCACAAAGTAGATGGCATAGTAACATTCAGGGTTGCCTGTATGTTATGCATAAAATAAGGATAGCAATTTCTGTGCCACAGTTACCCAAATTCTGTAAAAATAGGTAGGGATAAATCATCTGATAAACTGAACAGAAATGCAACCACCACTGGTGAAAAGCTCTTTAAACAAATCTGATCAGATGTTGTTCAACCAATTTGAGAACAAGCATTCTACTCTGACTTGCTATTTTTTAAAAGCAGGGATGGCGCATGGACCACCAGCTGATGCTGAACTAAAACCCCCATCATCCCTGATCATTGGTCAGGCTGGCTGTGACTGATGGACGTGCAGTTCAGCAACATCTGGAGGGTCACAGGTTAGCTGACTGGGCTATCTCCAAGCTTCATTCCAATTCCAGCACCAAGAAAAGCTGAAATATGTCTATAAAGGTGCAACTTTTCATTTCGTGTGGTTTATCTGGGTGCTGCTCGTCATCATGGCGTTGCGAGTAGGAAAATGATGGCTGTAAGATTTTTCCTTAAAGAGCCCATACAGCCTCTGGTCTTGAAATTTTGTTTATCAGGCACTTCAACCCCATCTTCATGCCAGATGGGCTGAAAACCTCTCTTTTTGAAAACGAAGTTGAAAGCTGAGATTTAATATAATCATCAGTTTCAATATTAATAAATTCCTTCTTTCTTTTCTGTATTTTGTTTACTTAATATGCTTAAATAAATAAATATTATTATCCTCCAAAGAGCATAAGGTGTTCTACAACACACAATAAAACAAATATAAACAAAATCTTAACATCATAAAATTCAAATCACCTTACATTAACTCATTCTGAATGTTGCAACTCACCCTAAATTCTGACATTGGCCAAAAAATGCAGGATGCAGACCACCTTGCCCGTTTACTAATAGACTGTACTCACAGATCATGATAAACCATGGTTTATCTTGATGAGCATGAGCTGGAGCAATTCCTGGGCTGGCACACACCAGCAGCAGTTGGTGTGGTGGGCAAGAGCCACGGTGCTGCCCTCCCAATATCACCATCATGGCAGCTTGCCAGGGCAGCACTTGGGCAGGACAGAGTAGCAGTGAGGTCAGAGCTGTGTGAATGCACTGATGGAGTCCATCTTCCACTGCCATTAGTACACCTGTACACTCCTAACTTTGCTACCACCTTGCCCAACACCAGCTGCAGGTAAGCTGCAGTGATGTCTGTATCAGGAAAGAGGCTCCACGCCTGGCACACTCCCCACTATCTATCATGACCACAAAGAGTTTGGCACCTTTTGCTTCCATTTTGGAGTAAGCACAGCTTGCCATTTCATCCAAATTAACTGTGGTACATCTTAACTGTGTTTTGTTTGAAACAAGCCAGCTGCAAACCATGGGGTGTGAAGGTAGCTCATTTCAAACAAACCATAGTTAAGATTAACCAGTTTAGTTCAGGGTGTAACACTAAACAGTAGCTAATCAAACATGAAAGCAAAATCTGCCGTTCTCCTCTCTGTGGTCATGCTGGAAGAAGAGAATGTGTGAGCCTGAGGCTCACTGCAGCACATTCCAGTAATGATAAACTGAAGAGTCCATTATAGATACCTGAGTCAATTCTAAACATATTCCCCACTGAAAGCTAGAAAGCATCCAAAGACAAATCACCAACTTTTTTTTTTGCAGAGAGGAAGTGGTTGTGAGAAGAAGATATCCAGCCTTATTGCATTAGTTAGTGAGCTGGCGAGTCACATAATGGACAGGAATCAACACAGAACAAGTGACTGAGAGTTTGGCAGTGAAAGCAACAGAGCACACAAGTGTAATGAATGAAACACGGTTTCTTAAATTTCCAAGGACAGAGTCACTAAGCCACTTTAATGCTTATTTTGAATCAGCGGTGACTCTGAAATGCCAGCTGGAAGTGAAAGTGAAGACGTTGGAAACGAATGTCTGAGCAAGCCATCACACATACAGATCCCAGCAGACTGTGCAGCTGCTGGTAATGTTTTTTTTACAAAGCACCTGCAAGGGTTCACTCAGGTGAGATTGGCACTGGAGGTGAAGCACTCAAATGGCAAATCCATCATTTGCACCTTTATTTGAACCATATCAAAGAACAACATTAGATTCGTAGGGGTATGAAGGCATGGTGTTTTAAGGGTACACCTAAAAATGCAATGATGCTCAGAAGCATGTGCTCGATGACAACGCACATGCCAGGGAACTGCAAGTAACAGCAGCTTGATATTGGGCGAACGCACAGGGACAAAACTGGGTTCCAACCTTGGAAATCAGCAGGTTCATCCATAAAAAGCAGATTCATCCTGGAGGAGATGTGGGTTACCTGTTCATGCTCGGCACGCCTCCTCTCCTCTTCTCGGCGCATTTGCTCCTCATAATGCCGTCGCTGCTCCCTCTCTTGCTGTTTCCTTAATTCCTTCTCCCTCCTTTGCTGCTGTAGAAATGTGGGAGGGGGGCGGAGGCAGGGGAGGAACAAAACAAAAAGAAAAAAGGAGAAAAAAGGGCAAAAGCTTAAGTTGTTTGCCAGTACAAATAGAAGATCTCAGGGGAACAAGCAGCACACCAGATCAAGATGTGGTCTCACAAGGTAATTTGGTCCATGGCTGTACAATGTCAGAGGCACCAACTTGCCACGATTTCCCCAGCAAACCCACCTATTCTGTCTAATGCGGTGAAAAGATACATCATGCCACCCTGTTGCAGAGAACCAGAGGGACTAAACCACACCAGCTGCTGAACAGATGTAAAGGTAATGAAACAGTCCTGTATGCCATTAAGCCTAGACACAGAGCAAATTCAGTAAGCGTGGAACAATTTGGGTGCAGATGTCACCTCTGGGCCACCCACTGTCAGAAGACCCTTATGACACAACTTGGTTTTTAGTAATTATTATTATGTATTTATTTATACCCCACCTTTCCCCCCATACGGGACTCAAGGCTGCTTACAGATTAAAAACAAGAACTGTTAAAAAAACACGGAGGGGGAAAACCAGGAATTAAAAAGCAACTAAACATTAACAGCATTAAAACTACAGTCAATCCTTGGTTCCTGAACGGCTTAGTTGCCAAACAAATTGGCTCCTGAACACTGCAAACCTGGAAGTAAATGTTCCGGTTTCCAAACGTTTTTTGGAAGCCGAACGACCAACGCAGCTTCTGCTTGAGTGTAGGAAGCTCCTGCAGCCAATCAGAAGCCGTGCCTTGGTTTTCGAACGGTTTCAGGAATCGAACAGACTCCCAAAACGGATTAAGTTCGAGAACCACGGCACCACTGTATATGCATATATAACATCTGTTTCAAACATACAAGTTTGTTAAGTGTGACTGAAACAGATTTGCTCTGTGTTGGGTGGCACCCAGTACTACTTGGACCAAAGCTAACAATATCTTTGCTGAATTATACTGAAAGTCGTGTTTAATTCCGCATCTTGTTTCCCAAATTGGCCAACGAGATGCTTTTCGGAAACTCACAGGCAGGACACAAAGGCAACCTCGCCTTTCCTGCTATGGTTTACCAGCACCCGGTATCTGAACCAGGATGCTGACTCTGAACATGGAGATTCCATCACAGCTAATAGACATAGATAGAATTTAAATAGCATGAAAGGGTCATTAGAGCAAATATAACCCTATTTTCTGTGGTTGTAAGTTTTTTTAATGGTTTTAAACTGCATTTTAAACTGGGACCCATAGGTGGAGGGCATGTAAAAAATAAAATAAACAACAACAACACCCTCTGAAAATAATAATACTGTACACAGAACAAATAATCCAGTTTTTTGGTTTTTTAAAAAATTCTTTCATCATTTTTTCAATCTAAACATCAACTGCAAAAGACACATACAACAAAAACCATAATAACAATACACCTTTTTTAACAATATTTTCCCACCTCTCTCTCCTCCCCCTACTTCCCACCACTATCCGCCTTATTGCTTAAATATTCGTTCCAGATTTCTTCATATTTATCCATTCTTATTTTGCGTTGACATGCAATTCGTTCATATGTAGCTAATCTGTCCATATTACCAATCCATGTGCTGAATGGAATCTTTTTGCGGCTCTTCCAATTCATCAAAGCTAGTTTTTTTGCTTCTAATATAGCACGGTACATCCAATTTTTTTGACCCCTTGAAATTTCCCACGTTTCCGGAATATAATTTAGAATTAAATTCAGTTCCCCTAAATAACAATTTCTTTTTATTACTCTTGCTATAAATATCCTCACCAATTTCAAGGAACATTTCTTGACCATTTCTACCGAATTCCAATGAGCATACATATACAGGTACAACTATCCGACTTTTAGAAGACATTGGAAGGCAGCCCTGTTGAGGGAAGTTTTTAAGGATTGATGATGCTTTTATTATATTTTTAGATATGTTGTAACCCACCCAGAGTGGCTGGGGAAACCCAGCCAGATGGGTGGGGTATAAATAATAAAAATGTTGTTGTTGTTGTTAAATTAAATCAGGTCGCATAGCTCAGCTCTTTGAGGAAAAGTGACTTGGAATAGCACATAATTTTGCACCGTCACATGGCCTGAGAGACAGCTAACATATTGGAGTGATAAAAAGCTGAAGAATTGTGTTTACATCGAATGCAGGGAATCAGGAATCGCTTGGTAGAGAGATGCCTGGGTTCAGCACAAAAAGAGACTTTTGCACAAGAAACTCATTGCAGCCAACTTCCACACTAGACATTTACTGTGGAACAGCCATACTTTGACAACTCATTTTTTAACAGGACATATGCATAACATTGGTAATTTTTATTCTCCTAATGCGGATGGAGGGTCTAGGGCTACTGAATTCGTGACGGAGGAGGACAGGTTCAAACTAGGGAGTTCAGTCACTTAGCTAGACCACATCAGCTCCTTAAAGCCGCTAATACTTTTTTTAAAGTAAGCCATACTAATTCCAATACCGATTTACGTTGTTAAATGCATAGATAGCTATATTCTAACACATGCATGTGAGGGACCAAAGGCAGACATATGGTATCTCCAATTTCCCTTTCAGCAGGAGGAAGGGGCACTGAGGCCCAGCTGGGCAGAGCCTATTCCCCATGCAGCTGTCTGGATTGGGTCCCAAATATTTTCCCCGGGCAGCCAAATGGGCTGCACATAAAATGATCAGGAGTGGTGAAGATTTATAACAGGGGAGAGTGACCCACTTCTTACAGTGTTGCTACAATGCGATTTCAAGACGCTGCACAGAATTCGGAGCTTTCACCAAACCATGTTAATTTTCTCTGGGAAAGAAAAGGCTGCTGGTCCAGTCATTTGAAAGTCAAGCTGCTATTTTGTACGCTAGCAACCTCTTTGCGGGGAAATCAATACAGTCTCATAATTACATGCCACTTGGGTCCACGGTGCAAAGCATACTCAGTATTGATTGCAGCCATGGATGAGATGTGTCTACAATTGGGCCTGTGTGTCTTGAAAGAGAAATGAAGATGTGTAAAATCCTTCATTAGTAGTGGCATTAAGCAGTCTGGCAAACATCAGAAACACAGAGCTGGCTGGCTGGCTTTCACTGCATGCCATTTTAGCTAAAAATGTATTACGCCAACCATATTTTGATCGTGTTTTCACCGCTCCACTGTTGAGTATTTCACCGGTTTTCTATTGCGATGCTCACCCTTCACTTTGAAGAATTTACTGCCCTTCTAGCAAAATCTGCTTCTAGTGCAATGCCTGCACCTTTATTACATGGTTTTCCTGGGGGTCGCACAAAGCTACACTTCTGTTGTGAAGATAGCGCTGCAACATCCTGACCTTCAGTGTCAGGCACTTCATGAGCCCATAGTTCATATTATTTTTTAAGAAAACTAAACGTTGCAAAGAGGCGCAAGCTATCTGTTCCATCCCTTTCTTACTGTCCTGCTATTTCGTTAACCTTTCAGTTTATTGATTTACTATTCGCTCAGCAGCTATATACTTCATCCACTGTGCAAAGCCAGGCTCTTGCCTTATATTTTGAGTGCTGGAGATTAAACAAGGTTACTCCAGTTCGATCCATGAAGGAAGAGCATGGTGTTCCACTACAGGTAAGCATTTTAAGGGAATTACCCCACTGAAATGTGCTTGAGACCCAGTTTTCTCATCCTGCAGAAAAGCCCTAAAATGTAAGGCGTCTCTTTGCAGGGACAGTGCCCAGGAGAAGCTCAATTCTTGCCCAGACTCTGCCCACACAATCCCGATTAAAAGCAAGAGAAACTTGTAAGGATAGCAAGAAGCCCATCTAGTCCAGCATCCTGGTCTCACAGTGGGACAGCCAGATGCTTATGAGAAGCCAACAAGCAACAGCATGAATGCAACAGCATTCTAGCCTCCTATAATCTTCATGCTGCCTCAGACCATGGAGGCAGAACTTGAACAGTGCCAGACTTCCACAACACTGCAGTACAGGTATCTCAGCCAGGTAGTATTCACAATCTCTGCTCGTTCTCATTTACCTCTTTGCCACCGCCTAATAGGCTATAGTTCAGTGGCAGAGCACAAGGTCTATGAACAGAAGGTCTCAGGTCCTGGCATTCCCACTTAAAATGGGTCTGGTAGCAGATGATCTTAGAGACCCAGGGTAGGGAACTTATGGCTACAGTGACAGGGTGGGGTGGGGGAAGGTGGGTCTCTGGAGAGCTGCCACCAGTCAGAACAGGCAATTCTGGGCTGCACAGACAAATAATCTGACCTGGCCTTTCTACCTTTGGGTCCTGCTTACTTTTTGTGCAGTTAACCTAATTATGATGAGAAAGAGAAAAGAACCTGCATGAGTATTTAGGTACATATCCTACGAGATCAAATGCTGTTCTGACTCTATGGAAGGGAACCATATCGCCAGGGCTTTACAGGGCTATCTCTGCCAATGAGTCTCTGGGATCATCCACACTTGCGTTTGTCCAGTGATTTCTAGGCATGGGTCCGAGAGGTTTTTCTTTTGCCCTGCAGCTTTCGCTGGGAAAACCTGACAATTCCACTGTCAACGCTTGTATCCCCCTTCCCTAACTAAACACAATGCTGACGCCTCAAGAAACACGATTTCCAGAGGGACTTATCTGAGGCCTTCGTCAGTCAGTGATAGCATAGGAATTTGCCTTACACTGAGTTAGATCACTGGTCCTCTGGTGTTGTCTATAATGTCTGTCATTGGGTTTCCAGGGTTTCACAGGACAACTTTTTCCCATCCCTACCTGGAGCTGGCAGGAATGAATCCTTCTTTCTCCCCCTCCCCCATCCAAAAAAAATAATAATACAAAAACAAACAACAACAAAGAGTTACATCGTAATTACTGTCAGAAGGTAAAATGCTCTAAACACTTTTTCCTTTTTTACATATAGGTAGGTAAGCGTATATTTAAGATCCATTAGCATCCTGGAAATTTCCATTATACTTCATCAACTTAATCTCTTTTCTATAATTTGATGAAAAGCTTTGATAGTGTTAAATATGTCCCTGATTTGTAAATGAGATAAAATCTTGCCACGCTTTAAGAAAGAGCAAATATATTGGCTTTACTTTTAACTAACTTAAGTTAGTATGTCAATTTTTCTGCCATGCCGATTTGCCACAGCTCATTGTTCCAAGAACTCAGTGTCTCAAGGACTCTGCAGTTTTTCTATTTTTATTACCCTGCAACCATCAACATAAATATTATTAGTTCCTGAGATGTCGCTTTCCCATTTTGCCCCTCCCAAATTTTAAAAGAGCTTATAATGGTGTAACATAATATAGTGTGGTGATATGTAATGTTTGCTATTTTTACAAATATTTTATTCCAAGACTGCAATGCAGATGGTTGTAGCGACTCTCCAGGGTTTCAGACAGGTGTCCCTCTCAGCCCTACCTGGAAATGCCATAAACTGAACCTGGGATCTCCTGCATGAAACACACATGCTCTAGAACTGACCTATGACTCTTGCCCTAAAAAAGCAAGTGTCTCTTTGGGACACAAGGGCTTCCTGTTTCATGGGAACTTCGCTTGAGTAAGCAGCCCTGCCTGAGCTTTGGCCTGTCTTCCAATTCTGGTCTTCCTCTTCTTTTCAGATTTGTGGCTTATTTTACAGCCCTGCCCCCTGATATGCCTTCTGACCCCTGACTCTAGGTTCCCAGCTCCTGAATCACTCTAGAATGCTGCCCATGGCCTAGCTTTGACACCAAACCTCCGTGACATGTCTGGCTGTGCTCCCAGAGGCCGAGGGCACATATAAGCTCAAAACAGTATCATGCCACTTTAAACAGTCATGGCTTATCCCAAAGAATCCTGGGAATGGCAGTTTATTATGGGTGCTGAGAACTGTTTGCACACCTCCTATGCCCCTCACAGAGCTGCAATTCCCAGAGCTACATAAAACGGGGGATTACAATCCACTGTGGGAATTGTAGCACTACCTGCCAGTGTTTGCTGGTTTATTTATAAAGTGGTATCAGCGGAAAAGCACAGCAAAGCCAGTGATCAAGTTTCCAGCTCTCTACCATCTGTTCAGGTCACAGGGTGATCTGAAAAGCTTTAGAAACTCAAGAATATTCCGAAATCGCTGTAAAGCAGCTCTCTCTGTCCTTAGCTGTTCAGCAAACTGCAGATGCATTTCCAGAGGGTTCCACGCACAGTGTTTATCCTTTCCTGCTTAATAGCACATCTGCAGCATAAAATATAAATAAACTCTTTGGCCTTTTCAAAATGCTAAAGCCAATTTCGATATGCTCGTCTAGCGTGAAAGATCAGGACCAAACACTTCCCTCCCAAGCTAGTACGGCAGTCACGCGTCAGGTCACATCAGACTGACTGTTAACCAAAGTAATGGCTAATTTTCTTCCAGGACTTAAAAAAGAATTAGCTCTGTGGCTTCACTGGCTGCTTGGGTTCTGCAACTGGCAAGGGATGACCCCTGAAGATTACGGCTGATGTGTAAACAGGATTACAAGCAGAAAAGAATCGGCGTAAACATGAAATACTACTGCAACCAAAACTGGGGGTGGAAATTGGAAATTCGTGGCTAAATTCACGTTCCGTGGATGACTATCATATGTAACTGACCAAAACACAGCTCAAGGCTGATCCACTTGCTAGTTTCATACACACAACCCTACCTCCCCTGTATTTCTGAGCTTGTTGATTTGTGGTTACAGTTGTATTGCATGTCTATGGTTATTTCTATGAGAGGGAATAGACATATAAACACACGCACACTGCAAACATACATATGCATGCACTTCTCTTTCACCTTCATCAATGATAGCCACTTCCATTGAGATTGAATTATTTTATCTTCCTGAGATAACTGAGAAGTGCTTGTCCTCTCCCACCACAGTCCCCAAGTTAAAACTGGTGACACAGAAGACAGATCTGCACCAAACATTTCAAGCACATCCACTGCACATTTAAAGCAGATGGCTCCCCCCCCCCGCTCAAAAAATCGTGGGAACTGTAGCTCTCTGAGGGTGAAACTACCATTCTTCCTGAACTTTCTAGCATCTCCTGTCTCAATTTTTCTCCTTTGTGTCTCTGTGAAAACAATGTCCTGATTTCCCTTGGTTTTCCTGGGCCTACCGGGTTATGTTCACAGAACACAGCTCTATTATACATTGGAAGCAAGACCACCAATTCATTATCAGGTTTGTTTATCCAACTTCACAGGTGATGCTTCAGGACAAGGTCTCTTTACCCCTCCAAAACCATTTCACTTTCTTCTCCCAGCCACAAAGTGAGCTTCTTTCTACCATGTTTGCAATGACAGGCCTTAAATATTGATGAGGGATGCCATTTGAAGCCACAAGCCTCCAGGGCGCTGCTAAAAAGGAATTCTAATGAGCAGCAGTTCAGTGGTAAGCTAGACTCCCTTGGGAACTGTAAAATTAACCGAGCCATGCAAGTTAGAACTACTAAGGGAGACTTAGTAGCCCTCAATAGCCGCGGTTTGGAAAAATTAATCCAATGGCTCCCAACACATGCTGTCCTCAAACCATCCCCATCAAAATTCTCTCGCTGAGGTTACTGGATCTTTCTCCACCATCAGCTGCTTGGAGATCATGCTTGGGTTGGTGTAGCACCAACATTATGGAACTCCTTGCGCCAGATGCCACTCCACATCCCTCTTGCCTTTAGGAAACTGGTTGGGGAAAAACAATTTTATCCTAGAGAGTTTTTAAGGGGATGGACTCAGCACTGTTCAATTATTTACTAAAATACTCTAGCCCACCTTTCCATTTCTATAGGTCCCTCAAGGCTGCTAACAATCATGCCATCAATTATAATAAAATAAAACACAGATTAAATATGAGTTATTACCATGAACTACACAAAAGTCAGAAATTTTTTTTAGTGCAATTCAACAGGAGCAACAGCAAAACCAAACAAGACCACATCGTAAGATCTCATCAATAACCAGTTTCCACCTAGGTCAAATGCGCAATGTAAAAATATCATCTTCTTCTGCCATTGAAAGAGAGGGAGCCAATGTGATTCTCCATGGCAAAGAACTTACATTGTGCCCCCACCATTACAGCTCAGGAGCTGGTGAGGAACCAAGCATGATCTCCACTGGAGAGACAAGCTTGCCTGTGGGTTTTGACAATGATTTAATTTTTTTGTTTGACAGCGTAACACAACAACTTTTAAACTTTTTGAAGAACTTGTCCACCATTCATTTTATACTAGTAATCCTGTGTTGATTTGGGAACCACACCTGAGCAAGGATATGCTGCAATCTGCTGTAACAATGCGTTGAAGGTAGATTTATACACTGCTTTTCCAAGAAGCAACATCACAGTCAGCCTATTTTAGCATACCAGGCTCAAGTTGCTATGCCATCTTGGACTATTAATACATCTTTTCAAATCTTCCCATTTCGAGACGACCTACTTCTATCTAGACCACAAGTATAGTGCAAACTCCCTAGGACTCACTCTGGAGAAAATGGAAAAACTGGGTTGTGTAAATTCACTAAAGCGACTCCATCTGAATTTAACCCTGCTCATAGGTTAATTATCCCCCTGCAAAGAGAACCCCTCCAATTAAGATTGAGCATTTTGTTTCCCAATAGAATTGCTTTTTAAACTTTAATTAAGGCTTTGGCTTTAGCAAGAGCTAAATGCTTTTAAAAATTAATAATCTAGAATTGTATATCTGTTTGACACCAAGGGATTGATCCTGTCATTAAGAAATACTCGTTATGCAAGTTCCAGAAGGTGCATTCTAATCAGGCTGCTGTGAAATTTGCATCTGAACACATATTTACATATGAATACATGTGCGACCCTATTCCATTTTGGGCTCTGAACAGTTCCCTGTCCCCAAGAGAAATGTATTTGATGTCAAGCAGTGTGCCCTCACCAATATTATTCAGGCAACTTCCAGGGATCCCAGTTATTTCACCCCTGGGCCAACAGCACAAGCTTTACAGTTCTAGTTACATAAAAGCACACCACAGTGTGTTCTTCACCTCTCTTAAGAGAGGCACTACTGTGTAATAGTCTGAGCAGGGATAGCCAACTTAAGTGTCCCCCAGCCAGCATGGCCAATGGCCAGAGATGAAGGGAGCTGTAGCCCAACAACACCTGGAGGGCCTATCCCTGGGTTAGAGGGCTGAGCTTACAGCAGTGCGACTCAGATTCAAACTTCCCACCAGACACAAAGTTTTCTGGGTGACCATAGCACAATCTCTGGACACAGCCCACACACAAGGCTGATGGGAGGATAAAGAGAGGACACCCACACCATGTGTGCATCCTGAATTCTTGGATTTGAAGAGTTTGCATTTGATATCCCGCTTTATCACTACCCGAAGGAGTCTCAAAGCAGCTAACATTCTCCTTTCCCTTCCTCCCCCACAACAAACACTCTGTGAGGTGAGTGAGGCTGAGAGACTTCAGAGAAGTGTGACTAGCCCAAGGTCACCCAGCAGCTGCATGTGGAGGAGCAGGGAATCGAACCCAGTTCACCAGATTACGAGTCCACTGCTGTTAACCACTATACCACACTGGCTCCCTCTTGGAAGGAATAGCAGAATAAAAATGTAATAAGTAAATAAAGCCAGTAATGAATGCAGAGTCTTGGATGGTTTATATGGGGAGAGGGGGTCCTTGAGGTAAAGGAATCGTCTGCTGAAATCATCTGTCCTTTACAGCTGCCACATAGAGCAGAATACCACCACAAAAAAGATCCAGAAGCTGTTTACAGCATCCTTCAAAAGTGAGTTGCAATGTGGAGGGCTCTGTTCAAAACAAAATCTCATGGAATCTGCTTTGGCCATTCTTGTGTCTGGGCTTAAACTAGACACAGTATAAATGAAGATCAGAGTAGATATAACTAAAGCTCAATATATTTAAGTTACATAGAGAAAGCTCTGTAAAACAGCAGAAAGGCAAGATCGGGGAGACAACCTGATAGTAAGGAGGGCTTTATCAATCTGTCTACCAAGAAAAGCAGCAGACAATGGCAACAAGGAGCAGCAGCAAGAAGGAACTGCAATCTGGTGAACTGGGAATCTTCTTATGGGATCAGATGGTGGGGCCTGCACAATACGGCGCCCTCATGAAAATACTACCTCTCACCAAGGCTACCCTGGGCATAGCTCTGCTGAGATCTTCATGGGCGTATGTAATGGCCTGAGAGCAGACTCTAGCAAAGCCTGCATATCCTATCCATCATTGCTCAGGCTGCCAGCTTTAATTAGTCTGTTAGATTAATTGTGTGGAAGAAGCAATTTCAGTCTTGGAGTCTGAGAGTTAAAGGCACATTTGACTGTTTGGAGAATATTCTGGTTTCAATGTGTTACTGTAATGGAAAGGAATGCATTACTGATTTGCCTTATCTTGCAACAGTGAGAGGCTGCTTTTGTTTCTTAAACTGTAAGCTTGCTAAAAATAAAAAAGATACCTGATGAGGTCTCTTTTTGGTAATATGCAAATATCTTCAAATTAAGCAGATTAATTGACTAAGAGGCAGATGATTACGCAACCAATTGCTTAATAATTCAATGTATAAATCTGATCAGTATTCTTGAAGGGTTAAGGAAGGGTCATAGTTGAGTAGCAGAGCCTATACAGTGGTACCTTGATTTGCAACCGTTTTGGATTACAACAGTTTTGAACTACAACCACATCAAACCCGGAAGTGCATGCCCCTTTTTTTGGGATTACAACCCATTTTTGGGGGGGGGGGAGGCCCCATTGGCCAAAGTGTGCCTTAGGTTACAACTTGTTTTGGTTTACAACCAGACCTCCGGAACGGATTATGGTTGTAAACCAAGGTACCACTGTAATCTGCATGTGCAGAAGCCCTGTTTTCCCACATCTCTATGTAGGGAGAGACTCCTATCTGAAACCCTGGAGGTGTTGCCAGCCAGTGTACATGACACTGAGTTATGTGGCCCAAGGATGCTCCTTCCTGTATGCTTTCCAAATGGCACTGAAGTCACTTTTGCACTACTTGAGTGCAAAGAAGCATATATTGCTTCCCTGCTCCCATCATGGAGAGATGATCTCAGGCACCAAAGGCTGATATTCTCAGCAGGGCCAGCTCAAGACATTTTGGCACCTGAGGCAAGCCACAAAATGGTGCTCCCCACCCCGCCCCCACCAGGGAAGAAGAGCTGAGTGAAGCTATCCACATCAGGAACAAGCAGAGAATAAAGATCTACATCGGGAGCAAGGGTAGGAAGAGACCAGCAGCTCCTCCTGTTTGCAAAGAGGCCACCGTAGAAGCGGCACTGGGGGTGGGGGCTGCCAAGGAGGTGGCAGATTCGCCTTCCAAGGAGCTTGTCGCAGCTGTCACTGGCACCACAGCAGTGGCCAATACATTCCTTGGAGGCTGGATCTGCTGCCCATGTGGATCCTGCTGCCTGAGGCAGTCAACTCACTTTGCCTAAAGGGTCGGCCGGCCCTGACTCTCACAAACAATAAAACAGAGAAAGAACTGAATAGGCAAAAGCTTCAGTCATTCACCGCAGAAGTTCATGGAAACAACGGAGCTGTTTCCAGCTCCTCCCCTGCTAGTGCTGGGACGTCTCCTGCCTTTCTGGAACCATGTTTGCCGTTTTAATGCACCTTTCATTATAGAACTAATGGGGTATGGGCTGCCTGTACATCAGTGATATGCAATTCCCCACTGAGATGTTAACTAATGTAGTAAATCATACCAATGGAGAGGAGTAAGTGTTTATAGCAACATAAGGCTGCAGCATTAGGAAACGGAATATGGCAATGAGCAAAAGAAAATATAATCTGACTTTTTAAAAACAAAAATTCGACAATCACTAAAAAAATCAGTGCATGGATACTCAATTCCTTGCATAGAACTATATAGAACAGGGATAGTTGAACCCAAGAAATTTAAGTCAGTTTCCATAAATCTTATTTCCACGTATTCTTAGTAGGATTTTCAAAACTATTTTGGGGGGGACCAAGCTAAAAAACTGGGAACAAGCATTTCCAAACCTTTTGGTAAAAGACCTCAAAACTATTACATTTTTTTGGTACTGGTTTGCTGCTGTTTTCCTAAAAGACCTTCCTTTTTTGTACTAGGTTGAGTTCTGCAGTCACTATCTGTTTAAAAATAGCACTCCTTCCTAGTAACAATGAGGCAGAGACAGTAAATTTGGTTCCATGGGAGACAATGAAGCCAAACACATCTAATTCTGAAGGAGGGCAGTGTTGAGTTAGGTGTGTTTGTCCTCAGTGACACCAAATCTGTTCAACTACATGGACACATCACGGGAGTTCAAATAAGACAGAGGTGGCACCATCACTAAGTAGGCCCTGCTTTTCCTTACTGTGCAGATGAAGCAGGACTTCAGATGTGGAAGGGTGTGTGTGTGTGTGTGTGTGTAGGATAGCATTTAGTCATAGGAAAGAAATAGTCCACTAAATGGGCTAGCCAGTTTTAGCTCAACCTAATTTACTTTATACTGCATAGATTGTTAAACTGTGACCTGAGGATTATCAGTGGTCTCTTGAGTACTTCCAGAGAGTTGCCAAGATCAATGTAGAAATAACATTTGAGGAGGGGTGTGGGGGTTGGAAACCTTGAATGCTGACCTTTTCTTTGAGATAGTCACCATATGCTGAAAAAGCAACCCATTTTACAATTAATATATTAAAATGTAAGCATAAAGAGGTTTTTCCTTCAGAAATGGAGGGGGAAATCCTCAAAGGAATTCTCTGCTGTGTGCATCCTTCCTTCACCACACATATTAGATTTGTTGGAACGTAGCCATAGACCAGTGCATAGTTTTCTATTTCAAAAGTCTTTCCACTAGGAAATAACTTCTCTTCCTTCAGGCTTCCCTTTTTTCAGTCCCCTACAATTCTCTCTGCACTTGCTCAGTTCCAGCCCTTCCTATCTTGCACGCCACAAACGTGAAATCTGCAAGCACTCCTTCATCATCCACCCTGGAAGAGCTGCTCTTGTGAAAATTATTTACTACTTACAGAGCTTTCAGACAACTGCAACCAGACTGTCAAATTATTCATCTGACTATGACCCTTTCACTGTCATGCTCAGATTCAGCCTCTTTAGAAAACCACCAGCTTCCTGGAGGAGTCATTTGCTGATGCTAAAAACACCAGCTGAAAGGGCAAGATATACTACCGGATGCTAAGCCAGCAACTTTGGGTCTGGATGGCTTTTTGCTTCTCTACAACAAATTCATGGGAGCTGGGGAATATATATGAGCAAGACACATGATAATGTTGCTTAGAGACCTTAAGCCACAAAGATGTACCAGTGGCCCTTCAGATATTGCTGGACTACAACTCCTATCAGTCCCATCCATTGGTCGCGCTGGCTGTGGCTGATGTGAGTTCAGAGGCTAACAACACCTGAGGGCCACGGACCACTTTTTCATGGATGATGCCTCAAGTGAAGCACTCTTATGCATTGCCGGCTTAGCATGGAACCAATCCACCCCATTCTTCTGCTGACTGCACTGCCTGCTGGAAGACGACAACAGGTTTTATCACCAGCTGTGAGCATCAGGATATTGGCTCCCTCCATGACTTTATTAAGGGGTAACTTATCACATTAGGAAGCAGCCCTGCACTCTTTGAAAGCAGAGTTTGAGACAGCTCTCTCAGGGTTTCTAGAAGCATGGAGCCAGATGATATAAAGCACGGGGGTGGGAGATAACTAGTTTAAAAAAAATGCTGTAATCAAGCTTTTCCAGGCACACCAAACTCTTTATCAGTTTTAAGTCATCAGAGGTTTCCTATTATATGTAAACAACGAGCACCTGAAAGCTGGTGACCAGAAGCTTTACATTTATTCCCTAACAAATTTTATTTATTTAGACACTCACAAAGTCACCTGACTGTGACGGTCAGCATCCAGTTCCACCTGTTCAAAAAGCAGGGGAATGTTTTTGCTCTATCCAGCCCGATAGTAAACTTGTATGGGAATTGAAGACGACTAATTCATAAGGTATAGTCTTGAGGCGCATTTTGGTCAGCTAAAGCTTGGCAGCCAGCCCACCTAAGCCTCAAGACAAAGCAGAGGAGAAGGTGATAGGGAAGAAATGGCACCAAATGGTAAATCCAGATTTTGCCTTGAGGCTAGTCAGTTCCAGTTCTCCTGAGAGTCCACTCTTTGCAGCCCAGATGCTCGAATTATGGTGCTGTGGCCAAACTCAAGGAATTCTCCTTGTAGGACAACCTGCAAATGTCACAGAGCAACAGCCTGTTTTGAGGGACAAGGAGGAAGGCCGGGGGTTCCATGAGCCTCGGGCAAAATAGAATTGCAGTCTTCCCTTCCTAACACAGGTAGCCCCTTTCTGGAATCAGAAGCGGCCACTAAGACCGAGCAAGCACAGGTGCCTAAAGGTGCAGCCTCAGTCAGCTGCTAGAAGCCAGACAGCTCACCTGAGAAACAAGGATTCCTTGCAAGTAGAGCAAATACGCAAGCAGCATGGATGGCTTGTAGCTGTGCTGTGGGTGGGGCTTTGAAAACTCAGGTTTAAAAGCCTTGCTTCTCAGGTTGCCCCTGTGTTTAGACTTCTTGAAGTCCTCTACTTGGACTTCAATCCTCTGTAATGATGTGATTCTGGAACTGCCCCTGTTAAGTCTCAGCAGTTGACCTCCGCCTGAATACCACCTGAAGCTGGACATGGCTTGCCTGTCACCAGCCACCAAGTGATGCATGGACAGTAGGCAACAGGTATTCGTGACCCTCAGCAAGAAAGCGTCTAGACAGTGCTCCCATTCACTATTTGGGGAAAGAATAATACTTACACAACAATATGTTGTGGCATGATTGCATAAAAGCTGCCATATACCATAAAAGGGCTTCCTTGAGGAAAGCAATCTGAATTCTTTGTAAGGAATGAGCAATGGCTGTGCATTTATCACAATATAAACAGCTTTAAGGTGCTATGGTTCTGGGCTAGGTAACAATTTGATTTGCTAAAATGCAGCATGAATTGTTTTTAGGGTGTCTGCAGCAATTTTCAATACCGAGAAGGCATAAGCCAGGGTGTCCATCCAGAAATGATTATTGTGATCTAGAAAGCCCTCATTAAAAGCACACCTGAAACTCACAAAGCCCTCTATCTGCTGTCTCCCTACTTGAAGCTTGGATTAATCTGGTGCTGTTTGACATTTAGAATTCGAAAGCGCTGCATTGCCTGAGAAGGAAGCTGTGAAAGCAGCCGCTTTGGGTGACTTTTCCAATCATCTGGAGCATAAGCATTAATTTCCCAGCATCATGCACAGACCACATTGTTTTGGATTTTTTCTTTCAGTGCCGCAGGCAAAGACGCTCACGCCAGCTGCTTCCAGCCTGGAGGTAAAGGAAGCAAAGGAAAGCCACAGAAACCCAGGACAGTGGTGGAATGTAGTCTGCAGACTGCCAGTTGCCAAGCCTACTTTAAGCCATGGGTGGGGAGAATATGAGGATAAGATGTGTGGTGCTCTCAGGGGTATAAGGAGCCTCAGGCCCCATCAAGCAAGCTAGAGTGACCACAGCTCCTTAAGTCCCCTATAATGACCAAGAAATTGTTAAGCAGAAGGCCATGAAGCTCACAAATGAAAACCTCTTGGGGGAAGACAGGCAGAGAAAGGCTATTATTATTTGCTTCAGCATAAAAGAGCATTTGACTACGTGACAGCCAGTGAGCGCTGTGTTATTACAAGACGGCAGCTAATCCCATCTCCTCTTCCATCCCCCGGTTGTTCCGGATCGCCTGCTCCTTTTTGGAGGCAGATGCATCCAATTGCAATGGCAGGACCAGATTCCTTGTAGTAGATCAGAGCTGCATAAACCCTATCATCCCGAGGGCCACTTTTACATATATTTTTCCTCACTCCAGAAGGCCGTATCACTACATTTGCTATGGGAAAGCGTTTCTGCATTTTAACTCGCTGTTTTCTTCTTACCCCATTTGCTGTGCGGCCTGCAACACATTATCTCTTTTCTCTTTGCACTACTGTGGGTCAATATTTGAAAGTATTAATTTTTTAAAATTTATATCCTGCCTATTTGCTGAGGAACTCAAGGCAGCTAGCACAATACAAGTCACAATACAGCACAAAAACCCCCAACATTTTAAACTATAAAAACAATCCTCAGATTAAACCCCATAACAAAGAGTGATAGAAAAAACCTGTGACATCGCAGGTTGAGGTTCATATTTTAAATGCTGCGTCAAACACTTCCTGCATCCAGAAGGCCAGTATAGCTGGCAAAGGAGGTCTTATAAAATTTATTGCCCACTGTGAGCTCCTTGATCTTAATCCTGAAGGCCTTGTAACCCTGTAAGCAAGTACATTCGGGGTTTCTGACTCCTTAGTGGCTGGGCAATATTACACTAAACAGTGGAGTTTCAAAACTGGCCAGAACATCACATTCTTTTTTTAAAAAAAGGCGTTGCAAAACAATATTTCCCAATTACATCCTGTGGGAAAGTGGTCGTGTGTGCGATTTTTATTTTTTTTAAAAAAAACCACCACTGTATTGTATACGACGTTTTAATTGGTGGTTCTGGCTGATCACGGTTCATGTTTTAAAGAATGGTAAGAAACAATACCAAGTTTCAAGGATCTTTAAGCAAGGCTTTTCTGAATTAGCAAAAAAAATTTGTGTTTCTCAAGGCAACTGATTTTAACTCTTTCATTGCACGGATGATGGTTTTATTTTTATTGCAGGGATTGTTGCTTTCTGTGGTTGTTTGTAAGCTGGTCTGAGAGACTTGGATAAAAAACAGATTTATTTATTTTTTAAATGAACCGCATCCAAGTTCTCCTGAGTTTCAAAATGGAATATGGGGTCCTGCACCAAGGGGCTACCTACTGTGAACAGAAAGCTGAAGACCCATGAGTGAACGGGAAATGTTGTGTATTATTGTAGGTCATGGTCAACATCATGGCAATACAAAGTAGTATGTGAAACAGCCCTCATATATTTACCAGGCTGAACAATGCTGCTGTCTTGAGATATGCTTTGCCTTCTCTTTTTAGCCCTGAATAATAGCAGCCACGGAAAAGAACTATTCACTTTTCCTCAAGTAGCACAAAATCAGCTGCTTGAAATTCTTTCACGTTTAAATTACTCGCCTCAGGCTTCATTGTTCATTGCCTAGAAACCCAGAGAGCAAAAGGCGACTTTGACCGAATATAATGGGCGAAATGACTGGTTCCATGTAACAGGAAAGCCCATTTGTTCGAAGTCTTTGTCCAGTGACCTCTTGGCACAGATAGCTAATTGTCTTTTTTTTTAATGGGATGGGATGACTTCAATATGAGTGGCTATGAGGACATCACAAAGGTAACCACAAATGGGCCACTCTTTGTCAGAATGTCCTTCACTCAAGAGAACAAAGAGCTCACTTGATTCAGTTAAAGAGGCCTAATTTACAAGCAAGTGGGACAGACAGTATTCTCTGTGCAGGCTTTATTAGACTGGGAATGATATGGAAATAAAGAGTACTGTGACTACATAGTAATGGGATGGACAGAAACATGGTCCATGTTAAATACTTAGAATTCATGGATGGTGTTCAATTTATGTGTGGTATTTACTCACAGTAGAGCCATTGAAATGAATGGACCTGTCCATTCATTTCAGTGAGTCTACACTGAGTAATACTTGGATGGATATTGGGGCCACTGCCGCTGTGTCTCTGCTTCAGTTTTCCTTCATTGCTGGAAGAACTGGGCTTGAGCAGCTGAATTTGTGGCTATGGCAGCCATATTAATTTTTCCCTGATGCCTGTGAATTGTTTATGAACCTAATAAATTACAGCCCAGATAGTTACAGTACGGCAGCCACAGCTTAAAAAATAAACTTCTAAAGCCATCATGAAGATAAATACAAGCCCTTGCCCTTTATTAAATTGCATTCAACTTGTGGCATGCCTGCTACTTCCTCACCATCTGCTGCAGCACCTATGCATCTATATGGTCCTTCCTTTGCTATTCCAAGCTCAGAACTTGGGTTTGTTTGTGCGGATACATAAAATCTACCAGCATCCAACAGGTGAGAACACATATTTGCCCACTTCCCTGCAATTACCCAAACTGGAAGCCTTTGAGGCCTTTTAGAAAGCCCTACATGCAAAGGCGCATTTAGTACCTCTTCCAACCTCCGCCTCTGTTCTTTCTGTTCCTCGATCCTCTTTTGCCGCTCTGCCAACAACTGCCGCTTGTGTTCCTCGTTCTCACGTTGTTGCTGCTCCAGCTGCTGCCGACGAAGGGCTTCTGAGCGCTCCTTGTTTGCGAGCTGAAGCCTCAGAAAATCCCGTCTTAATGTTGACTCTCCAGGAAGGTTTAGGATAGAGCTTCACAGGGAAAGACAAAGGCATGTAATTCCAGGGGCACATCTGCATTCAACAACACTGGTGGTTCTTGAACTGTTTGAATCAACTACTAACAGAGGTTCTTGAATGGCAGAAATCTGCCTCCCGCCATCTCTAGGCATCAACCCCACAATATAAAACCAATCTACTGTGCATGACCATCTTGGCTTTATGTAAGCAGAGGGGAAATAACCCCTTCTTCTCTAAGGGAACGGCCGCAGCCTCTGCTCAGCGGTAAATCACTAAACCAACATTACCGAAACAACCATCCTGATGTTTCATTTCCACCATTTTATTCCCCAAGGAAATTTTGTGTTTGAAATACAAAACACGGAGAGTCAAGCCCAGGACCGGTATGAGGAGCAGACCGCGATGTCGGCTTCACTCACTGGTATATCGCTGGTGAAACTGCCCCCACTCCTGAGTCCCTCTGCTAGCAGCATCCGCTGGAGGGAGTAAAGAGTACCTTCCTACAGCAGCGCTGCTAGCAGAGGGACTCAGGAGCGGTGGCAGCTTCACCAGCAATATATCACTGAGTGAAACCGCCATCACACTCTGCCCTCATATGATGCAGAGGGAGAAACAAGCTCCCGATACAGTTTGTTCCTCCCTCTGCATCTTTAAACTGCTCAGCTGAGGAGTGTGCAACTGCCCTTACCTAAGCTGAGTACTTAAAGGAGCCCCACTGCCTCCCATGAGCCATGGGGGGGGGGGCCTCAGTGAAACTGCTCAGCTGAGGGGAGTGAGAAGGAGCCCCAATGCTCTGCCTAGTCACCTGTGAGCAGGAGGAACACTGGGGCTGTCTCAGCTAGGGAGGGGGAACCTTCCCCCTCCCCAGCTGAGCTGCACAAGCAAGCTGTGTTGTCCCAGCCCGCGAACATCTGGGTGAAACTGCCTCAGTTCCTGAGGTGAGAGCTGGGGCAGTTTCCCCAGGTGCCTCGTGGGCAGAGGCCAATGCAGCTTGTTTTTTCAACATTGCGGTATATCACCAAGCCGCGATGTTTGGCTGGCGATACATCAGGCTGTTGGAAAGCTGGTATCGCCCAGCCGTACCAAGCACAGCATCGTGTAGCGGAAGCAGGAGTGTGAGAAACAGGAGCAAATTTAAGTCTGCCAGGGCAGTAGTAATTGGGTCCTGTGAGGTGTTCAGTAGCTCACTTTTAAACACAAACTTCTAAAACACTGTCAATTTGGAGAATATTCTGAGAACCTTGTACTTCCACAGCTGTGTCACACACTTTACAGAGACCACAGAGACTGGCATCCTCTTATTTATATCTGTATAGCCACAACTGCAGTCCTGATTGTCAAGGCTCCCTATGCGCAGTCCTAAGCCCAGGTTCTGTAAGTGGTGGTCTCAAGCGATAACACTTTTCCTGGAATGTACCACTTTAGGCAGCAATTCGCATAGTTGAGTGCTTCCATGCAAGAATCTTTCTCACAAGTAGAAAGCTAGAATATCAAACAGCAAAGGATTCAGACCAGTCTTTCACGGCATGAAGTTTGTATGAAACTTTTCCAGGGAGCAACACTGGAATTCACAAGCCTCCACACGTAGGCTTAAGTGGTACAGTCCAGAAATTGTTTTACTGCTTAACTTCTAAATGGGACCAGACAGATGTGCTCCAGTATCCTCTGTAAATTATTTTCAGGGAGGTTACATCGCACTGGATGTTTATGGAGCATTCGTTCTGATTTGTTTGCGCGGTGGTTATGCATGCCACCATGTAAAGCAATTGCTATCTAGTACTTTTTCCAATCATTTTTCTTACAACAAAAGTCCAATTTTTTTCGGGGGGAGGGAGCAGGTTTGTTGTGCAAGAGCGCCAAATCCACTTTAACCGCACAACCTGAATGTGCTTGTATGCAACTGAATCCCACCCTCAAACTAGCAGCAATCTTGAAGCGCCTCTAGGTTCTTAGCATGCCCAGATGTTTGTTGGTATAGCAGACCTGAGTCAGGAATAGGAGGAGTGAGAGTCAAGAGGAAGGAATCACTTTCAAGCAGTAATCTAATTTTAGGGAGAGCTGCCCACTCTGCCACAATTTTTGAGGGCAATGTATCTTCTCTGTCTCTTCCCACTCTAGCCCTACACAACTTTCTATTAAACTCCACTGGTCTTAAGCACACAGAGTCAGAAAAGAACAATTTATTCATTACCTGGGTTCTCCAGAGTCGTTTTCTTCCTCTTCCTCTTCACTTCCACTATATTCGTATTCAGTCTCATCTAGGAATATAATTGAATGTCAGCATCCTTTACAGAAATCATTCACTTTTTTTCCCTGCTAGATGAAGGCCCCTGGGCTCTGGTGTGAGAACAGAAAACTTTTTCATTTTAACTTGTGGCACTGAGGGGCGGGGAATCAATATGGTTTAAAGAATTGGCTTCACACCTCACAACCTACCCACAAGTTTGTATTTTACCAAAGATAAAAAAAAACCCTTGCTAAGAAGATTGCATTCAAAACATTCCACCTTCCATGATCAGGCCCTGTTCAGTTGAGTATGCAGACCAAAGGAATATACTGAATTCAAGCTCTTGAGGCAAGTTAAGGGCTGAGATCCTTCTTACGTTTTTCATGATGACCCCTGACTATGTATTGAAATGACCAGCTGCATAAAGTTAATGGGCAACCCCATCATTTGGGCCTGAAATACACACAAAATCCATCCTGCTATAACTAGGAATCATGGGAAAACCCCAACTGTATGTATACTGAATATACCTATGACATCTTAATAGCCTATAAGGAACAGGACTGAAATAAGATGTAATGTGACTTGAAACTTCGTTATGGATGCAAAGGGTTCTGGGTTCAATCGCCAATAAATAATAATACTTTACATTTATTATTATTTATTACACATCACATATATTATCTTACTGATATCTTCACAGCAATCCTGTTAAGGAAAGATGTCTGGTAGTGGGGCTGGTAAAGGGATTCGTGCAATATGCTGAATACTTGTAGCTAACTGAAGGAGTCAGTAGTATGGGGCTTGCCGGATTAACACAGTATAAAGCAGTTTCTTATGACCATAATACAGTAGCACCTCGGCTTACGTTACCATTGGGTAACGTTAATTTCGAGTTGCGAAAGTGGCAAACCCAGAAGTGTTTCGCCGCACGCACATACACAGAAGAAGAAGAAGAAGAAGAAGAAGAAGAAGAAGAGGAGGAGTTTGGACTTGATATCCCGCCTTACACTCCCCTTAAGGAGTCTCAAAGCGGCTAACGATCTCCTTTCCCTTCCTCCCCCACAACAAACACTCTGTGAGGTGAGTGGGGCTGAGAGACTTCAGAGAAGTATGACTAGCCCAAGGTCACTCACCAGCTGCATGTGGAGGAGCGGGGAAGCGAACCTGGTTCACCAGATTACAAGTCCACCGCTCTGAACCACTACATCTTGCGCAGAAGTAGCCCCTCCGGTTGCGGAAACCTTGGGATCCAACCAGAGCTCTGGAATGGATTCTGTCCGCAACCGGAGGTACCACTCTTTAACACTGACATTTCCTTCTAGCCAGTCTACATAAAAGGTCCGTTAAGATGTTATCCTGCATTTCCTATGACACTGGAAAGGAAGCCAAATGCAGAATATAATGGCAAACAAAATCAATGGGGGAATGAGCTGCATTTATTAAATTACTTGTCATTCTAGGGTATAACCTCCATTTTCAAGACAAAACACATCCTAACACTATACTAGAATCTGCTTTTGATTGAGTTGATAAAATGACCTACAACAGGTATACAGGGGCTGGGGGCAGCCTGCTTTTCTTCACTGCCCCCAACAGCTTTTGTTTTTAGAATACTACAGGAAGAGGGGATGCTATGATTTGACAAAAGCTGGAGTAAGTCAGGGGTTGAGGCTTGTGAATTTCTTTAAGGACCCCTATCCTTTCCCCCATAACTTCAGCCCTAATATGCTTGCACCTAAAAAATTAATAATGATGAAATGGAAAAGCCAAAGAAATGTTGCCCCAGTTCACAGTTTAAAACAAGCCATGGTTTAATGTGAAAGAACAGCATGTCAGAGCACAACGCTCAAATATTGCTAGGCCAATCCTCCCTGCTTCTGCTGTGCCACAGACAAAGCAAATCAGTGTTTGGCTCGTTCAGACCACATGACAAGCCAGATTGTTGCTTGCTTTGTCTGCAGTGCAGCAGGACCAGGGAAGGAGCATGCTTCTTGTTCACATTAATCCGTAGTTTGTTTTAAGCTGTGGTTTAATATGACATGTGAACCAGGCCAGTGATGTGTTAATTCAAAATATTTTATAGAACTTCTTACTGGCATCATAGAAAATCAATAAATTCACATTTTGAAGTTAGTAGGTTGGAAATGCATTAATTGAGCAAGTTTCTTCTGCAAATAGCTCCTCATTTTATGAGCCTATTCAATCAGCATTCAATCAGTATCAAATCTATTCTTTGAGAAAGCCCAAGCCATTAATAAATATTATTGCATTAAACAGTACGGCGTAACAAGTCTGGCAGCTTGTTTTCTTTCTGTTTGCTTCTCTGAAATATTCAGAGTGCTTTTGCAATGCAATATAATATAACAAATTACCAGATAATTTCATGGCTTGTCCACATGAACTTAAAAAGATAGCCTACATTTTAGCATGTGTCTCCATTCCTGTTTAAATATACTGTTGTGTTTAAATCCCTACTGCCTAAACATGAAGTAGAAAATACCCTGGCCTGGTTGAAACCCCAATAAAATCAATGCAGTTGTGTCCGCTTAAACCTGGACAGGTGGCAGCCCAAGCTGTATCTCCCTACTGCTCCTCAATGACCACAGAGTATTTATTTGCTGCTGAGGAAATATGTAGGTGCCTTTTTCATCTCTCATCGGTCCTAGGGGAGTATGCATCTTCTCTTATCTTCTATTACATTTGGGAATCCCTCCATTCTCTCTTCCATTAATGTATCTCCGAACTCTTTATTTTTGTTAATTCCATGAAAGGGCTCATTTTCATCTGAAAAACCGAATTTCAGCGGTAACATCTGTTAAGGATGACCCTGAAGAAAACAAACTGTGAAGATGGTGTTGAGTGCCCAGAGTGCTGGGATACACCTCGTTTTCTCATGTTTCTTCGTCTTCCATACGGAAAATGTGAAAAATCTGTTGTCAACAGAAATAGGCAACCACTTTTATGGACCAACACAATGATCTTCTCATTTCTAAAAGCTTAGGTTCTGGAATAACCTTCTGTGCTTACCTTTCTCTCCACGTTTTTTCTTAGTCCTGTCAATATGGTCCTTGAGCTGGATGCGAACCTGCCTTTCATTAGGCTGGTCTCGAATGAATGGATGCTTCATCAACTGTTCGGTGGTTGGCCTCTGGCCATGATTCTTTACCAGGCAGCTTTCAATGAAGGACTGGAACTTTTTTGACCTACCCAAATTGGATAATTTGGGGGGAGGGAAGAAAACATGCAGATAAAGGTATAGGTAACAAGATGAAGGCAATGTTTGTTTAGACAGTGGTATAGCTACGTAAGCTTAGACCCTGGATTTAACAGTCTTATCAAGGGTCCCCTTTAGATGTTTTACTTCAGGGCACATAAATGGTTCAGAGGACACATTGGAATCATTAAGAATTGAAATCACGGTGAGGTGAATTTAGATAATCTAATTGCACATAACTGCATACTAAGGATTCAGGGCAAATCTCTCGCCATCTACACTTTCAAGTTTTATCGTTTCCCACAGAAGCTAGTATTCACACAGGCATACTGCCTCTGGATTGGGGGTTGCATGGAACGATTGTGACCAGAAACCATATCAACCATCTCAAGCCCTGCAATTGGCAGGTGAGGCCTTGTCAGCAGCTCCCAGCTGCTGCACTACCTGGTTGCCATTGACCTGTGATTGGGCCTTCTCAGTGGTGGGTCCTCACTTGTGGTAATGCCCTCCCTGGTGGGGTTCATCTGTCTCCTTCTTTATTGGCTTTCAAGAGGTATTTTAAAACTTTCCAATTAACCCAGGTATTTGATGGTAGGAAGATACTGTTCCTGAAATAATTGTGCAAAAGAATATGATTGTTTTAAACTGTTTATAGAATTTTTCTGATGACATTGCTTTAAGTTTGTGTTTATTGCCCTGGGTTCCTTGGAGAGGGAAAGGGGATATAAACTGAATTATTATTAATAATACTAATACTTGTATAACAATAATGAATATACTTGTCTTCCGCAAATAAAATTTCAGATCTCTCTCTCAGTAAAATCAGTTACTTTTTGGAATAGTTATTTCTTAGAATACTTTTAGGCTGTTGTTCTCATTCTTTCCCCTGAAAACATGCAAACTCTACCCAACCAAATCCTACGAAATTTTTAGAATTCATTGCTCAGCATCTTATTCTTTTATCAAACATTCTGAGAATCAATTTTACCCTGTTATAAAACATAAATGACTACTGGGGATTCACAATAAAGGAAGATTCTGATGGACTACGATGCAGCATGCAGTTTTGGTAAACAAGAATATTAGCTTAAATTAATGCTTCAAACTGGCAGATATGACCCAAACTGTACTGCAGGATGAAACAATGTGTTATCTTCTAAAGCTGTCAGATTTACAGTTCCTGCTTATCTAAATACACTCATTAGGATAAGAAAGAAAGTACTTCTGAATTCAGTAACAGATTAAACAAGCAATGAGGAAGTGCCCACTCCTCACTGAAAAGACCAGTTTTGCTGGCACACTCCTCAGGGGGAAAAGAACAGACAGATTTTAATCGACAGGTTGGTACACATGTGTGTTGGATGCCTGCACTAATGAGCATCTACCTGCATGTGTGAATGGGTCGCCAGAGATGTACACACCAAAGAGCAGAGCTTACTCCTCACATTACCTGAAGGCAGTTGACAAATTACCGTATTTTTCCATGTATACAATGATGCTTTTTGCTTTAAAAAAAATAGGCAAAAATTGGGTGTCGTCTTATACACAGATATTGAATGCAGAGGGGGACGTGCAATTAATGGCAGCAGCAAGCAGGAGATTGGCAGCGGCGATTGGGCGGGTGATTGGTGGCTGCAGCAAGGCCTGCTGGCGATTGGCTGTGACAGGCAACTGGCAGCTGCGGCAAGTGGGCAGGTGGGCTGTTGGTGGCATCAAGTGGGCAGACAATTGGCGGCTACGGCAAGGTGTGCGATCGGCAGCGGCTGTGGCAAGCGATCGGCAGTGGTGGGCAGGCAGGTGAGCGATTGGCGGAAGTGACTTCCCCCACCCTCCCAAAAGCTAAACAACTTAATTTCTTAATTTTGGGTTAAAAAAAATAGGGGTCATCTTATACATGGGGGCGTCTTATACATGGAAAAATATGGTAAGCTGCCAATATTCATGTAGAGAAATGGAGATGCTCATGTATTTGAGAAACAAATGAAAGCTTAAATTCTCTAGTCAATCACCTGCATTGGCTGCCATATATGGGTTCATCTGGGTGAAAGGACGGGGTGCTAATGTAATGATGTCATATCTCAGGTGTTTGAAAAACAAGTGATTTATTATGGCATTTCCTGTTCCCCCCAAACAATACAAAAATATTCCAACAGCTGCTTTCTGCAGCACTGTATTACTAGGGACACGTTGGTGTGGGGTGCATGGGTAGTGAGAGATGCAATTCAATGGTACTCAAGGATATTCACTTAATACATGGTTAGGGCTTTAAATGAGTCTTAAATGAACTGACCAGGGCAACTGTAATGTTTTCCACTGTAATGTGTTATGTGTTAAATCCTGCTACAATCTATGGAAGTCAGGCGGGATTTATGAGCAGGTTCTGGCCTTTCTCCAAGGCCTATGCTTAAACTGAATTGCAAAAGTCTACAAATTTTGGGTGGTGATCACCTCCCAACTTTTCATCTACCACTACATTTTGGAAGTAGGAGGCTGACCTTAATCCATAACACTGTTTCCTCAATAGAAAGTAACCCTGCACTAAACTTAAGGATTGCCTGTCACTTTTTTTACTGCATTTCTCTAAGCAGTATTTAAAGATAATGTTAAACAGGTTTAAAGGCGCCTCAATGACCACTTGTGTTTTTCAACTTCCTGGACGTAGGGCAGTCAAACTCCTCTGTAGCCAGGCTACTTTTCTCACAATGTCTATATCATTAGTACCTAATGCTCCATTAAACTTTATGACAACTGAGAACCTACAATATTTCTCCCTTAATTTGTCTGTGCACACACCATATATTTAAAGTGCATTTAAAGGGCATGACTTCCTCCAAGGAATTCTGGGAACTATAGGTTGTTGAGGATCCAGGGAACTGTAGCGGTAAACAACAGTTCCCAGGATTTTGGGGTGAAGTCATCTGCTTTAAATGTATGGTATGGTATGTAGACAGCCCTAAATTACCAAGATGGTAAACCTGTGATTTATAGGTGGCAAACAGATATTCACACACAAATGAGCAAGAAAATCCTTTGTTCAAACGATCTGGACCTCCTAAGAAAGAAAGAGAGAAGATCTGACCAATGTTTAAGTCACAATATTTGTTTCTGTAATTATACATAATGCTCATTCTTTCCTTTCTGCTAGATGCCTGAGTTTAAACAATATTGCTGTGTTTCACAATGGGAGTTTTACTAGACCTATCAGATTATGATCATCCCCTTTTAGTCAGTAGATGGCTCTCTTTATCCTAAAAACTTTAGGTACTCCTGTGGCCAGAGGCATTCTTTACCCTGAGGGATTCTTTACAATTTTCTTGCCATGCATCCCCAAATACCCCATGAGCTACATTTTTTGGGGGGGGCCTTACTTGTAGGCCTCTTAATCCATGGAAATCATTCAGACAGAAGTTAATGGAGTTTGGAAACTTCAGGCTAAGTGAAACTACTAACCCCTTTGGGTTTGTAAACATAACACTTTTCATTTCCTATTTTAAAAAATATGTAATTCTAAAGGCTAACAAAAACATCCAGGAGATGAAATATATGTCTACTGCATGGCCAACATTTGATGATTCCTGCCTTGCTAACCCTTATCAAAATATTTATACAGGGCGATGTTTAGGTTTATCATGTCCTCCCTAGAAGAGGGCACATGTTGCGGTGTGACCTGGAGACTGACCTCCTGTGTTGTGGGTTGGATTGGTTAGCCACAACACCCAATTGGTAGGTCCCTCGATGTTGGGTTCAATCTGGCGCAGTCTAAACGAATTGAGGGACCTATATATATCCATGCACATGACCCAGAGCTTCCTCTTTCGGCTCGTGAATTCAGAACAAGCTAACAGCGTGTCCTCTGTGCAGCCAAGAGACTTACCTTCAACAGATCATCTTGGTGGTTTCCTTCCATTATTCTTCCCCTTTTCGTTAATGCTTTCTTTATTGTTCCCCTTTTGAGTTCTCCTCTCCCTCCCCCCTTCTCCTTCCCTTCTTTCTAGCGGGGCTTTGCCCCACAGGGGCTCCAGCCCCTGAGCGCTCCCGGTTGCGGAGCTTGCCGCTGCCCATTGATCTCTGCCCACTCGGCTCCCCTTGCAGTGGCTGGTGTCCCTGTAATTTGGCTGTGGCTGCAGCTTTGGGGTTTTTTATCTAACACAACTTTGGGCAATTTGCGATTGTCGCTCTCCGGGTGCTTTCGTTCAGCGCTTTGAGTAGTTTCGCTGCATTGAGAGTTCCCTCTCAGTTTCAATACTGATTTCTGTGTGCTCCTTTTGAGTAAAGGCTGGTTGGGTATTGTCTAAGGGCAGTCAAGCGATCCAGCGTAAGTTGAGGGGTCGAACCTGAACGCAGTGACTGAGACGGACCTCTAATCACCCTCTTAGAAGGGACAGCAGGACTGGGATTCCTTTTAATAGGCATCTCGATCCCTTCCTTACCGGGTGGGGGGTATTAAATAAACGTTCACACAATACCAATGGGACCCAGGTCGACTAAGATGGCACCCCCACCAAAACAAAATGGCGCTCACGCCAAAACTAGGCAGGGATGAACCTCTCCTTGCAAAACTTTTATTCCGCAAGTACAAATCTACTGCACAAATGGGATGACAGTGCTGGATACAAACAGGAGGACTAAGACTTTGAAGCCCTACTTACTATGTGAACATTTAAAGAGTGTATCAGAAAGAAGAAAAGAGGGTATGTCTTAAATTCAAAGGGCACTGTGGGAGAAACAGGGAAGGGATTCGCCTGCACTCTGGGGAAAAACAACCATAATGATAAACAGTTCCTAATGATTCAAAAATGTAGATACCATTAGAACATCAAGAGACAATCTATTGCTATTTGACTACAAACATGACAGACCAAAGCTGTCCAAGAGACACAATTTTAGCTTGTATAATCTGTTTGCATAAAACAAACATTTTGTGCAAAATCTGCAGGGCCCAAGCATGCACAGCTCAGTCTGTTTTAATCACCATTTTTACAAGATACTTTTATAAGGTATTTATTTTTCAGTAAATACCAGTTGGTTATGAACTGACTGCTTGTTAATGTTTAAGGGATGTAAAAATTGTATGGATATAGCTGTGCAGTAGCTGATGGCGAACCCCAGCTGCCACCAAGCTGGATTTTAAACATTCTTGTGTACTGCATGTGATTAATAGCTTCTGCTTTACTCATGCTTTCCTATCTATAATAGATATATTCCTGAGTGCACAGAGGGAAAAATTAACTACAGACACCAATTTGCCAAACGTTCAGCTGCAAAATTATAATGCGACAGACAAATTATTGTTATAGACTCAAATAAAGGGAAGAAATTCAATACTTCATAGGACAGTAGGTATATATATCTGTTACAAAACCAGGCTGATCCTAGCCCATTGTGTTAGCAAAAAAAAGAACACTGGGTCACAGAGCTCACTCATGGCATATATATATATATATATATATATATATATATATATATATAGAACTGTAGTTTATTAACGGTGCTGGGAATTGTAGCTCTGTGAGGCATAAACTCCAGCCCCAGGATTATTTGAGTGTGTGCATGCGTGCATATGCTTTAAATGGACTGTGTTCATGCAGCCTTCATCATAGGGTGGCTGTTAAGATTTTAAAGAAGAGGAAATGATGAAAGCTACCTTGGGCTTCTTGGAATAAAAGTGGAACGATGATGTTGATGACATGTGCATGCATGGAAGAATGGGGAATGGAGAGTCCGCATACTGCAAGGACCCTGGGGAGCACTGTGGATGTGTGCATGGATACATGCTGCAGCTCCCCACCCAAACAATTACAGACTCCCTGAGCAACAATGTACTACAAAGAGTGAAACTAGGCTTTATTTCATGTGGGATAATGACCCTGTTCGGCATCCCCCATGTCTGTTGGTGTACACACAGATACAAACTGGGAGCATCAATAGTGCCCTTCTGGAGGTTTCACCCGGGATAGAAACCCTGGCTAGCTGCCTGCCCCCCCCCCCCCAGTAGCTACGACTCTGCCTTAATAGACCCTTAGTCACAGTTCCATCATTTGATTTCCTTCTGATTTCACCCCACCCTGTCAATCATGTATCTGCAATTCGGGATGACAGCTGGTGCATCTGATGATCAGAACTTAAGCCACAATAAATGTGTTAAGAGTTGTATCAGATGAAGTCTTCTCATTCGCACAAGGACTTCCACTTGTGCAATGGCACTTCCCATCCATCGTCCCACCCTGTGAACTCCATCCCCAAATCTTTTATGGGGAATGCCCCAAGCCTCTGGAGCAGGTTTTGGGGTACAGGTGGTAATAGCAGGGGGAGGTGAAATTCCATTGCACAAGCAAAAATCCTTGCACTAACAGGATTACTTCACTGGATACAACCCTTGGTCTTTAAGATGCCATAAAACACTGTCGTTTTTACTACAAAAGAGACTAACAAGGCTTTCCCCCTGGAAATCAAGGAGTGCAGGGCTTGATTAAATCATGTATTGACAGCTGATATTAAAAAAGGGAAAGAGCCCAGATTCAAGGGGGAAAATGCAGTGGTGCCCCGCAAGACGAATGCCTCGCAAGACGAAAAACCCGCTAGACGAAAGGGTTTTCCGTTTTTCGATGTGCTTCGCAGGATGAATTTCCCTATGGGCTTGATTCGCAAGACGAAAATGTCTTGCGAGTCTTGAGATTTTTTTCGCTCCCCCCCCTTTTTCTAAGCCGCTAAGCCGCTAATAGCCTTTTAGCCGCTAAGCCGCTAAGCCTCTAATAGCCGCTAAACCGCTAATAGCGCTAATCCGCTAAGCCGCTAATAGGGTTGCTTCGCAAGACGAAAAAACCGCTAGACGAAGAGACTCGCGGAACGGATTAATTTCGTCTTGTGAGGCACCACTGTGCTTGCAAAGCGTTACGAGATCCTTGAACGAAAGCCACCCCTAATAGCATGCAACCCACTTGCTGAGCCTTACTAAGAACTGATTCACAAGAAAACAACTACGGCGAGAATAAAGGAATAAAAATTGTTCCACAGCACATTGAGGAAATGCTAGCACTTAATGAAACGAAATCACTGTTTCGCCTTGATTATAGGCTGAGTGCGAGTTATAAAACAATCCGCTGCTTTTAAGCACATTAAAGCCATTTGAAAGCAGGTGCAGAGATGCAAAGACAAGAACTGAGTGGAGCGTTTTTCTCCTTGGCGTTCCCTCTGCTCCCACCCCCCACCCCCCGTTTGCAGCAGCAGGTGAGACTCCAAATCCTCCACTACTTATCAGTGGATTTCACTGGCTTAACTTCTTCATCTTCAGCCCCCAAGGGGTTTTGCGGCCAACATATCATTTTTCTCCATATTTAACAAGAGATCTCCATCTACAGTGCTTTAGAGTCAGACACCCTCACATGCTATAGGCAGGCTGGTCTAAACCCACTTAAGACCACTTCTCCTTGGACTCTGGAACCACAGAGTCCAGAAGGGAACTGCTGATCTCTCGGACTCTGAACAAACAGAGTTTAAACACTGCTTTCCTCTGTGAATGTAAGCCTTGCTAAAAACCAGAAGGCTGACAGATGGCAGGATCCTTCGCATGCTCTGCTTTCACTGATGTAGAAGGGGAGGCTCACCACCCAACACTTAATCACACGGTTCCCATTGTTCTTCCATCCCAGAGCTCTCTCTCAGAGCCAAAATAGACATGACACTGAGCATATGATTGGCCATGAGTACTTTGCTTTTATCTACTAAAATAGCAGTTGGAGTGGGGTGGGATGCTCATCCAGACTGGGATCAAGGTGGGGGGGGGGAGGAAAAGGAGGTCTCTTTGGTCTTACTAAAGTTTTTTGTTTAGTTCTTTCTGAGGAGTATTTGTATATTCTAATATATGCACAAGGATTCCAAATGTTTTTGAAGATAATGTGATGACCTTTTCCCTTTCTGCTGATGTTCTAATGCTATTAGTTTTGCCTTTATTATATTGTATAAATTGTTTCAATAGCATTACACTATCTAAATCTTCATTGCTGTTATCTGTAGCGTCCTTGAAGATGGAATCTGATGTGAAACTTGTTGGATTAATACAGTCTTTGTTGTTCTGTACCCTTAGGATTTCATCTTCCCCAGTCTTTGTTCTTCTGAAAAGTACTGGCCTAGCTCAGGGACAGGGAACCTTTGACCTTTCCAGATGATGCTGCCCTCCAACACCCATCAGCACCAGCCAACAGGCCAATGATGATGGGATTTGTAGTATTTGTAGACTACAAATCCCATCATCCCTGACCTGTTGGCTGGTGCTGATGGGCTATAGTTTTCCCACCCCTAACACATAGAATTCGGCCCATACCTTTGATGAGCAAATGATTACAATTTGTAAAGCCTGTCATCCCCACCAAAGTTGTCCAATTTCTGCACACACAATTTACCATCCGTTTTTAATAAGGACAAAATCACACCTCATTTCTTGCAGAGGTGGGCTTTGTCTTGTTTTTGCAGTGCCCGGAACATAAATAAAATACAATGGCTCCTTCCAGCATGCAAATCAAGCTCATATGTGGAGAGCGGTAGGCGGGCACACTCACCATTTCTTTGATTTCAACCTGGGGGCTGGATTCCGAGGAATGAGGAATAAAGCTCTCATGGGATGCATGTCACAAAGGGCTGGGAAAAAACCCCCAAAATAGAAGGCATCAGGTACAGTACAAAACATAATACAGTACATAGAACATTCTACCAAAGACATTCAGTGCTTTATTGAAATCCTTTTGGTGTTCTCTCTACAACCACATCAGGCACAGGAAGCTGAACCTGTTGAGTTTGTCAATGGGCTTTAACGCCTGCTCTGCTCTCCCAGTGAGAACACAGTGCTATGCGTGACTCCTGCTAAGAGCTGCAGGCTTAACCTTACAGCACAGTTTCTCTTTCAGCCATGTTCCAGAATGAATTTTATTTTCTCCCACAGAACCCGTTGTACTTTGCTGAGAACTTGCAACCGGACAACCCCACCCCTCTGTTTTCTCTTTCCCCACCAGGCATTCCATTTCTTGGAACCAAGCTTAAGTGTGAAGGCATCTCGGGCTTTTATTTCTTGTGATATTATACCGTATTTTTCGCTCTATAAGACGCACCAGACCACAGGTTTTTGGAGGAGGAAAACAAGAAAAAAAATATTCTGAATCTCAGAAGCCAGAACAGCAAGAGGGATAGCTGCGCAGTGAAAGCAGCAATCCCTCTTGCTGTTCTGGCTTCTGGGATAGCTGCGCAGCCTGCATTCGCTCCATAAGACGCGCACACATTTCCCCATACTTTTTAGGAGGGAAAAAGTGAGTCTTATACAGCAAAAAATACAGTGTGTGTGTGTGTATACATACATACATACATATATATATATATATATATATATATATACACACAGTATATATATATATATATATATATATATATACACACACAGTATATACAGTATATATATACATACAGTGTGAATATATATATATGCCTGCCTTTCTCCCAAAGGAGCTCAGGATGGCAAACAGTTCTGTGATTAAATAAAATAAAACATTTAAAATAGGTTAGAAACATCTAAAAACAAAAAAGCATTTTAAACAAATTTAAAGCCATATTAAATAAATAAATAAAGCGAATACTTTGAAAAATACTTAGAATCATAGAGTTGGGAGGGACCCTGAAGGGTCCTATGAATCCTATCCTATGAATTCCATATCTATCTCATTTCAACGCTCTACTTGGTGATCGCCTATATACAATTTATCACCGCAGGACTGGACATGATGATAGCGCATAATGAACCTTAACAAGCAGCAATCCAAGTTATGCTAAAGTGTGAAATTGGGTTGTACTCACGAGGAGCTCCTTCTGCCATCTCGATGGCTGTTATCCCCAAAGACCACAAATCGCTCTGAAAGAAACAATCACAAAAACACCCTTTAAGAAATGCACATTAGCTGAACCTGTAGCAAATTGGGAACTGTCTGATGGAGCTACTGCTAGGCCAGAACAAGTTCTTGGCTAACTTAATGCTCAAAGTTTGATCTGCATTGTCTAAATTAAGTACCTGATCTCCTAAGCTTAGAAGATTTAGGCCTTTCAGACACCAATTTTTATGTTCTTCCTGCTATTAGAGCTGCAGAGTTATGGGGAGGGCCCCACAGACTGGGAAGGGGGGGTCACAATTGCTATGAAGCTATGTAATCCAATGTGATCCTCTTTCAATAACAAAGGAATAACTCTTTGAAATGTAAAAACCCAAACAGGCTGTCAGTTAATCTTCCTGCAAAGGCAAAAGGCAATTACGAGCAGGAAAGGGTTCGAAAAAGAGCAGCCAAAATTATTAAGGATTGGAGCACCTGCCTCATGAGAAAGGCTAATGAATCTGGGGTTCTATTTTATTTCAAAAAAGCATATTCCGCTTTTTAAAAATAATAACAATCCCAAAGCAGGGCATGTGAAACACACACACGTTCAGATGCATATTTTACTTCAGATATACAGAAAGGCAGAGAAAATTGATGTCGAGGAATCTGTACGCAATTATTGAAGAACTGGCCACTAAACAGATGTTGGCCCAGTCCAGACATAATGTTCTTGGTCTAATAAAGCCTGTTTTTATTATACTGAGAATGAGTGTTTGGGACTACACCCCAACTCCTCTGCTCCTTCCTCCCCTCTCTCTTGCACCATAATTTAATATTTCCAGGGCTTCTTAAACCACACTGTCCCATTAATCCCAACCAGGAAACTTAAGCTTTAAATCTTGAACTATAAACCGGGATACGAATCCTCCTGGCTTCATAATAGTTTCACCGTCTGGATGTAAATGGAAAGTTTGGTTTAAGAAAGCCCAGAACTGTTGAATTATAAGCACACAAGAGAAGGAAAGAGGAAATGCGTGGGACGCACTCTAACCAATCATGGCAGAAAGGTTACCAATGTGGCACCCGCCAGAACCGCCTATGGTGCTCACAAAATATCTCAGTATATGTCTCCTCAAAAATCCACAATGCACTAAAGACTGTTTGGGTGGAGACTTCCGGGTTGGCACCTCCGGCAATGGCGGAGCTCCTCCTATCGGGAGGAACTAGCTCCGCGAAAACCAGGGTCTGACCGCCACGGCAAAGGCGGAGACCCACTGAAATCACAAGCGGGAGAAGCTTGTGAACTTGGGATTCGGCTGGCATCTTTGCGCCTCCCCTACTCGCGGGGAAACCCGGTTTCGGGGATCCGGAGCGACGTGGGGTGAATGGCGCGGTGCTTCGAATTGACTGCTTTTTTCGCGGAGTGAAGCCGCATTGCTGTTGCCGGAGAGCGCTGACTTTTTCCTGTGGACAATTGGACTTTAAACAACTACCCGTGAGTAGAACGCAAAATTGGATCTTCAAATAATTTAATTTGGCACCGAAAAGGGGAAGGTTTTAAACAGGAAGTCCGCCTTCCCCTTTTTTGTAAATAGATTTAAGCAAAGCCGTTATAAGCTAAAGTCTTTGGAAGCTGTGGAAGCTTTTGGCAAAGGATTGAATTTTCATCGGTTAAAGTTACAAAAACCCCCCTGGAAGCAGGAGGGGGGGGGGGATTTTGGACTTAGCAAGCCTGCAGGAGGGAGTGAAAAATCAAATTATCACTGCTCCGAACCTGGAAAAGGGCTGCCAGAAAAAGGGAATTTTTGGGAGAGTTCATTGACTGTGAACAAAACATTTTTGACAACTAGTTATATAAGAGGAAGATACTGTTTCCATTGTCCTCTTCTGCGTTTAAAAAAGAGGAAAAGTAACTGGAAAGTGAAACTATTTTTATGGTCTGAATTGTGCTTGAAAGGATTGATACAAGTGGAGACTGTTTCCCTCTAGAGGGAGTTTTTGAAACTGTCACAGGACTGCACCAGCTGTATGATAAGTAAGTGTGAGAACTAGAGTTTGACCTTGGACCACTCAACATGTTGATAGGAGAAACCATTGTGACGGTATTATGTAAGATAAGCTATTCGCTGGAACAGCTCCATAAGAAGATAGATGACACTTCTTTTAAAATTGACAATTTGGACCAAAAAGTAACTAATTGGAGTCAAAAAGTGAGCATCAATACAGGAACAATTCAGGACAAGAAATTACTTTGGTTGGACAGATTGCGGAGGAGAAATAGAAAGCTGTGGTGGCTGAGCCTAAAGTAATACAAGTGGGATTTTCAGCCATACAGAAGCAAATTGAGGACTACAAATTGAGGCCTTATACGACTGAATCTAGAAAAAGCCAGATTTTGAAGATTGGATCCCGGCCTGGACGGAAGAAGGAAAGTTGGAAAGATCCTTCTATGCAGGGATTAACTGACTTTTGGGACATGGACTTGGGTTTGGAGGAGAATGGAGTTTTGGGGGCCTTGGGACTTGGAGGGATATTGACACATGCCATGAAACATCTTATAGATCTCAGCTTTAACTATGGAAATTTGGCTGACCTGTCCGGAAGGAATAAAAGTATTGCTAGGTTGGAGTTTTCTCGAGATTTGCTTTTTGGCACTAAAGAATATGAAGAAGACCTGCAGAAGGGACCTGGAAAAGACTTAAGAGCCTCGGACATAAGATCTCCAGGTTGATGGACTATATGGATTTGACGGAAAGGACTGGCAGAATCCAAAACCAGGGAGAGGAGATGGTGGATGAAGATTAGAGATTTTAAAGTTTATATATAGAAATGTTGCAAAATTAATGAATGATAGAAAAATGGTGGAAAGAAATTTTATGGCTTTAGTAGAAATGTTATAAGGAGTTAAGGATATATGAGTATTTAGTTTATAATGATAAAAAATATGTTAAGATATTTACAATAAGACAGAAAATAGAGAAAGATGGAAAGGGTTTGCTGAAACAATTAATAGAAGTGGAATACAAAAAGGGAGGTGAGAGGAAGTAGAGGAAACAAGGGAATGAAAAATAGAGTATGGAAAGGGTGTGATTTATGTTTTTAAATGGTTATTGTTTTGTTGTGTTTAGGGTTAGGGTTTTGTTTAGTTTAGTTCAATGTGATTAGGTTGTGTTTTGTATTGTTATATATTGTATTGTATTGTTCTTTTTCCCCCTTTCTTTGTTCTTTCTCCTTTGTTTCTTTTCTTTTCCTTTTCTGTAATTTTTAAAAGTAATAAATATTATTTTTTTAAAAAAATAAAGACTGTTTGTGCTTCCTGCTCAGTTCCTGACTAGTTTGGCTTATCCTACATTGAACATGCCCCCTCAGACATGCCCATATTTAAATGGATGCCAGGAATGGACACCCAACCTCCTTTCTGTTCTGAACACAGGAGAGATAAGGAGAGCTTCTCTCTGTGAGTGAGTAATGTGGTGACTGATGCTAAGTGGCTTTTTTCCTACTGATTTTTTTTTGGGGGGGGGATGATTGCCTACACCTTTTTCGTGGTTCTGTCTCTTTTTCTGCTCTTCCGGACGTGGCAGCCATTTTGTGTTACACTGTGGCCCCCAGAGCCCCCATTTCGTGACGGACAAACCACATCACTCTCTCAAAATTCTATATGTGTCCGCTGGCCCCCTGAAATATACTCGGAGTCAAGAGTGGATTTCATGCTCTTTATTCAGCTCATAGTGGTGAGGAGGAATGGAAGTTCCCCCAGAATGTCTGCTTTATATACATTATTTACATAATGGCCCCCACGTGTTTGGCTAATTCCGGGATTCTCCTGTAGGCCAATCAGGTTGCGGATTCACTTCCACCTGGAGCTGGATTGGGTGGCTCCTGTGGACCAACCAGACTGCTGCATTCAGGATCCTATTGTTCTAGGACCAATCAGACTGCTACATTTTGGATCCTATTCAATTCAATACATAACACCCCCCAAAAAGGTGCAGATCCCTGGATTATTACTTCTGAACTGGTTAACACAATCTCTAAGTAAATGAGAAATAAAAACTAATGCTAAATGTATTGAGACTATAAGCAACCGAAAAAGTCTCCCTTTCGGTGTAGTTCTTTTCTCTTTATTTCTTTTCTGGCTAATCTGTCATAGGAACATAGGAAGCTCCTTTATGGTGCCAGACCATTGGGCCATTAGCTCCGTGTTGTTGACATTGATTGGCAGCGGCTCACCAGGATTTCGCAGGGGTCTTTCCCAGCCCTACCTAGAGATGCCAGGGATTGACAGCGAACGCTCTCTTTTGTAACTGGCTTTTCTAACTGCTCTTAACAGACTTTAACTGCCTTGGAACGCTCCTGTCAATTGCAAGAAGTTCACTGCCAATGCTAGGGCATTACACATCCACCCCAAGTCATTTTTCGATGAGAAATTAAACGACTGACGTTTTTAAGATAACTGCAGTCAAGGATGGTGTGGTGCAAAAAATGAAATATCAAGAACTGGAATTTCTTAGTATTTAAAGAATTGCCATAAGCTAGGCAGTTTGCTAGACTACAAAATGAGAGGGCAGAACTCTTATTTAGATAAATAAGCCTGAAGCGTAGGCATTTAAAAGAATGGAAGATAGTCCAACATTTCTAGATAATCAGCTGAAGAAAAGTCTCAGCTGAAAGTGTAAAAATATTTTTTAAGTACTTCCAACTGTTGTCAAATATACTTAGTAGGCTATGTCCTACAGAATCTATTTTTTACTAGATTTTGACAAAATTCCACCAGGTGCCAATCACAAATCCTGAAATGGGATTTGTTGTTGTTTAGTCGTGTCCGACTCTTTGTGACCCCATGGACCAGAGCACGCCAGGCACTCCTGTCTTCCACTGCCTCCCGCAGTTTGGTCAAACTCATGCTGGTAGCTTCGAGAACACTATCCAACCATCTCGTCCTCTGTCGTCCCCTTCTCCTTGTGCCCGCCATCTTTCCCAACATCAGGGTCTTTTCCAGGGAGTCTTCTCTTCTCATGAGGTGGCCAAAGTATTGGAGCCTCAGCTTCAGGATCTGTCCTTCCAGTGAGCACTCAGGGCTGATTTCCTTCAGAATGGATAGGTTTGATCTTCTTGCAGTCCATGGGACTTTCAAGAGTCTCCTCCAGCACCATAATTCTAAAGCATCAATTCTTCGGCGATCAGCCTTCTTTATGGTCCAGCTCTCACTTCCATACATCACTACTGGGAAAACCATAGCTTTTACTATACGGACCTTTGTTGGCAAAGTGATGTCTCTACTTTTTAAGATGCTGTCTAGGTTTTTGACTACAGGTTTGGTAGTCACCCTAAAAGCAGAGAACGGCTGGAACTCAGTGGTAGAGCACCTGCTTTGCATGGAGAAGGTCACCGGTTCAATCCATAGCATCTCCAGCTAAGACAGGGAATATCCTCTGTCTGAAACGGTGGAGAACTCTGCTGCCAGTCAGTGTAGACAATACCACGCTAGATGGCCCAACAGTCTGACACTTCCCTATGTTCCTAAGTCACACAACGCGGATCAATAATCACGTCCCGCATTTGACAAAACAACACAAGAAACAATTAGGTTTCCAGTTGGCTTTTAACAGTTAGGATTACATGGTAATTAAGGTTTAAAGAGAACGAGGCAGAAGTTTTCTCTTAAAAATAGGGTTAACACATCTGCATTATCTTTTTTCCCTGCCAAGAAGAAATAAACTGCTATCTTCTTTTGCTTCTGAATAAATTTAGAAGCTTTCTGAAAAGATAAGTAAGTAATGGCAGACAGAAGAGAAAAACAAAACTATTACAAAGCGGCTTTTGTATATCTCCTCCATCACATGGAGTGTTTTTGCGTGGTATTAACTGTATTATTCGGCAGATTATGAAGCCAGCTCTGTTTGGCTAAAGAAACCAGAAGCATTTCTGTCCAGTATGTGTAGACTTTGGAATTTCCTCTTTGTAGCCAGTCATCAGAGGTTTTGTGTTTATTATCTTAAGCCAAAGTATGACAGGATCCAATCTGTATACCTTTTTTGATGACAATTTACTTTGTTTGAAAAAGAAGGATGGCAGTTGCATTAATATGAAGCAGTTGCATTAATTGTATTGACTATTATGCCCAATAAGTTATATCTCAAGTGTATCTTACGATAACAAATTATGAAAACTACCTAAAATTAAACATCTACATATATGAAGCTTATTTGAACATTAGGGACAAAAGGACCATACTGACCTCATCCTGTGTTAACAAATTCTAACATGCATCAAGTGCCATATTTCCACCAAGAAAGAAATGGTAGGTTTCTCAAATCCAGCCACAAACTTAATAGAGTTTTGGCTGGCATCAAGTGATGGAGTCACAAGAAGACCCACAATTGATACCCAATGAAGTAAGTCTCCCCACAATTCCCGTACTATGGTTTATTTTGCCAATATGAAAATCATAATTATGGGAATCATTTGCACCTTCCGATGACATGCCCTTGGAGCCGGGTGGCCACTGCCTCAACTATTATCCCCCAAACTGGCAAAGCTGAAACAGTCCTATAGTTGTTACGCTCTTCTGGATCCAAGGAAATGCTTTGTTTCAAACAAGGGTCAGAACACTACGTCTTTCAACCAGGCAGGCATCAGCACTTCCTGCTTTGATGCACTGGTGCATTTACGGCAGCTTGTTAATCAAATTAGCTGGGCTAGATATGTTAATATAAGGCAAAAGGACCAGGAGTTTAATGTCAACCCTGCTCCAGCCAAGATGAGCTCTAAAATGAGCTTCTCCAAGCTATGCTTGATCATATTCAGCCTGAGTTTCTCTCTATCTGCATGCAAGTCATTTTTCTTGCAGCTTATCTCATGGGAAACTTGTTCAGCTGCTTGGCGAGAGGGCACCTAGAGGGAGGGATGGGTGAATCTATCAGTTTCAGAGTGTCTCCGTTTTTCATTTTTCCAATCCAAAGTCCAGTTCTGCACATTACCATGTCAGCTTGCAATTTTTTTAGAAAATAAAAGTCCTCCTAAATATCCATCAGCATTCTTGTGCACGTCTTTCATAATATACACATCTGTATGCAATTTTGCATAAAATACTCATTTTTTGCAAAGTGGTTTCCCTTAATGTAATGCCTTTTATTGTATGTTATTTTTCACTTATATATGCATTTTTATGCACACTTTAACCAAGTACAGTGGTGCCTCGCAAGACGAAATTAATCCGTTCCGCGAGTGTCTTCGTCTAGCGGTTTTTTCGTCTTGCGAAGCAACCCTATTAGCGGCTTAGCGGATTAGCGCTATTAGCGGTTTAGCAGCTATTAAAGGCTTAGCGGCTTAGCTGCTAAAAGGCTATTAGCGGCTTAGCGGCTTAGAAAAAGGGGGGGGGAAGCGGAAAAAAAATCTCAAGACTCGCAAGACATTTTCGTCTTGCGAAGCAAGCCCATAGGGAAATTCGTCCTGCGAAGCAACTCAAAAACGGAAAACCCTTTCGTCTAGCGGGTTTTCCGTCTTGCGAGGCATTCGTCTTGCGGGGCACCACTGTACATGCATTTTTTGCGGATGTTAATTGGCTGGAAAACTACACTGCAAAATTCAGAGAAGTGTAAATGTAAAAGGACGGCTGTGCTGCAATCAAAGTATTGTTACGTGGGTTTGCCTTTAAATGTGAACTGAAACAAATTTCTACTGTCCTTACCTGGGAGCAACAGTGTCAAGAAATTGAGACAGGGCTCTTCATCCCACTGGTTAAGTGGCAAAGTGACCAAAAAACCTGTAAACACAGTCAACTCTACTGATTCTAGGATGGGATGTTGAAGCTCTTAAGTGCTTCCAGTTCCCTCCTTCTCAAACACTGGCAAGGCAGGCAAAAGTACACTGCTGTGCTTGAGAAAAGAGGAAATTATTAAACTCACGCTTCTTCTTTTGCTCTCTTCCTCCGTTTCAGCAGTATTGTTGCTTTCCATGAGCCTAAAATTCACACTGTCCATTCCCTATCTATGTATAACCTTTCTCCCTTGCTTCTCCCTATCACTGAAGCTCTGCCTTCTGGTACCCATCTGGCTCCTTCTGTTGGTCTATTTTAAATGTCTGATAAAAAACCTCAGCTCAGCCTGGTATTCTGAAACAGAACTCCTGGCTGGTGATTTCCCTCCATTCCTCTTCCCTTGTTTATCTAGCTACTTACATAGATCGTAAGCCTAAAGGCAAGGCCTGCATCTCCTGCCCCTCCCCTTCTTCTTCTTCTTCTTTAAACACTATGCTCACACCGTATTCTGGAAGTAATAATTATTTTTAAAAGGGCCTGGGAAAAGGTGTCTAGCCCTGCACTGCTGGCTCGGGTCCAGAAGGATCTGGCACGATGCCTGAAATCCAGAATTTTAATGACAATGACAAATCCCTAATGAATATCAAGTTCACTTTCCAGTGACTGACTGCCTTATGGACTGCTCATCTCTCCAGATTTTTTTCAGAATAGAAAATTTAACAAGGAATCAATCTGGCGCTGGCAAAGCAGTCTGCCTTCACCGACAAGCTTTTGACAGGCTTCACTCACTCAGAAAACTGCCTCTGCTGTCTGCCTGTAAGTGAACAAGTTTATGAGAGGGTGATTTCAACCAGAGATTTTAGAAGCCAGCTGCTTAGGAAAAGTGGGTGGCCTTTGGCCCTCTTCAATACAGCAGAACCATGGAAATCAGCATTCAATGCACCTGCATATTTTCAATGCATTTTAGCTGCTGATTAAATTGCTCTGCATCCTAACATTACCTTTCCTCCAAACAGCTTGGGGGGGGGCATGCATGGTTGCCCCTCCTTTTTTATTCTCACAACAAGCCTGTAAAGTAGATGGTGACACTTAAGTTCTGTAACCTGAGGCGTATGTAACCTGAAGCGTATGTAACCCGAGGTACCACTGTAGTTTTAGGGTGCCTTGTCTGACGTTTGAAACCTACCTTGAGAATCATTTGATCAAAAAGAGGGGTGTAAATCTTCAAATTAAATACATACAATATTGTTTAAATGCATGGATAATGTCACGCGTAGTTTGGCCCTGAAATGTTGCACTTCTCTGAACTGACCATTAATTGAACTTGCACACTGTGTTTTCATTAGGAACGTTTTCTCAGGATTGGCTGAGTGAGATTCAAACCAGGATTCCTTGGCTTGTGTGTTGATGCCCTTTGTGGCAAGGAGCAAGAATGGGCAGCATGGTCCTTTTGAGTCCAAGCATGCTGCATCCCACCCAGGTAGACCTTGACTTTTTATAAATGCTTCTGGGTTAAGCCTGGGCCTTTGCTTGGATCAACAACCAGATTCTAGCCTTGGTTACATAGCTCTGTCATCTTGCTCCAGGTACCTGCCTGTCACCTAGGTCTGCTCTCTTGCCTATCTTCTCTGCTTTCCAGTCTGCCAGCTTCCTTAACAGCTTTCTTGCCTTCATCCTGGTTCTAACTTCCCTTCAGATAGTCTTCCCTATAATAGCTTCTAGGCTGATCCACCTGTGGAACTTCTTCAGAACTTCCTTCAACTCCAGTCTCAATCCTGCAGGACTGGCACTTCCTCTCCCCCTGCGCAAAACTACTAAGATTCAGCATTAGCAACCAAGGATATATTAGGCAACATCATCGTTTAAGATACCTTGAAGTCGTAAGTGGCATCAGGGTTTTCGTCACAGGCTATAACCTCGGGGGCCATCCAGTATGGAGTTCCGATGAATGTATTTCTTCTGCCAACTGTTCTGTCAAGCTGAGCACTGACTCCGAAATCCACTGGGAATCAAAGCAACGACAACAGGAGAGCTTTAATGAGGCATAAACATGGCTTGATTTATGCGAGGCAATGAAAGGACATACAAGTCATGTTAAATGACAAGAGGATGGTGCCCCCCGCCATGAACTAGGCAAAGTTCATGGGGAGCGCCATTCATTTTGAAGATCAGAGCATTCCCTTCCTTTAAAAAGGACTGGAGCCCAAGGAAATTCAACCCACAGAATGTTCTCCCCTGTATTCAGTGGGTTTTGGACTTAAGTCATTGCGGGCCACTTGCTTGAGAGTTGATCTTCAAGCTGAGATGTCTGACCTTTGTTGTGGGCTCATAAGGGCTCCACATCTATCTTCAGAAGAGCTCATATCTAGAGCTAAGGCTTGGAGTTCTTCTTGGCCCAACACAATCAGGAAAAATGTCCACTCAGACCCTGCTTAGTCCCCAGTGCTGCTCTGAGTGTTCTAATGTTCCTAAGACCAGCAGCCTACAGTAACTAATCACCTTTTAGCCAAATATCTAAACGGTGTCACTTTACTTTTAAGTGATTTTCATGGTGAGCTCTTTCAGCTGTACAGCACAAGTGAGTTGAACTAGACCAGCAAAAGGAATGCTGCTAGCCTCTCCCAATTATTTCCCACTCCTGCTTCTCCCTGGCCACATCCCCTCAAGGACCAGCTGAAACCGAGGTCTCGAGCTCGTTAAACAAGCGGATCTTTGTAGCCAGAGTTGTTTACATGCTGATCCCCTGCCCAAGTCCACATAGTTCCTCGGGGACTTGAAAAGAAGGACGGTTGATTTGCATGGAAATGATTTGCAGGGCTGGAGAGTAGGAAAGTGTTTCTAAGAGAGGCAGGGACAGCTGCGAGGGATTAATAGCCATCTTGAGTGGGGTTAAAAAAAAAAGAAAAAGCTAAACCTTGACCACTGATATCCCTAGCCAGAATCTCTTCATTTTACAAATTCTTAGCAGAAGCTGCCAATTATTTTTTTCCCAGGGTTTACTCTGTGACCGTTAAGAAACTTAAAATAAGGGAAGTCACAGTTTTTAGCTCTCATCGCCTGCTTATGTTTCCACATGGTTCTGCATTCCAAAACGCGATCATGGCATGCAGATTCCTGGACCTTCTTTTCAAATTCCTTACAGGCCAGTGCTTAGCTCTACTTCTTAGAGTAGCTCTTGACTTTGGTATTAACAACCGAGTCCTTCTAAGGTGAGGACCAGCTAAGACTTTTCAGAAAAGCCTGATTCCACGCTTCCCTGCAATTTCCCACTGGTTGGGAGGGGTGGGAATTCTTACCTAGTTTAACTTCTGCGTTTTCTGTCAGCAAAACGTTTTGTCCTTTAATATCTCGATGGATTACTTTATGTTGGTGGAGATGGCTTAAACCCTAGAGGAGCCAAAAAGAGAGAGAAAGATATCATTACATTTCAACTTTCTTTTAGCCATCCATCGACAGCTGGGGTCAAATGCAACCCTACATGACAAGGGAGTGGGGAAATATCACATTAGGGGATGGAGTCGAAGTTGTCCCCCAAAATGCCATTTAGTTATTTGTTACTTTTCATGTCTACAGGTGCTTTGCCAATAACCTTACCTTCTCTCTCTCTCTCTCTCTCTCTCTCTCTCTCTCTCTCTCTCTCTCTTTACAGAGATTTTTAAGCTCCCTTGAATTGGCTGGGAGCAGCTTCAGTCAGCTATCAGTCAGACCACCCTATTTTCCCAGAGTGCATCAGCTGGAATAATGTTGCATCATGACATACCATTGGTTCCAGACAGTGCTTTTTCCCTTAAAAAATGTTCAGGGGTCCTCTCATTTTCCTACTCATATCGAAATACTGCCCCTCAATGAGGCCAAACTTAGATTCAGGAAATGTTTAGGGTATGCATACCCCTGCGTCCCTCCCCGAAAAAGCACTGGTTCCAGATACATTGCTTGCAGGGGAGGCAGAGGGGGGTGGGAGATGGGTAACTGTTTCTAGCTGCACACCAAATCATTTTAAACTTCCATTGTTTCTATGGGGGGAAATGCAACCAAATTTTAGCTATTTTTCAAGGAAGCCACTCATGATCCTAACAACAAACACTTGCTTCTTCTTGCTAGTTTCAGTATCAATAAACTGCAATTCCAGATTCTATGATGTATCGATGAAATAAACGCTCAGGGAAGTGAGGAGAAACCTGCCACAGCCACACAAATTACTACGTAGCTTGAACGCGACCCTAATCTAATCATAGCTCATATTAAAAGCTTGTCTTGAGAGCTAGAAGTAAAATAGCTTGCCTTTGTACCTTTTTATTAGGTCATTAATTCTTCTCATTTTTCGTAGGCTCCATTTTTATTTCACACATCCACGTTGGAGGATTTAAAAAATAATATCCACCTAAATTGCAATTCTAGTAAAGTATGGTTTGCTTTCATGGCTATATACATATCTACTTTAGATTTCACATTAGCATTCATATGTTCAAAATGAAAAAATATTTTCACTGTCTACTTGCAGCATTTATGAGTCGTTTTATTCGTATTTCACCAGGGCTGCATTTTTGAAAAATAGGGATGCAGAAATCTGGCTGTGCTGTTACCTAAGAGGTTTCCCTGTAATTTATTCTCTGGATTCTAGGATTAAATCTGTGCTCTTTAACAGCATGTGAGCCTACGAGGACACCTTATAAAAAAATCAGAACACTGGTCTGTCTAAGCCAGGGGTCAGCAAACTTTTCCAGTAGGGGGGCGGTCCACTGTCCTTCAGACCTTGTGGGGGGCCGGACTATATTTTGAAAAAAAAGAAATGAATGAATTCCTATGCCCCACAAATAACCCAGAGATGCATTTTAAATAAAAGCACACATTCTACTCATGTAAAAACACCAGGCAGGCCCCACAAATAACCCAGAGATGCATTTTAAATAAAAGCACACATTCTACTCATGTAAAAACATGCTGATTCCCGGACCGTCCGCAGGCCGGATTTAGAAGGCAATTGGGCCGCATCTGGCCCCCAGGCATTAGGTTGCCTAACCATGGACTAGAGAACCCTTGTGGTCCCTTCCAACTCTATGATTCTGTGATTCTCCAAGTCTACCTCTGCCTGTTCTGGCTTACAGCAGCTTTGCAAGGTTTCAGTCCGAGACCTTTGCTATTCCCACTTGGGACCTCATATAGCCACACATACACGCCCCTTGAACATGCAACAAATGGCAATTTGGGTTTTCCGCAAAATGTAGTTTGCTCCGATTCAGCAGTAAAGAGCGGGTTTTCATGGGGAAAGATCTGGAGCAAAAAAAAAGAGTGTGTGCTTGGACACAGGGCTTTAAAACACTGACCATGCCTGGAAAGTAAGTAGGAAAAGGTGGATAAGCCCTAAGCTTTTCAGTCTTGGCTCCTTATAAAGTACATATATGGTATGAGCTGATTCAAGGTATAGGTATGTTGCATGGGTTGTTCGCTGTTTTGCATACCATTTCTTTTTAATGTTTTGTTTTGAAGAGGCCCATAAAGGCTCTGCATTTTCTTCAGGGACAATTACAAATAAAGCAAGGTAAGAAGACCCAAAAGTCTCCTTATTAGTATATAGGATTTAACTGCACTGCCTCTTAACTCTGAATAATGCTGGTTGGGAATATTTACTGTATTCATAGATTGCACGCCACTATTTTTACAAGCCTTCTGCTGATTAGGAGTGAGGAGGGGATGAAAACTTTTTTCTACACAAATGTTCTCAAATTAACTTCTCTTGGGATCCAAGCCTAACTGGGGGATTCCTCCTCCCCCCAAGCAGTCCCCACACCCCAGCTGACATTGTTCACAAGCTCTCTGCAACCTCTGAGAGAGGCTTTTCGGGGTACAGGTGGTGACAAGGAGAAGATGCGAGAAGAACACTCTGTCAGCTTCCTTGAGCTTCCTTGGATCTTAGGATCCAAGTCACTGTGCTTAAATTGAGGCCAGTTTGGATACAGAACTGATAAATATACAAAGGAGAGGTAAAGTATACACTCTTGCAAACACAAAGTGCCCTGGGTGGGGAGATAAGGCACAAAGCTGTGAAAATAATGAATTTAATCAACAATATTGATTAAGCGAGCCAGACTCTTAAAGAGAATTCAGGGTCCCTAAACTGCTGGAAGCTGGCAATAAATACAGCGTTTAATCTTTTGTGGTGTCAGAGGGAGAAAGGTGTGAAATTCGTTGTAAGGTGCCAAGGCTAATTCTTTTGGAGGGAAACAGTTAATTGTTTATATTGTATTGTATTGTATTGTATTGTATTGTATTGTATTGTATTGTATTGTATTGTATTGTATTATATTATTATATTTACATCATAACAACTACAACAATATTACCCACAAGGAAAAAACAACCACCTCCCTTTTTAAGCAGAGATTTGTCTTTTTGTTCACTTTGTTGCACCAAAGTGCAACAACATTACATGTTGCACCAAAGAGCTGCGCCTTTCGGTTTGATATCCAGGAGGCACCAGAGGCTAGGTTTACCATGCCACTCTTTCCTTGGTAACCTCCTGTTTAGATTACTGCAATGCACACGTCTGTAAAGATGACAGAGAGGCATTTAATTCTCCCATATATTTCTCCCCATTTCCTCAGATCCAAGAAAGATGCCATAGACCATCATTCAAATCAGATGAGATTTGACAGGGCCTTCTTCGTGAGGGCCCAACCCGGACTGCGGAACTCTTTGCCAAGGGATGCTCCTCACATCATCTCCCTAAAGGTATTTGGCCAGACATCATTTAAACTCTTTTGGCAAGAGGCGTTCACCACCGCTCTTCTATTTTGATTATTTAATTTGACAGTCTGTTTTAATGCTGAATCATGTAAATGAGATGAATGTAACACCCGGTTTGAGCATCATGCCCTGTGCTGTTTTAGGTCAGAGTTTGTGCTGCCGCTGTTTACCTATTTGGGTTTTATATCCATTGTTGTAGCGGAGCATTATGCCATGCCTTAGTTGCCATGCATCGTCTTGGATACTTATGGGCCAAGAGGAGGTTCATAAATATTATAGATTTAAAGAATAATAAATAATAGACAGAATCACTTGTGATTTACCCATCTCTATGGTCCATTCAAGATGGAGTCTCCTGAAGCACTATCACTGGTGGACATAAACAAACAGGAAGGAGAGATATCCATCTCTCACCCAACCTCTCTCTCTCTGTGGCACTCTTGGTTTATGAACAGACTGTAATTTATATCCTCCAAGTCCTGCGCGGTCAGAAACCTGATCCTGTCCTGCTGATTTCTGTTATCTAAATCCGTGTAAGACAAGAGTGACTGTTTTCTGTTATCTGAGAGCAGCTTTGTTCGTTTTGCCCGGGGATCGGCGTCCACAAGGGGGGAAACCCTTCACACTGACTGCATAATCTTCTGACGGCCTTCACAACTTGAAACCCACCAAAGCAAATACAGCTTCCGGGTTTTGTTACAGGCTTTCTGACATACCTGGCGGGTCGCAGTCTGTGCAGGCCTAGCCTAGCTGAGCCCCCTGCATAACCCGGGACCACCGTGGGTTAAAATAACACAGTGCATTCTATTAAATGGTGGGCTCTTTGCCAACAGAATCCCAGGCCCTATGGTAAAAGTAACACATGCACTGGGTTTGGAACACATGCAAGCTACGATTCAATGGCTTGGCCTCAACTACCCAATTATAATAATAATTTATTATTTATACCCTGCCCATCTGGCTGGGTTTCCCCAGCAACTCCAGGCGGCTTCCCCAGCAACTCCCAACAGAATAATAATAATAATAATAATAATAATGTGATAAAACATCAAAAATTTAAAACTTCACTAAACAGGGTGTCTTCTAAAAGTCAGATAGTTGTTTATTTCCTTGACATCTGATGGAAGGGCGTTCCACAGGGTGGGCACCACTACCGAGAAGGCCCTCTGCCCGGTTCCCTGTAACCTCATTTCTCTCAAGGAGGGAACTGCCAGAAGGCCCTTGGAGCTAGACCTCAGCGGCCGGGCTGAAAGATAGGAGTGGAGACGCTCCTTCAGGTATATTGGGCTGAGGCCGTTTAGGGCTTTGAATATCAGCACCAACATGTTGAATTGTGCTTGGAAACGTCCTGGGAGCCAATGTAGGTCTTTCAGTACCGGTGTCATATGGTCTCGGCAGCCCACTCCCGGTTACCAGTCTAGCTGCCGCATTTTGGATTAGTTGTAGTTTCCAGGTCACCTTCAAAGGTATGGTGAGAATGCCAAGAAGCACCCTTTGGGTTTATATGCTCCTCTCTTTGATCCCCTTTTCGATGAGCATTCCACATTCCCTCTCTGTTCCGGAGATAGCTATGGCTTAGAATAACCTTGCATCACATTTTCACTTAACTGTAATTAGCAAACAAACCCACTTCTGATCATGGCTTTAAATTGTTCCTTGGTGCTAATTACCGTTTAGCAAATATGTTGGTGCAGATGCAAACCTAACTGTAGTCACAATCAGAACAGAAAAAGGAATGAGGGATGTTATTGTGAAACATGAAGAATAGGGGGAAGAAAGTCACATGGGGGTTCCCAAACTTTGGTTCAGAGACAGAGTATAGTTATGTCATAAGTCATAAGATCAGGTAATTTCCCTGTGCATCACACTGAGGCTTTGCAAACTGTGGGAGCTGCTGATTCAAAACAGAACTCACTTTACACATTATTAGGGTGACACACGTCCCCAAATGCCTGCATTATCAGCCAACTGAAAAGATGGAGTTAGCTCATCTTTCGACATCCAAAAGATGAGGCACTGGTGGAGTGGTTCAACAGTCAGAACATGACTCACTGCTTGCGGACTATTTTAGGAAACTGGCTTTCCAAGCTTGTAAATTTAAACCCTAGCCTGGGTAACTGTGGCTTCCTGAGACAGAAATGAGAAAAGTCAATACAATAGCTGATTAGCCGCAACGTCACTTGCCTTTCCTATCAAGTTGCTAAAGGACTGCAGCTGGGGGTGTTTACTGTAAATGAGCAAGTGCTTTGTCACCACCAGATACCAAGTGCCATTTGGGGAGTGTTTAGGTCCCATTTTCATTTTCAGGGTGAACATTGCGCTGCTTCCTCTCTTTCGTACTACTGACTTAACCCTCTATGGAGCTAAAAGCATATTAGAAGCATCCACATTTGAGTCACGCGGATCACTCATGCACTCAAGTGAAGCATTTTAGTGTTTTGCTAGCTTGAGACTGCTAAGCATCTGTGACTGTGTCTTCATTATTGCTGATCTCACATGATGTTTGTCCTTGCAGAGTTGGGGCATTACCTGATTGATCCAACTGCAATGTGAAAACACTATGTAGATTAGGTGGATAAGGAATAAGTAACCTTTGGGCAGCAGTTGCTGTCTTCAAGGGTAAAGGAGTCACATATCCCAAGCTATAGAAGGAATTATTACAGTGAAGAGTTTCAACTTGCTATTTTAATAGCACAACTCTCCCCAAGCTGGTGTTTATCTGCTTAACATGAATTGTGCCTTGGTTTGATTTGACTTTAAACAGGTTTGCTCCTTGGAGAGGGTTCCACCGCAAGACCTAGCCTGAGGACCACTTCAACCCATAGGTTATGTTCACACACAATGCTAATGGACCTAGGAATGTGGTGATGAAGGCAAATCACCCCAAACATCACCACACATGACCAAGTGCAACTGTGATTGACTAGGGATGTATAATGCAGTATTTTTATTTAACAGATTTCCCACAGGAAGAGGAAAGCTGGATTATAAATGTAATTTTGATGACTCCATTGTCACACAGATGGTATGAAAAACCCACATATATGAACAGCACAACTTCCACAATAAACTGCCATTAGAAATGCCCTAAAAATGCATTTTCTCTTTCCTCCCATTTTTTTCTAAAAAGAAATTGAATATAATTTAGACACACCTTTGTTCCTATTAATATTAAAAAGGGATTTTTTTCCTATGAAAGAAAGAACAGGCTTAAAAGTTGAGGGAGAAAGGAAGGCAACTGATCCTCACTCATTCATTATACATCATATCTAAGTGACTATGAATCATTTATACCTACAGGCACCTACAAACTTCTCTTATGACTATCCACAAAACGTCAGGAGCCATCTTCCAGATTATGTCTCTTTTCTAAGCATTAAAAACCAGAGCAGAGACTTGGGACAGGCAGAATGTTGCTTCCATGCAAACTATGGTTTGCAAATCAGGAACTAGCTTTCGGATTCTGCACTCTCCCTGTTCCTCAATCGGTTTTCCAGGGCAGGTTCCCACTCCTTCCCACTGCTTTCTGGAACCATGGTTTAGTGTTACATCCTCACAGAAACTAACCTCGCTTAACACTAGCCAAGACTGCTGTCTTAAACAAAATATGAAATTATCAGTACAGAGGTGACGCTAAACCACAGTTAAGTCTGTGAGAGAGAAGGGAAGAGCGGTAATTTGTGCTAGAGAGAGACAGCAGGCATTCCCAATCCTGGTGAAGGGGCAGGATACCCAAATCCTGTCTGTGAAATCACCCCAGGCCTCAAAACTGTCCTAAATTCCCTTTCTCTCTCCTAAAATCCACAACTACAGCTTTTCTGTGGATTCTCACAAGATGCTGTTCCATAGGCAAAATGTTACTTTTAAAGGCTAATGAATAGACTCTGTCAATGCCAAGAATACTCAGGCCTGAGAAGTGAATCTTATCTCATTCGGTTGCAACATCTTGGACATGCTAAACCACCAGGGCTCCTCAACCCCTTGGCTCTCACTCCCCTTTCCTGGGAAGGGTGCCAAGAGTCCACAATAGTCCCAAGAGAGCTTTCTGTACATGCTCAGGAAATACATCATGGGCAGGACTCCTGGAAAAGGAGGAGAAAAGGGGAGGGAACTGGAAGGGGTATATATGTTTGTGCACATGACTGTGAACCCGTGCATGCTTTTTGTGAGTTATCACACTTGCTCCTTCTACCAGTTCATGGATGGTAGAAATAAAAGCTTTTTCTCCGAAACTGTTCCTTGAGTGTCTGTTGACTCCCACTTCCCTTTCCCGGGCGCAATATTTTTCCCACCCGAGGGCAAAGCCTCATAAGGCTACACTGGCAGCATTGCATTCACACTGGACCTAGGCAACATTTGCTGTCAATGACAGGCTGAAAGGCGGTTAAGCCCATTTTGGTCACGTACCCGTAAAATCTCCCTGCAGATGTAGGCAATCCACTCCTCCTTCAAAGTGTTCCCTTTTGTGTTCTTGATCAGATCAGTGACAGAGCCAGCACCACAAAACTCCATCACCAGCTGGCAAAGGAAACAAAAGTGCAATTATTATAATTAAACAGAAAGCATCCTCCGGGTTGCAATAACCCAGTGGAACACACTGCAGTTGGCAACAGGCAACACTGCTGAAAGAGAAAAGCAATCATTAAGTAATGGCAATCTTTCCACTTTCAAGTTTCCCTTGGCCTGGGAGGTTTGAAAATCTGGAAGAATACAAACAGGATGTCAGAACCGCCTTCTTGAGAAAAAGGGTATTTTTACTGGTTATATAATTTCTGCAACATTTTGGAGCACGCTGCACACTATACAATGCCAGTCTCATCCATCCCCCGCAACTTCAGGAGGTAGCAGATAATAAATATCCCCATTTAACAGATCAGGAACTGAAGCTGAAAGATAGGAACACTCAGGTCTCCCGTAGAGTTAATGATTCACAATGGATTTGAATACAGATCTCTGAGATCTAATAGTTTCTATAAAAGCTTTAGAAACCAGCAGGGGTCAATGCCATTCCTTCCTTCTGTGTACATGTGAGAGTGCGAAGGGAGGTTGGGTTTTCTCTAAGGAAGAAAGAAGAATGATTTGTGGAGTATAAACAATTACATCAAGATCTAGAAGTAAGTTCCTGTTTCAGATTCCTTCTTACGCAAAAACTAAATTTGGTCTCTACTAGGAAGCCTGGCGTGCTCTGGTCCATGGGGTCACGAAGAGTCGGACACAACTAAACGACTAAACAACAACAACAACAACAACAACAGAAGCACCTGTGGCTCCTTGCAAAACACCTCCTAAGAAGGATAATTGGCCCCTTCCTTCCTGTATTTTCACTGATAGGCCAAAGATATGTTTGTTTGAACTGACTTTTGGCTGCAATTTTGTCTGGCCTTGGATTCTGATTTTCCACAATGGGTTTTGACTCAAACGTTGTTGTGTGTCACTTTGATACACCTTTCTTGAAAATCGGCACACTTCTTTTAAAAGACATAGCTGTATAAATCTATGTTTTCCCACCAGCCAGTCAGAAAACACAAATTTCTGAAAGTTCGCTCCAGATGCACAAGACAATCCTTTATCGAACATTCTGACTGCAAAGTCACAAGTATGCAACTACAAGGCTATGCAAAATAAGGGGTCACAGTATATTCAAGTGGCAGGCTGTGTGCATACACCTAACGATGTAATCCGACACACAGTTACGTGGGAGCAAGTTCACTGAACTCAGTGGGGCTTACTTCTGAATAGATATGTATAGGATTGCATCGTAAATGAATGCCCTGTTTCACTTTCTAAGAAGGCCAACAGTTATCATACATACACAACTCCCATCTTATGCTGAAGCTATGTTCCAGGAATAGAGTGTAAAGCTGAAATAGTGTATAGTCAAAACAACCCTTTAAAAACTGGGAAATGACCCGTAAAAAATCACACACGCTCTCCCAACCCAAGGCTACTCACACTCTCTCCCTGCACCCCTGAGCACTCTCCAGGGCCGGATTTTGATGAAGAGAGGCCCTCAGCTACTCCACTTGTGAGGCCCCTCCCAATCCCCCACCCTCACGACTAAAAGAAAATAGAAGAGTGTTATAAACAAAATTGAGTGAAGCTAAGGATGATGACGGGTATTAAAATTTTTGCAATTCACCATTTTCTCCTCTAAAGAAGATAAGATGTTATTGTTAAATACCATGGTGATTTTAAAAATGCATAAATGTTAACATTAACACTGAAAAACTTTTGCAATAACTGAACTTTGTAAACCTTTTGTGGAATAAGCATTACTTTTTAGGAAAATTAAAAAAAATCCTTCCAGTAGCACCTTTAAGACCAACTAAGTTAGTTCTTGGTATGAGCTTTCGTGTGCAAGCACACTTCTTCAGATACACTTCAGATACATTTTTAGGAAAATGAAATTGTAATGTTCTTTAAAAAAAACCTCGAGTTTACAAACTATGTTGCCCGGGAAGTGTAAACAATATGATCATGATTACCCGACAGTGTGGCACGTTTAGAATCTACTTTATGTTCTCATTAAACAGTTAGTTTTAAAATTACTAAGAAGTAAACTACAACCATCAAATAAAGGCTACAATTTCCCCCCCTAGCATTCCTCATAGCAAAAAGAATCCAAAACGTCGTCAAAATTTGTTTGTCTAAGTTTGTCACTTTCAAAAGGCAATTGGAGCAATTGGGCCAAACTGGATCCTGCAGGCCGCTTCTAAGGGCCTGCAATCTAGGTGGATTTTATTTATATCTCCAAGATTTTGCAAAATTTCAAAAAAAATAAATTCAAGCATTGCAGAAAAATTTCAAGTTGCGCCCCAAAGTTTAAAATTGGGCCCCACTGGCTGAGTCTCACAGTTGCTGGGCCCGAGTTGCCCTGCCCTCGCATGATCTTGGGTTTGCAATTTGGGTAGAGGGAAGACTGCCCGCTGGGGGTGGGTGGGCTGGGGAGGCCCCCTAGATTTAGAGGCCCTAGGCTTTAGCCTACTTAGCCTATACAGAAATCTGGCCCTGGCACTCTCCCAAGGTGAGTGCAATGGCAGGTGAGATTGCTGGTGTTTCCCTTGCAGACCCCCGCCCTGCCCCGCCCCGCTGCAGCCAAGCATGTGAAGCTGAAATTGTGTAAGTTAAATGTGTGTAAGTTGTAAGTCAACAGCATGTGTCTATGTCTATGTCTATGTCTATGTCTATGTCTATGTCTATGTCTATATCCCTTCACAATTACAGAAGTAGCCTTACCTTTACCTAAACGCAATGATGAATGAAACTGCCAGCCCTGGACAAATTGCTCAGGTGATTTAGTTAATAGACTGTCCTTTCAGAACATAATACAGGCTTAATGTGGTATCACACCTAACTTGAATAATATAATTTAATAGAATAAAGGCAATACGATCTGTAAGAGCAAGACAGAACTGTTTAATCTTGTAGAACTCCCTCCAGCGATATTTCTGACCGTTCTCAAATTCCCATTTTGCTTCCAAGCTGCTCCAAACAGAAGAGCTACTTTTACACATTTCTTGTAGGTGCCGGTGCTGTGGTTGCTGCCAAACCACAGCAGAAAGGTGTGCAAATTCTGCCCACAGGGTTTGAGAATACTGTTTGTTTACAAGAGAATGGAAGCAATGTTCCTTGGGAACGGGCTTGCAGCCAGAATGCTGAACTTTGAATAACTGGGATGCATAGGTCCACCTCATGCTAATTTGTATTTTTAAATGTAAAATTAAATTAATGTTAACTCACTCCAATTATAGATGTTTTAAGTGCTAGCATGAACATCACTTTTTTCTGTTTTAAATTAAAGTGCCTTTTCATGTATAGAGATGGTCTTACAGATTCTGATGCACAGCTGGGGCACAAATTATTCATTATTCATGTGGCTCCAGAATGTCATCAGTAACATATAGCTACAATACTTCCATTGATCAGCTGGAGAACACAGCAATTTCATTAGGGCCACTGACATTGGATAGAACCCATATGTCCATCGGGGTAGAACACATGTTTGACCCACCCTGTATACTAATAGCAAACTCATTCTGCAAGTGTAGACCCTTACATAGCCAAAATGGAGCGACCACTCACAAGGAGGAGGAGTCAACAGGCTCAAAGGAACTCAAAATTTGCAGAAGTACCGAAAAACATTGGGTTATATTCAACTGAGTCTTATTCAGAGTAGACCCACTGGAAGTAATAAACTCAAATTAGTCATGTCATGTTTATTAACTTCAGTGGATTTAATCTGCATAGGATTAGCAGTGAATACTACCCTGTTATTTTATTCACTGTATTTTATAACCATGCATTAGCAATCATCTTTGTGTACAATTTTTAATTTTCTTTAAAAAAAAAACTTTTTGGGGAGGGGGAAACCTAAGCATGGGTGGTGGGTGGAGGAAACCCAAAATCAGACAACTGAGGAATAACTAAGATCAGTAGCCATGGAATTCTGGCTGACCCTTGGGTAGGTGAAACAGGGAAAAGAAGTACAGACGGCGACCTTTCTGTACACAACCAATTGACACACAACTGCTGGTGCCCGGGTACTTTTGGACCCGGAAAAGGGCAGAACGGGGCAGGCCTATGCGCGTTCCACCGCCATGTGGGGGGCCAAGAATGGAACTCCCATGCAAAATGGTCAACGCCTGTATCATGGCAGAGGATATGAACTGGAGAAGTCTACCACGCAGCATTCTGCTGCAGTTCTATTGATATGCTACAATGTGATGGAAAGCAATGTGATAACAAGCATGGAAAACGATAAAAAAAATCCTTCCAGTAGCACCTTTAAGACCAACTAAGTTAGTTCTTGGTTGGTCTTAAAGGTGCTACTGGAAGGATTTTTTTTATTTTGACTATGGCAGACCAACACGGCTACCTATCTGTAAATGGAAAACGATGTTGTATTAGTCACAATGGACCTCACTTACAAATCACAACCTGGTATGTCCAGCTCAAATGATCCCCCAAAGATTTTTCTGAAGTATGGGCAAGTTCAGGCAAATGCTGAACCACATGCAGCAATAGCTGCCCTCATTCAAAGCCCCTGAGAAATGGCTTATGAGGACTTCAAGGCAATAGAAAATTGCCCTGTGATTATGAACTTGCCTTATGTAAACTGCTGGTAATCTGTTTTATTGAGCCAACAAACCCAAACAGCCTGCAACACCAGGTGATGAAAACTTTGAAAGAAAAAACAAACAAACTCAAGTTTTTTTTATGTGCCCACAAATAACAATATGCAAGCTTATCTGTCTGGAGCACCCCAGCATGGAAAGAATGTAAAATACAGACCATTTGTCTGTAAAGGCCATTTGTCTTCTTACTTCAGGCCAAAAGAGACAAGGAGCATGGCCCTTTATGTACACACGGTTCATAATTAAAAACTGATGAAAAATGAAGATCACATTCCATGACACATTGCAATCATGAAATATTAAAGAGACAGGACCAAACAATATTAGCGAGATCCAGTTCATCCATTAATTTGAAAGATTGTCTCAATGGTAGTGCCGGCTCACTTCTCTCAAGCCTCCATAACCGCCTGCCCTTGATTTCACTCTCCTCAAGATTAAATTTTTAACAATATGCACATGAAGCAACCTGTTGGCTTGGTTTATTGGAAGCTTCTAGATATATAACAAAAGCATCCCAGAAATTAAAAGTAGTCAGCTAACATACAAGGGTTTCACATCGCTCTGTTTTTTGGTGCTCCTCTAAAGATCCAGAACATACAGAAGGGGATTATTATTTTCATTATTATATCTGTTTATGTCCCTGTTACCTCAAAACAGTTTACATAAAAAATAAATCACAGAACGCAACAAAAATAGCAGTAGTATTGAAGCCACAAAAATAGGTACCATAATACAATGTGAACTCAAGGTTTAAAAAACATAGCCGTCAAAAGCTAGGGAAAAAATCCACAAAAATATTCTGTTGTACCCTGAATTTTCTCAACTATTATTATTAAATATCCAGCCCCAGCAGGTTTTGTCACTGACACAGATGGTGGAATATTGATTCAAAGAGGCTGCCATCTCAATAGGACACTACTGTAAGCACTTGTTGCTAAAAAAGAGGCATTTCCAATTAGCAGTGTCATGAATGTATTAAATGAAAGAGGTGTCAATAATAATGGCAAATGTGACAAAGTGTTCCTGACTACATTAAAACACAGATTCGCCCAAACCAAAATGGGTGCCTGACTTAAACAAAAACAGCACCTCTTTGCCTCTACGAAAAGAGACTGCAGACTGTTTGCAAAGACACCATCACTTCAACGTTCTACCTTTGGAACAGGTGTACTTTCTTGCACTCATAGCTGAGAGGGAGAAGTACAAAGATGGAGGTAGGACTTTGCAAAGGTAAAGAAGGCTGTTCCCCCTACCCTCCAGAGCTGTGCTGCTGAGGAAAACAAAACAAAATGGGCTCAGCCCAATACTGTTCACCATCTGCAGACATCTACTAGTCCTTTCCTTCCCACCAGAAGATGCAAGGTAGCCATGTGTCCTACTTTACAGAACAAAGTCCTGTATTTAAAGGTCTGCCCAGGCCTAGTCCACTTGGTCATTGTGGAGTGAGCAAGTTTCAGCAGATAGGCCCCACTCCCTTGCCTCGGAGGTCCTCAGTGGCAGCAGTTGGCTGGCAACTGGCAACCAGCAGCCTGGGATATTTTAATGGCTCCTGTTTAGAAGGAGCCATCGCAAGATGGGTGAAACAAGGGCCTAGGGTCATATGAGAGCTTGCTGATCAGTTAGCTTCAGATTTGGCCGCTGGATGTTGAAAAATAATAATGCAAAGACTGGTGCCATTTTAGCCTCTGACAGATTGCATAATATACTCCCTTATGAACCACACAGTTTGGGGACATTACTAGCCATGGTCATCTCAGCTCCATGGTGGAAGAAGGGCAGGAATCCTGGCAAATCCACCCCACCCTACCAAGAATATATCTCTGTTGCATGCTCTGCATATGGATTTCTTCCCTCTCAGCCCCCACCCAGCTCCTCATTACGAATCTACCAACCATTCTAAATCTAAACTCTGAGGGTTGCCATGGAAGCAATCCATCCTTAGACAGGAAGGCATGAGCCTCATCCCCTCTGGGGAGCGGCTCTGTCACCAGCATTCTGCCCCCAGCTTTCACTGGCCTGGAGCTCTCTGTCTGCCTGAACACTGCAACTCTGCAAACAGCAGACGAGCAGCGAAAAAGCCAACGCCATTGTACATGCATGGCAGTGCTTTTCGGTTAATCACTTCAATCCACCCTAGACAGCAAGGACAGATGACAAACATAAAGCAGAATGGCACCTATATTACCTTGCGGATGTATGCTTTTGTGTTAACATACTGAAATTAAAGAAGGGCTCCACAGCTTGCAATAACATTTCCAGAAGAGGCTCCGGAATACCAATGCGAATGGAATGGATTTTTAATTTTGTACCCCTTACTCTGTTTGGTAACCCTTAGCATTAATTTCCCCCATTGTTCCTACAAAGATATTACTTAAGACAAGGCCCCGGAATCTTAGATGCCTGGTGCTATGATCTCATTAAATCTAACAAGGCAAGTCCAGGTAGGGCAAAGGAGAGTTGTGGGATGAAGATCACTAAAAATGAGGACAGGGGACCAGGATGGAGCCCTATCAACCACCCCTTCCAATAAGACAAAAGCCAAAGGGGGTGAAAGGAGAACAATCTGGTGAGCTATTGAGTCTGATTTAATAAACAGAGTGTCATTGGACACTGTACAGCTAATTGGATGTTAAAGAGTGGAGGGATTTATATTTGCAGGGCTTTCTACTTTAGGAGTATTTGGGAGAGAAATTTTATTTTGTGTCCACAATGCGCTCTGTGCTCTCAAGATGCGATAGAGTGTAAGCATACCTGAGTGAATGGCTCTAATTAATGAACTAATAAATGTACATTGATACATCCATCTATATTTATTTCCCGCCCCCCCCCCCTTTTTTTACATTCCAGGCTCTGAAGAAGCGGCTCAAATTCTAGAGTTTTCACCTCTTCCAAGTTCTGTGAAATAATATAAAAAGGATGGTGCTTCCCTTCTGCCAAAGTTAGTATCTCCCATGGCTACTGGTGAGATTTATTCAAGCAAGGCAATATAGAGAGATGGAAGGTGAGGCAAAGCAAGGCAAAACAGAGTTGAAGTGAGGCAAGGCAGGGGTAAAGAAGAATGGAGGCAGGTCTGTGGTGGGGAAACAGAGAGTCCCGCTATTGTTCTGATCTCAATGCCTGAAAGTGTTCATAGGGGATAGGCCAGGAGCGGTTAGTCAGGGATGGCCCCGAAGGCATTGCTGGACTCCAGCTCCCATCAGTCCCAGCCTGCATGGTCAGTGATGATGGGCACTGTACTCCAAATAACCTCTGGAGGACCATAGTTTAGCTACCCTGGTCTAGGCCCAGGCCCGTGCAGAGGTAGAGGGCAGCTGAGTACACTTGCCCTAGGCCTTGGAGGTCTAAGCAGGTCAGGGAGCCCCGTCACAGCCCTGCCGGATTGACACTGTCAAGTCAAGAACACCCTGTGCCTCCCAGCCGAACAGGGACAAGCTCCGCACGGGCCTTGGCTAGCCCTTAAAATGGATCCTGGCAACCCTGTTCTCCTGATTCTTATGTTCACACAACAGGCCAGGGATCTGTGAGACGAATCCAACCCTTGTAGCAATTTTGCCTGTCCCCTGGCGATCTTACTAAATATTAACCAAGGTGTAATTTGTGTCCATGGAGTCCAAGATGTCCATGGAATTTTGAATTTTGAATTATGGTGCTGGAGGAGACTCTTGAGAGTCCCATGGACTGCAATAAGATCAAACCGGTCCATTCTGAAGGAAATCAGCCCTGAGTGCTCACTGGAAGGACAGATCCTGAAGCTGAGGCTCTAGTACTTTGGCCACCTCATGAGAAGAGAAGACTCCCTGGAAAAGACCCTGATGTTGGGAAATATTGAGGACACAAGGAGAAAGGGACAACAGAGGATGAGATGGTTGGATAGTGTTCTCGAAGCTACCAGCATGAGTTTGACCAAACTGTGGGAGGCAGTGGAAGACAGGAGTACCTGGCATGCTCTGGTCCATGGGGTCACGAAGAGTCGAACACGACTAAACGACAACAATTTGTTTATTTTTAATCCTCACAATTTCTCTCTTAAAAGAAAATGAAAGCAGTGTTTTCTAAGAACAATAAAGTGAGATGTTCCATGCGCTGATGTAACTTCCCTCTTTTGGATTTTGTTCGTAACACCCTGGCTATGCCCGAGTGCACATAGGCTCTATAACCATGAAGACCTCACTGTCAAAGAGTACCCACTCTATTATGGAACTTGTTGTGGGGGTTGGCTTAACAGCAAACTACACCCACTGGGCCTCTCTATCCCTGGAGCCTGACAAGGGGTTGTGTTGTCCTGCACTTTAATGCTTGTTCAGAACACCTGTACCTGCCTTTCCACCGCTCAGGGCAGCTTATGGCAAGCTAAAAGCAATTACAGAACATTTTCATGAAAATTACAAATATTATAAAATGTGTGCAGCGAAAATAGAAAGATGCGCTTCAAGGTGGCAATAAAATATGTCGGAAACCTGCTCTTTCGGAGAGATCCTAATCTGCACTGAAAGAACTCTGCCTTTTCATTATTATTATTTCTTGTACCACTTCATCCGAGTGTTGATAAAGAGAATAACTCTGGCTTTATCGGCAAAGATTTTTATTCCGACAAAGGCAAGAGGGGGAAATAAACAAGCATTTTTATCTCCAGAGCAGGAAGAGCAGAATTCTCACGAGTTCTAATTCAATCAGGCAACAAAAAACGTAGCGGTTTAGTGAATCACGTGGGTCAAAATACACAGCGCTGCTTTCAACTATGGGCCCATAGGATGCCTTCTTACTGTCATTTGATTCACACACAAGCCCCATGTTTGCAAAACCTGCGTCAGGCTACCACTGTTAACCTTCAACCCAGGGTTCACACTGATGTCAACACAGGTGACAAATCATGCTAGATATTATGGAGTGCAAGGGGGCACAGGGCAGACATGACACAGGTGGCAAACCTGTTCCCTATAGCATTTAACACCCTACAGGTTTTATTTAGCATGGAATACTATATATAACTGCAGTTGCTGAACCTCAAAGAAGAATATTGTAGAGCTGGAGAAGAATTCAGAAAAGGGCAGCCAAATGGGACTAGAGCAACTCCCCTACAAGGAAAGGTTACAATATAGCTCAGTTGGTTAGAGCGTGATGCTGGTAACAGCAAGGTTGCAGGTTCGATCCCCTGTAAGGGACAGCTGCATATTCCTGCATCACAGGGGGTTGGACTACATGATCCTCAGGGTCCCTTCCAACTCTATGATTTGCGACTTTTGAGTTTAGGGAAAGGGTGAGTAAAGGAGATGTGTGAGAACCAGTGTGTAAAATTGCGATGTGGATAAAGAGAATTGGGAGAATTCCCACCACCACCCAAATTATATAACAATTTGGAGGCATCCAATGAAGCTGACTGGTGAAAGATTCAGGATAAAAAGAAGTAGCTATTCTCACGGTGCATAATCAAACTATGGTATTGACTGTAAGAGGATGCAGTGATGGCAACAGACAGGGAAGGCTTTAAATGGCTTTTCGGCAAATTCATGGAGAAGGTTAAATAGCCACAATGGCCGTGTACTAACTCCAGAATCTGATGCAATATACCTCTGAATACCAGTTGCTGGGGACCACAATTGAACACAGCACTGTTAACACAAGTTCTGCTTGCAGATTTCGTATAGACATCTGGTTGGCTACTGTGAGAATAGGATGTTGTAGTACAAGATAGGTCTTTGGTCTGATCCAGCAACTTCTTCATCTGCAGCATTCTTAATGCACAATATTTTTTATGGAGACAGTGTCTGCTTCAAACCTGAGCTTAAGCTATGCTAGAAGAAACAGAAGTGTTATTTCTTTATAGCAATATGCAGGTGATCTAGAGCATCTGAGAAACACAGCCCTTAAAAAGGAAGCACACAGATTCCAGAGGCAAGGAAACAATAAATCCTTCACGGTTTTCTGTGAAATGTCACAGGGATTTTGAATATCCCATGTAGATAAGCCAAAGAAAATAATCGCTGTTTGTAAAAAGAAGAGGAGGAGGAAGGAAACATTGCATACCCAAAGCTGATCATCCATTCCTGGGGGGTTCTTCTTAATGAAAGCACCATAGTAAGTAGCAATATTTCGGTGATGCGAATATTTCTTTAGCATGTTAATTTCTTGCTTAATCTCTTCCTCTTCATCCTGGATAAAAAAGAAATATAATCAGTGTCACCAAATCAACAACAGGCTTATTTCCAGGCATTACTTCTCTTCGTCTTAATCATAATTGGTTCATTTTTATCTTCATCCCTCCCCAACCCTTCTCCCTTTCTTATAATGAAAAATCCTCATTCACAATCTCAGTACATAAAGTTGAGCGCCAGTGAAATGCCACAGAAAGCTCAGCGCACTGGGTTGGTTGTATCCAAAGGCTCCCATCTGTGAATGGACAAGGTTTCCACCAATGAAAAAGACTTCTTCCACCAGCGGAAGCAACCTCTAGATACAAGACACTCAACGTTCAAAACTTCAGTTGTTCTAGGCATTTTTGTGACAGGGAATTTCATTAATGCAAGCAGTTTCTGAGCTCTGGGCGCAGTACTGAGCCTAAGATTTCAGATTAAAAGCTGCCACTTCTGGAAGAAAAGAAGGACCTTTTTCTGCCTCCACACTTCTAGCCACTCTCTGAAGACTGAAGAAGGGACCCTCATAAGAATATTCGGGGGGCAGGCAGGGGAAGTATGGCTTTGTTTTTGTTTCTTTGCAGTCTTCAGATGAGGACTAGACCATGTGAAAAATGAACATAAGATCTTAGCTGCAGTTCATTCATTTTCAGCTTTGTATTCTCATTATTAAAAAAGCCCGCCCAGACACTCCATTGTGGCGCCCATAACCTAGGTTTAAAGTGCCATTTAGCTCCTAACTTTCATATCTCAGTTTCTAACACTGAATTCAGTTTATCAAAGCATGCTATGACTACGACTGCAGCCTGGATATTTAAACTGAGAGCAATTAAAGTTCAATATGGATAGTGTGTTAGTTGGAACAATGTATAATTTATTTTACAGTCGTACCTTGGTTCTCAAACATAATTCGTTCCGGAAGTCCGCTTGACTTCCGAAAACGTTGGAAAACCAAGGTGCGGCTTCCAACTGGCTGCAGGAGCTTCCTGAACTCAATCGGAAGCCGCATTGGACGTTCAGCTTCCAAAAAGAGCCCCATTCCAAAATGGGGGCATGAAAAGAGCCCCATTCCAAAAATCTCAGTGATCAAGGTGGAACATAAGTAATAAGGCAGTCCTTAAAGTACTTTGGGCCTAAGGAGTTTAGGGCTTTGTGAATTAAAAGAAGAAGCTTGAACCTTGTCTGGTAGGAAACAGGCATTTGGGAAATTAGCAATTCTCGCAGCAACCTGTTCCTTTGATCAAAGGGTGCCTCTCTCCAAGGACCCCCCTCAAACTGGGGCTAGCCCTGCTTCCCAGTGAATGGCAGGCCCTTTTCAATCATTGTATTTGTAGACTCTTGGACATTTCTTAAAGGGTATTTACAATATTATTGACTATGGTATCCTTCCAAGCTGGCTGGCTGGGATGTGACTTGAGGGAAGTGAGCACCATTTTGACATCCACTTGGAACCACTGGTTGATGTCATCTGAAGATTTGGAGTGAAGTGACATGCGGTTATACCTATCCCGACGAAAATCTGCTGTTTATTCTAAAAGCTGTCAGGCTTAAAGCTCCCGTTCCAATGTATCGTTGAACCAGGAGCCAGATATGAGCACCTGTATATAGTGGTACCTTGATTTCTGAACAGCTTAGTTCTTGACCGTTTTGGCTCCCGAATGCCGCAAACCCAGAAGTGACTGTTCCGGTTTGTGAACTGTTTCTGGAAGCCAAACATCCAACGGGGCTTCTAATTGGCTGCAAGAGCAGCTTCCTGCAGCCAATCAGAAGCCACACTTTGGTTTGACTTCCGGAACGGATTCTGTGCCACTTCCAAGGTGCGACTGTAGTCAGCAAATTGAGACTTCTCTGTCTGAGCCAAAAGAAAAATGGCTGCCAGAAGACAAAGCAAGTGTGAGCCAGAAGAACCCACAACGTTCAGAGAAGGGAGTATGAGTGTGTAAGTGACAGAGGAGTGGATGGATGTGCTGCTGAAGCAGCAGCATGTGTGAGAGAACGTGGGGTGGGGAGAGAAGGAGATTGGCTTAAATCCTATATTTAATTGTGTTCTTTTTAATACAAGCTCTCCCTGAAATCTCACGCTGCATTTTCAGGCACAAAATTTGAGAATGAGGCTTAAAAACATGGTGTGTGATTTTTCGTGAATTAAGACTCTTATTAAGTAAACCCCGAAGTGCTTATGCTTCCGAAAGCTTTAGTGATTCTACACTTTCTTCCCCTGTGGCCTTTTGGCAAGCACGTAGTTTATTTTCCTCCTATTAAAGGAATAACAAGCTTAATACCTTGAAAATCCCTGTTCCTTTTTTGTCATGCAAATTCCTCAGTGACCATATTTATGCATTTTCTGCAATGCATCTTCTAGCCACACAACAGCTCAATGCACCCACCTCTGGGTTCTTGCAAGGTGAAGCAATCCAGGGCTCAGAATACCAAAGGCTTCCATGCACTGAGTTGTGGCATGCATATTTCTATTGCTATTGGTAAAAAATATCTCATTCTGAGCAGTGTTTCTTGATCCAGTGAGTTCCAGCTCAATCCTGGGTGGATTAGTAAAGTGAGACCCTGAGGACTAGTACCAGGTGAGGGGTGAAGGAATAGAAGAGATTCATTTATTTTCTCAAGCTATGCATTTGAATAGATTCTGCAGAATTATCCCTCGAAAGCACCTGGGAAGGGGCAGAGCAAAGACAAAACAAACCTGCCAACTTAGGACAGCCACTCATACCTTTCAGCTAGACTAATGGGACAGCAACAGCCAATCAAAGCAGGCATGGTTGACTGATGCTGGAAAATGAGGGTAGCCAAGCAAGTGGCGGTGTCTGCGCCTCCTTGTTGACGTCCTGCTTGCTCATCAAACTGGATGCAGAAGGACCACAGCTCATAAGCAGAGCACCTGTTTTGCATGCAGAAGGTCCCAGGTTCAGTCCCCAGCATCTCCAGGTAGGCCTGGGATTCTCCCCTGCCTGAAAAACTGGAAAGGTGCTGCCAGGTCAGTGCCAACAAAACTGAGCTAGATGGGCAAAGTGTCTGACACAGAATAAGGCAGCTTCCTATCCAAGCTAGATTCACAACGAGCTGCAGCTCAGCAACTTGAGGGTCAACTATAGGTTATTGCATGACGGTGAGCCTGCTGCTGACTGAGGACACCAATCACTGCTTTTTAAATGAAAAAGGGTCCACTTCCCTTCCCATCCAAGTCCACGGGTGTTCTCTTGCTATGCAAACCAATGGATGGCAAAACTGAGGTTTCAATTTTTGACGGAGCTGCACATTGTTCAGTAGATTACATGATCATAAAGTAAAAATAATAATAATACATTACCCCGGTGACATCCATGACTTTAATAGCTGCAAGCTGTCCTGTTTTGACATGGCGACCCTAGGAAAGAAGAAAGAAAGGAATCACTTAGCTGTCCCAGTTATGCAATGGTGGAAGGATTCGGCCACAAACTCCCACTCCACCAGCCTTGGTGTACTCAGTGCAAGCTTCTCCTGGGAATAAGGCAGTTAACAGCTCCATTCCCACTAGAAACTCACTAAAAATTAAGGAAGCAATAGCATTCTCATTGCCCATAGGTGTGCATGCCAACACATTGCCGTTCATTCTGCTATGAGTCATTCTGCTATTTTACCATACAATCTGCTTCACGCCTCCACTGGATTCCCTCTGCAACTTGGGAAGGTGATACAGATGCAGCAGATTCGAGCCAGGATCAGTGCAATATGCTCAAACGGTCTTGCCCCAGTGAGCAACCTGGCTGCCAAATTCTGAAGTTTTCAAACCGTCTTCAGAGGAAGTCCTACACATAACACATTGTAGTAATCTAACCTAGAGGTTACCTGAGCATGGACGATGGTAGTTAGGCTGTCCCTGTGCAGAGAGGGGCCCAGTAGGGTCACCTGCCAAAGCTGATGGAAGGGATTCTGTGCCACTGAGGCCACCTGAACCTCAAGCGACAGCCAAGGACCCAGAAGTACCTCCAAGCTTTGTACCTGCTCCTTCAGAGGCAGTGCAACCCAAGCAAGAACAGGCAACCTCCCATCCAAGGGGACGGCAACTAGGATCACACCCACCCACCATACACAACTGCTATGTTCAGAATGAAGGAAGTGTCCACTGGTGCTAATGGGAGTTGCCCTACTGGCCTGGGGGAACAGCTTCAGTGGAGAGGGCAATTTTAATTAGGAACACAGTGCAGGAGGTAAGGGTTAACACCCCAGCTGCCTTTTTCTTTCATACATACATACATACATACATATTTATGAGAAATGCAGCGACACATTTCATGTATCATCTAGCTGGGCCCGAAGCCTTTAGGTTCCTTTTCATCTTCTATATAATGGCAAATACGCAAGAGGACACTTAAGGATTTAGAGACTATTGTTCTTTCATACTAGATTTTTTCTTCCTAGCCTGAAGCAGATTTACTTTGTGGCTGAACACACAAGCAATTAATAATACACCTCAGAGCCAGCACTTTGATGTTAAATAAGGTCCTGGATATGGAAAAATTAGTAGATTAGCCTCATTCCACACGGAACGAAATGACATAACTGTCAACCTTTGACAGAATGAGCCCTTACAATTTGAGGGAAGCTGCAAATGAGAGTCACATTCCTATTCTGAGAAGGAAATGCCAAATCTTGTTACAATTCAAATTACTTGCCCCCAAACCTGGGAAACGGGGAAGAGGAATCCCAACCGATTTATCGGGTAATTACCACCGCCCGTTACCACTGTAATTTTGTGATTCACATTTAAGGCAGACATATTGGATTTTTTCCAACATTGTTGTTACCTTCGCAGAGTGCCCCTTGCGCAATGGAACTTCTCCCTCCTCACCTCTTCCCTGAACGCCCCCCTCAAATCTGCCCTAGAGGTTTGGGGGACCCCCAGAGCAGATTTTGGAGGGGGTGGGAGAGAAGAAGAGAAAATCCCATTGTGTAAGTGCAACATCTGCAGTGTTGCAGACAACCCATTACATTTTGAAGCACAAGGGTATTTTCTGATGTAATGAGATCTTCCTCATATTGAAGAGAAGTTAAGTATGCAAACAGTGCAGTGAAAAAGGCTGTGGGGAGAACAGTGTTCTTATTTTAAGAGTGGTAGCTTTCTTTCTTTGCAGAGTATGGATATCGTATGTTAAATATACGCTTATATCCTTGTATATTTGCATTTCAGTTCTACCCCTTCCTCCTTTTCTTCGATCAGAAATAAACCCTGTTATTATTATAACAAGTATTTCCAAGTCTCCTTTAAAGACTGCAACACTCCTAAGACGGCTTACACAAATAACAACTTTGCAATAAAACATTCGGCTTAAATTGGTTTCTTCTTCTCGCCGCGTTTCTCAAACTTGGGTCCCCAGCTGTTGTTGGACTGCAGTTCCCATCATCTCTAGCTAGCGGGACCAGCGGTCAGGGACGATGGGAGTTGTAGTCCAACAATAGCTTGAGACCTGGAGATAGAGAACTGGTAGCTTTATCATTTAAATTCGTTTATTGTGTTGTTTCGTGAAATTGTGAGGTGCCTCGCACCCTCAAAAGGGCAGTACAAGGCACCTCACAATACTACAAATAGTTTTGTAAATAAATAGTCGAATTGGCAAGGGAAGCCACGTGTAAGTAGTTTCATGAGGAAAATGCTAGGTGATTGATTCGCGGAGAGGCCTACTGCCCAGCAGCAGCAGCCTTCCTCACAACACGAGAGCGGCAGTGACTCTGCTGAGGCAACGGATTATTGGCTTTCTCCTTCCAGGAGACCCATGCGGTAAAATCCCAGGCTGGGCCTGGCGCTGAACTCTTCATCGCTGTATGGAAGGAAACTAGGTCACTGCAGAGGATCCCAGAGTCCTGAGGGAACGTTCAGTGTGCCAGGGCACACACACACACACACAGGCAACAGAAGGGGAAGCGAGGACAATAAGAGCTTGGGTGGTGCAGATCTAAAGCTTTTCAAGCAAGCACCTTTTGTAAAGGCGCAACAGAGCACACCCACCCACACGACACACACTGTACTGAGATTTTCTTTCTCTTCCAGGAAAGCAGTAGAAAATAACTGTTGGTGGCTGGCGTGCTCATGCATTTTGCATCGGCTCTTAAAAGCTTTTACTGGATCACATTGCAGTCAGTTCTGCCCACCGCCTCCCAAATGCTGCTCAAAAATTGTGGTAAGTTTGCAACGCTCTGAGGTATTTTAAAGGATGCCCAACATAGAACATAGGTTCCTACACTCAAGGCTGTGTGCTGCGATACCACAGGAATGCCGGGACGGGAGAAACAAAGGAGATGGTATGGGCCGGATTCAGTTTCTTGGAAATCTCGGCTTCCATTTGGAAAGTGTATGTTTCAAACCTTTATATTTGAAAGTGCATGGTGGGGGCAATACCTGCTGAAATTCTCAGAAGCCAGAAGTAGACAGGAACATGACAGGAGTTTATATATATATATATACACATATATACACACACACACACACACACACACACACACACACACAGAGTCATACCTCGGGTTGAATGTGCTTCGGGATGAGCGCGTTCAAGTTGCACTCCGCGGCAACCCGGAAGTAACGGAGTGCGTTACTTCCGGGTTTCACCGCTTGCGCATGCGCAGACTGTCAAAATGACGTCACGCGCATGCGCAGAAGTAGCAAAAGGCGATGTGCACATGCGCAGACGTGTTGTCACTGGTTACGTTTGCTTCTAGATGCAAAGGGGCTTCCAGAACGGCTCCCGTTCACATCTAGAGGTACCACTGTGTGTGTGTGTGTGTGTGTGTGTGTGTGTGTGTGTATATATATATCCTTCATCAAGGATGAGCACGGTTCTTTCCCCACCCCCCCACATTCTCATCCTATCCTCACAACAATCCTGTTATGTAGGTTAGGCTAAGAAAGAGTGACTAGTTTGTAGTTCCCTACAGGAACTTCACAGCTGAACAAGGATTTGAACCCAAGTCTCTGTAGTCCTAACACAACTTTCGGAGCCCTGTGCCACACTTGTCTCTCAGAGGTCTGTAGAGCTTTTTGCCACTATCAGTTAACTAGCAAAACCAGCATGAAATTATAGAACTTTTTTCAAACTGGGAAAACGTAATCAAATTTGCTCAATTGCAAAATGAGCACAGGTTGTAGAATTCAGCTTCTCCAACCCCACAAACACAGCGAATTTAAATTTATTTATTAATGCATTCCTGAAAGGCTGAACATCCATGACCTTCAAAAGAAAAACATGGAACCATCCCAAAAGTTCATAAAAGAAGCAAGATGTGATGGCTTAAAAAAATAATAATAGTGTGTCAAATTCTCTATTATGAAGAGAACTGAATTTGCACTCAACAGCAACGTATACCTGTGAAAAACAAACCTAGCTTAACTTAAGCTTCAGCAAAGCGGCATCAGAACCCTTCACAATGTTCTCTGGGTGCAAATAATGATATACCATGAATGGGATTTGGGCTGATGAGAGTCCAAAGAATCTTGAAGGAACCAGGCTGGCAATGGCTCAGTTGTAGATGACCTAAAAAGCCAGTTAGCATTCCAGCAGAGTGGCACTGTCTGCTTTAGGCAGGCGCCCTTCTCATGGAACTGCCTAATGCGCTGGCTTCTCCTCAAACGACTGTGTGAAGCATGCCAATGCGCTTCTCCTGGCAAGAAAATGTTTTGCCTCCTAATGAGAGCCAGCCTGAAACCAGGGTGAACTGAGGTCATCTGGATGAATTTTCATAGCCTGAGCTGAGTAGTGCACAATATTTTTTAAAAAATGAGAAGCTGTTCCCAAATCAGATATTAAGAGTAGAATACAGACAAGGCACACGGACTATACTGGAGTTGTGTCTTTCAGCCCTATTCATTAATTATTTTTTATCATTTATTAATTCCTGTATCGCCCTTCATCTGAGGATCACTGGGCAGTTTATAATCGAGAAACACAAAAATGCGTAACACAGTTACAAACAAAAACAATACTCCCCCCCCCCAGTTTAAAAGGACAGAGATTGTTTAATTAGTCACAGATATGCAACGATGGCACCAGGCGAGCATCGCTGGGGAGAGCATTCCACAAGCCGGGAGCCACCACAGAAAAGGCCTCTTTCTTGAGTGGTTTTACCACTGCCTCCTTCAAGTAGGCAGGAACAACTACAAGGAGGTATTGATTACCTCCCTGGCCCAGCCATAATAGGACTAGACAGTGCTTGGGACACCTCTTGAGATTAATCATTTATACCACGTCATCCAATACTTGAATTATCCTTTATACATTTGAGGCTGATCTACTTAATTACAGTATTTTATGTGTCTGGATCCTAACAGGGTTAGAGGTCGAGGATTTGAGAATTACACTGGCATTTCTATATAGCTCATCATTCGAACACTGATGCCATTAATATACATCAGATTTTACAAAGTTTCACATGCAAAAGATTTGGGAGGAAAGGATGCTTCCCATTAGGATCCGAAAATTTCAGTTCAACCAAGAAGAAAACAGCAAGGGGAGAGTTGGAGACAAAGGTTTCAAATCCCCCCCCCCCCCCACATCCCGGTGAGACATAAAAGGCAGGCAAAAATTCTACAGGTAAAACTTTCTTTCCTGGTACAAAGGATGGAATTGGAACATTCTTCCTGTTGCATTTCTGTCTTCCGCACATCTGGGCAAAGCACAAGAACCCTGCCTGGAGAACAATGTGGAACTGTGATGGCCTGGGAATCCGATTCAGAGGCTGAACCAGAGGAATCCCAGTCTGCACAGGAGTCCCCGCCTCCTGGGCCAGCTGAACTGGGGCAGGGCCTTGATTCTGAAGCGCCTGCACCTGTGCCGGATCCTCAGGAGCAGGCACCAGGTGAATCCACTCTGGCTCCGGAGCTGGTTGAGGACTCAGTGCCTACAGGTGAGTCTCCCCCTGGGTCCAGTAACCCTTCAGCCTCTCCTGAACTGCAGAGGCTCAGGGCAGAGAGGCGGAGGGAATTGGTTTCTCCCAGGAGGAGTGCTCGCCTTAAGGCCAGGAGAGGCGGGTCTCCTGGGGGCCGGGACCGCCCCTGGCCTCAGAGAAGATAAAGGCCAGTCAGCCCAGTCCCAGGTTGCGGGAGCAACGTCATTGTAGAGCTGTTTCGGCCAGTGCCCAGTCCGGTTCCCCCAGAGTTCCTGTCCTTGCCCGGCTCCTCGCTGTGGACCCCGCTTCACCCGTGGAGGGCTGTCTGCCGACCCTCGACTCAGGTCCTGGACCTCGCCCCACAGTAACCTCCCCCCTGGACCAGCACAGGAACAGGTGCAGGGGCAAGCCAAAATGGCACTCTTCAGATGTTGCTGGATTGCACCTTCGGTCATCCCCTGACCATTAGCCATGCTGGCTGGGGCTGATGTCAGTTGAAATTCAACAGCATCTAGAGGGAATAACTTTTACTACCCCTGCTCCCAGTAGTGATGTTTTCCCAGTAGTGATGTATGGAATATAGTGATGTATGGAAGTGAGAGCTGGACCATAAAGAAGGCTGATCGCCAAAGAATTGATGCTTTTGAATTATGGTGCTGGAGGAGACTTGAGTTCCATGGACTGCAAGAAGATAAAACCTCTCCATTCTTAAGGAAATCAGCCCTGAGTGCTCACTGGAAGGACAGATCCTGAAGCTGAGGCTCCAATACTTTGGCCACCTCATGAGAAGACAAGATTCCCTGGAAAAGACCCTGATGTTAGGTAAGATTGAGGGCACAAGGAGAAGGGGATGACAGAGGACGAGATGGTTGGACAGTGTTCTTGAAGCTACCAGCATGAGTTTGACCAAACTGCGGGAGACAGTGGAAGACAGGAGGGCCTGGGGTGCTCTGGTCCATGGGGTCACGAAGAGTCGGACACGACTAAACAACAACACCCCTGCTCCACTGCATGCGGCCATTCTAGGTGATAGCCGTTGCTGAAGGCTACTCTAGAAGAAAAAAACTAGTTCAAGGAACTAATTCCTTCCCACAGCAAAACAAAACACTGAATTTGATCTGTGCCCAATCCTTACCTGGATGTGTTGCAAGACACTTCCAGTTGTGCTGGTTCACCACAAATATGGTTCAGCAAGAGGCTAAAGTGGTTTTAATTTAGTTGCATTCCATCAAACTTATGCTTAACTTACGATACGCTTCTAGGTTTGCAATCTTAGACATGCCGTGATTCTCCTAGAGCAGGCACCCCCAAACCCGGCCCTCCAGATGTTTTGGGACTATAATTCCCATCATCCCTGACCAGTGGTCCTGTTAGCTAGGGATGATGGGAGTTGTGGTCCCAAAACATCTGGAGGGCCAAGTTTGGGGTGCCTGTCCTAGAGGCTTCAAGAGCGGACAGGTGAAAAAATCCAGCTAAATCATGGGTGACGGACAGGTGCCACAAGCAGAACAGCAAGCATCAGTTTGTGGCAGTCTAGGGACATTTCTGCAGCATGCCTCTTCCCAGTAGGTGGTTCATCAGCAGGCGATGCAGAAAACTATTCCAAGACCCAGGAGTCTGTAGATGTATTGTAGTATGTCCTAGGAGTTATGCCTCTCATATACTTTGGACATAACGGCTGACACATTTGGCCAGAAAGGCTGGCCACTGCTCAAAGAGTCAGTGCATTTTCACAGCTGACCCTACCATTGGGCAAGATGAGGCGGTCTAGCTCAGGCAGCAGATTTGGAGTGTTGTGCAGCACTATGAATGGACAGTCATTTATTTAGTTAGTTACACTTGCTAGGTGCCTCATCCAACGAGGTCTTCCATTGTTTGGGTTTTCTGACATATTCATCACCCTGGGAGAAACCGCTTGCATTTTCTGCCTCAGGCACCAGATGTCTTCAACCATCTCTGCTTTAGCCAAATACTATCTTCCAACTCGAATCTATTCATTATTGTAGCCCACTGAGCTCATCAAACATGCATCTTTGTCAATATATGTATTCTTCTTTATCAATATCAAGGTTTCTGCTTTACATTGTTGTGTGTGCGCATGATGTTGTTGGCATAGCTTTCCTCCCCCGATATGCTGTCAAAGCTTATTTGGGTACAAACCCAAACTTAACTGGAAGCTTATCCAAGTGAGAATGTCAAAGCTGTTGTTGTTTTTGATTGAGCACTCATCTGAGCATGAAGCGATCCCTCTAATTACCTTTAAAACATTACCTAGCTATCGCTAACTCAAGAATGTCATGAGTGTTATGTGGACGTTACTCAGATTCCCACAAAACGAGGGCAGTGACAGAGAAAGTTTAGAGTGGCAGATCTGTGCGTAATCTGCAGAGTTTTTCAAGACAAAGGAATTCTGAAGGTTATGTATACACCTTATAAATATTCATCAGCGCTGCATATAATCTCAGAGTGGCCCTCGGCGTTCCCGTGCTGTACATTTTAAATGTAGCTGTTTCAATCAGTAGAAATTCTTAGGGTAAAATTGACACTGTAGAGACAGCTGGAAAAGGTTCTAATATTAAGTGACATTGAAATGGAACATAGTTTGCATCTGTTATGTTCAGCTTGATTAAGCTAGGTGCAGTTTTTACATTGCTTTTTTTTTAAATTAAACAGGTTGTAGTCAAGTATATGAATATGGTGTGCTGCTTTAAACCACCCTGGGCATCTTTCGTCTCTTCTGGAGAGTCAGTTCTGTGTGATTAGGTAACATAAAGGCCCAGTTTAGGCATGATGCTAAACAAGGAGGTTCCAACATTGCAAGAATGAGCCATACATTCTCCCCTCTACCTCTTTCTTGTGTGAGAGAGCAAGACCAAAAGCTGATCATTTCAATTTTGCTGCCTTCCATTACCCCCAATCTCAGGACACTTGTTTAGTTTACCTATGGTTTGCTTTTTTAAAAAGACAGGATGTGAAACCACAGTTTGGTTCTGGCGTGTTTTAACTAACCAAAGTTTAGGCTAAGCCAGTTTCCCAAATTCAGAAGCAATAGGAAACTGCAGTTTCTTCCAAATCAGAAGTGGAAGAGTCACATCACCTGCCATCCTGCATGAAGGAGAGAGGAGAGAGAAGGAACCCAAGAGCCCAAGGCTTGCCACAGTTCATTCTCAGAATGCTAAACTATGCATGTCTGAACAGAGCCAAACCGTCCCCCATTACCAACACTCCACAGAATTTTACCGAAAAAGAGTTTATGTGAGATCATTGTCTGACATCCCTATGAAAAAATTATGAGACAACCACTAACTTTTTCTATTGGAAACTGTCTCAGTCGTTTTGTTTTGAAATTTCTGTATTTGATTGGTAGTGACTTTTTATGCCAATAGGCGACTTTGATGCCTCACAGAGGTGTCTTGGAGTGATACTGATAGTTTTAAATAAACAAATAAATAGAATTATAAACAAATACAAGACAGTCATAACCTAATTTGCACAAACACTCAGTTTTGATTTAGGTTTCTAAGCATTAGCTTACATACACAGATAATATATTCAATTTCACACCTATATTTCAACTACACTGCCTCACTAGGCTGTAAGCCCATTCTATTATTATTATTATTATTATTATTATTATTATTATTAGTTAAATTGGCAGGATTCTACAAGAAGCAAAAGACTCCATTTGCCATCAACACAGGGTGGTTCATGATGCAATTGTTGCCATGAAGATTTTCAAACCCCCTGCCTTCTGCTGATATTTTTCTAATTTTGGCTACAGAGCAAAATAGCACAGCTAAATAAGATAGTAGCTTGGAGGAACGGTATTTATTTTTTTTCCAAAGTAGCTGGCAGAAAATGGAGAAGAGCTTCCCTCATACCCAATCAGATGGAACTCCTGCTTCCTCAAGAGCTTCCATGGCTTCATTATGGGAAAGAAAAAGGACTCATCTGAGTGAGCATCTGGCAACACTAACTTTGATTGATCAAATCTCAGTGCGTTATGGGAAAGAGAGCTTTCTCTCTCTCTCACACACACCCGACAGCTTCCCCAGGCATTCTGTTCGACCTAGTCACATAAAATGACCAGAATGCACTTGCAAAATAGTCTACTCGCATAAATATTTGATATTCTGCCACTTTCGGGGAAGAGGGAGGGAGGGAAATACCTCAGCCCTCCTATCCACCAGGGCAGAGATGACAAATCGTTATTAGCTTTTTCTAAACAACAACCACACAGACACGTTCAGCAGACCAAGTGAAACCAGCTTAGCAAATGGCGAGACACACACCCAAAGAATCCTGTCTTCTTATACTTTAAAGGTACAGGGGGGAATAAGCAGCAAAAAAAAATAAACAATCCAGCAGAGTCATATTATCGTCATCCTTCCCATTCATGCTCCAAGATGCTGCTTATAAAAAGAACGGCTTTTCATTTGGGGGGGGGGGGGGATGTAGATACATAGGTGTCAGGTCTACCCAGGTCTCAACACTCCAATCAGTAACCATATTGGTCAATCCAAAATGGTAGACCTGTTCTCCAAGACCGCTTGTGTGTGTGTGTGTGTGTGTGTTTGTTTCTAGTATTTATTTTGCTCTCCACTTTGGCGAAAAGTCTGTGGACTTTCATATGAACTGGCCTTGGTTCAGATGTAATGCTAAGTGAAATTTAGCGTTACACCCATGAGCCCCATCTGGGGTTGCATGTGTGATACTCAGGCCTGTACATTCTTCTCTCCCCTCTTCTAGCTAAACTGTTTTGGTGCCCTCCAGATGTTGCCAGATTGCAAGTCCCATGTTCCCTGACCATTGCCTATGCGGCTGAGGCAGATGGGAGTTTTAGTCTACACTTGGGTTTACTGTTACCAGGCAGGAACCTCTGTCTCCCTCTCTCCTCTCCTGAAGCACAAGTGAGTAAGGATGTGGAGACCATCTTTCAGATATTTGGGGCCTGGGTCATTTCAGATTTTGAATGTTAACAGACCCTCGAAGTGTCCCTATTTTCCAGAAGTCGTCACGGTTTCTGATTTGATCCTGGAATGTCCCACTTTTCCTTAGGATGTCCCTATTTTCATCAGAGAAATGTTGGAGGGTATGGAGTTATGCGACTCTCGGGCCAAGGAGATAAAGTAACTCTGCAACCTTGAGAAGACATCTGAAGGAAGCCCTGTATAGGGACGTTTTTAAATGATCAGTGTTTTATTATGTTTTTATATATGTTGGGAGCTGCCCAGAGTGGCTGGGGTAACCCAGTCAGATGGGCGGGGTGATAATCATAATCATAGTAGAATTTGTTGTTGTTGTTTAGTCGTTTAGTCGTGTCCGACTCTTCGTGACGCCATGGACCAGAGCACGCCAGGCACTCCTGTCTTCCACTGCCTCCCGCAGTTTGGTCAAACTCATGCTGGTAGCTTCGAGAACACTGTCCAACCATCTTGTCCTCTGTCGTCCCCTTCTCCTTGTGCCCTCCATCTTTCCCAGCATCAGGGTCTTTTCCAGGGAGTCTTCTCTTCTCATGAGGTGGCCAAAGTATTGGAGCCTCAGCTTCAGGATCTGTGAGTGCTTCCAGTGAGCACTCAGGGCTGATTCCCTTCAGAATGGATAGGTTTGATCTTCTTGCAGTCCATGGGACTCTCAAGAGTAGAATAGGACGTCCCTATTTTCATTGGAGAAATGTTGGAAGGTATGTGTTAATGTGAGTACCTTGAATTGGGCCTTGAAACAAACTGTCAACCATTACAGCTGTTTTTAAACGGGTTATGTGAGTGCTAAATGGAACCTCGGCCAGCAATCTGGCTCCTGTATTTGGGACTTGTGATCGATGCCTGGGGGCAGGGGAGCGAGAGTTGCTGATTCTCGATCATGAATATTAGCATACAAGTATTGATAAACAGATTGCATTCACAATGCAGCTCTTTCTCTGTGGAAAGTCGATAGGCAGACAGGAGAGCATGGCAACCAGGAGAGACTCGGGCCGGGAAATAATAGGTCACATCTGAAGTACGGTACCTTAATGGTTTGTACAAAATTATACAGTAAAAATTCATTTATGCTCCCATTGCCATTAAATAAGCCACCACTGTTGGCAAACCAAATTTCTCACTCCACTATGCAATTATAAAAGTGGCAGTGAATGCATCTCTGCTGTCACATAGCATTAAATTGGAGCAATACGTTACAGCGGCCAAAACAAAAAACGTGTTCTTGGCTTTTAAAACGTAAATATCATTGCATTCAAGTACCAGCCCCCGGAGGAGCATAACTCAAGAAATCTCCATGCTTAAGACAGTGAAAATGCTAAGCAAAATAAAGGAGATATGTAGGCACCTTTCGAGATATTTCTGCATCATAACGTGCTTCCAATCGACATCCGGCTTCTGTTTCCCCCGCAAAGTTGCTGTTTGCCAAAAACACAATGCTTGGGGGGCCTAAAGCAGGCAAGAAGGAACTGTTTTCAGGTGTCAATCCAAACCAGGAGTCTTTTTCAGATAGGGGGACAGGCCCCAGTGGCTGCTCTTCCCTCGAAATAAAAGCAGCCAGGTTAATCACACTTGCTGTATTTATGCAAATCTAATGTGCCATCAAATCTAATGCGCCATCAAATCTAATGCACACCCTAATTTTCGCAACGTAGTTCGGCAAAAAAAAAAAAAAAGGTGTGCATTACCTTTGAGTCAATACTAAATTTAAAAATGTGACTAGCATTGTGTGCAGTTTGGTCCTAAACTGCTACATATCCCACATTCTGCGGAAGTGTAAAAAGTTATTACTTATGTGCTGGATGAAGTATTATTTCACTGACCTATCTTAAAACGGTAGCAAAACTATTTCATTGGGTGACCCCAAGTTCTACTGCAATTATTTTCATTGTTGATACTATTACCAGAAGATACCTAATGCCAAGTCACGTTGCCCACTCTGACAGGCCATGGCTCTCCGGGTTTCAGACTGAAGTGTTTCCCAGTCTTACCTGGAGATGCCAAGGGGTGAACCTGTGACCTTCTGCATGCCAAGCAGATATCCTACCAATGAGCTACGGCCCTTCCCTGCTTTAGACGGGGGCCTCTCTTTCTTTCAAAATAACACAACCACACACCTCTCTCCTCGCAGGAAAATAAAACCCGAGGAGAGACAGAAGGAGCAGGAGGAGGATTGCTGCCCTGAGCCTTACTTGCCAGAAGATCTGAAATATATTTCCTCTCTCGTTCCTCTCCCTCCTCGAGAAGCAGTAAATTGGTTGGCTGCTTTCTGACATCATTCTGACAGTGTCCCTTAGGGGCATTTAAACGGAGAAAGAGCGAAGGGGTCTTTATCAAATCAGACAAGTGCAGATTTTATTCATACTTGCACATTCAGCGCATTTTCAACCCCCCCCCCACTTCTTCTTTAAGAAAAATCCCCAGAGTGAGTTTCTAAAGACACTCCAGGTGGGATGACAATTTAATTTTCAGGTGAATGTTGTTGCGTTTTTTGTTTTTTTTACATTAACTTTCAGACCCAAACAAAGCCTGCTTCCGGGTGTCAAGAGACCACGTGACGCCAGGAAGCTGGAAGATAGTGAAGCAGGCCATTGGTCTAATTCAGTACTGTTTACATTGACTGGCAGGTGGGTGGCCAAAATCCCTCACACAGGGTTCTGAAGTGCACGGTGGCCAGCCGGGCGTCAGGCACTTAGGAACGGCAGCCCAAGGGGTGTTGCCAGACCTGTGCTTGGTGCGTTTTAGCAGCAGTTTCAAAGGTTTCAGCTGTGAAAGGGTGGTGGGAGCACACCTCACTCATTGTTGGAAACTCAGGTATATAAGCTTGGTGCCAAATGGCACTGTGAATCTAGGCTGCAGTCGCCACAATGGAATGTCTGTTCAGTAAGTCTGAAGCTTATAAACTGTGGTCGCCAAACATGTACAGTGGTACCTTGGTTTGCAAACAGTCTGGTTTGCAAACATTCTTTGGATTACAACCCATTTTCTTTGGATTACAATTTTATTTTTTTTTAGGCCCCTCCGGAACAGATTGTGGTACCACTGTAGTTGCAATTTCGCCCGGCTAATTTCAAACACTGACTTCACTTCAGAAAAAGGAATGAATGGGAGCTCACTTTAAGCTCCTGATCGCTCGTTTGGAGCCACATCTGTACCTACTGCACACCTGTTGTCACGCTTGATGTCTGGCACAGGATGGGTGGGTGTGGTTTTGGGGATCCCTGGCGGGCCAAGTTTATCCTGCGGGCCAGAGGCTCCCCGCCACTGCCCTCCAGGATACGTAACAGCAGTCCTGCCAGGCAAGTTGAAAGCCTATCTAGTCCAGCATCCCGTTCTCACAGGTCTACCTGTTCCTATGGAAAGACTGCAGGCACGACATGAGCCGAATGGCACTCTCCCTTCTCATGTTCTTATGTGTCTGATATTCAGAGGAATGCACTTCTGATGCTGCTGGTAACACAGACAAGTAGGTCCTTGGTGTTATGTACTGAAGTTCTCACCCTGGGCCAGCAGGGGGATACTGTAGATAGTTATGCAAATGAAGGATCGAAAGTGACGTTCAGTGATTGGATAGTTTGTATGCAAATGAAGGATCGAAAGTGACGTTCAGTGATTGGCTAGTTACAGAAAATGGTTACTGTTGCATTCTAGTGGAGCTCTATATAAGCAGGCTGACTGAGCTCCTCAGTTCAGTTCTGTTCCAGCTTACAAATAAAGAGCTGCTTTGGAAGAATCGCTGTGTCGTCTGATATGTTCGCCCACAATTTAACACTTGTAGCCCTTTCCTTCATTAACTTGGCTAATCCCCCTTTAAAGCAGTCCATGTCGGCGGCCATCACGACATCTATAGCAGGCACAGGCAAACTCAGCCCTCCAGATATTTTGGGACTACAACTCCCATCATCCCTGACCACTGGTCCTCTTACAGACATCTCTTAGATAGGGATGATGGGAGCTGTAGTCCCAAAACATCTGGAGGGCCAAGTTTGCCTATGCCTGATCTAGAGGGTTTCTTGTCCTACCTGGAAATTTCAGGGGTTTCAACTTGGAATCTTCTGCATTCGAAGCATGTGCTCTACCACTAATCTACAGTCTGTAAGAAGTTGCCTTATACTGATTCAGACCACTGGTCCACTGAGCCCAGTACAGTCTTATCCGACTGCCAAGGTCTCAGGCAAGATGTCTTTCCCAGTCCCGTTATCTAAGCTCCCTTAACTGGAGATGTCGGGGATTAAACCTAGGACCTTTTGCATGCAACGCACGTGCTCTGCTGTTGAGCTAGAGGCTCAACGATGGATGCGAGCCAACAAGAACTGCTGCATAAATATTAAGACTCAATATGCAGGGAGTGTTCAAAGGGACTTTTCTTTTCTGAAAGCTATTCAAAGCAGACAAACGATTTAAAAGCCCCTTTCAACTCTACAGGAGATTCACCCATTGCCACAGCTAATAATTTCTACATCTGTGTTTTGTTTTTTAATTTTCACAATGGTGGTGATTATATCCTGCCTTCCACAGAAGGCGGCTTACCTAAAATAAATATCAATGCAAAAACCAATAGAAAGAGCCTAAAAATCAGCTTCACACACGCACAGAGAAAAAAAATCAATGGTAGTTAAAAAGAGCAGTGGGTGCATATTATGTTTCTTAATCAAATACAGTGGTACCTTGGTTCTCAAACTTAATCCGTTCTGGAAGTCCGTTCCAAAACCAAAGCGTTCCAAAACAAAGGCACGTTTTCCCATAAGCAGTAATGAAAAATGGATTGATCCGTTCCAGACTTTAAAAAACAACCCCTAAAACAGCAATTTAACATGAATTTTTCTATATAACGAGACCATTGATCCATAAAATGAAAGCAATGATCAATGTACTGTACTATAAAATAAATAAGACAGTATTGTAGATGATAAAAATTAAAATGATTTTTTCCCCTTACCTGCACTGATGATAGTCATTGTTTGGGGGGGGGGGGTGGCTTTTATCTATTTCTGCAATCACACAATCAATCAATCAGTCAGTAGCTCAATTGGGTTTCAAAAACAAAAACGCAAAATGAATAGCAAAAACAAAAGCACCAAAATTAATCTGTTCCAGAAGTCTGTTTGACCTCCGAAATGTTTGAAAACCAAGGTGCAGCTTCTGATTGGTGCAGGCGCCCCAGAAACAATAGCCAACAACCGCATTGGACGTTCAGCTTCCGAAAAATGTTTGAAAACCGGAACACTTCCGGGTTTTCGGTGTTTGAGAACCAAGGCGTTTGAGTACCAAGGTGTCTGAAAAGATTATGTTCCCCACCATACGCAATTCAACACAAAAAGATACTAAACCAAAAAATAACATTTTATTTTTCAAAATGTCTCAAAACTTTCATGTCCACTGAAATAAAAATATTTTCTTTCTAGATTTTCTAATTGCGAACTTATTTCAAAAAGAAATTTATCTCTATTGCTTTTTCTGATGCCCTAAGCAAGCACTTGGTCTGCCTATAGCGTATTCCATCACTGCACCCCAACTTAAACAGAATGCACACAGTTAATCTGTAGACGTTCAACATGGCCTTATAAGGCCTGTCCAGTTTGCTCCCGGGGCCGATACCCCTATCTTGGGTATGCTGCTGTGTGTACCACAAACGTTCATTCTGAAATTTCAAGATGAATGCTTACTCTTGTGCCTGGGAGCCAGAGTTCTTGATTTAAAAGCTACATATCTCAACAAGCAGCAGCCAAAAGAAGCCAAGCCAGTGTATTACCCATCACAATCAAAACTGTTATCTAATCATGTTAAATCAATGTTGTTGCTCTTCCCATTTTGAAAGGGGTGGGGGGAAGGATATTCTTTCAGCCAATATTGCCTTCAAGGGTTTTACAGGCTTCAGGCAAGCTTGCAATTGTACTGTACTCTGTTCCCAATGTCTAACAGTAAACAGTCAATAAACATTTTGCAATTGCCCAGATTCCATTCTTCTAGCAGAGAAGAGTATCTCTTCGCTAATGATATATGTCATTAGTACTGATAAGAACATACACAGCTATGTCGAGACAAAACACTTTTCTAGAATGCCTTTTAATGCCAGAATTTCCTTCTTGTGTGCTGCAGTCTTTGTTTTGCTGCAAATAATGTTGAGCTACCAGAGAAGAGAGGGTACCAATTTCCTCCTCCCCTCTCATTTTGTCTTGGAACATTTGTGTCACACGTGCACAGATTTCCATGGATGCAATGAAATGGAAATTCTGTACTATCAAGGAGCCGCCAAGCTCTATCGGGTGGAGTTAATCTTCTCAGAATGGTCCGCACACTTTTTTGTATCGATAAATTGGAATAGGTTTTCGTTTCCAAGCATCTTCTCTCAAGAAGGAATCTTCTGTTTGTACGGATGGCAATTCACCAAAGCCGGTCTGGGATGTTGGCTAAAGCAAGGGAAGAACATCTTAGGTTACAGAAATCCCTTGGGCATTCAATGGGCATGCAGGGAGTTCCCCACTGACTTCAGTTCTAGCAGGTGAGCAGGACACGGAAGAAGGATGTGCTCCGGGGGCTCCAGCAGGTTAATGGAAACCCTGAATCAAGCCGATATCACTTGGACAGATTAATTTTATTTTTATTACGCATTCTGTGTTTTTGTATTGTGTTTTTATGTTGTGAGACCTGTGGGTATAGGGAGATGTACAAATTTAATAAATAATAATAATAAACAACACACAACCCTGCTGATAACACCCTGAACACCTTTTGCTTTTGTGGAGTCCTCCATCCCCAGGTATATGTCAGGAGTAGGTAACACTGTGCAGCTCCTACAGGCCAAGCCCAAGGAGGGTACATTGCCTACTCTCTCATCGACCCAAAATACTGGCTGCAACCTTCTAGGCTTAGTATACTCTCAGGGTTGGAGGCCAGCTGGCTGTGGCTATCCCCACTGCCCCTACAATATCTCTGGGGCCCTGACATAATGACCCAAGGTGATTGTCACGCTGGGGCTCCAGAGGCACTGTGATGGAAGTTTAGGAAAGCCCCAAACACCATCAGCCCTGTATAATTCAAGGAGCATCTCCAACCCCATCGTTCAGCCTGGACACTGAGGTTCAGCGCTGAGGGCCTTCTGGCGGTTCGCTCACTGAGAGAAGCAAAGTTACAGGGAACCAGGCAGAGGGCCTCCTCGGTAGTGGCACCCAGCCTGTGGAATGCCCTCCCTTCAGATGTCAAGGAAATAAACAACTACAGTGGTACCTTGGGTTAAGTACTTAATTCGTTCCGGAGGTCTGTTCTTAACCTGAAACTGTTCTTAACCTGAAGCACCATTTTAGCTAATGGGGCCTCCTGCTGCTGCCACGCCGCCGGAGCCCGATTTCTGTTCTCATCCTGAAGCAAAGTTCTTAACCCGAGGTACTATTTCTGTGTTAGCGGAGTCCGTAACCTGAAGCGTATGTAACCTGAAGTGTATGTAACCCGAGGTACCACTGTACCTGACTTTTAGAAGACACCTGAAGGCAGCCCTGTTCAGGGAAGCTTTAAAGTGTGTGCTATTGTATTGATACTGTATTGTGTTTTTACTATTTTTTGTTGGGAACTGCCCAAAGTGCCTGGGGCAACCCAGTCAGATGGGCAGCATATAAATAAATTATTATTATTATTATGGGCGGGCAACACCAACCATAAATCCTGGCACCAGCCCTTATATCAAGGAAAGGCGAGTCTAGTTGTGCTGATCAAAAATGGCTTCCCAGATGCATTCCCTATTTGCAGGCAGTGAAAGAGAGGTGGTTTTGGCCATGTTGACAGGTTAACAGTCAAAACAGCAGGAACTATGTTTTAGTAGACTTCTAAAAATTGGCTTTTATCTCTCTCAGGCATACCCTTTGTATCATGGACACCACAAGGGAAGAAAGCTCACAACTCCTGCTTCACAAACCAAGTGGGAAATTGCTTGCCTTTCTTCACCGGTTAGTTTTTCCGTATTTCTGAATGGAACCTGTACAACTTTCAAAGCCCAAACAACTAGAAACAACGCCAAATTAGGTAACTGAAAGTCAATAAAAGCATCTCTTTAAAGAGCCTTACTGCTGTATATATTATTAAATTACATGCGTCAAAAAATAAAAAGGTTAATAATTACTCCCAAGGTGTGCTTAACGTCATTCCCCTCCCCCCCAAGGTTTTACGCTGCAATTGCAAAATTATCTACAGGGCTAATTACGGTACCTGAATATTTGTATTAGAGAGCAAAAAATCGTCAGGTTTTGAACAAATGAGGAACATGAGGTTTTTTTAATTAGGAAAAAGGCAAAACAAACAAAATACGCTGCAATTAAGCAGCACCTTAGTACAGCGGAGTTCATAAATAAGCACTAACCAAATAGCTGGACTGGAAATGAAAAGTGTGGTCGGGGAGGGAAGGCCGAAGAATCTCCTCACAATTATGAGGAGACAAATAGCTGGCGCTCCATTTCTACATAATGAATACAGCCTTTGAGGAACATTTACTTAGCATCTACTGTACCATGAGTACTTTATAGTGTTCTTTCTTTCTTTCTTTCTTTCTTTCTTTCTTTGAAGCCGCAGTGTCAACCAATGTGTTTTAAATATACAAAACAAGAAGGCCTATTGAGATTACACTTAATATGCAATCCCAAGTATGCACATCCTTGCTTAAGGACACAAAAAGTGAAGGATCTGAGCAGGGTCCAATTCAGCCCAGCAATCTTTGGAAAGAGGGCATTGGGTTCACAACATGGAGGCCTTATGATCTAAGACTTTCCTATACATGCTTTTGTGAAAGGAAGCTCCCCAGATGGATGGACAATATGAAAATATGTGGTAGAGGCAGCGTGAGTTTCATTTTTGAGGGGGTCCTTTGCCTTCTGGTGGATGTTCCCAACAGTCAGTGAGCCCTGGGGTGCTTACCTGGCAGCAGCGATGCACTGATACGTTGTTAAATTTTCCAGCAATGCTCTTGTGCAATGCTATGTCAGGGGTATTTTGAGAATATCCAAATCCTCCCACCCAGAGTGATTAGGGCAGGTGTAAGGCATAAACCACAGAGCCTAGGGCTTGCCGATCAGAAGGTCAGCGGTTCGAATCCCCACGATGGGGTAAGCTCCCATTGCTTGGTCCCAGCTCCTGCCCATCTAGCAGTTTGAAAGCATGTAGTGCAAGTAGATAAATAGGTACTGCTCTGGTGGGAAGGTAAACAGTGTTTCCGTGCACTGCTCTGGTTCACCAGAAACAGCTTAGCCATGCTGGCCACGTGACCAGGAAGCTGCACACCGGCTCCCTCGGCCAGTAAAGCGAGATGAGCGCTGCAACCCCAGAGTCGTCCGTGACTGGACCCAGCGGTCAGGGGTCCCTTTACCTTTTAAGTTACTATAGACCCTGCTGGGAAGCTGGGACCCAACAGATACCAGAGGAGGTCAAACAGTGGGCCTGGTGAGAGATTATTCTAGTCTTCAGAAACATTATTACACAGGTGTGGGGTCACTAAAGGAATTAAAAAGATTTCTGCCAGTTCACAGCTGGAAGAAGTGAAGACAGGAAAGGCAGGAATAAGAGGAGACATGTCAGAAAACTTGAGCTGGAGCAAAGAAGCCTTTAACTGAAGGGCATGCTACCTATTTTTACTTCTTTACGTTGCTACCACCACAAGTAAAAGAGGTAATTCACCTTCTAATGGGGCTGTTAAAGAACTAAAGAACTTTTAGGTGGCTGCCTTTTATGCACATGCTTGTGGATAAGCTAAACATCAGCTCTGGTGCCATTTTTAGTTACTGAAAGTAAAAGCTTTCGGTTCGGAAGTTTTAAGAGGCGGCATGTGATCCCTGGATTTGTAAGTATTGGCCGTAACTTCTTATTACTTCTCTTAAAATGGACTCCAAACCTGAAACTACAAAGACAGTCTGATGAAGTGTGTGTGAGTTAAAAGAGCATCACCTGCTAGGTTCTGGACATTTTTCAAGCAAGTAATTTAGTGTTTGCCAACTAAGGTCTAAACAGCTAATTTTCAGGAAGGTTAGCGCATGAAAGGGATTCCCTTGACTCTAGGGCTATGCTAAAGAAGCGGTGAAAAACCCTGTTGTTAAGTTGTGGGTGAAATTGTGCTTTGCACGCATGGGTTCGTATCCCATCCTCGTTGCCAGTGTTAAGTTGTGGGTGAATATATCAGACGACACAGCGATTCTTCAAACAGCTCTTGTTTATTCACAGGCCAGAACATAACTGAACTGAACTGAAGGGTTCAGCCAGCCTGCTTATATAGAGCTCCACTAGAACGCAACAGTAACCATTTTCTGTAACTATCCAATCACTGAACATCACTTTCAATCCCTTATTTGCATATGTGGACCTGAGTGAAAACTATCTACAATATCCCCCTGCTGGCCCAGGGTGAGAACTTCAGTACATATAATGTGGACTCGTTTTGACTGCTATTGAGACTTGTATAAAACAATTGTTGTGCACTGGTATTTCATGTACCTTTGTACTATATCATTGTATATTTGAAACGACATTATTTCTGCACTTAAACGTTGTATCCAAACTTACCATTACTTTAAAACTGTCATACTTATACGTTGTGTTTAAATCTACTACTAGCTTCAAACTGTTATTCTTAGCAGAATACACACGTTTTTCATTTCAACTCTTGAGTAGGAATTATTCCTTATATTGAAACTTTTGGCCAGAGTTCTTGATATATCCTTTTCAGTGTAGTTTCAACAAGAACTCCAATTTCTTTAATGTTTTTATGGTGGCCAACAAGCTAGTATTTCTTGGTGCTGCAGGAAATTTGAGCTATGTAAAGAAGCTAGTACCAATACCCACAAGACCAGATTTTGTCAAGCTGCCAATTTCTGTCTCCAAACCTGTAAGATTCCATGCAGGCTATCCACCCCAATCTGAAAGATGTGTTCAGGTTCCACTCTGGATCCATCCCCAGGACAAGGCTGGGATGAACCATTTTTGAAATCAAAAGATGCACCTCTAATGTTTCCATGGAATGGGAAATCACCCTAAAGCAGAGCTCTGAAGACAAGAAAAAAGCAGCGAAACACAGAAATCCATTTAAGTGGATCAATTTCAGTTTGAAAACCCAATAATACAGTGGAGCACTGTGGACCCTCCGAGTACAAAATTGAATCATTTGCATTCATTTGTTGGGCTGACACTCCTGTATTTTGCTGCTTTGAAAATCCATATTTACACAGTTTGCTGTAAACACTTGTAATAAAGGACCAAGTAAATTGCTTACAGCTATTTAAAGAAAGAATTAAAGCTGTGGAAGATATATGACCTCTCCCTCTGCCATATTGCTCATCCTATGGAATCAATACAGCAAAGATGCTCAAGTATTCAGCTGCTCTTAGCATGCCTTGGAAAGCCAGCATACTCTGGTGATATGAGCTACTAAACACTAACCAAAGAGCTCTGGATTTTCTGAGTGGCTTTAGCTAAGCCTCTATTCCCTACCTGGGACTGGCTTTCACAATTTAGATGTTGTTTGCATTGAAGTACTGGAGCGACTACAGGTGCCATCAATATTACAAGTCGTTGCTGATTACTCTGGGTCCCACACAGGTCACAAGTCCGCAGAACAGAGATCTGCCCTTCAACTTTTTAGCATGATGTGCCTCTCCTGGGATTTTAAAAAAGAGTCGAGTCAAGAACTTGGAGGAAACAACTTACTTGCCTATGACCACTCAAACTCAGATTCATTCCCTGATTGGTACTAGATTAGGGCAGGGGGTAAAAATCTTCATGGGCATTCTTTTCAAGTGGCAACAAATGTTGATGAGGGCATTGGAAAAATGGTAATACAGTGGTACCTCGGGTTAAGTACTTAATTCGTTCCGGAGGTCCGTTCTTAACCTGAAACTGTTCTTAACCTGAAACACCACTTTAGCTAATGGGGCCTGCCGCTGCTGCCGCGCCGCCAGAGCACGATTTCTGTTCTCATCCTGAAGCAAAGTTCTGAACCTGAAGCACTATTTCTGGGTTAGCGGAGTCTGTAACCTGAAGCATATGTAACCTGAAGCGTATGTAACCTGAAGCGTATGTAACCTGAGGTACCACTGTAGCCCTCTTCCCCCAAACACACACCCAGCAGCATAGGTGGCATAGGGCCCTGCGTGCCCAAGCACTCACAAAATTCCCCATGAAGGGGCCGGGCGCCCACAAATTTCAGTGCCAGGGCCATGCACACTGCATGGCACCCATGGCCCCAGGCATCCATGGCCGTGGGGCCAAGCTGGCACTCCTGCCCAGCAAAATGACTTCATGATTCACAACCCACATTTATTAATGGGTATGAGGATCAATTTGAGAAAGGCAGGCAGAAATGGTACCAGAAAGTTTAACAGCTGCTCCAAATGTACAAAACACTGGAAACGGGAAGAAAATGCAGGCAGATCTGCACTGCACATTAAAAGCACACCCAGTACACATTTAAAACACATTACGTTCCCTGAAATATAGTACTAGGAACTGTGGCCCTGTGAGATGAAGCTACAGTTCCCAGGATTCATGTATTTGAGATGTGCATTGGGCATGCTTTAATTTTATGGTGTGAATCCGCACAAAGTCTTTGTGCTGGAAAAATACATCAAAGGACTCTTTCGCCATGGTCATTCTGACTTATCTGAGAAGGTAAGTTTGTAAAAGGAGATGAAACACCAAATATAGTGAAAATTCTTTTTTATTGTTGTTGTAAATGAACCTTGATATTATTATTATTATTATTATTATTATTATTATTATTATTATTATCTATACCACTTTATAGTCAAGTTTATTTTGTGGTATATGTATGAATTTAATTGCATAATGAAAACCAATATTACTTGAATGAGGAGTAATAATCATGTTCTGTTTCCTGGTCACAAGAAAAAAAAATAGTAGACAAACCCTTAACCATGTAGAAAACAAAAATCCCATAGTGTAAGAGGCTTTCCAAATAACTTATTTTAAAGTTGTAGTAGTCTATTATTACACCCATTTAATTATGAACTGAAAATGATCTTATAGAAGAATTGGATGTGCTAGCATTAAGCTACGAGCCACAAATAATTTGATTAGCTCTGTTGAGCTCAGAATGCGTCATTAGCTCAGTGAGCTAAGGAAACGGTTGCAATGAGGCAAGTGTGAGCGTCAGTTTCAACCAATTCTCTCTTCCCATCTCAGTTTCACATTTGTGTACCAACACAAAATATGGCTACTAGAAACCAGGCTCCCTCGTTACCATGGACTGTAAACCCACAGAGAAAAGAAAACAAAATAACAGATGCAAGGATGAGGACTTTGATTCCCAATCAAGGGAATATGTTCATGAAAAGAGCTTTTTTATAACGCTACATGCTGCAGTTACATCAAGAAGATCCTTTTCAAACCATGGTTTCTGTCTTTGGCTTGCAAAGGAACCATGGTTTGCACCAGTGGACACGGAACGCAAAATCAGGGTTAACGCAAGGAAGAATAAATTGTTGCGATTATTTATTACATTTATTCGTCACTTTCAATAAGTCGATGTCTCAAAGCAACTATAAAACTCCTAAGAAAGAACTGGATTATCAAATTTTGTAAACTGAAATGAAATAATCACCCTTTAAAGGGTGGGGAGGGGAGGGATGCTGGCTCTCAATTGGCAAAACATGGATCACAAGCAGTTAGTATTACTCCTGCCCTAACAGTAAGGATGGGGTATTAGGGCATAAAGTATTCATATGAAGTGTAAAAGCACTGAGGGAGGGAGATGGGCAGGTCAAGACTGCCTTGGGGACAGAAAGCCCAGCAATTCAAAGAAATCTATTTCCATTCTGACTCTCTTATTGTTCAGAGCAATGAGCTACGACTAAACAGCCAAAGGGTTATTGATAGCAGGTTGATAGAGCAGACATTCAAGGTTTCCGAAGACGGATTTTTATCGGTTGCGAGAAGCAAGCAGAAATTTAATTGAATGAAATGTCAGAGAAATGTAAGCTGTTGGCATTTCAAAGGAAAAAGAAAAACACAAATCAAGTTGCGTTTCTCTTTTCCAGCAGTGAAAGGGAGGACTGTGTACCTGGGCTGTGGTCCTTTGCTTGATTACTACTCATTCCTAAGTCCCGCCGAAGTCTAGAAATCTTGCATTTCCATCAAAAGACACCCTTGGGGTCTCTGGCCCTACTTCGTCTAGTGTGGCACAAATTAACCATCCCGACTGGGTTCTCTCCCCACCCCACCCATGATCTCAAAATATTTTTCCAGTTTTTTAACTGTAACATCTGAGTTCACACACCAATTGTAATCAATTTAAGGAGAAGGAAGGAAGAACCGAGAGCAAGGGTATGACTCATTTTATGTTAGTTCTTATGGGCTGCAGAACAAATTGATTCCTCATCAAATCTCATGAGCTGCGTGTTATTAGTTATTCGACTTTCCTAGAGTCTAATTGCTTTCTTTTTAAAAATTTACATTTGCTAGTTCAAATGGAAAAGAGACAGGAGTGAGAAGTGTGAGAGCTACAGAACATGAATAAAAATGCAGCCCATAATTATTACGGATTGCTCATATTTCAGGATCTCTAGCTATAATATGCAGCAAACCTATTTCGGACAGTTCCCCCTCCATTTTTTTTAATGAAAGCAGAATTACATACTTTCTCTTCAATGGCAAAAGGGTGGGTTTGAGACCTAAGAGGTTCTACTGCTTTTGAGTGTCCCTTTAAAAAGTCTTGACAGTACACCAATAAAACTAAGTTGTTTTAGAGCAACAACGTGGAAGCCCTCATCAGGAGTTCTTACTTTGCATTTATTTATTTATTTATTTATTTATTTATTTATTTATTTACTACTTGATTTATATGCCACTTGATTGTCAAACAAACAAACAAACAAACAAACAAACCTCAAAGTGGTTTACAAATGGTAAAACAGAAAAAAATTACAACCCTTCCTTAAAACATACAAAAGTTAAAATACTAAAACCTGTGCTATTTTTTCAGAAAAAGATGTGCCAGAACTCACCATGAACACCTCTCTTGTTCTCCTAGAATGGCAATGGTGCTGGAACCCACCTGAGAGGCAAGTTCCGGCTGAAAACAAAAGCCCTGACTAAAACATTAAAATTGCCTCAACTTTCTAAGTATCTGGGTAGGTTTGTCTAATCAGGAATGTTTTTAGCAGGTGCCAAAAGGACTACAGCTAAGGTAGCTGCTTGGTCTCAATTGGCAGGGAGTTCCGAAGTTGTAGGGTCTGCCATACTAAACAACCAAGTTCTTACAAATGCGTAACAGGTATTATGTGGCACCTGCGGTGTAAGGCAATCTCAGAGGTAAATCTCAGAGCTGTGGGCAGACTGTGGGGGGCCCTGGCCCCTCCATCCAGAACGCCCTGAAACAAGCAGGTTCATGATCACAAGGAGGATTGTAAACAGGTTACACTAAGTGTACTGACAACCCCCCACAAAACCCCGAACTTTTCACTCACTGCAGGAAGGTTAGAGGTGGAAGTTGTAGGGTAGCACGCACAGCCCCACACCACCCCCTTCCCCATGGATACTTTGCATGAATCCCTGGAGAGGCCTAGTGTTGTTTTATGGTTGTCACACCAAGGCTGAAAGAACATTTTGTATGTTAGGTGGTGGCATCTTGAACATGCCTGCGACACTTCTTGTTGCAATGTCTCCGGTCTGGGACTCCGGTCACTCGGAAGCTCTGAAAAGCTGAAGCAAGCATATATATTTTTTTCCAGAACATCCAAGCTTGTTTCAATCTCTCTGGCTGAATAGAAGTCGCCATTTCTCCTCCTCATTCTCCCTAGGGATGGAACATGGTAACAACAGAGGCTGCACTCCCATACTCACTTATTAGGCCTATCTATCTATCTATCGGGACGCGGGTGGCACTGTGGGTTAAACCACAGAGCCTAAGGGCTTGCTGATCAGAAGGTCGGCGATTTGAATCCCCGCGACGGGGTGAGCTCCCATTGCTTGGTCCCTGCTCCTCCCAACCTAGCAGTTCGAAAGCATGTCAAAGTGCAAGTAGATAAATAGGCACCACTCCAGCGGGAAAGTAAACGGTGTTTCTGTGCGCTGCTCTGTTTTCACCAGAAGCGGCTTAGTCATGCTGGCCACGTGACCCAGAAGCTGTATGCCGGCTCCCATAGCCAATAAAGCGAGATGACCGCCGCAATCCCAGAGTTGGCCACGACTGGACCTAATGGTTTACCTCTATCTATCTATCTATCTATCTATCTATCATCTGTCACCTATCTATCATCTATCTATCTCTTATAATATACAGCAATGTTGTTTTCACATGAGGCAGTTCATCACAGGACTCCACACCACAACAAAATGGTCTTTTATTGAGTTGTTACATCACTTGAAGATACTGGATGCTTTCAGCCTCATGATACTGTACACTCAAGCAGCAGGTTGTGCAAAAGGGGGAGAAAGGACATAAAATCCATTACATTTGTCACACAGCAAGATTAACTCCTCCGGGAAACGTGTGAAGCTCTCTTCGAAGAGCAATACGATGCTCCTTTTCACTACAATGTATGCGCTGGAACCATTAAATTAAACCCAAAACCCTCTGGGGGCAGCGCAATAGAGAGAGAAATGAGAGAGAAGAGTCAGCCTAGGGTACCCGCTGGCTATTATAAACACTTTAAACATTTATTATAACGTCTATCATTTTAGGTCTAAAATTACATGGGGGGGGGGGTTGTTGGGTTTATCTCCCACCCAGATGTGGGACTTAAAAACCCCCACTAAAAATCCACTAAAAAAATCCACAACCTCTCTGCTATTCTCATCTTGGTCATAAGAAACATTTGGACCCACAACAATGACAAACTCTCTTGCTGCTCTCTGGACTGTGGGCCCAACAAGGCCCAACATTTTCCCCAGGCATACTATATAACATCAGGTATTGGAGGCAAAGCTACAGCTCCCTGCTGAAAGGGGACTTAGCAGGCCAGCTGATCAGTGGTGCCTGCAAAGCCTTGTACCTTTGCTCATGTGGCCATGTTGTGTTATGCCACATCCCTTCCATGGCAGCCATGTTGTGACTGGCGCCCCCAGCACTCTTACAAAAGTCAAAATGGGCCCACTACTCCTGAAAGGTTGGAGACCCTGGTGTAGTGGGTCAGAGCGTCAGACTAGAATGTGGGAGACCAAGGTTAAAATCCCTACTCACCTGTAAGGCTCACCGGTTAAACTTGGGCCGGTCACTATCTCACAGGGTTGTTCTAAGAATGAAATGAGAATGGAGAAAACTATGTATGCCACGTTGAACAAAGGGCAGATGGGGAAAGGTTCCCAGCTAGAAGGAAAACTCTGATCCTAAACCTCCACTGCCTTGAAGGATATATTCAGGAGAAGAAAAGGCTAAGGAGTAAACCCTACACAAATCCAGAGTGAGGTCCCTAAGACAGTTGGATGGAGACTTGTACACCTCCTTCAGGAAACTCCTGCAGCCAAGCTGATGCCAAACGTATTGCTCTGCTTTCCTTTGGACCACACCAGTGAGGTTGAGAGGAGGGTCTTGTCATCTGGGCAGCCCAGGACCTCCATAAACACTGCCCTGGCTTTGGGGAGGTCACTTTAGTGCTTAATTTAGTGTTAATTCAACGGTTTGTCTTCACCCTCAGAAGCGCACTCCATTGTCTCTCAAGACAGACGTATGCCAACAACAGCCTTGAAGACTCAACAAGATGAGAAACATCCACATAGAAATTTCCACATGTAGGTAAAGGTAAAGGGACCCCTGACCATTAGGTCCAGTCGTCACCAACTCTGGGGTTGCCGCGCTCGTCTCGCTTTATTGGCCAGCATGACTAAGCCACTTCTGGCGAACCAGAGCAGCGCATGGAAACGCCGTTTACCTTCCCGCCACAGTGGTACCTATTTATCTACTTGCACTTGACGTGCTTTCAAACTGCTAGGTTGGCAGAAGCAGGGACCGAGCAACGGGAGCTCACCCCGTTGTGGAGATTCGAACCACCTACCTTCTGATCGGCAAGTCCTAGGCTCAGTGGTTTAACCTACAGCGCCACCCGCACCCCTTCCACATGTAGGTAGGGTTGCCATATTTCGAAAAGTGAAAATCTGGATTGTTGAGCATTTTCCTCTCTCTTTTTCCTGTCTTTTTTGGCTGGGGGGGGGGCACAAAGTTGTTGACGCAAGTAAGTTTTTGAGCTATATTAAATTCACCAAAATCTACACTGCCAACACGGCACACGTCCAGATTCCCCTGGACATTTAAGCCACTCCTACCCGGACACTATTTCGGATGGCCAATTCCTGGCTATGTCCAGGAAATTCCGGACGTATATTGTATTACTAAATTCAATAACATCAACCATTTCTCATATCGTTTTCAAGTCTCATTGACTCTGTATGTGGCTTCTGGGCATACTCACTCACGACTTTCAAGCGTAAAGTACGCCTGCAGTCATCAAGTATGAAGGGCAAATGAATGCATTTTATTCATCACATTCCACTTTAAAATACAAGCAACAATCAGGCAGAGATCAAACCGCCACCCATCGCATACTGAAGGCACAGAAAAATATATTTGTTTTAAAAGGTATATATCACTCTTCAACCAAATGGTTCCCAGGGCAGTTTACATCAAAATAAACAATAAAATCAACATAAAACCACAAGTCAAACAAACATAAACACAACAGCAGTTAAAAGCAGCTGATTCTAGAACAAAATCAAGACTTGAATACATATATTGCATATTGTGTGCTTTAGATATACAGGTAGGTGTATCTGGGAACACAGAAATGAAGTGAGACTTGTCCTTACACAACAGAAGAATGGAGGTGCTGAATTGGAGATAAGAATAATGTGATAAAATTATATATATATATATCTGCATACAGAAGTAAAATAATTCACACACAAGGAGCCCCTTGTGACACACACCACCATTTAATATCTGTTGGAGGCAGTGCTATTTTTCTAGAAAAAGAGGTGCTGGAGCTCACCATGAATTTCTACCTTGTTGTCTTAGAATGGCACCAACCTGAGAGGTGCCCACCTTAGAGCTGAGCTCCAGTGAGCCCTGGCAGAATAAAAGCCCTGGTTGGAGGAACTCTTTCATGAGTATAAATCATCCCAGGGATGAGCTACGCAAACAGATGCATGGTCAAGTACCAACTAACCGATTAAGGTATGCCAGTTTGTTAGTCTGTCGTCTTGTCTGGAGTCAGTGAGTGAGTCCACCTCTTGAGTCAGAGTATGTGTTACGTTTTGAATTGCTGGGGCAAGAGAGATATTTTGTACTTGTATATATCTGTATCCGCAAAAGTCTCCAAGCTGTATGTACATGTCTATGCCTGGAACAATTTTATTGAAGCCTTATCTTCTGCAGCAGTAAACTATTTGGGACCTTATTCTGCCTCCATGTGGTGAATGGAACTGGGGACAACTTCCACTGCATGGGTATCTCATCTGATATACTTTTCCAGCTGACAAAATAAGCATATACAATATCGTGTTTTTATTATACACTGATGGAAAGATCCTGTCATCGCATCATGATTCTCTTGACCTTTCCAGCCATTAGCAAACATGCAGCACACTCATAGATGGAGGTATTTTTATTGCTGTGGGCTGCAGATTACAGAGTCAAAACACTGCAGATTTGACACATGCATACAACACACATATCCATGAAAATGCTGAGGCAGTAGAAGGGAAATCAATACGAAACTTGAAGGCTGCTTAAAACTCAGGAAGCAAAACCGTTTGTTTAACTTTCCAAAACTGAATGCAAAAAAGAAAGGAGAAAATAATCACCCTTCCAACATGACACTGTTTTCTTCCTTTTCTTTTTTATACACTTGATGAATGAGAGGGCAAAAAATGGATCTGTCCCCTTTGCCTTGGAGTGTAAGAAGACAACTTGGAGCCCTGAGCAATCTTTTGCGTAGGCCCCAAATACAGCACGTGATATATTCGTTGTGAGCTGCCATGAGGAGCTCAACTTTGTGCGAAATGTTCAGATTGTACAAACAAGCTAAGGGAGAAATCCTATGCACAAGAAGCTGGTGCAAAGCAATCTGGTTTAAGTTAAGCTGGCGTAACATTACACCAGATCCAAACCCCGTTCAGTAGCAGGGCTGCTGCTGCTTTGCCCAAGCCTAGCAGAGAGAAAACAAGCCTTTAAAACAGGGGTTCCCCCTGTTTTTCAATAGCCAAGCCATGGACCCCATACTTTTGAAAACCCTGGGTGGGTTATGTGGATGCGCTGGGGTGTGCAAACCACCAAATTGGGAACCGCTGCTGTAAAATACTGTTCTACACCAAATTGCCACGTCATGTGACTGAGGTGAACAGGCTTAGGATCCAGCCTAATTCCCATCCCCCTCTGGTCCTGTGACACACACACACACACCCAAACATCCCCTTTTAGGGACTTACACTAGCCTTGGCTTATGTGGCTGCGTCCTGGTTGTACCAGGATGAGCAAGTTTCACTGGCATATCGTCTGCTGAGCCGGGTTGGGGATTCAATGCCAGCTGAGCTCGGATGAGTCAGAGATCTGCTGCATCCTATGCTGCTCATCCCAGCAGGTCGATGACCTTCGACTACCTCCCTGCCTAACCCCACCACACAAGGTTGTCCCCAGAATGATCACAGGAGTGGGGAGAATGACATGAAACACTTCTGAGGTCCTTGGATGAAAGGAGGATGTGGATGCCATGACGCTCGGACAAAAGGTATGAGAGCCTGACATTTATCCATCACAGATCTATCACCACAAATAAAAGCAGCCCTATGAGTAAGGCAATCAAGTGTGTGAATCCACCTACATGCTTATCGTTCTTATCAGCTTCCTGTTTCTACAGAAGCTGAGGTCTGCATAAAGGAATAATGCAACTACCTCTCTCGTATCTTGGGCTCTTTGAGTGGCAGATGCCATTGAAAAATGAGTAAAAGACCTGAAAATTAAGAGCCATACTAGGACCAACAAAGACCACAGTAGAGCCAAAAGTGTGAAGGAGTACTGCAGAGCTTCATGGCAGGACCTTTGGTAGAAGATTAAGAGATATTTTAATCCACCTAGTCTAGCCCCCAAGAAAGTAAAATCTCTCACTGCCTCCATTTCTTCCCCTTCTATTTGCCAGGAGGTGATGGGACCAGTGGCCATGATCTTCGTTTTTTTGATGTTGAGCTTCAGACCATATTTTGTGCTCGTGATGTATGGAAGTGAAAGCTGGACCATAAAGAAGGCTGATCACCGAAGAATTGATGCTTTTGAATTATGGTGCTGGAGGAGACTCTTGAGAGTCCCATGGACTGCAAGAAGACCAAACCTATCCATTCTGAAGGAAATCAGCCCTGAGTGCTCACTGGAAGGACAGATTGTGAAGCTGAGGCTACAATACTCTGGCCACCTCATGAGAAGAGAAGACTCCCTGGAAAAACCCCTGATGTTGGGAAAGATGGAGGGCACAAGGAGAAGGGGACGACAGAGGACGAGATGGTTGGATAGTGTTCTCGAAGCTACCAGCATGAGTTTGACCAAACTGTGGGAGGCAGTGGAAGGCAGGAGTGCCTGGCGTGCTCTGGTCCATGGGGTCACGAAGAGTCGGACACGACTAAACGACTAAACAACAACAAATCCCATTTCAGGATTTGTGATTGGCACCTGGTGGAATTTTGAAAAAATCTAGTAAAAAGAAGATTCTGTAGGACATAGCCTACTAAGTATATTTGACAACAGTTGGAAGTACTTAAAAAAATATTTTTACACTTTCAGCTGAGACTTTTCTTCAGCTGATTATCTAGAAATGTTGGACTATCTTCCATTCTTTTAAATGCCTACGCTTCAGGCTTATTTATCTAAATAAGAGTTCTGCCCTCTCATTTTGTAGTCTAGCAAACTGCCTAGCTTATGGCAATTCTTTAAATTTCTCTTCAACTAAATGACTAAACAACAACAACAACAAAAAGTCTAGCCCCCTGTTCTCACAGTGGCCAACCAGATGACTGTGGGAAACTTTTCAAATGTTTGAACTATAGTTTTGGGAGAAGAAGTGACTCATTATCAACACAGGATCTTCCCCAAGACATCATCAAACAGCAAAGCCGCTGCTGTTCATGCTGGCTTCTGGTGGTTGAAGACAAACTTTCAGCTCTGGCTGTCGGTGGTGGTGCCTTAAACGCCAATCATAATGGTGGAAAATTTTCCCTGAAGAAAGCAGGACAGTGTATAGGGAGTTCTATGGTGGTCAAGGTTCACAGGAGACCACAGGGCAACAATTGGCCATAACAGACCTTGTGGTGAACGGTTCATGCACGAAGCAAGGTACGCACCCTGGAAAATGTCCAAGAGTCCTCTGCAAAGCTTGTCAATGTGGAAAGCATTCCTTTGAAGTTTCAGATCAATGGCTGCAGAGGGCTAAGTAGATCAAAGGTACCGTATTTTTTGCTCTATAAGACTCACTTTTTCCCTCCTAAAAAGTAAGCGGAAATGTGTGTGCGTCTTATGGAGCGAATGCAGGCTGCACAGCTATCCCAGAAGCCAGAACAGGAAGAGGGATCACTGCTTTTGCTGCGCAGCAATCCCTCTTGCTGTTCTGGTTTCTGAGATTCAGAATATTTTTTTTCTTGTTTTCCTCCTCCAGAAACTAGGTGCATCTTATGGTCTGGTGCGTCTTATGGAGTGAAAAATACGGTAAGTCCATTTTGCAGTTCTCAAGGATCAAGGCTTATAGGCCCTTTCTGCTCAATCATAACTTGCCTTTCTCAGTTGGGAAGTCAACTTATAACTTACCTCGGGGTCACAAAGAGGGGGGGGATTGGGAAATAAAGCCAGGTGAGGCTACCATAGAATTCCTGGTGTGAATAACCCTATTCCTCCACGGATTGGCTTTGGGAAGGTTACTAAGGAAAATAAGGAGGTGCTGTTGTTCTAGCAAAGGAGCTGCAAAGAATGAATAAAGGATTCCAAGAATATTTGAAAGCTGGAGAGAAATCTGCTTACGCATAAAGGGAGGCTCACTACCTGCAGCTTGTTCTAAAAAGGACAGCCCCCTTCTATCTTCAGTAGGGAAGGGATAAAAGCAAATCTTCAGCTGGATATTCATTTTCTCATCTTCTGGCAAAACCGGGGACGGTGTACATTTTTTCTTCTCTGTTTTTAAAAAACGTAAACCCTTTTGCCAAAGCCTTGCAATTTCTATATATACAACCATAGTAAATCTCAACATAGGAGGGTTTTTTTAGGTGCACTGCTGTTCATTTAAAAGCAACCCTGAACTCAGGAAGATAAAAATTGGGTGTCAAGGAAATAGATTTCTATTTATTTATGGCTGAAAATACCCAAGACCTTCCCCCTGCTTGCTGCACTCCACCCGCCTCTCTATTTAGCATGAGCACAAAGATGTTCAAGACTAACCTTTTCCAGGAACGATGCGCACTGCCTCTGTAAGAACCATTCTTATCCTCAACAAGAGAGCTAGTCATTTCGCTTTCTTTCTTCCTGCACTAAGAGCTGGCATATTCTCCAAGTGAAGCTATGTACCAACAAAAAGCACTTCAGCTTTTTGGCATCGTTAACCTCAAAAGAATTGTAAAAGTAGTTATTACTTCAAGTATCCAGTTTCCGCGAGCACTGCTGGCTGCAAGAGCCTCCGCTCAAAGGAAAGCAACACAGTACAACTGGATGAATGTCTAAAACCAGAGATAGAAAAAGAAATTCTCTTCTCTTTTTTGGGGCACAATAGGTCAGTGTGTCTGGCTCTTAACCAGAAGGTTAGTGGTTCAAACCCACCAAGGGACGGCTGTGGACAGGATTGTGGCTGTGGACAGGATTGCGGCTGTGGACAGGATTGCATTGCAGGGGTTGTGCTAGATGATCATCAGGAGTCCCTTCCAAGTCTACAGCTCTGTGATTCTATACCTGGATGGCTTAAAAATGCAATTCTATATACCTGGATGGCTTAAAAATGCAAGAAGGGCTTTTACACGCACCAGAAGCTCGGCTCTGCCCTCGCCAGTCCTGGAAGGAGCCTTTAAAAAAGTCCCATATGCTCAGAGACTTTGCGCCTGTTCATTGGGAGAGATAGGAAGCCCAGAACACTTGTTCTTTAGATGTCCCTTTTATGAAGAGGCACGTAGTAAGACCATTGATCCCCTACTGGTGAGGCTCGCTGACCTCCAGGAAAAGCAAAAATTTGACCTTTTCCTGTTAGGCAAAGATCAGAAGACAACCCGGATGGTCGCCAGATTCTGTGTACAGATCTGTAGGCGCAGACCATCTCCCAACTCAAACTAGTTCTTCAAGAAAAGCCCCAAACTTGGTTCCATGGGTGACTCTGGGTCAACTCCCTGTGGAAGTTTATTGTTGTACATTGTTTTAATTGTTTGTTTTCCTTCTGTGACTGTACCCCCAAGTGTGTTTTATAAGCTGGTCTCCGACCATAATAAATTATCTATCTATCTATCTAGCTGGATGGCCAGTGGCTGTCCTCAGCAGGATGGGCTCTGCTTTCCGAGGACGCTGGAAATATATCTCAGCATCTATAGCCGTTCCTGGCTCCTGGCTGCCCAACACCTTGGTTTAATCCCTTGTACAGGTCACCAACCTTTGGGGGCCCGTGGCCACATTTGCAACCTGGAGAATTTGTGACAGGCACCACACACAAACACACAGGAATCAAGCCCACACTGCAACCTATTCTAGTGGCTACAACAGAATGTTTCTTCTTCAACAGGTGAGGGAACTCTGTGGGTGCTACAGAAAGCTTCTGGGGGCAAATGTGGGCGTACAGGTGCTGTGTTGCCAATCCCTGCTCTTGGCTTTGTCTTCTGGCTTGACCCTCCACGCCCTCGTCAGATTTTCACCTGGCACACTTCCTAACTCCCACTGAATTGCTTCCCGGAGCTCAAGTCCTGACAGTGGACTTCAAAATGGGCTTATTCTGGGACCAGAATAAGGTCCCAACTAAAGAAGAATGGCAACTTAAACTGCACAGCTTGTGGATCTGACATACAGAATAAGAGAACAAGAAGAACATATGTTTAAAGAAGATTGGAAAATGTTTATTGAGTATATGGGGGGGCATTGTGTACACTTGAATTTATCTTAATGCTGCCAACGTAAATACGTTTTGATGGATGTAATAATGGAATACTGAATGGTTTAGTTTATGTAAAATATGCAGGGATTTATGTTTGGAAACAGAAGAACGGAAGTGACTGATATTTCAAGGTTGTTTAAATGAATATTCTAAAATGTAAAACAGAATATTTAATAAAAAATTATAGAAGAAAACAAAACAAAATGGGCTAATTCTGCCCATAACAAATTATCAAGAAACAACATTTCTCTGGAAGTGTGCTGGGGTTGCAGGCCTGTTATATTAATTCACCTTCTGCAGAACTCTCTTCTACAAGGGCAAAATCACAGCAATATTCCAATGTGTTCAAAATGCATTGTTGGTTTTTTTATTTTAAAAATCTGCTTCCTTGCCCCAATTCCTTTCCTCTCCCCCTGCTTCAGCAAGTGAATCAAATATTGTGGGCGAGGCAATGATGTCAGAAGCAGCACTCATCCCCTTTGAAATCAGATGTGGTCAGTCAGCATGAAGAGGCAAAGTGAGGTCAGATAAGAGCTGAATAGAAGCACTGCTTCCTGCTTCTTGCCACAGAATGCCTTCATTATCACAAACCGAATCTCTGGTGACAGAGTCGCTTCAACAGAATAGGTGAATTGGCACGACCTTACGATATGAGGCCTGACAACTTTCTCACGTCAACTTTTTCCTGAATGTAGGCAAAAAAATTCTATTTTAAGAGTGGCCTCTTCTAACGCTTGCTCAGGTGTGCTTGATTTCACATTTTAAAAAGCCGTATAGCTTGTTAACATAATTCCCTATATTCTTAGTCCTGCCCATTGCAGCCCAGCTCATCCAAGTGAGGAAGCTTCTCTCTATTGAGGGCCACATTCCACCAGAGGTAATATACTAGGGGCCGTAGGCTAGCCAGTGGGCAACACTGAAGTAAACAGTGGGTAGGACCAAAACCCAAAGTGATTGGAGTGACCCCCTTTCTCTGTCTTTCTGCCACCCCCTTTTCCCTCGTTCTTTCTGCCACGTTGAGTTTAAATTCAATGAAACTGGTGACTCTGAATGAGTTCCAAAAATGCCAATGGAGTCAACAGCACAGTTTGAACCCAAATAATGTTGATTATAGTGGCTAAATATTGTATTGTAATAAGATATTTATCATTTCCTGTAGGGAGGGTAATGTTACCTCGTTATTTGTTATATTTTCAGCATATTAATTTTTTTAAAAAATGCTAGGCACTCTGAGAGCCTTAGCAGTGTTGAACTTTCTTTGTTATCTATGTTATATTTAGTGACTGGAACATGTATCTTTAGGAAAAAAAATAAGAATTCAGTGTGTGCAATTTCCTCTTAGAAGTCTCATCCATCAGCCACTTTCCTCACCTGTTTAGCCCGTTCTCCCAGTTGTACAAGTGCCTCCATTAGCTTATAAATGTCACTGTCAATCAAACTTACAACAGAGGGCAACCAGTTTATAAAACTGCTGTTCTGGATTCCCACTGCTTCAGCTGTGTGTTCTTCAGTGGTTTCTTTTACCTATCATAGCATTCATTCTTTAGCACAGGTTTGGGTGAAAACACAGTGATCATGAACAAGCCAGGTAAAAAATTAAAGGTTCTGAATCTTGTGTCCATTTAAAAGCAATGACCAAGGGTAGCTTGAAAGCATGTTAACTTTTGATACAGTTTGCTTGCTTAAATCACCTTGTAGGACACTCTTACTCATCACAAGTGATCAGGAAACTGGTTATTTACTACCTGCATGGCTAAGAATTGACATTACTCCAGTCTCCTCCTTAAACATCAGGCACTGGTTCATCATTTTCAATAGAACTCTTCCACAAGTGCCCAGATGCAGCTGTTTATAGACGCCAAAAGCCTAGCCAATACAATGTATATAAAATTATACAAAAGCCCAGCTGGGGATTTTTTTAAATAAAAGAAATCCCCCACGGGCTTTTGTTTTGGTGTTCCTACAGAAAATCACATTCAACAGTGATTAAGCAAGAGAGAAATCCTATCAAAAAGTGATGCCTCTCACAATGATGAGTAATGTATGAGACGAGAGCGGCTTGTGAACACCCAAGTCAGATTCTGTTTTGAAAAACAAGTGTGCAAAAATAAAATATATCTTTGCTGAGTTTGCAAGTCTCCCCCCACACTTTTTAATAAAAAGGTACCCCTTCCCTTCAAGCTGATGTCATCTGAAACCAGCTGAGACTTTCAAGTCAAGCTACAATATGAACTGCAGAAAATAATAATAACAATAATCTCTTGGTACTGGTCCAAATATAGCCCTAAGTGAAGAAGAAGAAGAAGAAGAAGAAGAAGAAGAAGAAGAAGAAGAAGAAGAAGAAGAAGAAGAATTATTTATTATTTATACCTTGCCCATCTGGCTGGGTTTCCCCAGCCAACTCTGGGTGACTTTCAACAAAATATTAAAATACAATAGTCTATTAAACATTAAAAGCTTCCCTGAACAGAGCTGCCTTCAGATGTCTTCTATAAGTCTGGTAGTTGTTTTTCTCTTTGACATCTGGTGGGAGGGCGTTCCACAGAGCGGGCACCACTACCGAGAAGGCCCTCTGCCTGGTTCCCTATAACCTCACTTCTCACAGTGAGGGAACCGCCAGAAGGCCCTCAGCACTGGACCTCAGTGTCTGGGCAGAACTATGGGGATGGAGACGCTCCTTCAGGCGTACTGGACCGAGGCCGTTTAGGACTTTAAAAGTCAACACCAACACTTTGAATTGTGCTTGGGAACGTACTGGGAGCCAGTGTAGGTCTTTCAAGACCGGTGTTATGTGGTCTCGGCGACCACTCCCAGTCACCAGTCTAGCTGCCGCATTCTGGATTAGTTGTAGTTTCCGGGTCACCTTCAAAGGTAGCCCCACGTAGAGCGCATTGCAGTAATCCAAGCGAGCGATAACCAGAGCATGCACCACTCTGGTGAGACAGTCTGCGGGCAGGTAGGGTCTCAGCCTGCGTACCAGATGGAGTTGGTAGACAGCTGTCCTGGACACAGAATTGACCTGCGCCTCCACGGACAGCTGTGAGTCCAAAATGCCTCCCAGGCTGCACACCTGGTCCTTCAGGGGCACAGTTACCCCATTCAGGACCATGGAGTCCTCCACACCTGCCCGTCTCCTGTCCCCCCAAAACAGTACTTCTGCCTTGTCAGGATTCAATTTCAATCTGTTAGCTGCCATCTGTCCTCCAACCGCTGAGAGCTGGAGGATGGCAGAAGAGTCTGAATCAATTTGCTAATTCCACATTTTCTGTATGCAATTTCTGATGGGACTTCAGAAATTGCGCGCTGTGGCTACCTCTGAACACAGGGCCGTTTTGATTGTATGTATCTGGGCAGGGGGCTTATGGGGCTTTACCTTTAGTTAAGATTCATCTTGGAAACCCAAGGAAGTGACATGGCACTTGGCTGACAGTTTCTGAAATAGCTCCTTATTTATAGAAGTGCAATGTGCCACTCCCGCAAAGTGTGTAACAATGGTTGCAGGACAGAGACAGCACCAGTGGGGAGGAGGAAAAGAAGATGAGAAGAGAAGGTGCAGGAGGTTAATGTGAGGGTGGTCTGCATGCAAGAGGGAGTGCAGAAATGGGGTGGGGAGAAGAAGGAATGGATACGAAGGTGAAAACAGAGGTGAAAAACAGAATAGCAGAGGTGCAGAGGTGATTATTGACTGAGCAGACAATTCAGAAAATAAAGTGGAAGGTGTTGGGCAGAGGGTTCACAAGCAGAGTGAACATGTGTAAATATGCATATTTGTTAGAAAAGAAATATGCAAAGCACAAAAAAATCACAAATGTACAATGCGGATGTACACAATTAAGCATACTATGTAATGTTCTTAATTAATAAAAAATTATAATCAGTGGGCATTCTACCTACTTAATTTGCATTTACATGACTTTATTTTGTTTTGTTTGTCATTAATATTGATTGCACAATCTCTGATTGGCAACGCTTCTGCTTCAAGGGCTGCGGCACCTGACAGAGGCTGAGCAGCAGAACAAGCTGACAGCTACTATCAGTATCTCCAGGAAAGCTTCATTACTAAGGAGACGAATGACTGAATACAATTTCGAATACATACAGCCAGTAGATTCAATAATGAAATTTGGGACCTATCTACCTATCTGCATATATATCTCACAAAATAAAATTCCATGTGCAAAAATAGATGATAGATAGATACACACAGAGACATAATTTTATTTTGCAGTCAAATTAAAAATGCAAAAAGGAAGAACACTGTTTAATAACATAGATAAATGGTAAAGGTAAAGGACCCCTGGGTGGTTAAGTCCAGTGAAAGGCAACTATGGGGTGCGGCGCTCATCTTGCTTTTAGGCTGAGGGAGCCGGCGTTTGTCCACAGATAGCTTTCTGAGACATGTGGTCAACATGACTAAACCACTTCTGGCACAACAGAAGACCGTGAAGGAAACCAGAGCACATGGAAATGCCGTTTACCTTCCTGCCACAGTGGTACCTATTTATCTACTTACACTGGTGTGCTCACCCCGACGTGCGGATTCAACTGCTGACCTTCCAATCGTCCCCATGTTTCATAACATACCACTTTTAAGGGGGGGGGGGACTAAGCAGAAGCTCACAAACTATTGAGTGTTTCTGGAGGCATAACTTATGCAGCCAAATCATAGTCAGAAAACACACACACACCTGCATTTAATTGGGATGTGATCAGAAGCCTGCAAAAGTTTCCACATGTTAAAGAGTAAACCATTCCAAAGACTTTATGCCGTACAAGACAACAGAGGTGGTTCCTCATGAAAAATGTGTTCTTAAAATTAAGAAGGGGTGCCTTTTGATGTTTTTTATTCATTCTAGTCACACTTCCAAGTGTAGATAGAACAGGTTTTTATTAGATGGAGATCCTTGGCAGACTGCATGTAATGATAGACTCTAAGCTGAGCTGTACATGGTTTCAACAGAAGCTTAGGGAGTCCTTAATCTGAGAGGGACTGGACTTGCTAGACCTTGAATGACCCGGCACGACTCCTTAGGTCCTTGTGGTGCACTATGTCAGCACTCACTTAGGAAGACTCTAAAGCTGGGGACAGAGCCAGCTGCCTCTCAGCAAGATGAGAAATAGCCACTTGGATATTTCCACATGTAGGAGAAATCAGAAGTCTCTCCCAGCAGAAATGTCCTATGCAGCAATTGCCTTACTTACTGTCTTCCACAGGTAATTCAGAGATCAAGCAGTACCACACTCTTTGTCTCTTTAAGCACAAACCCACCCCTCTAATTTCCAAGAGTGATTGGGTTAGATAGATTTGAGTTGAGTGTGGCATTGATCTATTTCAAGGACCAGCTATTGGAATGCCCTGGCATTCAGAAAGAAGTTAGGTGGCAACCTTAATATTGCACTGTTAAAACCTTTGATCGGCAGGTCCCCCCCACCCCCCAAAAAAAAGAAAAAGAAAAAATTGACCCAGAAGTCCCTTCCCTTGTATTGAGATAATATTTAGTTGCGTGGCAAGTCCCCTCCCCCATGTGAAATGAAGACACTGGACACATTATTTAAGGTTAATGGGCATAAAAAGGCCACAACTTTATTGATTACAGAATTGAAAGGTATTGGCCTTAGGCATTGGTTCCTATCGACTACCCGGCACGGAGACCGGGAAGGGTTATCCACAAGCCGTGGGAGTCCTGTTGAAGTACGCCAACTAGGATCCCACGCGTGTCACCGCTCGGGGGCATGCCGGAGGACCTTACCTCCCTAGGTTTCGGACAAGGCAATGCCCCCCGGAGTCCTCTACCGGACTACCCTTTTCCTTGGGGGAAGGTGATGGCGCTTCCTCCCCCCCAAATTCATTTGCATAACAATTAACCCCTGCCAATGCCTAACCGCCAATACCGCGGAAGTTGTGACGTTTGCTACGAGGTAGGCGAAAAAACCAAAAGGCTGGAAGTGCGCCAAATTGGAAAAATTCCTACCAGGCCCCTTACGGCGACCAACCGGAGTCCATAGCAAGGTCATAGCTAGCTAAGCCTAAAGGTGGGTGGGATGGGAAAACCGCTCAGCTGGAAAGGGGAAAGAGGGCGGTCCCCAGGCGTGCCTGGCCTTAAGTAGGCTAGGCCACGCCTCCCCAGCCTGCCGATTGGCGGGCCGGGTCGAAGGCACGCCCAGGGATTCCCTGGATCTCGCAGGGGCAAAAGGCCAGCCCCCGCGTGTGTGGGAGGGGGTAGCCCGCAACCCCCTCTCCTCCCAAGCTCGGAAATGGCTTTGTTCTTTTCTGCACATCGTAAATTATGCTCTCCTTGCCTGACCTTCATGCATTGGTTGGAATACACACATTGTAGAGAATGTACAAAGGAGGAAATTGCCAGTCTACCTGAGGTGACTGACAAGATGCCCCCTGCCCACATATAGAAGCAACCATACTGGGAGCTGGCTCTTATTTCAACACAAGTAATAGGGCAGCCCTCTACTGTGTTTGAGGGCAGCAGGCCAGCTGGAAGGAAGAGCCCAGGGCAGGCTTTGTGGCACACAGAGCTCTATCCTCCAACCCCTTCCAACTGCTCCCTGTCGCCCAACAAAGCAGCCACCTCATTTGCCTAACTGCCCAAGAGGGGCAAATTTACCCCTCCTCTCAGCAAGGAGAGGAAGAGGAAGAGGAAGAGGAAGAGGAAGAGGAAGAGAAAAACATATCCCAGACATATCCCAGACTGGCTCCATATACAGTGGTACCTTGGATTACAGATGCTTCAGGTTACAGACTCCGCTAACCCAGAAACAGTACCTCGGATTAAGAACTTTGCTTCAGGATGAGAACAGAAATCGCATGGCAGCAGCGAGAGGCCCCATTAGCTAAAGTGGTACCTCAGGTTAAGAACGGTTTCAGGTTAAGAATGGACCTCCAGAACGAATTAAGTTCTTAACCCAAGGTACCACTGTAATCTATGGCATGGGTAGGCAAACTAAGGCCCAGGAGCCGGATTCGGCCCAATCGCCTTCTAAATCCGGCCCGCGGACAGTCCAGGAATCAGCGTGTTTTTACATGAGTAGAATATGTGCTTTTATTTAAAATGCATCTCTGGGTTATTTGTGGGGCATAGGGATTTGTTCATTTATTTTTTATTTTTCCAAAATATAGTCCGATCCCCCCACAAGGTCTGAGGGACAGTGGACCAGCCCCTTGCTGAAAACGTTTGCTGACCCCTGATCTATGGCTCTGGTTGCAAGGCTCCCTCCGCTGCTTCCAAAATGTTCTTGGCTTGAGATGCAAGAAAAATTGAAATTCAGGTCACATTTAAAGTTGAACCTATCAAATTCACACTTTCTGGAGGGAAAGACATGAATCGAAACACAGCACTCCATGATTCTAACCACTATGAATTTTGCAGTGCAGTTCTCCAGTCAAGTATTGCCTACAAAAAAGGTAAAGGTAAAGGTAAAGGGACCCCTGACCATTCGGTTCAGTCATGGACGACTCTGGAGTTGCGGCGCTCATCTCGCTTTATTGGCTGAGGGAGCCGGCGTACAGCTTCCGGGTCATGTGGCCAGCATGACTAAGCCGCTTCTGGCGAACCAGAGCAGCGCACGGAAATGCCGTTTAGCTTCCCACCGGAGCGGTATCTATTTATCTACTTGCACTTTGACGTGCTTTCAAACTGCTAGGTGGGCAGGAGCTGGGACTGAGCAATGGGAGCTCATTCCATCGTGGGTATTCGAACTGCCGACCTTCTGTTCGGCAAGCCCTAGGCTCTGTGGTTTAGACCACAGCGCCACCCGCGTCCCAGTTCTCCAGTCAAGTATTGTCTGCAAAAATGAATACGCTGGGGTAAATCGCGCATTAGAATTCATATATTATTGACTTGTATATATTAGGATATATACTCATATATAACCATTCCCATGGTTCTCCCACCACTACCTGCCGCATCACAGAGTTTCAGAAACCCACCACCACCACCGAGTCCTCATGGGGCCTCAACTTGTACATCCTTATTTTACTGTGTTAACAGCAAATTAAATTCAGCTGAAATATATAAGTGCCCATGCAGCACAGTTTATAAATAGACTTCAAGTCAGCTAATGTCACTGCCAGATTAAAAGGAAAGGACACTTTGGCAGTTCTATTACATTATTTTGTGTTGTGCTTACGAGAAGCAGTAATTAAAGTCTCTGTTCAGGCTTACGGGGGTAGAAAGAGTTTTGCACCTGCAAGTTGCTTACTGAAGCAAGAGGTCTCAAGCTCCTTTCCAGGTCATGCTTTCAAATACAAATATTTTTTAGCAGAAAAGACCTACCTTGGCATTCGGTCATAAGCAACGTCGGATTCAACATTGTCTCATGATATACCACCCTACAAACAACAACCCCTTAGGTACCTAACTTCAAGCTCTGGATTTGTTAATCTGTGTTTCACCTCTTAAACTTGCAGACATATCAGAGGTCACAGCAAAGACCTACGTCCAAGACTGTGGAGCGAGGTGTGTGGCTGCTGTTACATGCTGACAGCTTCTAGGAGCCAAAGGTGAGAGCTGTGTGTCAGGTGAGGACCAAAGGTGGACAAACTACCCCAGAAAAGCATGATGTGTCCACCTCCAGAGGTACTACCTCTCCCCTAACACCCCGTACACCCTGGCCGGCTAAGCCAGATGAGGGCAGCTGATGAGTCTCAAATCCTTGGTGAGTTAGGAACGTCCCCTACATGCAAAGACAGGCTCTGGCAGAATGAGCAGACAAGACCCATAGTGGGTCCAACAGTCAAGAAGGCAGTCTCTGCATGTGCTGTAGAGGACTTAAATGCAAGCAGCCTGGCTAGCGTTTCTCATGAGCTGAGAGTGCAACCTATATCATTCCCCAGAAGGCTTTGCAATACACAGGTTATCAGTGGTCAGACAAGCCTGTCTGGCAGAATGGGAGTCAGTAGCCAAACGATTTCCCTTAGCAACAGGCAACTCAGAACAGCAGCTGCAAGCCCAGATGTGTACGGTGCAGGCCAGGAAAATAATAATAATAATAATAATAATAATAATAATAATAATAATTTATTATTTATACCCCGCCCATCTGGCTGGGTTTCCCCAGCCACTCTGGGCGGCTTCCAACAGAACACTAAAATACAATAACCTATTAAACATTAAAAGCTTCCCTAAACAGGGCTGCCTTCAGATGTCTTCTAAAAGTCTGGTAGTTGTTCTTCTCTTTGACATCTGGTGGGAGGGCGTTCCACAGGGTGGGTGCCACTACCGAGAAGGCCCTCTGCCTGGTTCCCTGTAACTTGGCTTCTCGCAGTGAGGGAACCTCCAGAAGGCCCTCGGCGCTGGACCTCAGTGTCCCGGCTGAACGATGGGGATGGAGACACTCCTTCAGGTATTTAAAGGTCAGCACCAACACTTTGAATTGTGCTCGGAAACGTACTGGGAGCCAATGTAGGTCTTTCAAGACCGGTGTTATGTGGTCTCAGCTGCTCCCACTCACCAGGAAAGGTCCTTGTGTGCTTAGCAATCGCCTGACTCCTTCAATTCTGGAGAATTATACCCAGGAGAGAGTCCCCAGTGCCTGCTGTTCATTCCCATGCCTTTGGTCCCATGAGGGATCATAGCCACTGGGAACACCTAGTTCGATTCCTGCAGCACGAGACACCCCAGCCACGCCCCCAGTGGCTCCAGCTCCTATACCACAGCATGCACCACCTAAAGGCTGATCCAGTCCAGATTATCTACTGCTTTCCCTGCCAGGGAATGGTGGATGGGCAATAAGTGATCACCAGTCATTTCCAAAACGTGAACTGCTCTAAGGAAGAGCATGCAGCCCTATCTAGAGAGCAAAGCCTTGGAGACCAGGAGAATGTCAGTTACTCTCAGCCACTTCCAGCAAAGCTAAAAATAGCCTTGGCTGCTCTGTTATGAAACTCAACGTTCCTGGTTTGAGAGGATGGTGCAAGGGCTGAACCCTTAGATAGCATGGCCAGCACCGCTGCATTTTAAAAATAGCCAGCCAAGCTTTTTAAAAATAGACTACGCAAAAAGAAAAAGAAGACGATGAAGAATCGTAGGCCATGCCAAGGCTTCTGTAGTATACAGTGTGCAGAATCACCCCCCAGCCAAATTCACTCTGTTCCTGCTCTCTAATCATCCTTCTGAACTCGTTTTCTGTTTCCTATCCCCTGGGGGAAATCGAGTGTAAAACGCAGTAATGTGGCTTGTAACAGATTATTACATACTGTAATTAGTTATAACACAAGTAGCAATATCAAAAGGTTCTCAATGCAAGAAACCTAACCTTTTGAATGCATAAAAACGCACATTTTTTTAGCCTAAGACAGAGATGAAGCCTGGGTGCAACCTTGATCCCATCTACAGTGAACGAAACAGGTCCGAAAACCAATTCATAGGGCATCTAGCAAAAAGATCTGGAAGACTGGGGACCATGTCATGGCCAGTAATGAAAGCAAGGGATAAAAAAAAGGCTGCCAACCAATAACCCGAAGAGGGTTCCTCTGCTTTTATTATTTGTGTGGCATGGAGAAGATATCGGGTACAGTCTATTTCCTTATGTGGCTACAACAAATGCCCCATCTGCAGTATATATTCAGGGGAATTTTTAAGCGTTGATGTTTCGCTGTGTTTTTAATATTTTGTTAGAAGCCGCCCAGAGTGGCTGGGGCAACTCAGCCAGATGAGTGGCATATAAAACAGCAGCAGCTGCAGTAACATACTATTTTGAATGGTCATGCCTTCACCCCAAAGAATCCTGGGAAAGATAGTTTGTCACGAGTGTTGAGGGTTATTAGGAGATCTCTATTCCCCTCGCTGAGGGACATGGGTGGTGCTGTGGTCTAAACCACTGAGCCCAGGGCTTGCCGATCAGAAGGTTGGCAGTTCGAATCCCCGAAACAGGGTGAGCTCCCGTTGCTCGGTCCCAGCTCCTGCCCACCTAGCAGTTCGAAAGCACGTCAAAGTGCAAGTAGATAAATAGGTACCACTCTGGCGGGAAGGTAAATGGCATTTCCGTGCGCTGCTCTGGTTTCGCCAGAAGCGGCTTAGTCATGCTGGCAATGTGACCAGAAGCTGAGTGTAGACAAACGCCGGCTCCCTCGGCCTATAGAGCAAGATGAGGGCCGCAACCCCAGAGTCGTCCGCGACTGGACCTAACGGTCAGGGGTACCTTTACCTTTTATTCCCCTCGCTAAGCTACAATTTCCAGTGCTCTCACATTCAATCCCTCTTCCCAGGGAACTTTGGGAACTGTAACTCTCTGAGGGGAAAACCCCAGCACTCTTAACAGACTACAGTCCCCAGAATTCTTTGGGGGAAGCCATGACATGGTACTGCTTTAAATGTATAGTGCATTATGGGGCTAAGCGGTACCTACCACCAAGTCACTGTCACAATGGAAGCATTAACGAGAAGTCTGAATGCACTATTTAGATGTCACTGCTAAGTGTTGATGGCAGAGCTACCGAGGAGGCCACGTTGTGCGATGGAGGGAGATGCCACAGCTGGAGAATAGTTTGCAGCACCCAACCTGGGCACAAGCCAGTGGCATCACCAGGCCACAATGGATTCTGACAACCCTTCTCCAGGTGCAACGGCAGCGCCATGCAGCTAAGGATGGGGAGAGAAACTCTGCTGGGTTTAAATCCTAATACAAGCCAACCTAATGTTCATGCTTCCCCAAACAATGCATGAGCAAAAATATGTGTATGTTACACAAGGTTGCATACAAAAATGTGTGTCTTATGAGAAAGGCTCGTTAAAATGATGGTGAATTTTTGTGAGGGCTTTCTTTAAGGGGGGGGGGGAAGTACCAACTGGTGTGAAAACTGGAAAAATAAGAAAGTGAACAAAACAGTCCATTGCTACACACAGCTGCTGTGCGTCCTCTGCGCCTGCCATCACTGCATGCTGACAATCCAGTAATTATTAAAGGGCTTCTCTCCCCTCAGCTGCAGCAGCTGAGCGATATCACAAACCCACACCTACCACGACTATTCCATACTGCGTAGCTAGTAGATGCAAATGAGCACTCCTTAAGGCTAGGCACGAACTCTAGACATGGGCTTTAAGTGACACACACACAGAGAGAGAGAGAGAGAGAGAGAGAGAGCGCACAACAGTAATAAATTTTGGCACTGGCTCCACAAAGCAATCCTTTTTCTTCCAGCTTCTTCTTGGAGGTCAGGTGGTGGGAGGGACAACCCTGGTCTTCACCCTGGGCAACTCATTCCTAGGGAAAGCCACCCACCCCTCTGAACCTCTAGTCTAGAGTCCTGGTGCTCAACCAGCTAGCTGGAGGTCCCTAGTCCACCTACTTTCGAATTATTGCTCTTGGTTCTTTCCAAGCAGGTAAACCGAACGCAGGCACAGAACTCTGCCTTCTCCAGCTCAGTTGGTTAGAGTGTGGTGCTGATAAGGCCAAAGGTCGCAGGTTCGATCCCTGTATGGGACAACTGCATATTCCTGCATTGCAGGGGGTTGGACTAGGCAATCCTCAGGTTCCCTTCCAACTCTGCAATTCTATTATTTCTATGAACTCGATTTTTCAAGGCTCTCAAGAAAAGTCTATTGATGGCTAGCAGTCACAATGGCTTTGCGCAATCTCCAGCTTCCAGAGATAGTATGTTTTTGGGCACCAGTTGCTCAGGAGCAACAATGGGAGTGAGCTACTGCCTTTGTGTCCTATTTGTAGGTGTCTTACAAGCATCAAGAATCAGCAGTAGCTTCGAGAACATGCTTTGCATGCCCAAGGTCCCAGGTTCAATCCTCATGGGACATCCAGGTAGACCTGTCAGTATCAACAATACTGAGCTGGGCAGACTAATGGCTTGAGTTGGCTTAAAGCAGCTTTCTTACATTTTCTCTTTTGCTCTCTACTGTGGGAAACGGGAACATCCAATAGGGCTCTTCTTATATTCTCAACTGTTGCATGTTTCCCTTCCTCCTCCTTTTAAAAGCAAGCTTTTTAAAATAGCCTTGAAAAATTTGTGAGGAATGTCTGATGAAATCCCATAATCCAAAAAGGGGCTGAGGTTGTACGGGACTCAAATTTCCAAAAAAAGAGTAGGGTTCCAGAGCTTCTCACTGCTCTTTGCCGATATCCTTCGGCAGAAGAAGCAGAACTAGGTCAACATGTGTTAATTTTTTTACTTAGAGTTTGCATGATTTATTCAGGCAGAGGAATTTGGTTTACAGAAGCACGGAGTATGGATTGTGGGCATGTACATGAACACACACACACAACTTGCACATCAAATGGAAAGGCCCCTGACTAGAAACCCAGGAACCAGCAGAAAGACCAATAAAGTAAATTTTGGAGCACAATGAATATCCTTTCTAAAATGGGGTAAAGAGGGACCTGAGACTAACAGTGTAAGACCACAGGCAGAATCTCCCAGGCTCAGTTTCTCTAGCGAAATGAGCATGAGGACTGGGAAAGAACCCTGGCTGAGAATATAGTGAGTTGCTTCTCACCTGACCGGACAACACTGAGTTGGATAAACCAAGGGTCTGACTCGGTGCGTGCATCAGCTTCCTATACTAAGGGCAAGGTGCAAGATGAAAAGGCGATGTCTTTCACATGTAGGGTGGAGGATGGGGAGAGATAAAACAAAAGTTCAGTGGTCAATACAAATTAAGCCTGAGGCACAGATGGGAAACCTATGGCCCTCTATATGCTGCTGGAGAAGGAGGAGAGAGGGAGGAAAGGAGGCAAAGACAACAGAGCCGGTTCCAATCGAACTGTGCCCCCCTGCCAAATTCACATTGTATATCGTTTACTTGCTTCAGTGCTTTAAGAATTGTAAACCACTTTGGACAGAAAGGCAGTACAGTGGTACCTTGAGTTACAAACGCCTCAGGTTACAAACACTTCAGGTTACAAACTCCACTAACCTGGAAGAGTTACCTTGAGTTAAGAACTTTTCCTCAGTATGAGAATGGAAATCGTATGCCGCTGGTGCAGTGGCAGCAAGAGGCCCCATTAGCGAAAGCACGCCTCTAGTTAAGAACAGTTTAAGGTTAAGAACGGACCTCCGGAAAGAATTAAGTCCGTAACTAGCCTCTGGATACGAACGGGATCCGTTCCGGAGCCCCGTTCACATCCTGAAGTAGGATGAAGCTAGGATGAAAAGCCTTCCAGGAGCTCCACCACTAGATAGCAATGGGTTGCAGCCACTTAACTTTTATTCAGAGTAGACCCCTTGAAAATAATAGGTCCAAGCTCACCATGGCCATTAATTTCAATGGGTCTAACCAGAGTAAAAGTGAGCTGAATGCAACGTAATGCCCATGCTCAACCACATCACTCAATCCCATGTGCAAATACACAGCTTCCCACGACTGTGAGGTTTGCTCTATTAACTTTGATCCTAATAAACTATCCATGCAGTGGTTCTGCCGACCCATTTTCTTATCAGCTAAGGACAAAGATTCACACTGGGCTTTTGTCAAAGTGAAAAACACCCTAGGCATATCTTCCTTTGACCCTTTCTTAAGTGCCATGTTATATGCTTCAAGCTTGCTACACTTGGAACATTTCCCCATCTCCAAAAATAAGAAAGAAAAGAAAAGCTATGTGCCCATATAGCCAGGGGTTCTTTTCCTCAGCTTCAGAGGCATACCAATGGGAGGCCGATAACATAGCTGACACACTGGCTCCAATAATCGCTGACCTGTATATATCAAATGCTAATCACTGACCCAGTTCCACTTCACAGACCTGGATTACAGCTCCGGTTGATCTATGCAGTGTTTCTCATTTACATCCAGGCAGGGGAGCAATCAGCGAAAGGGGCTATTACTGTAAGGGATTATGCAACTCCGCCGAAGAGTAGCATCCATATAATTGGCTATAAGTGACGAAATTTCAGGAGCCAATAAGGTATTTCGAAGCCCTTAATTGCAATGGCAAATAAAAGATTACAAACACAGAGGGCATGGTTTCACCTGCACCCATGTAGCAAGGCAGTGCATTATTTTAAATAATGGTCCCTTTGGTCTTCAATGGTATAAAGCACAATGGGCTGCATGCATTTATGCAAGCACACACACACGACTTCAGTTTCTGCAGTCCCCAATGCCTTCTGACATTGCTTCATTCTACCATCAGACCTGAGTTCTGCCCTTTATGTTAACTCCCTCCTCATTCTTCCTGGCTTAAAAAATAAAAATAAAAATAAGAATCCCATCTTTCTTGCTAGTTAAAGAACACCTGGAAGAGTGTTTTCGTTTGACGGAAAAACATCCCCCCCCCCTGTTGACATGGGAGAAACATCTGCACTATACATTTAAAGCAGTATCATACCACTTTAAACAGGCACGGCTTCCTCCAAATAAATTCGGAGAGGGTAGTTTGCTCAGGGTGCTGAGAGTTGCTAGGAGACTCTCCACTCCCCTTATGGAGCTAACAAAATCTCAAAAGTGGTTTAGCAATCAATCTATTTTCCTAGGAGCTTTGTGAGAGGAGCTGGGGTCTCCTGACCACTCTCAGCACCATAACCATGTCAAGTGGTATGCTACTGCTGTAAATGTGTAGTGCAGTGTAGTTTTTTTCTCCTGCTCTGGAGGGTAGGACCCGAACCAATGGCTTCAGGTTACAAGGAAGGAGGTGCCAACTAAACACCAGGAAGAACTGTCTGACATTAAGTGGAACAGGCTCCCACAAGAAGTGGTGGACACTCCTTCCTTGGAGACTTTCAAGAAAAGGTTGGGTGGCCGTCTGTTATGGATGCTTTAGTTGAGATTCCTGCAGTGCATGGGGTTGGACATTGGGGTCCCTTCTGTTGGGATGCCTCCGGGGAGACGGGGGCAATTGGCAGGCCCCCAGCTGGCTCCAGCCCACCGGCCGGCAGCTGGACAAACTCCGGTTCTCAGAACAGGATCAAAACTGCGACTCAAGCCTCAGAGACCTTTAGAGACTGAGCGCACAAGCCAGCAGAGATAAGAACTCTTTGCAACAGAAGGGCGGACAGAGGCATATGTAAGCGTATTTACAAGCATTTTATTCAGCATCAGGACAAAGGCAAAACATGTCTGCTTCCCTTCGTGTCCAAGCAAACAGCATAGGCAAAAGCTATATACAACGGAAGTTCCCAGCAGACTGTGCTGGAAGTAAACAGGCATGTGACATACAACAACTCCACATGCCTGGTCTAAAGGTGGAACGGAACAATACCCTAACACCTTCCAGCTCTACAATTCTATGATATCCATGTGATTGGCCTCAGTCAGACTGCTAAAATATCCACACACCACTGCCAATGCGGAGCCTGGCAGCACAAGGAAATAGTTCCCATGCTAATAAGGCAGGGTGGCTGTTTTCCATAGGTCTGCAGTGCTCGATTTGGGTGTGAGGGGTCTGTAATAAATAACCTGCTTATCCCAAAGTTAACTGGGACACTTGGGGCTAGTCAAATCTTTCTCAGCCTCCTTCACATATACAGGGTCAGACACACAAACCACTTTGTGCACAGGATGAAGGGAGATGTAGTTTAGCAACCTGTGCATAGCTGTCAACCGTCCCTTATTTGGCGGGAAAGTCCCTTATCCCAGCGCCGTGTCCCGCTGCTGTCCCTTATTGATGATGTCCCTTAAATTTCCCGGGTTTCAAAGGAAGCAGCTCCTCTCCCTCCCTGCCTGCCAGCCAGGGAGGAGGGAGGCTCCAACTGTGTTGCTTGGCTGCGCTGATCACCCAATAAGGAGTAAGAATGATGGGGGGTGGAGCTTGCATGCCTTGTGCCGATCAAATCAGCCGCATTGCCTGGGGACTCGCCTTTGCTCAGTGCTTCCCAGCGGAGAGGAGACAGTGGTTTTCCTTGCTGCATCCCCTTTGCCAGGTTGCTGCGCTGTGGGAACCACCACTTGAGGCTTCGTTTGGTTGCTGGCTGGGCTTTCTGCCTTTGGTTTGGAGGGGCTCAGAAGTCTAACATACCTGTGCTGGGAAAATCCCTTATTTTGGCTGCTGATCCCTTATTTTCGAGGCTGCTGGTCCCTTATTTTCAAATCTGTAAGTTGACAGCTATGAACCTGTGCCCCCACCCACGCATGCTACAGAGGTGTAACAGAATGGCATGTGACACTTTTGAAGGGTGATATCGCGAATTAAACATAAAGGACCCGATAGCCAGCAAATACAATACAAACCAGATTTGAATGCTAACACCTGTGCAAGTATTCAAAAGCCTCTGCATATCCCATGGTGTTATAAAGATTGTGTGATTGCCATTTACTGAGCCTCTTAACATGAGCATACACACCGGCAAAAACCATAATACTCAAGCTTACTATCACCTACCTGTTAGAACAGGATAATGAATCAACATATATTTCAATAATTTCAAGGCAGATTTAAAATACATATGTGCCTAATCACCGCTGATCAGCCCCAAAAGAGGCTAATCAAGCCCACCCCCAAAGAATAATCTCAAATGTGCTTCAGATGCTGAACATGCGTATTCCTTTTCTTTCCACGGGTCCACCTGGCGAAGCTCTCTCAGATAATGGCTTTGATTTATTGCGTCCCATCTTGAATGCAGGCAATTTCATTCCGAGAATTATTTATCATTCTGCACATTCCATTCTCCCTGGGATGACACCCTCTAACACAGGATTGCATTTAACAGTCGTTGAGTGAAGAACCTTAAAAAAAATACCTCTTTCTTTCTGTGCGGAGCTCTACAGGCACACAGATTTATGTCTGAATACTGTTTGATTTATTAGGGGAGGCAAAATGGAAGAGTTTGCCTCTCTGGTGCCTGGGGATATATTTAGCCTACTAATTTAAAATATGCTTAATACTACAAGCAGGTTTTGATCCTTAATAGGCTCAAACCAGACTGGATGTGGTGCATTACCTGACCTTTTTAAAAGCCCTTTGAGTCCCGGATTCAAAACATTTTACCCAAATAATAATAATAATAATAATAATAATTTATTATTTATACCCCGCCCATCTGGCTGGGTTTCCCCAGCCACTCTGGGTGGCTTCCAACGAAGATTAAAAATACATTAAATGGTCACACATTAAAAACTTCCCTGAACAGGGCTGCCTTCAGATGTCTTCTAAAAGTCTGGTAGTTGTTTTTCTCTTTGACATCTGGAGGGAGGGCGTTCCACAGGGCGGGTGCCACTACCAAGAAGGCCCTCTGCCTGGTTCTCTGTAACTTGGCTTCTCACAGCGAGGGAACTGCCAGAAGGCCCTCGGAGCTGGACCTCAGTGCCCGGGCAGAACGATGGGGGTGGAGACGCTCCTTCAGGTATACTGGGCCAAGGCACCAACCCTTTGAATTGTGATCAGAAACATACTGGGAGCCAGTGTAGGTCTTTCAAGACCAGTGCTATACGGTCTTGGCGGCCGCTCCCAGTCACCAGTCTAGCTGCCGCATTCTGAATTAGTTGTAGTTTCCGGGTCACCTTCAAAGGTAGCCCCACATAGAGCACATTGCAGTAGTCCAAGCGAGAGATAACCAGAGCATGCACCACTCTGGCGAGGCAGTCCGCAGCCAGGTAGGGTCTCAGCCTGCGTACCAGATGGAGCTGGTAGACAGCTGCCCTGGACACAGAATTGACCTGCGCCTCCATGGACAGCTGTGAGTCCAGAATAACTCCCAGGCTGCGCACCTGGTCCTTCAGGGGCACAGTTTCCCCCTTTTACATTTTATCCAGGCTTCTGAGATCTTCTGATGAATGAAGTGGACAAATTCTATCTTCCATCTGTTCCATTCCAACCACCTCTCCAAAAGGAACAGGCTCGCTCAAATCTTGATTTATACCAGGGCAGACTATTTTGCTAATCTAGCTCAGTAATATCTACTCTTGCTGGAAGTACATCTCCAGCCTCTCGGGCAGAGAAAGTCTTTCTCCCATCACCTTGTACCTGGTCTTTTTAACTGGAGATGACAAGGGCTGAATCTGGGAACTTCTGTTTATAAAGCAGGAGCCCTGCACTGGGCAAAAATGGCTGAATCTAGTGGTGTGCTGTAAAGTGAAGGGGATTCTGGCATCGGAGGAAAAAGAAGTGTGATATCCCTTGGAACTCTATGATAACAAATCCTAAGGATTCTGGGATATTGATTGTATTAATTATCTGATCACATGTTATTATTTCCATATGTGCCTATATTTGGCATGTTTTACAAATGTATACAATCCCTTAATGGAAATACAAAATGACATTCTTACTGGTTCCATAAACTTCTTTCTTCTTTTTACACATTCAGTTCTCTGCAGTTTTATTTTCTCTTTTTAATGGAGGGGTGGACACTTTAAAAGAGGGGAAAGTTCTGATTTAGTCTTCTTGGTCATCCCTCCAAGAGCAGCAACTAATTCAGGATTCCTTTTCCTCCTGAACTACTTGCAGTTTCATTTTTGCTTCTAAGAGTATGTATGAAAAGCTGGATACAATCCTGACACATACAGAGCACAAGACAGTCCGTGCCTATCGAACAACCTCCTTCCATCATTTTGCTTTGTCTGTTTATACCATTTTCCAGAATTACCTTTTAAAATTAAGTGCGTAATTTAAATGAATCGTACTACTGCAGCCACATAAAGACCACTTAAAGAAAAGGAACTGTTGTGCTATAAAACCCTTTATAACAGCAGCAGTTTTTCATTTATTTTCTTTTTTATTTGTCAGCTAAATCTATACACCATCTTTCTGGCATATAGACTCCGCCATTAGTATTGAACTGAAGTCCAGCTTGCAATGTGTGTGAGAGAGAGAGATGAGGAGGGAGAGGAGGGAAGGAGAATGGTTTGATCATGTCAAGACTGAAACACAGTGGAGGGCGGCGAATTTTTTCATAGGGGAAAAGTTGGAGCCAGAGGTGACAGCTTGCAATGCTGATTTGGGGGGGGGGGGGAGATTGCACGTGTCATGGCGTGCTTGTGAGTAATCGCACCTCCTTCCCTAAGCCAGGAAGATCAACTCCCGCCCGGAAACCTATGCCCCTACTGTGGAAGGATATGTGGATCCAGAATAGGCCTCCACAGTCACTTACAGACTCATCGTTAAAACCGTGTCCGACTCTTCGTGACCCCATGGACCAGAGCACACCAGGCACTCCTGTCTTCCACTGCCTCCCGCAGTTTGGTCAAACTCATGCTGGTACCTTCAAGAACACTATCCAACCATCTCGTCCTCTGTCGTCCCCTTCTCCTTGTGCCCTCCATCTTTCCCAACATCAGGGTCTTTTCTAGGCAGTCTTCTCTTCTCATGAAGTGGCCAAAGTATTGGAGCCTCAGCTTCAGGATCTGTCCTTCCAGTGAGCACTCAGGGCTGATTTCCTTCAGAATGGATTAGTTTGATCTTCTTGCAGTCCATGGGACTCTCAAGAGTCTCCTCCAGCACCATATGGAGTTTTCTTGGCAGGGATACTGGAATGGCTTGCCGGTTCCTGCTCCAGGTGGATCACGTTTGGTCAGAACTCTCCACTATGACCTGTCCATCTTGGGTGGCCCTGCATGGCATAGCTCATAGCTTCTCTGAGTTATTCATGCCCCTTCACCACGGCAAGGCAGTGATCCATGAAGGGGATATTTCAGTTAATGGTAATATAAGACATCATATGGTAGGTATCTTTCGGCAGGGCAGGAGAAAGAGCTGCAGTACCCATAATGCTCATGGGCACATGGCTGTCCAAGCCTTGGTCACAATACCTTTGTGTATGTGGCACAGCAAAGTACCACAAATGAGAACAGAAAGAGCAACAACAATGGAGATGCTCTTCATGAAGACGAGGACAAAGTCAGAGGGGAGAGTGGGGCAACGGAAATGGAAAATAAAAGTTGATTAGGGCTTCCATACACCTGGAATTTCCCAGACATATTCGTGATTCGACAGTGTTTTGGGAGATTTTGCAAGGAAAAAACTTTTGTGTCTGGATTTTCACTTTGAAAAATGGCAACCCTAAACCTGATTGTCAGTCAGTCAAAATCTGCGATTCCCTGATAATATGTACAGCATTTTAACTTTTAACATCTATATTAGCTGCAGCTGCTACTAGGCCGAAGACCCAATTTATACATGCATTCTGTGGAACACTATCACTGACTTGCAGTGGATCATGTGCCTTTCAGAAGATAAAGCAAAAATGTACAACTGTTCTATGCAGTGTGTACTTGGTAATAGGAGTTAGCCATTCTTTGAAAACCCTGCATCATTCTTAAGCACATGGCTAAGAGCCAGAAACATTTAATCCATAGGAATCAATCAGTTTCCCCTTAGCTTTATCAGATTTTCCATTTACAGCATGTTGTTTTATTCTCTTATTTTGATTTATACAGCTTGTCCACTTTTATATTCCAAAAATAAAAAAGAGAAGGGAGAACTCTTGTCCTTGTTATGATTTCTCAACTGATCTTTCACCAATCATATTATGTAATGATCTTTCTAGGGCCAAATAACTTTGGCTAAGGCTCAAGCACACAAATACACAGAATTTTCAAAAATTGAACTGGATAATGGCCAGAAACTCAATGCTTTCCTCTTGCCTGTTTACTACAGACAGGTAAGTTATGCACATAACCTCACACGCCACTGGATAAAAACTTCCACACATGATGCCGTTCCAAGATATGCATGTGTAGGTAGTTTGTTCCAGCTAATGGTCACATCTCAAAATCTTTCCTTTTGCTCTTTATGATTCACGCAATGCTCTTCCATTACTCCTACCTTTATAGCAAAGTTCTCTTGAGGTACTATATATCTTATATTCAAAACCCTCTAATAGTAATTTGTTCCTATTCCAAACATATTATATATTGGTGGTTAATGGCTAAACTTCACTCCTTTGAAGCAACAGTCTTCAAGAGCACTCTCTCAAAGACAGCCGCTATCAGATATCCCTTGTTCTGGTCATTATATACCGCATTTTTACGTGTATAAGACTTGTTTTTTTCCTTAAAAATAATGTCAAAAATTTGGGGGCGTCTTATACACGGATAGTAAAATACATGATTTTTGCTTAAGCTGGAGTCCCCCAAAATAGGGGGGCATCTTATAGACAGAAAAATACAGTATTTCTTGTGCAGGAAATGCACAAATTCATTAGAAATGTCTATTCTGGTCTTACTCTGAGGACACATTTGCCAAACAATTGGCTCTCCAGTTAGTTTAAGTTACTGACACGCTCAAACGACAAGAGATAATGGTTCAGCAATGGGACCTTCATGAATTATGGGTTGGCATAAATTCTCTGATCAGTCCTTATCTGGCAACTAAGAATGACAAGTCAGTTTATGCTGACTATTAAGTAAACCTCTAGGGCATCATCATCACCCCTTATAAACCTCACAGGTGAACATATCCATTGCTCTCACGCACCTGCATAATGCACAAGTCGACTGATAGTGTTGAGCAAGTGGTGTCTTTCATGGAGTTAGTGCATCATTACTAATCTTTCCATTGAGGAAGTCTTGAGAACTTGTAAGGAACCGCAGAGTTCCCCAGAACAGAAGATGAAACCTATAAATTAAGATATCATTCTGAGAGCACTTACAAATAGTCCAAATATCATCAACTACCAGCAAGTGCTTTCAGGATTTATATTTTGAGGATTCTGTGTTGTTCACAATCCTCATGTGCAACCCTAAGAGCGAATTTTGCTCTTCGCAGAATATATTTGAGGCTCACGGCTGCAGTTCAAGCAGTATTTATAATGAATGGTGGAAAAATCCCAAACTGAAAGAAAGTGAAAAAGAAAAATGGTATCCATTACAACTCCGATTACTCGAAATATGAAACTCTAACTAGAGCAAATAAAAAAGAGCTTCTTTTCCAACCCACCTTTTATTTAAACCAACCACTAAAAAAGACAAAACACTCTTTTGCTAACTATAAGCCAATCTGGATAAAAAACTAGTAGAGAGTCAATAAAATGTGAAGCAAGGCCTAACTCATTTTTACAATGTGACCTACTTTCCAAGAGGGGTTTTCCCCCTATTTTTCGTATGAGCAGCAGGCATTCCAATTCTGCAATGCCTGTTCATTAAAAGCACTCCTTTCCTCTTTATCCCGTTTTGACTTCAAATTATATGAGCACACTTTCCCAGTTATAGGCACCCACTAAAAACACCCCCTGCTACCAATTACCGTATTTTTCGCCCTATAGGACACCCTATAGGACGCACTTTTTCCCCTCCAAAAATGAAGGGCAAATGTGTGTGCGTCCTATGGGGCGAATGCAGGCTTTCACTGAAGCCTGGAGAGCGAGAGGCGTCGGTGCGCACCGACCCCTCTCGCTCTCCAGGCTTCAGGAAGCTATCCGCAAACCCTGGGAGCCCGGCGGGAGTTCCCGCAGGCTCCCCAGGCTTACGGATAGCAGCCTGTTCTGGGGGCTCAGGCTTCCCCCACCCCAGCCCCACGCCTGGGGGAGAAATAACATTTTTTTCTTTATTTCCCCCCCGGTGCGCCCTATAGGGCGAAAAATACGGTACATACCAGGGTTCAAACAAATGACATTAATACAGGGGAGCAGGGCAGTTTTCAGCCCAAGGGCCACATTCCCTTCGAGGCAACCTTCCAGAGGCCACAACCCAGTGGTGGGCGGGGTCAAAACCAAAAGTGGGCGGAGCCATGCATGTGCATTTTACCGTTGTACAAATAGGTTTTCCTGCTTGGGTTTCACTTCAGTTCCAGTTTCAAACTTTCCTTTTATACTTCATTTCCTGTTGGGTTATGGAACTGTAGCTTTTACCTCCATGTCATGCTGAATTTCATTCACACAAGTGGGCATGATGTGATGCAACCATGCATATGTCACCACCCCTTATGCTCATGTGTGCTTCTGTTTTCTCCATTATTCGCCCATGGCACCAGCGGGAAAGTATGTCAGAATACCGCCCCAAATTCTGTCGCACAGAAATGGGCACTACACTTCTGCTAGGTTTCCAGAAGAGGCTTTTAGAAAGGTTGCGTAAAACACAGAAAATATAGTGGGTAAGGAAATATCTGGACACAGGGCAGTGTTCGAAATTAGCCAGGTGCCAGGAGCATTTTGTACCTGGCTTTTGACCACTTGCGACCAAGTGAAGACGCCTGGGTGCCAACTTGGCGCCTGACGTCTCCACCATCTGGGGATCATTGAATCTGAACTATTTTCACACACTAATACCCCATCTTGTAGAATTCTATCCATTATATTTTATTTGAAGAATAGGAATGCATTTCTGGAAACAAATTGCTTTTTCTGTGCAGCCTGAGAAGGAGCAGTCACCATTAAGAAAAAGAGGTCAGAATAGGCCAATGTGGACAGTCTCTGGATCAAGCGACTTTTCTTCTTTAAGTTCTAAGAGTTCTTAACTTAGCTCAAGGTTATCATCTGAACTAGCCAGACATTTAACTGAGAATCAATCACAGCCAGTCCATCATTTGAAAAATAAGACTTTGGAGCGGTCTTGCCCCAAAATGGCAACTAGACATTCAGTTTTGGCGACTGCAACCTTGGTTTAAGGAGCAATATGGTGCCTAGCTTATATATCTGAGTTTCTAAAAATGGAAATGGGATAATACATTGCCTAAATACAGTCTATGTCACAGGCTCCCTCAAACTTACAGCCCTGGATCCTGCAAGTCTGAAGTCTGTCTCGCAAGATGTCTTGGTGGACATACAGGAGCTCCTCAGCCAATAACCTGTGTGGTGAGTGTCTCCCTCATGGACAGAAACTTTGAAAACCACTCTGTTAGCCCACGTGGTTAGCCTGCAATGATGGTTCCCTCACCAGGACCAGGACTGTCTTAAGTGGCGCCAGGGTGCAAAGATCTGCCCAGAGCCCCCCTCCCCGGTTGCCCAGTTCCAGGCGCGCAGGAGGGTGGAGCTGGCCGGCTGCCTAAGGGTCTCATTGTCTCGTTTGCCCCCGAACCCGTGGCGCAGAGCCGCCCGCAGCAGAAGAGCCCACCACAGTGCTCCAACTGAGGGACGGGCTCTTCCCTGGACTCAACTCTCGGGCCCCGGACTCTCGGCCTGGCGCCCGTGAGAGCACGGTGCCTGGGTGCCCCGCACCCCTAGCGCCTATGAGTAAGATGGCCCTCACCAGGACCACAATCCTACGGACCCACTTACTGGGAGTAAGCCCCAGTGAACCTAACGGGCCTTGTTTCTGAGAAGAAATGGTAGGCTTGCCTTGCGAAACAGGTGCTGAATCCAGGCACGTACGGCAGCTCCCCCTGCTTCTGCAAACTCGGACGGCTCACAATAACAGCTTAGAAAACAGCAACTTTCATATGCAGTGGGGGAAAGATGATTTTTAAATAATCCATTAGATAGAGTTCTTAGTCACACTGCATGGGTCCTAGATCAGCCAGTATGGCTGAACCTTAGGCAAACGTAATTGGAGAAACGAATTTCCAATTTTCATTTCAACAGCCTCTCTTTTCCCACACACTTACTCCCTTCAGTGACATGCAGCCGAGTGCCAGCTGTTTCCCCATTCAGCCATGCTCCATAACCTAGCGCTGTGTAACCCGCCCGCCTGCCAGGATGGAAGCTGGAGGGAGAGAGCCATGCAGAAAGCGATCAAATGTTTATGTTGCAGCCAGATACTGCCGTTCCCAAAGAAGGGATAAGCAACCTGTTTGGGCGAGAGGCCCGCGTCGGAAATATATTATTGGGTAGGGAGCTGCGGCTGCCGCCACCAATTTGCCTGGGCTTAGCATATGCATTTCATCTTTATGGGTGCCGTAAATGCCAAGCTTTGGCTGGTGGGCGCACTGTGCTTATTCTAAATTGGTTTCCTTCGGAAATTTAACCTCCATCTCCACCGCCGCCACCACTGCAACGAGAAGTTAGCTCCAAAAAGACTCATGTGATTTAGAGAATGGGTAGGCAAACTGGGTAGGCAAAGGCCTGGGGGCCGGATCCGGCCCAATCGCCTTCTCAATCCGGCTCGCGGACAGTCCAGGAATCAGCGTGTTTCTACATGAGTAGAATGTGTGCTTTTATTTAAAATGTATCTCTGGGTTATTTGTGGGGCCTGCCTGGTGTTTTTACATGAGCAGAATGTGTGCTTTTATTTAAAACACATCTCTGGGTTATTTGTGGGGGATGGGAATTCGTTCATTTATTTATTTTTTCAAAATATAGTCCAGCCCCGCACAAGGTCTGAGGGACAGTGGACCGGCCCCCTGCTGAAAACGTTTGCTGACCCCTGATTTGGAGGGACAGAGATGCATTTTCACCTGATAAATTGCTGCTTCCTTTTTTGAAGCAAGGAAACATACTCTTCAAAAAGGCAGGGGGGGGGGGAATAAGAAGGGAACAAAGAAGAAGGCAGGCCCTACGGTGGAAATGGAATAGAGTGCTTTAGTTTTTACATCCCACCTTTTTATCCAAGGAGCTTAAGGGGGTGTACATGACTCTCCCCTCCTTATTTAATCCAAACAACAACTCTGTGAAGTAGGTTAGGCTGAGAGGTGGGGACTGGCCCAAGGTCACCGAGTTTGCTTCATGGCCAAGTGGAGATTTGAACTCTGCAAGTTCAAGAGGCAGCAGGGGCAGCATAAAATGTGGTTGGGTTGCATGTGGTCCCAGGGTCACTGGTTGCCCACCTGCAAGGCAGAAGGCCCCAGGTTAAATTTTTAAGCATCTCCTGTTGAAAGGACTGGGTAGCAGCCAATGGGAAAGACCCCGCTAATTGAGAGCGCACAAATAATCCGACCTAGTTTAAGACAGCTCCATGGGCGCTTACCTGCCGCTTGGGGCCCTATCCGAAGTGACTCATGGTCTGTCGAAGCAAACGAGGAAGTAACGAGTGTTCTCTTTGGGGACCAAATCTATTCGCTTATACATGTTTTCCAGTCGTACAAATGTCTTAAGATTTAGACACGATCCCATAAAAGGTATCCATCATGAACAAGAATCTCCAATGCAAGGCTGCCACATCAAACATTTCTTATTCTAAAGAACAGGGAGATATTCCAAATAACACTTTCTCTCTCTCTCTCTCTCTCTCTCTCTCTCTCTCTCTCTCTTTTACAAATCCAGTGTCCATGCACTGTGTCAGCACATCAATCAATCTCTCGGAAATGCTGCATTATCAAAACAAGTGCCTGGTCTACCAACGATTTAGCAGAAGAATTGAAAAATGACCAGATAAATAAAAAAGCAGCAATACAAATATTACAAGAAACGCTTTAGCCCCCCGCCCCCTTTAAATATAAAATCCCCCTTGGATTGTTAGACAAAAGGCATAGTCCTCTTTTTGGTTGCATCTGCCAATTAAATCCTCTTGCAAAGGGCAGCTGTTCTTGCTCAAGGAAGACAAGTGTTTGATGTAAGATTCCACAGCAGGGCGCCATAAGGAAAGTGCAGAAGAGCTCTTTTATTTTATTTTTAATAGGGAAACTTTGCCCTAGAGATGTTCAGCATTTAAAAAAACCCAAAACCCTTACGTGTGAAGACTGCAACGAAATGTTGCTGTGTAGTCTCACTTTCTAACAGAAATGTTTCTATTGCGAAGCTGTGCTCTCATCCGGGATATTCCACTGCAGTCCTACCATTTGTACCTTTGCAAATGTTGGGTTTTCCCCAAGCATAAGGAAACGTCTCTCTAGTTTCTCAGTTTAACTAATTAAATCTTATTTGTATAGCACTAATTCATAAGTAAAATACAGTTGGCTCACAACTGTACCTAAAACCATACAATAAAAACCATATAAAAAAGGTTAAAACAAAAAAAAATCAGGTAACTATTGTAGAATATCTCAGGAGAAGATTTAGGCACCATCTCACACACCACCTGAGTTCACTGTCAAAGTTTATGGAAAGCCCTGAGTCTCAAAGTGCTCCAGACCTGGCTACTGCTTTGGAAGCCACCTAATGGTTTTCAAATGTGTACACGCTGCTTGGAAAGATCCTACAATTCAATTTTGAAAAATTAAATTTCTTCCTGTATCTGCAACAGAAGATACGGACCTGACACTCCGGTGGCAATTCCCGTCAAACAAGCAGACAGGTTGCATCCCCGGGGTTCTGACATTTATCTCCCGGCATTGCTTTGAGCAGAGCCAGATCATGACAAGCATCCATTTCTATCCTCATGTTCCTCCTAATGAGGAAAGCGAGGTAACAGGACTGCCAAATGACCAGCAATAGATATATAAGAACAGGCTGGGCTCTGAGCAACATGTGAGCAGCAAAATCCAGCAGGTAACAATCTCCACCAATTCATAAGAGCAGGGGGTAGCTCCAGACCTCTCTATCTGGCCCTCTGGGCTCTTCTCAGACTCCCACAGCTCCCCCGGCCCTACTCAGCGTTAGTGTAGGGCTTGAATGCGCTTGTGTGCGCTCATGTGTCTTGAATGTATCATTGACCTGAGACAATGCCCCTTCCTTCATTGGATAAGCCACAGTTACAGTCCAACAACATCTGGAAGGCCACATGTTCCCAGACCTCTGCTTATATAGTTTTACACACTTTGTTGTGTGCTGAACACACTAAACAGAAAAGGATCATGTGCTTTTTAGAAAGGCATATCTCCACTGGAGAAAGAGCAGAGAAACACCCAAATTACAACAGTGTTCTTCAGCCTTGGGTCCTCAGATGCTGTTGGACTTCAACGACCATCATCCCTGGCCCTTTGTTGGGGATGATGGGGTATTGGAGTCCAACAACATATTGGGGACTGAAGGTTGAAGAACAGCTATCTAGATGTTGCAGAGTTTCGTAATGGAAACAATAAGATTAGTTATGTGGTAATCTGAAAGAAAGGCTGAAAAGAACCTATGTTGAGTAGGTGATGGCTGAAAAATAGGGATTGTATACATTCAACTTCTGCAATGTATTTGAATCTATTTAAACCACACCCTGTGACAGTGATGTTCTCTCTCTCTCTCTCTCTCTCTCACACACACACACACACAAACTCCAAGTCCTCCCTTCCAGTTATTTCAAACTCAGTTATGCTGAGCAAGTCTTCATAGCACAAAGAGTGAAGACCACTTGAAAAATACTTGAAATCCATAGAACACTTCCTCAGCAAAATGAAGGAAGCAGCCACCAGTCTGATTAATATTCTAATTCTATGCGCTATTTAGAAAGAGCAGGAGCTGCTTATAAACATGAACACACATCCTCAATACTGAGCATTTCAAATGCATTTGTACACACACATTAACCAGCAGGGAGTTGTGTGTAGCTCTAATGATCCCAGAAGCCCAAAATCTCTATTAAAGTTATAATTCATTATATTTTAACGAGGCCATAAATTTCAATTCCCAGGAACGTCTTTTCAAAATCTGCTGTTTTAGGGCACGGGCTGAGAAAGCAGAAAATACATGGTCAGGGTGAAAAAGAAGATGCAAGAGCCATAGCTCAGTTGGATAGAACACATGCTTTGCACAGAAAAGGTCCCAGGGTCCAATCCCCGATAGCTCCAGGTAGGGCAAGAGAAAGCCAGAACCCTGCCTGAAATGTGGGAGAGCCGCTACCAATCAGTGTCAACCATACTGAGCTAGAAGGACCAATGGTCCTTATAAGGGAACTTCCTGTGGTCTTAAGGGCAGGTGGAAAAAAGCTGAACACATCCCTTGTGCACCTTTGATATGGAAGCACTGCATCTCATTGCCTTGGTTCCCAGAGGCACAGTCCACCTGCGGCGAGGTAACGGTGTGTAATTGATTGCTGGAATTTACTGCAGTGACAGCGATGGCCGCAAAGTTCCATGGCTTTAAAGGAGGAAGAGAGAAGCGCATAAAGGATAAAGCTATCAACGGTTGCAAGCAATGACGGCTTATTGGGACCTCCAGATTCGGAAGCAATGTGCCTTAGAGCAACGCTAGGTGAAGGTGGCTGCTTGCGGAATCTGGTTGCTTGCTATGGGGAAGGATGCTTGACTAGATGGACCACAGGCTAATCCATCAGATCTCTTCCTAACATAGCATGTGCAGAACCCACTGCAATGTCCTCCCGCACAATTCCAATACATTTCCATGCATTTTCAGCGTTTAGACTTAAGCTGCTGTATCTAATATACCGCATCAGGTATGTCAAACACATGTTGGGCTTGATTGTCATAATAATAATAATAATAATAATAATTTTTTATTTATACCCTGCCCTTCCCGGTTCAAAAAACCGGGCTCAGGGCGGCTAACAACAAATTTAAAACATTTAATTGTAAAAGCAACATAAAATACAGTATAAAAGCATGAATAACAATAAAATTCAAAGTTCAGAAATCAATTTAGGGGAAGTCCATCTAATAAGCATTAGATAATCACCAGGGCTAGCTGGCTGAATTAGTCCTACCTGGGCCAGTGAGGAGGCCAGGGGAGAATTAGCTGTGGGGTCTCAGAGTGGGTAATTTTCATAAAAGGGGAGGGGGAGGAAAGAGAAGGGAAATAAAAGATCAGGCTGAATTCAAATTAAAAGCCAGGCAGAATAGCTCTGTCTTACAGGCCTGACGGAAGAAGGTTAAATCCTGTAGGGCCCTAGTCTCATGGGACAGAGCATTCCACCAGGTCGGACCTTAAGGTCCTCTGCGGGGCATACCAGGAGAGGCGGTCCCATAAATACGAGGGCCCTAAGCCACAAAGTATTTGTGGTACTTGTGGTGAGGTGAGGTCTTGCGTTTAGTTTTCAGGTAGGGCTAGGGCTAGGTTAAACCAGTTGAGGCAAACTGGGCAAAGCACATTCCCGTCTTGTGTTTTATATTATTTCTCACTGTCATTAAAAACCCAAAACACACACACACACCCTACTTGGAATCTCACTGAATGTCAGATTATGTCAGGTTGACCTGACATAAATGCCTCCCAAGTTGCTGGAACTCTTGCTGCAAGAGTGTCACTAGAACTGAACGCCATCAGAATGAAATTAATCCATACGAAGAGCCTGAACTTTATGGGTGGAATTCAGAGAACCATATTCATAAATGGAATGCCCTTTCGCTCATGCAAGGGGAAGGAACTCCGATAGCTGTTCCACCAATACAGAGCTGGAGTCCCTAAGACACATGCCATCCCATGCTAGACACCCCTCTGAACCTCAGGAGCAGCTGGGGAGAAGGGCAGAAGGGAGTCCAGTGAGAAAATAGCACCTCTGGGTGCTCTGCTTCCACTTCTTCTTTTTATAAGCTGCATCTCACACAGATGTCCTACAACACCTGACCCCACACATCTCTTGATCGTGGCAATTTCCAATCGCTGGAAACCACAGGAGAGGAGAGCACTCTTGCGCTCAGGTCCTGTTCACAGGTCTCCCACAGGCATCTATCTGGCTGGCCCCTGCAAGAGCAGGGTGCAGGATTAGATGGGCCATCTGCCTGACCCAGCAGGCTCTTCTTGTGTTCTCGATTTGCAGCTTATGTACTCTCCAATCTGTGAATTTCAACCAAGTGAAATTATGAGCGAATTCCAAGTGCCCTTGCTTGCTCTAAATCAAGACTTGGACCTGAGAGGTGTTTGCCCAGCCAAACTAAAATGTTAAATCTTTCCAGACACAAAAAGGAGGATTTCATAGATTGTGTTTACAAGGGGACACTAAATTAACTGCAAGCTTCTCTCGCAACCTCGAGAAGATTCCCTTTGGTTTCAAATGGCAGCTAACTCACCCAGCCCTCTCGCATTTCCAAGGCTTTCTGGCAGCCTCCACACATTCTCAGTCTCTCCAGTAACACGCAGCCAAGGACAGTCTCGTGTAATATCCTCTTTGCTACCACGAAGGCTTCCTCATGACCCTGTCTCTCAGGGTCTTACAAAAGCCGGCGATTCTCAGAAGGAAGTCCCAGTGTCTGCACTGTTCACACGGTTGGCTAGGGAGCACCATACCCTTCCGACAGTGTCCATCACACTGATAGAGAGTAGAAAATAAATGAATGAAATGACACACAGAACTTCGAAAATACTGGACTGTGCAGGAAGGAAGCTGCCAAAGCCAAACTACATATTACACACACAAAATATGTTTACTTCAGGCCGCAATGCTATTTTGCAATGAATGCTACTTTCCCCCAGATTATATAATGGCTTGGAGGTGAGACTGAACCTGGGTTGAGATGAGAGGAGGAGGAAAACAGGAGCAGGAAAAGAGTCATCGGGGAAAGGGTTCAGTAGTCCCTCTGCTATCACTTCTCCACTCAAGATGGCAGCCTTCCAAGGTTTGGATGGCTTTGAAAGAGGATTAGACAAAGTCAAGGAAGTGGCTAGTAGAGCTTTTCCTTCTTCCAGAGGGGAGGAGTTGTGAGCGGGAGCAGTTTCCCATGTCGGCAGGGGGCGTTCTGGCCCCTGCGTCTGCTGTCCCAGCTGCTGCGCCGCACCCCCTGGCAACCAACCAATTGGGCATAAGCTAAGGGGGCGGGGTTTAGCCGCGGCAGCATTGCCCTCTCATTGCGCTGCTGGATTTCGTCGTGGATCCTGTCCAACACCCTTGCTGGTGGCTAGGGCAACGGCACAACCCCCGGTGACATCAGGGCGAGCTTCCAGTTGTATTTGCATCTACTGGTGGTTAACCCTTGATAGACTCAACCCTCCCCGAGAGGGTGGAGTCATGCTCTGTTGTTTTATCCAGGGGGTATCAGGAGGGGAAAGAGCTCATGCTTGAGTCCTTCTTGTGAATTTCTCACAGGCATCTGGTTGGCCACCATGAGAACAGGATGCTGGACTAGATGGGCCATCGGCCTGATCCAGCAGGCTCTTCGTACGTTCTATGTTCCATTTAGAGGAGACACGACTAAAAACACCCGAGGGGAGTTGGCAGAAGTCTCAGGCATCCCTTGTAAACTGTCCCTCACCACAAGAGAGATCTCACTCATGGCTTACTGAACTTCTCTCTCGCAGCTTAATCCACACCATTTGCTATCATAGCAGACGACATCATTTCACGTTGAGTTTTTCCAGGTCACTGGCAACAGGAATGAACAGAAGATCAAGCTCACACCTGATCCTACTGGCAAACTCCCCAACCTTTCCTCTGAATGAGGTGGAAGCTCAGCTACCTTATGGGTTTCCTGGACTCACCCAGCGCATGCATTAAAGGAACAGGCTGTTCATTATAAAAGCTTGTGTTATAGTTAGCAATTTACGTATCACTTCACACAAAGGCGCCTCGAAGCGGTTTACCAGGGACAATACACAATAAAAAATTACTAAAACGGGGGGGGGGGGACAAAAAACGTATTTTTAAAAGCACTGCTCCACAAACATCACCCAACAACAAAAAAATAACCACCCCACCCTTGTAAGGTTTTATAATAAAGCTGGAATTTTGGCGACTAGCTTGTAATTCTGCTTGGGAGATCAGGGGATCAAGGTTTGGGGATCAAGAAACTGCTCTGTCGTGAACATTCATTATTTGGGAACAGACATCGGTGGCTTTTGGTTTGGGACCAGATAACGGTTCTCAAAGTGCTTGCAATGCAGTTCCCCCTCTAAAGCTCTGCAGATCTCATCATAAACACACACAAACACCGGCACTTTTATTAGATCAACACAGCATTACACCACATAGGAACTTCTTCCCAGTTGCCCAGGCGCTTCAGCATTCTTCTCCCAACTGGGGCCAGATGTCGCTGGAAGGTATGAAGGCAATGCTCCCCCCCCCCAAGCCCGACACACACAAAACTGCTTATCCCCAGGCCCTGTCGCTGAACAAAGAGGTTCCATTTAGCATTCATACCATATTGCCATTCATAGACCTGTCATCCAGCAGCATTAGTCCCTTACAGAAAAAAACACAAAACAGAGCACAGTGGAGCACAGTGACTGATACAGCATCGTTCTTCCTTGAGAGATATTTTCGTTTTAAAGAAGCACAGCACCCGGCAGACATGTTTCCACTTCGTTTCCGGAATTTCGATTTGGGCAATGTTGCCAAATGAAACTGTGGTCTTCTCCTAGTTGCCCTTATCCCAATACAAAAGACAGGGGGAGGTGACCCAACATTCAAGGATGTATGGAATACATGTACAGTGGTACCTCGGGTTACAAACAATTCGGGTTACAAACGCTTCAGGTTACAGACTCCACTAACCCAGAAGTAGTACCTCAGGTTAAGAACTTTACTTCAGGATCAGAACAGAAATCGCGCGGCAGCAGCGGGAGGCCCCATTAGCTAAAGTGGTACCTCAGGTTAAGAACAGTTTCAGGTTAAGAACGGACCTCCGGAACGAATTAAGTTCTTAACCAGAGGTACCACTGTATCTAGATTTGTCCCCTTCAGCTCTATATTCGGAGTTGGCTTCTGCCTAATGGCAGTGCTGTGCTAGTGGAAAGCTATTCTGCTAGTGCAAGTTGGGACACCCAATTTTTGCTGACCCACCCTCCCCTCTTAACCCCCAACCCACAAAGCTGCAATTTAGGATTGTGGGGCCATCTACAATGGGATCCAGCACAGACAGCTATAGTGGGAGAGGGAGGAAGAGGGGGTCAGCAAAAATCAAGTGCCCCACATACTGATGGGCAACTCTGTTAATTTTGTTTTCTCTCGCTTTCTCATTTTTCCACTCTTAGGTTTAGGTCTCCACGTTTCCACATAATTTTGTGATTTTTTTCCCTTAATATCCTCATGACATTTCATCAAAATCTAAGTACTAATTTCTCCGATAAATGCACATTTCTGCATGAAATATTGCCTAACACCCGCATTTTTGCAAAAGCCATCCAAGTCACGATTAGCTGGTTTGTAGTGGGGAGGAATGAGCTGCAGTGTTAAAAGCGCAGATATATATATAAGCTAATCGCCAAACAGCTCCTTAAACCTAAGTTACGGTCGCAACAACGGAACATCTGGGTGAAATCCCCCCCCAAGATATTTATTGTTCTTATTATTAATTTCGTTTCTATACTGCCTCATATTTTAAAGGAAAAAACCTCAATGTGATTTAATACAACGGTATTAAAGCATCAAACAAAACACTACAGTATAAAACAAATTCAAGCTTCAAGGAAAATATTTCAGATCCTTCTCTAAGGCACATTTGGCTTTCCCAATATTCATTCACCTACTTAATTGATGCTTTTGAATTATGGTGCTGGAGGAGACTCTTGAGAGTCCCATGGACTGCAAGAAGATCAAACGTATCCATTCTTAAGGAAATCAGCCCTGAGTGCTTACTGGAAGGACAGATCGTGAAGCTGAAACTCCAAGACTTTGGCCACCTCATGAGAAGAGAAGACTCCCTGGAAAAGACCCTGATGTTGGGAAAGATGGAGGGCACAAGGAGAAGGGGGTAACAGAGGACGAGATGGTTGGACAGTGTTCTCGAAGCTACCAGCATGAGTTTGACCAAACTGCGGGAGGCAGTGGAAGACAGGAGTGCCTGACGTGCTCTGGCCCATGGGGTCACTAAGAGTCGGACACGACTAAACGACTAAACAACAACAACAAACTTAATTTATAGAGCTACCCCACAGCAGTAGTACTCTAGGAAGCCAGTGTGGTGTAGCGGTTAGAGCATTGGGCTAAGGTTCAAATCCCTCCTCTGCCATGTAGCTCACTGGTTGACCTTGGAGTCAATCAGAGCCTCTTAACCTATCACACAGGGTCGTTGTAGGGATTAACTGAGGACGGGCGTGAACCATGTACCGGTACTCCTTGGAGGAAAAGTTGGGGTGTAAATGCAACAAATAAGCCCTTCTGCTTACCTGCTCAAAAAGCTGGAGGTGCCAGACAGAGAGAGATGGCAGTCACCAACGAGGCTTCCAGAGATACTGATGAGTTGTCCTTATCCCCTATGGCAGCCTTTCTCAACCTGTGGGTCCCCAGATGGTTGTTGAACTACAACTCCCATCACCCCTAGCTAGCAAGGCCAGAGCTCAGGGATGATGGGAGTTGTAGTCCAACAACATCTGGGAACCCACGGGTTGAGAACCACTGCCTTATGAGAAGCTGGGGCTCTTAGATCCAAGAGCAGCTCTAAGTATCATCCTCTAACATGAGGGGGCTGAGATTAGGGGGTCGTGGTCATGTGGAGACCACCACAAAGTGTCATTAGATAGCCAAAATTCAGCTTTAAGAGGACTGGGTGGGTGACTGTGCCTTAGCCGGGTGTTCAGCTGCACTTAAACCACTCTCGACTGCAATTTGGATTTTGCTTTTGGATCACTTTAGAAAAGCAATGCGCTCCATTCCCGCCCTGCACTGTAAGTGTATTGTCAGATAGTCTGCCCACCTTCTTCAAATCCCCTTTTTGAAAGCATTTCAGTTTATCTTTCACCTAGTCCTAATCCTCCTCCTACCTCACAGATTTTGTCTCCCTTTCCTTTTCTTTTTTCTCCGCATGACTTACAAAGTACCTTTAAATCTTCATTTCACGTGTAATTTTCTTGAAGGTGCAGATGTATTATCTACCGCGGATGGCATTAGTCTCCGAATTCTCGTTGTCAAAGGATGCAATTTGACCTTGTAATTGCTTCCAGTGCCTCTGCCTTGAGACCCAGATTGTGGGATATATATACCAGTGAGACGAAGGGATCACTTTACTGTATCAACACCCACCAGTACCCACCGTTGCACAAACGCAGCAATGTTTTCAGGCAGAGATATATTATTGCAACGGAGATACAGACAACTGTGTAAATCACACCCAGGCAAGAGTTATTGATGACCTCATTCAGGTGAGGTATTATGTGAATAAGCTACCCTACGGTATTTTGATCATCTCAGAACCCTGAAATTGAAAGTCGTCGGCTCGATTTTCCCTGGAAAAATATAACAAAAGCCATTATCTGTGGCAAAAGCTATTTAGAACATTTCTCTTAAAATTATCCCATTTCACACCAGCAATTGCAAATACTTATTCTCTTTGTTAAATAGAATTCTTCTCCTCCCTCTTGCCTTAAAATGCTTCCTATCTCATTTGGAATTTAAACGCTTGTGGATTATCAACTCTCTTAGCTGGGACACTTTTGCACGGGTATTACTGACTTGCATATAGCATCTAATTTTAATGCAACAAGAATGAATCCAATATAGCTTCTTCTGAAGCCTTATGCATCTTTTCCCATTTGCCAAGATTAATGTCTTCTATGCAACACAAATCACCTCTTTTAGACTTCGATGCTACTATTTTGCCAGTTTCCATAAACTGGCGCTTCTATTCCCTCCAATAATGAGATAATTTGTTTCAGAGCTGGCAGTGTCAGGTGGTTGTGTTTTTTAAAAAACTCTCTGAACTGTCCCCTGCACAATAAAAAGAGAACACAATTACACACATAAATTATTATAACGTTCATGTGTGATTTCATGTGATGTAGAACCAGAGCTGTCTTATTTGTTTTGCAGCAGCTTGCCTTGGAGAAGGGGTTCAAGTAAAGTTAATTTGTTATGGCAGCTGCAAGGCCAGATATCCATTTAAGATACAGTATGTATCACACATATCTTTTGTGGACTAGCAATCGCAGAACACACAATAAATGTTGGTGTACAAGTTGTACTGGTCTTTAGCAGCAGTGTAGTGTACCAAAGAGCAGAAAATTGACTTTCCTGGAATGTTAGAATTAGATTATTCCTAAATGCATTCAAATTGCAACAGCTTCGAGCACATGTTGATCTGAGTTAATTAAGGATCCACAGGAGATCTTATCGCTAACCTACAAGGCCATTTGCTCCACAACTATTACAGGAGCACGTGCAGATAGTAAATTGAGCACCCATTTCTTATGCAATTAATAGGATGTTGTTTCTGCAAAGGAGAATAAAGCATCTAGCTTCTTTCTCTTGCCTGTTCACTTACAATCAACTACCACAAGCAGTGCCTATACAGTGGTACCTCGGGTTAAGTACTTAATTCGTTCCGGAGGTCCGTTCTTAACCTGAAACTGTTCTTAACCTGAAGCACCACTTTAGCTAATGGGGCCTCCTGCTGCCGCCGCGCCGCCAAAGTACGATTTCTGTTCTGATCCTGAAGTAAAGTTCTTAACCCGAGGTACTATTTCTGGGTTAGCAGAGTCTGTAACCTGAAGCGTATGTAACCTGAGGTACCACTGTATATCTGTAGAACAGAGCTTTCCAAATGTTAGTGTGTCAGTTGCACTGTTTAGGTGTGTCGCTCGAACGCTCCCAGGGCTGGAAAGGGGTTAGTTTAACCTCCAGTTTTCCAGTAAAACTGAACTGCTGTGTTGCAAAATGATGCACATCTAAAAAGTGTGTCACCAACATGAAAAGGTTTGGAAAGCTCTGCTGTACAGCTTGCAATTCCCCACGACAGTTCAGGGTTCCTTTCTACTTAGTTAACATTAGAAGACTGAGCAGTATTTATCTAGAGTGCGTCTTAGTACAAAACAAAGTTTAGTTACCAAGTTGGGTCATCCCAATGACCTACCACTCACCATTCAATTTTCCAGCAAGATAATTTTTAAAAGAGGTATCAGGAACCTTTGGCCCTCCAGATGTTGCTGAACTATAACTCCCATCATCCTTGGTCATTGGCCATGTTTGCTAGGGCTGATGGGAGTTGTAGCTCAGGGCGAAAGATTTCCCACACCTGTTTTAGAACCTAGAAAGGGTATGGGCTGTGCTTTCCAATAGCAAATGATACATTTTGTAGGAGAGGCAAAGCCAAAGGTAAATGCTAGCTGTTAGTTGGCCATTGTTTCGTTGGATTTTTGAGGTTTAAAATTATTTCAAATGCTTGTGATAGAGCAACTAAAGACAAGATAACTATGCTGGACTGAAAAGAGGGTCTGACTATTCCAGTACAGTGGTACCTCGGGTTAAGTACTTAATTTGTTCCGGAGGTCCATACTTAACCTGAAACTGTTCTTAACCGGAAGCACCACTTTAGCTAATGGGGCCTCCTGCTACTGCCGCGCCGCCAGAGCACGATTTCTGTTCTCAACCTGAAGCAAAGTTCTTAACCTGAAGCACTATTTCTGGGTTAGCGGAGTATGTAACCTGGAGCGTATGTAACCTGAAGCGTATGTAACCTGAGGTTGAAAGGCCCACCTAGATAAGAGGGGCACATCAGAGGGCATCTCACGAAGGACCTGGAGCCACGAAACTCAGGAAGAATTTTTCAAGACTGGCAGAAAAGGAAGAGGGGCAGAGGGGAAAGAAAGGGCCACACAAATAGCCTCTGTCAGTTCTGCTTCTGTTTTCTTGCTCAGGGCATGAGAATTGCCACACTCGGACAATCAGGGTTGCGCCACCTTTTCACCAAATTTCTCCACTCCGATGACAAACAGCCGAAGTTGTTCGCTGAGCAATAGGCTGCAGCGATGGTCCTGTCAAATGGGGAGGTGCGGCGTTTTATTTCTTTAACAAAGTGCATGCGGGGGGAGACAATAAGATGGCTGATCTAAAAGAAAGAAAGAAAGACGAAGAAGCGGGGGGAGATGCGAGCAAAGCAAAACACGAAACAAAAAGGCCTTTACAACATTCCAGCAATGATGAATTGAACCTGACAGTCTGGAAGAGCAACGAAGGGCACGTTTCGGTGCCAAAGCACCAGGAGAGAGAAAGGGAAATGCAAATTCACTGAGCGCACAGTGGAGATCAAAGCTGGCAAAGTGTTGGCGAGGAGTCCTGGCAGTTCCTGCAGATGCACAGATGTCAGACCCCGGAGAACGGCAGCCATGCTCCAAACGGATCTTTCCCCTTGGAAACCACACGGCAGAAGACAGAAGATAGAATGTTGACTTGTGATTTATTTATTTTACAAAAGGAATCTTGCATTCCAATTCTAGCACTATATATTAATTCTTATTTAAGCATTTTACATATTTTAATACATTGATTATACAGTTGCCGTTCTTTATCTTACATTATTTGACTTCCACATACATCCCTTTGTGGGGTCTTATTTAATCCTTATTGAGCTGCATCTCCTTAATTACCACCTATCTTCTGATGATTTTTAGCTGCTGCTCATATATCTAACCCTACGTGGAAATTTATCTGGTTATTAATAAAGGTAAAGGGGACCCCTGACCATTAGGTCCAGTCGTGACCAACTCTGGGGTTGCAGCGCTCATCTCGCTTTACAGGCCGAGGGAGCCGGCGTACAGCTTCCGGGTCATGTGGCCAGCATGACTAAGCCTCTTCTGGGGAACCAGAGCAGGACACGGAAACACCGTTTACCTTCCTGCCGGAGCGGTACCTATTTATCTACTTGCACTTTGTCGTGCTTTCGAACTGCTAGGTTGGCAGGAGCTGGGACCAAGCAACGGAGCTCACTCCGTCGCGGGAATTCAAACCGCCGACCTTCTGATCGGCAAGTCCTAGGCTCTGTAGTTTAACCCACAGCAGCACCCGTGTCCCTTGGTTATTACATTTCTTTTAAATATTCGCCAAACTATTCCCTCTCCTTTTTTGTATCCCACCCATTCCTGATAATTCTAATGCTAGGTAATATGCTAGGTAATAACCTTGTCATAGAACTATATTATACACATCACCACACAACATGTACGGTAAAGAAAATGGAAGGAATACGCTTCCCAAGAGGACGGACAGCTGGTGTCTTCTACAACATCATCGGCACATATGGTGTTTACAAAATAACAGGCAAAATCGAGGTAGATCCCTGTCCCAAGGAGCTTACAATCTGATGTTTGACATTCGGGGGATAACACAGGGGAAGGAGAAAAGTGGCAAGGCTAAGTAACAAAGAACAAAATTTTAGCAAAATATACTACCTTTACACAAAGTATTCTCCTCACAGACCTACAATTCCTAGAGTTCCCTGGGAAGAGTTGTTAAAGCATTCTAGGAATTGCAGGTCCGTAAAGGGAATGGGGCCTCCTAACAACTTTCAGCACCCGTAACCAAACTACAGTTCACAAGATTCTTTAGCGGAAGACAAGAATGTTTAGTTGTACGGTGCATATGGGGCCACCGAGAGAGGATGAGTTACGCCCCCACTAACTTTTCCCACTGGCAGAAGGCTAGGCTTAGGACAATGCCCATTAGATGGACAAAAAGAAAAGAAAAGAAGAACTCTGGAATTAGGAAATGGGCCAGGAAGCAGTGGAAATGCTGGTTGGCAGGTTTGGAAAAGTTAGCTAATTTTTTCTCTCTTCCAACGACGCAGAAAATGAGTGCGAGGAAGCCTGATGAATAGCAGAGAGACCTATTTATTTAGAAGGCAGTCCCGGCGGTTCAAGTAAGTGTGCTTTTGGATTTACACTAGACCCTAATTCACAGCCATCTCAATGCTAAACATTTGTGCTCTTGTATCTTTGGGGCTTTTGAAGAGGCAGGCTATAAATACAAGGAATAAATAAAAGGAATTATCTATCTCCAGGCTACAGTTAATATTGCAGCTACACCAGCAGGCGGCCTTATGCTTCTGACATTTTGCTTGCTTAGCTCTTTGCTAACCCAAAATCTAAGAGCGGAAGAAGAGCTCTGCGGAGCTCACTGTTCATCTAGTCTAGCATCCTGTTCTCACTGTGGCCAACCAGATACTTATGGGAAGCTGAAAAGCAGGATCTGAGTTCAGCAGCACTCTCCAGTCATGGAGGTTGCCTTCTTTCCTAAGCTGAAAGTTCCAAAGTGCTGTAACCTTCCCACATAGGAGTTGCTCCAATATATACCCATTAGTAGAATTTTGACGAGAAAACTAAATCTCTGCAAACTACCTCTCAACTCCAACCAAAAAAATCCAACTCTTATATAATAATAATAATTTATTATTTATACCCTGCCCATCTGGCTGGGTTTCCCCAGCTGCTCTGGGCAGCTTCCAACAAAATATTAAAATATAGTAATGCATCAAACATTAAAAGCTTCCCTAAACAGGGCTGCCTTCAGATGTCTTCTAAAAGTCTGGTAGTTGTTGTTCTCTTTGACATCTGGTGGGAGGGCGGGTGCCACTACCGAGAAGGCCCTCTACCTGGTTCCCTGTAACTTGGCTTCTTGCAGCGAGGGAACTGCCAGAAGGTCGTCAGCACTGGACCTCAATGTCCGGGCAGAATGATGGGGATGGAGACGCTCCTTCAGGTATACTGGGGAGAGGCCGTTTAGGGCTTTAAAGGTCAGCACCAACACTTTGAATTGTGCTTGGAAACGTACTGGGAGCCAATGTAGGTCTTTCAAGACCGGTGTTATATGGTCTCGGCGGCCGCTCCTAGTCACCAGTCTAGCTGAGGCATTCTGAATTAGTTGCAGTTTCCGGGTCAGCTTCAAAGGTAGCCCCACATAGAGCGCATTGCAGTAGTCCAAGCGGGAGATAACCAGAGCATGCACCACTCTGGCGAGGCAGTCCGCAGGCAGATAGGGTCTCAGCCTGCGTACCAGATGGAGCTGGTACACAGCTGCCCTGGACACAGAATTGACCTGCGCCTCCATGGACAGCTGTGAGTCCAAAATGACTCCCAGGCTGCGCACCTGGTCCTTCAGGGGCACAGTTACCCCATTCAGGACCAGGGAGTCCTCCACACCTGCCCACCTCCTGTCCCCCAAAAACAGTACTTCTGCCTTGTCAGGATTCAGCCTCAATCTGTTAGCCACCATCCATCCTCCAAACGCCTCCAGACACTCACACAGGACCTTCACCGCCTTCACTGGTTCTGATTTGAAAGAGAGGCAGAGCTGGGTATAATCCGCATATTGATGGACACCCAGCCCAAACCCCCTGATGACCTCTCCCAGCGGCTGCACAACACAACACAGATGCTCAAGCCTAACCGTAAAAAAACCATGAAGGTTACTCCTAAGTAGGATGCTCATACAAATCCATCCCCCACAATCAAGTGTATTGACAGCCATGGTTTTCACACCGTCGAGGGAATCTTGGCATTCCTTGTAAGCTTATCATGGAAGTTTCATTGATAAGTTTGGTAGACAGGAAGTCAACTTCCATCATAATACAGCATCTCATTGCTTTCTGTCTTTTACTCTAATGAGCAGCTGAAGAGCATGTGAATGTACCCTCTCAACTGCACAGGGCAGCAGTGAGGTCCAATAGGCCTGTGACCAGCACACATATGCACACTGGAATATAAACCAAGAATCTGAGACATGCATAGGCTCAACGGACAAGCTGGTACAGAAGGAGATCCATGAATGACGAAAGCTTCTTTAGAGCAGGGATGGGAAAACCTGTGTCTCTCCAGATGGGGATGGACTACAACTTCCATTTCCTGCATTTGAAAACCTGGAAACGCACTGCTGGTCAGTGTAAACAATACTGAGCTAGAAGGACCAAGGATCTGACTTCCTATGTTTTATCCAAGGGGAGAAAAAGTTGAGACTGGTCACTTTAAAGCACCAACAGATAGCTCAGCTGGTTGGAGCATGGTGCTGGTAACGCCAAGGTTGCAGGTTCAATCCCTGTAAGGGACAGCAGAATATTCCGACACTGCAGGTCACTGGACTAGATGATGCTCAGGGTACCTTCCAACTCCATGATTCTATGAGAAACCCATAGCCCTTCAGACATTGCTGGACTCCAGCTCCCATCAGCCCCAAACAGCATGGTCTATGTTCAGGGATGGTCAATATGTAGCGGTCCGCAGGTTCTCCACCAGTGTTTCAAATGTAGGTGTGCCAAACTGGCACAGCAGATTTATTTAAAAGAAGGATGCTGGCTTTTCAGCCTGTCTCCCCTATCTCCTCCTCCCCCCCCCCCAATAAACTAGCCTGATTTTTAAAACTGAGGTTCATGTTTACACACATCTATAGAGATATTTGAGCAGAAAGGGAAGGTGTGTTTTAATATAGCGTCATTGCTGTTTTGATTCCTCCCCCCCCCCCCAATTAATATTTATCTTATGGAAGGGACTGTAATCAGGATTGTTATCTTGCTAATGCCCATGACTGCAAATGCATGCATTAGTTTAGTGTGTACAGGATCGTAACTTCAGCTTTTCAGTGGTCAGGGGATGTGTGCCCTGTGCAGCTCTTTGCTTTTCTGTGTAGGAATAAATTCTGCCTGCAATTTTTGCTAGCTTGCATAATTATTAGTCCTAATGTTTGTAATATATACAAGCCACAGAATTCAGGTGGGGGGGGATCTGGACACAGTATTTCAGGGCAGTAGAGGTATGCAGAATTCTACTCTTAAGCATATGGCACACATAGGTCAATCAGCAATGATTACAGTGGCTCCAGATCTCTCAAACACTACAAGCTGAAATTCAGCATCCTCCTGTTGTCAATTAATTCAGAACCTCCATCTCCAAGACCTCAAAACTATGCCCGATGCAAGAGGGAAAGCAATTGTATTGAGTTTTGGGGAAAGTGCCTGCTACATCACACACACAGACAGATGTGTTTGCAACCGTGGCTTCCCACTTCGCAGGAAATGTATGCTTAAAGTGTCTTAGGTGTACACCTAAAGAATGAAATGTGTCAAGAGGCCTTTAGCAGACTGGGTCCTAAAGATACAGGGGAAATTCTTCTAGAACAGGCTTCCTCAACCTCGGCCCTCCAGATGTTTTGAGAGTACAATTCCCATCATCCCTGACCACTGGTCCTGCTAGCTGGGGATCATGGGAGTTGTAGGCCACAAACATCTGGAGGGCCGAGGTTGAGGAAGCCTGTTTTAGAATCATAAAATCATAGAACTGTAGAGTTGTAAGAGACCACAAAGGTCATTGAGCCCAAACCCGGCTCTGCAATGGAGGAATCTTTCGCCCCACGTTTGTTCTGCTTTGTTTTATTTACCATGCATTGCATTTAGTTGACGTCATTAGGTCTTGTTCTTAAGTGTTATCTGCACAGAGGCCTGGAGGTCAGGTGAAAGAGTTAATACATTTGATATCTTTCAGCAGTGAATGAGGAAAAAAAGATGAAATCCATCCTTTGAGCTCCGCTTCCAGTGACCTCCCTGCAAAGTAAACCTCTTGTATCCGTAAGAAAACATCTTTTTTTCCCTCCCCCGAAATAAATTTGTTGTTTTTCAACAGGGTAAATCCAAGCTTCTCTCTCTCCGGGCTTGACACATAATTCCATTGAAAGAAAGAGGTCATACACAGAAAAGTATCCACATATACATTTCGGTTAATAGTACTAAATCTACACCATTACCTGTGTGGATCATTGGATTTTCCTTTTGGCACAAATGAGATAAATAAAATCCTGGACGCCATATCCCCAGAGAAATTAGAGAATATGGTGTATACATATATTTATACGGTATGTAAATCTTTACATTTCTATGTGGAGGCCTAGAGATTTTAAAAACAGTGCTCCCGTTCTTTCACACAGGTACACACCTCCCCCTACCTGAAGTGAATAATTCCTGGTGTTTCTTTTTTTGAAAGCACTAGATCACAGACACAAAGGAACAGAAAAGAAAAAATCCTTATTATTTCTCAACCTGGAATAACAGCAGTGCTGCTTCTGCCAATGGATAAAAGGCTTTCCTTTTCAAATGTTTTCCCTAATCACAGATGATTTACAGCTGACTATTGAGTGCGGCTGATAGGCTGTCAGTTTTTCTGGGTGCTGATAATGTTCATGGTTGGATTTTTTCTTTTTTCTTTCTTTACCGACGGTATATTTTAATCAATTTGATCTTAGCTGCATTTCCAAAGAAAATGTGCTGAAAGCAAGTTGCAAATATAAAAGTGAAGCGAAAAGAGAATCAGTTACATTTCTAAGGAAGGTCTTCGCCTCCTTTATTGCAACAGCGCTTCAAAAGTTTTCGCAGAAAGATCTCTATCTTCCTACGTAGGATTATTGATCATGCACGGTTATATTACAAATGAACGTTTTCAAATGACGTTCGTTAGTCTATTGCTTTGCTTCTCTTGTCTCGTTTCCCACGTCTTCCATCTTAGAAGCCCCTGTCGCAACTGTCCAAGAATTATTGGAGCTGGATTTCTGGCTAAAGCAGCGACAGAGAACCTCAGGCAAAGACACCTATTTCTAGCTCGTGGGACCCTCCACCAGCTACAGCCTCACTGGTCTTGAATCACACTCTCTTTGCTGGGATGTTCTTTTGCTAACGCATCTGTCTTGCCTGGGTGAAAGACAGGTGTTTGTGTAGAAATGAGCCTACAATAGAAAAGGTAAAAAACGACAACTCTACCTTCATCGCTCTGCCCCTTTTGACTCTAAGCCCTGCGCATCACTGGTCTGTGGCCACCAGAAGTTCTCCTCAGCAGGGGTGAAATCCCCCAAAAGGATGTTACTTCTTTTCTGTATGCCACAACAGCTGCGAGAATATTACTAGCGAAGAATTGGAAGAAACAAGATTTACCAACTATTGAAGAATGGCAGATGAAGATGATGGACTATATGGAACTTGCCAAACTGACTGGGAGACTCCGAGACCAGAGAGAAGAGACGGTGGAAGAAGATTGGAAGAAGTTTAAAGAATATTTGACAAAATATGTTAATCTTTAAATTTTAGAATAGCTTTGGAAGTGGATATAGGCTGTAGGGTTAGAAGCAGAAGATAGGGTATTTTAAAATAGTATTATTTGTAAGTGATAAAATGTGAATATTTTTATGGTAAAAGTATGTGTGATTAAAAAAATGGTTAAAAATTATGATATATGAAACTGCTAAAGATGAGGTAAAACGAAAATCAGATGGGGGGACTTGGGGAAGCTCACCTAACAATGTTTAGAAAAAATAAGGATAAGACAAGAATTTGTTTATATTGTTTGTTTTTCTGTTTATGTTGTTTAAGTAAAGTAAAGGGACCTCTGACCATTAGGTCCAGTCGTGGTCAACTCTGGGGTTGCGGAGCTCATCTCACTTTATTGGCTGAGGGAGCCGGTGTACAGATTCTGGGTCATGTGGCCAGCATGACAAAGCCGCTTCTGGCGAACGAGAGCAGCGCACAGAAATGCTGTTTACCTTCCCGCTGGAGCGGTACCTATTTATCTACTTGCACTTTGACGTGCTTTCGAACTGCTAGGTTGGCAGGAGCTGGGACCGAACAACGGGCGCTCACCCTGTTGGGGGGATTCGAACCGCCGACCTTCTGATCAGCAAGCCCTAGGCTCAGTGGTTTAACCCACAGCGCCACCCGCATCCCTTGTGTTGTTTAGTTGTGTTATAAAATGAATTTTTAAAATTGGGGGGGGAAAGTAGTTCTGCTCAGCAGGAAATGCAGCCACTGGACTGAAAATGGTTCCCCACCCCTGAGCTAAATCATGGGTGGGGGATCTCCGCAGCACCCTATCTTGCTGGACTAAGATTTGTATCTGTGCTGGAACACTCAGGGATTGTGAAAGATAGTGGGCATCTAAGTTTTGATGTGTGCATTAGCCCGCAAAGTGTGGATAGGTCCAGTCCCTATCAGAATTCACAAAGATGCAATTCATCCACCATCCCTAGCTCTAACCACAGTCCTCCCCCAGTTGTTGGGATTCCAATTCCTATCAGCCCCAGCAGTCAGCATGGCCAATGACCAGAGATGATGGGAGGTCCAACAACTTCGGCAGGGCCATGAGTTACGCACCGGCACTATATGCTAACTCCTTCTCCGAGGGCCCATCTTCATGTTGCCAAATCAGGACCACCCACACGCAAGTGGAAGATATAGAGAAGGTTGGGGGTGTCGGAAGTGCCATAGCATGGATCATTTAGTTTGCAGCTTAAGGGTTATCGCTGTTACCAGTGAGTCAACTAGCCAAGAGGGACTCCTCTCTTGGCTAGCTGATCTACAGTGGTACCTCTGGTTAAGTACTTAATTTGTTCCGGAGGTCCATTCTTAACCTGAAACTGTTCTTAACCTGAAGCACCACTTTAGCTAATGGGGCCTCCCGCTGCTGCCACACCGCTGGAGCATGATTTCTGTTCTCATCCTGAAGCAAAGTTCTTAACCCGAGGTACTATTTCTGGGTTAGCAGAGCCTGTAACCTGAAGCGTATGTAACCTGAAGTGTATGTAACCCGAGGTACCACTGTACTGATGGCAGAGACGGAGGAACTGCTTAGTAACCAGTAAAGGTGGGATTATCTTTAGTGAGATAGCATATGCGAGGAAATCTTTTGGCGAATGTTAAGTTAAAGCTAACTCTCCTTTTTACAAGGTTTGCCGTGAAAGGCTAAACCTCTCTGTTTATTGCTCCTCAAGTTATATATTGCGCTTTTCTGTTCAGTAAAGTGTTATCAAGATTTATTTACTTTGTGGACACAGTTTGCTTTTTCCCCTTTTTTTAAGTGGCATTTCAAACAAGAGGACAACCCCAAGGTTTGCAGAAAGGGGCAGGGAAGCTTTCAAGGGGAAATGCTGAAAAGTAATGGCAGAGAGAGAAAAACAATACAACGGACTGAGCATGCTCAATGGCTGACTGGTGGAGGAGGAAACAGAATTCCAAGAAGGAGGGAGAACAGAATGAGGAATCCTGGAAGGGGGTGTTGCCGCCTGGCTAGCGTAATGGGCAGGAAAACTCTGCATACTTCATTGCTGGCCTCACTTGTAAGAACTAACTTGCATGTTTGCAAAGGCACTAAGAAAATCAGGTACCTACATGTTGGAGAAGTGTGCAATTCCCAGTAGTTTCAGTTCACATAAGTGGCCTCCGATAGCTATCTTTGCTGGTGCCTATCTCCCCCATATGTGGAAATATTTGGCAGGCATTGCAAAACCGTTGGCACACAGCTGGCGTCAATGCCTGCCAAGAGGCGACTGTATAACCATTCCGTACAGCTGTTGTTTGCACTCTGAAGTGGCTGGAGTAAGGAATTCCTTCAGCAAACGTGCTCATCCCATGCCATGCAGGCAATAGATAGATAGATAGATATACTGGGACGCGGATGGCGCTGTGGGTTAAACCACAGAGCCTAGGGCTTGCCAATCAGAAGGTCAGCAGTTTGAATCCCCGCGATGGGGTGAGCTCCCGTTGCTCGGTCCCTGCTCCTGCCAACCTAGCAGTTCGAAAGCACATAAAAGTGCAAGTAGATAAATAGGTACCGCTCCGGCGGGAAGGTAAACAGCGTATCCGTGCGCTGCTCTGCTTCGCCAGAAGCGGCTTAGTCATGCTGGCCACATGACCCGGAAGCTGTACGCCGGCTCCCTCGGCCAATAAAGCGAGATGAGTGCTGCAACCCCAGAGTCTGTCACGACTGGACCTAATGGTCAGGGGTCCCTTTACCTTTTATACACACACAACAACAACAACAACAACAACAACAACAACAACACACTAGTTTTTGTTGCACTAACGCTGTCCGCTTCCTAGGCTCCAACAGTATCTGCAGCATCAATAATATCCATTTTTCTTCCCACAGCAGTAATGGGTAGTTGCCCTTCCTCTGGAAACAAACCAGAGCACCATTTGATTACTTTGGGAGATCCCACAGCCCCCATATCTGCTAGTGCTCAAGCATTAACCCCCCTGCAAACCTCTGAGGAACACGAGTCACAGATAAGACTATGAACCTGGCCGTGACAATCCAGAGCCACTGAGCGAGGAGGCGAACCAAATTAAGAGGCAACTCTGCCCAACATGTGAGCTGTAAAGCCAGCCCCAGTCATTCACTGCAGCCAGTCAGGTGTCTGACACCCACGCTCCCACTAACACCCATTTGTCACAGGAAGACAGCAAAACTATGTTGGTTTATTGATAGGCAACCAGAAACAGCTCAAAAACTGCATTTGGTTCAGTGCAGAAAAAAAGTCGTGCAGGCATAACAAAGAGATCTGGATCTTCCAACTTTAGAAGGTAGTCTAAAAGAAGACCCTCAGGGCCAACATGCTGCTATTCAAAAGTTTTGGATGACAAGTCCCATCATCCTGACTATTGGCCATGCTGGTTGGGGATGGGAGTTGTAGTCCTCAGCATCTGCACAGTACTGGAGTGAGATAAGCTACGCAGAAAGGCACTATAAGGTAATTCTGAACAGTAGGAATGATCATGTGGTGTGTTTTTTCTCAGATTAAGGACCCCCACATTTTGATTCTTAACCGATATATTTCTACCTGTGCATAGTATTGTTGTTGGTCGCATTGTATTTAACTTACTGGGTGGAATGTAAAGGTAAAGGACACCTGACAGTTAAGTCCAGTCGTGAATGACTCTGGGGTTGCGACACTCATCTCACTTTACTGGCCGAGGGAGCCGACGACGTTTGTCCGCAGACAGTTTTTCCGGGTCATGTGGCCAGCATGACTAAGCCGCTTCTGGTGAAATCAGTGCAGAGCACGGAAATGTCGTTTACCTTCCTGTTGGAGCGGTACCTGTTTATCTACTTGCACTTTGACATGCTTTTGAACTGCTAGGTTGGCAGGAGCTGGGACCGAGCAACAGGAGCTCACCCCGTCACGGGGATTTGATCCGCCGACCTTCCGACTGGCAAGCTCTAGGCTCAGTGGTTTACACCACAGCACCACCTGCGTCCCTTTTGGGTGGAATATACACCCCTCTAAATAAATGGATCAATAATGTGCCACCCTCAGCATTCTAAAGCTCTCTAGAAATACAAAGTAATATTAGATTTTTATGCAAAGCGTACTAAAAGTGTGGGGAAATGAATGTTCTCAATCATTTTGACATTAAAAAGCAAGTGGTTCTGGATCACTTTTGACAGGTCAATTGAATCAAATGGTATCCCCTTGAGGAGACAGTGTAGCTTTAAGGAGATTTGCCGCTTGCCAGACAGAACCGTCTCCCTTCTCCTCCCCCTGAGCACTGTTCTCCAGGCCACTCAGTTGATTTCAGGGATGCAGAAGGAGAAGAGGAGGCAAAAAGGTCCATTGTACTAGCAGGACTTATGCAGGGGTAGTTTCAGCTAATAAGTGCAAATCAAACTGTCCAAATTCAATGTACGAATGAAATCCAGATCAAATCTTCCTGAACCTAGCCTCTGCAAACAACAGTGATTAGAGGTGGTAAAAAAAAGAACTTACATTTCCCCCCCCCCAATTTTTTTTATTGATTTTCCATTTTTTATAAACACACAAACAAGCATAAATCCTAACTATACTTAGTCCACTCTTAGTAACATTGTTAAGTGACTTCCTCATATCTCCCTGGCTGAATTTCAGTATATATCATTGTAACAGTTTTCCAAAACAAGTTTCTCATAAAACTTACTTACTTAACATCTTTCTTTCTTTTCATCTTTACTTTAAACGTATTATTCTATAACATCACATATTTAAATCCTAAGCCTATCTGTTATTTGCAAGTATTTCTATTTAAATTATCTTAGCATATTTAAGTAAATAGTCTTTGAATTTCATCCATTCCTCCTGGTACTCCTCCTCCTTCTGGTCACGGAACTTATAAATCAACAAGGAAAGCATTGGTTCTGCAATGCTGTAATCTGTCCCTTATTCTAAATAAATAATTATTACTGTTATTTTTAAAAAATAAAAAAGACATGGGAAATAAGATCTTTGGCTCTCTCCTGTCTGTTGGAACAAACGTTTTTCCACCCTCTGGCAAAAGTAAAAATTTGATTAAAATATTAAGCGTTATCATTTGTCTATGTCAGAATATTATGCAAGCTTTGAAAAACGACTGTGGTTTTAAGATTACTTTGGTGCGATGTCACACTGGGAAGACTACCTGAAGTTGTTTTGAAAGATTCTGTGCAAAAGGCATCCCAGACAAGCGCGTCTCTTACGCAACTTTGCCTTTCTCAGAAAGATGTTAAGCAAACAGATTGCTTAATCTGCAATTTAGATGGGTGCCACTTTCTGCAGAATATTTATTGCAGGGCCCTTCCAAGGAGGAGGTTTAGACACTTGCCTCACTTTCATTTGAAAAACCTTTCAACACTTTAAAACACGGCAAAAGATGGATGACACCAGACTTAGTGGTTCCAAAAGAACCTCTTTGACCCAGGACCACAGACAAAGGACTAGCAGATAACTGTCCTCTCTCCCCCACCCCATAAACACCATTTATGATGCTGAATTTTGAATGATTTGCAGCTACTTTGTTGTGAAAACGTCCGCTGTTCGCTATTCTTCACTTACAGGGTAAGTAAGCAACAGGATGTCTTCCGCCCTGATCACCTCAGGTTCTGCAAAGCTTATTTTGTTAATCCTTAACTTGCAAAGGAAGCTCCTGTCTTGCACTGCACTTTGCCCTGGTCAACAAAGCACCCCTTACCATTAACTGACAGAAGCCTTCCTCGGACGCAGTAAACAGGTGCAACTCTATAAAACAAAGTTCGAAAGATTGTGTATGAGATTCAAAGTCTCATACCGCTAGCCAGAAGAAAGCAAGTTTCGTAGGCTGCAAGAACACTCCTGTTGCTTTTGGGAATTGATATTTCTTTAGGATCAGCAATGTCTACATGTGTCCGAACTTGGCTCGCACCTGCTCAACCTGTATATATGTGAATCAGTGTTAGAAACTCAGCTATATAAGCTAATCGCCAAATGGCACCTTAAACCTAGGTTGCGGTCACGCCAACGGAATGTCTAGGGGTCTTTTTTTAATTCAACGAAAATTGTTGTTGTTGTTCATTTTATTTCTATACCGCTCTATATTTTAAATAAAAAATATCGAAGTGGTTTGCAGCACATTAAAACATCAGATGTAACAATCCACAATAAAACAAATTCAAGCTTCAAAGGAAAAGTTCTAGATCCTATCCCCAAAGTGATATTTTGCTTTCCCCATATTTATTTACCAATTTAATTTATAGAGCTGCCCCGTGGCAGAAGGACTCTAGGAAGCCAGTGTGGTGTAGTGGTTTGAGTGTCGAAATAGGACCTGGGAGATCAGGGTTCAAATCCCCACTCCGTCACGAAGCTCGCTGGGTGACCTTGGGCCAGTCACAGCCACTTTACCTACCTCACAGGGTCGTTGTAGAGATTAACTGAGGAGTGAGGTGAACCATGGAACATCATGGAGAAAAAGGTGGGATGTCATGCAATAAACAGGGTATTCTGCTTACCTGCTTAAGAAAGCCAGAGGGACCAGCCAGAGGGAGATGTCAGGTGCCAACTTAGCACCCAGAGATCTCCACGTGGTCACAATTGGACTCGCACCAGTCGCAAAATGTGTCTGGCACCTGGGGGGTTTCTAACGCTGCTGCGAATATGCACATCCTCAAAAGGATCAGTCATCTCGCTCTACAGAAAATTCAGATAAAACTCTCCTGGAACTTCCCAGGACACTATGAAAGCTGGGAGCAGGAAACAGTACTCTCAAGATCAAGTCGAAAGGAGATACAGTGGTGCCCCGCAAGACGAATGCCTCGCAAGACGGAAAACTCGCTAGACGAAAGAGTTTTCCGTTTTGGAGGTGCCTCGCAAAACGAATCTGCTATGGGCTTGCTTCGCAAGACAAAAATGTCTTGCGAGTTCCTGGGGTTTTTTTTTCCTTTCCCCCCTCTTTTTCTAAGTCGCTAAGCCGCTTATCTGCTTATCCGATAAGCCGCTAAAAGCCGCTAAAAGCCGCTAAAAGCCGCTAAAAGCCGCTAAAAGCCGCTAAAAGCCGCTAATCCGCTAATCCGTCAATGGGCTTGCTTCGCAAGACAAAAAAACCACTAGACGAAGAGACTCCCAGAACGGATTCTTTTCGTCTTGCGAGGCACCACTGTAGCTGCTTTCACAGAGACAGGCATGTTTGTTCCGCCTGAAAAGTTATTTCCCAAATACCCCATGTTAGGGCCAGCGATGGTGACTGACCAGAAGAGCACCCAGGGGGGGCTGACTTGGTTGGAAGCCATGGAAGTGCTGGTTCAGCCAGTCTCTGCAGACCCCACTAAGATCACATTGCTAAAACCGAACGGTACAGAAACATCCATTCCCCTTTATGGAACCCAGGCAGCTCCAGAGGGCAGAAGCGAGAAAGCACCTTTCCCCTGGAAACTCTTCACAGAGCCCAAGTGTTAGCATGACATATCGGTGTGCAGGCGTGTGTGGGTTGGGTTCTTTGTTTTGCTTCCCTGTCTCCCCTTCCAGAGTTGTGCTCTATCTTTCGCACAAATCAAGAAGCACAAGATGTACCAGTTGCTCTGGCAACAAGGCTTCTTCTCTCCCCAACCCCCTTTTCTCGCAAAGAAGCATCCATTTGAAGAGTTTGCCCAGGGAAAATATAGCTGCCTAAGAGACCAACATTTTATGGGGCACAGGAACAACTTTACTTCCACTATGCAAGCATGGTGTGCTACGGAAGTCTTGATGATGGAGCAAAGCCACCAGCTAACTGCTTCCAAGTACAAGTTGCTTACAACATGGGAGGGGAGAGACATTTCACACATTAAAAAGGTAAAGGGACCCCTGACCATTAGGTCCAGTCGCGGACGACTCTGGGGTTGCGGTGCTCATCTCGCTTTATTGGCCGAGGGAGCCGGCGTACAGCCACCATGACTAAGCTACTTCTGGTGAACCAGAGCAGCGCACGGAAACGCTGTTTACCTTCCCGCCAGAGTGGTACCTATTTATCTACTTGCACTTTGACGTGCTTTCGAACTGCTAGGTTGGCAGGAGTAGGGACTGAGCAACGGGAGCTCCCCCCGTTGCGGGGATTCAAACCGCCGACCTTCTGATTGGCAAGTCCTAGGCTCTGTGGTTTAACCCACAGCGCCACGCGCGAGCAAACCTGAGCCTGTCACTGAGCGGACCTTCCCTAAACTAAAGGGTGGATTCAAGTAGAGAAGGCTATATGTTTCATGAGCTCTGGCCATCTGACAGATATTAAATCCCTATACATTGCTCATGTGTTTGTATTAAAGGTGTGTGCATCTACATCTATAAGTATGTCAACGCTCTCTATGTAACTATAAGTAGATATTAGTGAGCCAAGTCTAAAAGAGTTGGGGTTTTTTTGTCTGGATTATGGTCAAGTTATTTATTGTGGCAGTTTCTAATTGGTTAATATTAATTTTAATGGGTTAATGCCAGTATGTGCTGGGTTACACATTTCTTTGAAGTCCTTAAAATGTTGGTAAAAGCAGACTGAGGAATTTCTGTATTCGTTTTGTATTATCTTTAATGGTTTTCGTATTTGCCACATTTATACTGTTTGGGTTGTGGGGGGAGGGAGAAAAAAGAAAGAAAAAAGAGATTTAAGCATGTGTGAAGCAGCCTTAACATTTAGCATTTTTTTTGACAGGGTTCAAGTTTTCTCACTCATTCTTACAACATTAAAGTTGGGGAGATCATTCTGCAGAAAAGGGGCTAGCGAAGAAAAGGCTCTTTCTCTCGTCACTTCCTCTCTGAACCTCCGTTGAAAGTGGTATGCAGGCAAAAACATGACCGCTTCAGGGGCCAAGCGGGTTTGTATGGGGAAAGGGGGTCCTTTAGATATAGAGGCCCTGAGCCATATATGGCTTTAAAAGTCAAAAACATCACTTTTGAATTGGGCCCTGAAACAAACGGGCAGCCAGTGCACTTGCACCAGAAATGGGATTTATTTATATAGATATATTAACTGAGACAAGAAGGTGAGAGCATTCATTCGTGTGTGTGTGTGTGTGTGTGTGTGTGTGTTTGTGAATGCTCTCACCTTCTTTTCTAGTTAACAACCTGGCTGCCCCATTTTGCACCAGTCGTAGTCTTCAAAGGCAGCCCTGCATACAATGCATTGCACATCTAACCTGATGACGACCTCTATGACAACACCTGGGTTACAGGAACAAGGGATTTGCCATCTTAGGAGAGACACCTCCACATCTGGCTGCTCAGGTTGCTGAGAGTTATTTGCTCTGACAAAGGTCTGTATAGTTAAAGCTATGGTTTTCCCAGTAGTGATGTATGGAAGTGAGAGCTGGACCATAAAGAAGGCTGATCGCCAAAGAACTGATGCTTTTGAATTATGGTGCTGGAGGAGACTCTTGAGAGTCCCATGGACTGCAAGAAGATCAAACCTATCCATTCTGAAGGAAATCAGCCCTGAGTGCTCACTGGAAGGACAGATCGTGAAGCTGAGGCTCCAATACTTTGGCCACCTCATGAGAAGAGAAGACTCCCTGGAAATGACCCTGATGTTGGGAAAGATGGAGGGCACAAGGAGAAGGGGATGACAGAGGATGAGATGGTTGGACAGTGTTCTTGAAGCTACCAACATGAGTTTGACCAAACTGTGGGAGGCAGCGGAAGACAGGAGTGCCTGGCGTGTTCTGGTCCATGTGGTCACGAATAGTCAGACACAACTAAATGACTAAACAACAACAAAGGAAGTACTTTGGTTTTGAAGATTTGCTTATAGAATAGGTAACACACATGACTTGCAGGGCACAGTCCATCACCCGCCCCCCCTCAGGAAACTACCGCAGTACAGTGGTACCTCAGGTTAAGTACTTAATTCGTTCCGGAGGTCCGTACTTAACCTGAAACTGTTCTTAACCTGAAGCACCACTTTAGCTAATAGGGCTTCCTGCTGCTGCCGTGCCGCCAGAGCCCGATTTCTGTTCTTATCCTGAAGCAAAGTTCTTAACCTGAAGCACTATTTCTGGGTTAGCGGAGTGTGTAACCTGAAGCGTATGTAACTTGAAGCGTATGTAACCCGAGGTACCACTGTATATTTTGGGATACTGAAGCTCGATATAGAAAGCTAAACTTGATTCTTTTCAGCAACAATCCCCCAGGAAACAATTATGTTGTGCTTTATGGCAACTATTTCCCCCCACTCAGCTAAAGAGCCTGTGATTAATTAAACTGCTCCCTATCACTCTTTCAGATAGAGAGATAATAAAACAGCAGATTATTCAAACAATTAATGCCATCATTGTCTTGGCATTAGCTCATCAAACTCCCCAGGGTCCTACTAATAAGTGTTGAGAATCCGCAATGACTGTTCTCCAAATGGGAAGCACCTTTTGTGACACAGAAGGACTTTCTTGAAATGATAATCTAGCCTTTCAGCACCAGCTCTGGATAAAACAGGCACATCTAAAACGACAGCTCACCCTCACAAACTTATTGCTCGAATTCTCTGCCTGCCAACTCTGTGAATGGATCCCACTGGACAGCAGTACATTTCAGATGAGGTGAGGTGAGACAACAGCAGTCACTTTGCCGTTCAGTCTATGGGACCCATTCACACATGCAGGTCATCACCTAAGCTGCAGACATCAATCGATGACCAAGGATTGAGAACTTCTCCTGCGTCAAACCAGCCTTACAAGGTGAATGCTTGTTCTAACAGAATGTAAACAAAATGTGTGTGTGTTTGTTTTAAATCTCATCTATTCAACGTGACTTGCAAGTCCCTAGTTAGAAGACAGCCAAGAGCTGCCAGACATTCTAGATATTGATATGGATAGGAGAACCCCAACAATGAGATTTGAGATCTGCAAGACCTTGCTTCCAACGGACATCATCTGGTCAGGATAAATGGGTGGCCATCAACTCGATCCCCTATCAATTTTAAATTGTGTTAATAACTAGCTAGATACAAGATTAATCAGACACCCCAAGTCTCCTGGCTGATAGAGGCAGAAACACAAAGACATTCATGAAATTTACATAAAGGTGTACCCCTGGCCAATCAAACATAGAATCATAGAATCATAGAGTTGGAAGAGACCACAAGGGCCATCGAGTCCAACCCCCTGCCAAGCAGGAAACACCACCAGAGCACTCCTGACATATGGTTGTCAAGCCTCTGCTTAAAGACCTCCAAAGAAGGAGACTCCACCACACTCCTTGGCAGCAAATTCCACTGTCAAACAGCTCTTACTGTCAGGAAGTTCTTCCTAATGTTGAGGTGGAATCTTCTTTCTTGTAGTTTGGATCCATTGCTCTGTGTCCGCTTCTCTGGAGCAGCAGAAAACAACCTTTCTCCCTCCTCTATGTGACATCCTTTTATATATTTGAACATGGCTATCATATCACCCCTTAACCTCCTCTTCTCCAGGCTAAACATGCCCAGCTCCTTTAGCCGTTCCTCATAAGGCATCGTTTCCAGGCCTTTGACCATTTTGGTTGCCCTCCTCTGGACACGTTCCAGTTTGTCAGTGAACTGTGAACTTGAACTGAACTTGAACTTGAACTTGAACTTGAACTTGAAGTGAACTTGAACTGTGGTGCCCAGAACTGGACACAGTACTCCAGGTGAGGTCTGACCAGAGCAGAATACAGTGGCACTATTACTTCCCTTGATCTAGATGCTATACTCCTATTGATGAGGCCCAGAACTGCATTGGCTTTTTTAGCTGCCGCGTCACACTGTTGGCTCATGTCAAGTTTGTGGTCAACCAAGACTCCTAGATCCTTTTCACATGTACTGCTCTCAAGCCAGGTGTCACCCATGTCACATGACTTGGCAAACTAGCTGACCACCCCCACGTCACAGGAAACACTCTCTGCCTTTCCCAAAAAGAGAAAGACTGCAGTGGTACCTTAGTACTTGAAGGCTTGGCTCCCAAACAAATCGGTTCCCGAACGCCGCAAACCCAGAAGTAAGTGTTCCAGTTTGCAAATGTTTTTCGGAAGCCGAATGTCCGCCATGGCTTCCACGGCTTCCGATTGAGTGCAGGAAGCTCCTGCAGCCAATCGGAAGCCGTGCCTTGGTTTTAGAACGGTTCCGGGAGTCGAACAGATTAAGTTTGAGAACCAAGGTACCACTGGAACTTCTTTTAAAAGGATGTCATGTCTCAACTGCAGAAGCTCTGCCTGTCTGACCAGAGAGAGGAAGTCATCTCTGGATGTTGATCTTGGAATTCAGTTTTTGAGTTATGGCTGCCTGGTTTTGGTACTAGCAATGGTCCAAAGGCTTTAAAACATGCTGCTGGGATGCTGAAGACTGAGGCATATGCTCTTCCTATCTCCTAGTACCCATCTTCAAAGTAAGTGTCATCTATCTGCCCTTGCCCTCTGTGCCACCCTCCTAAAAAAAATTTATTCTACACACACCACTAATTCATTCATTCTCCCTCAAAGCAGATTTCAGGATGATATATATATATATATATATATATATAACAAATGAAAATCACGGTATATGAAGACAACAATATCATAACTTAATAATAAACTGTCAATAAGACCAAGCTGCACACTGAAGCACTTTATTTATTTATTTATTTATTTATTTATTTATTTGATTTAAATATCACCCTTCATCACAAGATCTCAGGACGGTTCGCAAGATAAAAAATACAATATAAAAGCACAAATATATATATATGGCGCCAGGCAAAAACATTCCTTCGGCTGCTTAACATTCTACAGCCTTTTAAATGTGCCTGTGGAAAGGGTGTGTGTGTGTTGTTTTGTCGTTTTGTTTTTAATTATTTACTTGTTTTTATTCTGTATCTTATTCTGCCCTGAGATCTTATGATGGAAGGGTGGTATATAAATCTAATTAAAAAATTAAAAAATAGTTAAAACAAAAACAACGAAACAATAACCGCCCACCCCAAACACATTTAAAAGGCTGTAGAATATTATTCAGCCAAAGGCCTGGTTGAAGCGTCATTTGCGAATGGACTTAACTGTCAGGGCTCCTTTACCTTTACCTTTTTTAAAGACATATAATGCAAGCGCCAGACAAACCTCCCTAGGGAGAGCATACACAATATATGTGTAATACATTTAAGTACCTAGAGAAATACAGATGTAAACGGTGTAAGATGTAATGGATGGCAAAACCATGATGTATCAAATGAAGCCTCTTGGGTTCCGTGGTAGTAAAATTATGGACAACAGAGACGAGCAGTGCATAACTATTGCATTACACTGAGACCTCCAGTTATGGGGCGGTATATAAATTCAATAAATAATCATCAACATCACAATGTGTCTCTATGAGCTTCCCATGGAACGTGGCTGGCTGCCTATAGAGGAACATACGGTAAAGGTAAAGGGACCCCTGACCATTAGGTCCAGTTGTGGCCGACTCTGGGGTTGTGGCACTCATTTCGCTTTACCGGCCGAGGGAGCTGGCGTACAGCTTCCAGGTCATGTGGCCAGCATGCCTAAGCCGCTTCTGGCAAACCAGAGCAGCGCACGGAAACGCCGTTTACCTTCCCGCCGGAGCGGTACCTATTTATCTACTTGCACTTCATGCTTTCAAACTGCTAGGTGGGCAGGAGCAGGGACCGAGCAATGGGAGCTCACCCCATCGCGGGGATTCGAACTGCCAACCTACCGATCGGCAAGCCCTAGGCTCTCTGGTTTAACCCACAGTGCCAACCGCATCCCTATAGAGGGACATGGTTGCATGCAATATTGTACTAAGTTGAATGTTCTGCTGCGCAATACAACTCCCTCCCTCTCCCCTCCTCCTCTGCGCCTCCTAAATCTATTCTGGTTGGCTCCCTCAACCCTCCAGTGCAGATTTGAGGACAGAGTGCAGGATATGTGAGGAGGGGAGAGGAGAGATGGGGGAATTCCTGTTGCACTAGCACTAATCCTTGCACCACCCCAGCTACTGAGCTGCGCACTGCCCTTAGTGCCTAACCAGGTGGGCTATTTTGTTCTGATGCAACAAGGAAGTTATTGCGTGTTTTGAAAGCAGCTGGTAAAAAGGTGAGAGTCAAAACACAGAGATTTAAAATGGGAGTCAGCAAACTTTTTCAGCAGGGGGCCGGTCCACTGTCCCTCAGACCTTGTGGGGGGCTGGACTATATGAGGGGGGGGTGAACGAATTCCTATGCCCCACAAATAACGCAGAGATGCATTTTAAATAAAAGGACACACTCTACTCATGTAAAAACACGCTGATTCCTGGACCGTCTGAGGGCCGGATTTAGAAGGCGACTGGGCCGGATCCGGCCCCCGGGTATTAGTTTGCCTACCCATGATTTAAAGGCACCACTCCCACCCTCCCAAAAACCCTTGAGGATAACTAGAAAGTTTTTCTGACACAATGGGAGGGGGGTGGGAAGAGGGGAGGGAGGAAAGTGTGAGCTAGAACCAAATTATGAACATGTGGGTGGCAGAAAAAGAACAAAACGTTTCAAAACAAACCACCACCACCTCTTGTGCAAAATAACAACAAAAACAGGAGGGGGAAGTCTCTGCCTAAGGAGACCCCTCCTTCCCCAGAAATTTCCCAGGCCTTACGGAGAGGCTTTGTCCATTATTTGACAAGCCTTGATCTAAGATCAGAAGGATGGTTACAGTCGAAGAAGAAACAAAGAACACACACACACAAATGCACACACCCTGAGTGAACTCACTTCAAGGTTAAATAATTCCTCCCACTTGCCACAGATGAGAAGCAAAAATTATTGCCTATAGCATATCTCACTACAATTAATGTGCTTGCTACCCTAAAATCATTCCTTGGAGGAGCAAAAGAGGTCAAATACGGTTCAGTAAATCCAGATATATTTTTTAAAGAAGGTGAAACAGATCAGTAAGATTTCTACAACTGCCACGTTATCACTGGCAAGGAAGGCTTTCTGTTTGCAAAAAAATAGACCAGGCCTAGTGATTTATTGTCAGCCACCCAAGCCATTTCATTAATTTTAAGAAGCTAGAAATTAACACGACAACATCATAAATAGATCAGAGGCACAACCAAAGCTTGTTTGTTATTGTTAAATAATGAAACAACCTGCTCGATTCAATAAAAAAAAAAGAGAGAGATAAGCCGCCACCGAGGTCTACTCTCATTCAAGCAAAAATTATTCCGATTAAGCTGTGATGCTGGAAGGAATGAGGATTCATTCATCCGCTCTGGAATGACCAACCTGTGGTTAAGCCACACACTTACAGGATTATTTCCAGCCAAGAGAGAGATTTTTCCACTATTTGTCCACAGTCCCCCCTCCACCATCCGAGGCCTGACCTCTAAACCCTCATCTGCTAATGCATGGGTAGGCAAACTAAGGCCCAGGGGCCAGATCTGGCCCAATCACCTTCTCATGGACAGTCCAGGAATCAGTGTGTTTTTACATGAGTAGAATGTGTCCTTTTAATTAAAATGCATCCCTGGGTTATTTGTGGGGCATAAGAATGTGTTCATTTATTATTATTATTTTCAAAATATAGTCCGGACCCCCACACCGTCTGAGGGACACTGGACCGGCCCCCTGCTGAAAAAGTCTGCTGACCCCTGTGCTAATGGAAACTTAGGAAGGGAAGGGAATGCAGGTCACAGTCAAGAGGAGCTGTCCTCCCTGGTCATCGAGGGATCCAGGGAGCCAAAGCAATCCCGTAAATGTACAATGAACAAGAAATAAATAGATTTGGTGGCTTAAGTCTTTGCTGGACAGATTAATAGCACTGAAATTTAAAGAAAGATGCACTTATTTAGTTCTCATATGGTATGCAAGGTGCTGGACAGAAAACCAATACAACACACCCTGTTTTCAAGGCCTGGTGGTGATGTCACCATGATTATGGGCTGGTAGGTATGAACTTCAGGGGGCTGAGGGCGCTCAGTTCAAGAACCAGACAAGCACTGCAGAGCCTATTTGTTTCCTCAGGTTTTAATTGAGCAGCTTCCAACCTGCCCAGCAAACCCTGCAAACTCTTCCCTCCAACTCTACTTATCGGTGGGGTCCCAATGACAAGCAAGGGAGGTCTGCCCCAGGGTAGGTTGCTCACCCATTAATGCAGAAGGTTTTGCTGTTGTCCTGCAGAAGGAACGGTGTCATCTATCAGCTTCTTGAAAAGGGGAGGTGTGTTGAAAGGAACAAATACGGGATGCAACACCTTTGACAACCTTCTTTTCAGTTGCTGCTAAAGAAGATATGGTTTTCCCAGTAGTGATGGATGGAAGTGGGAGCTGGACCATAAAGAAGGCTGATCGCCAAAGAACTGAGATGCTTTTGAATTATGGTGCTGGAGGAGACTCCTGAGAGTCCCATGGACTGCTAGAAGATCAAACCAATCCATTCTTAAGGAAATCAGCCCTGGAAGGACAGATCGTGAAGCTGAGGCTCCAATACTTTGGCCACCTCATGAGAAGAGAAAACTCCCTGGAAAAGACCCTGATGTTGGGAAAGATTGAGGGCACAAGGAGAAGGGGACGACAGAACAAGATGGTTGGACAGTGTTCTTGAAGCTACCAACATGAGCTTGACCAAACCACAGGAGGCAGTGGAAGACAGGAGTGCCTGGCGTGCTCTGGTCCATGGGGTCACGAAGAGTCGGACACGACTAAACGACTAAACAACAACAAAATTTCTTCTTTATAAGCTCAATTCTCAGACAGCTGACCCATCTCAGAAATATTTTATAACTTGATCAGAAAGATATGGCAAGGTACATTATTAAATAGCAAAAGGAAACAGAAGCAGAGATCCCCTGTCACAATACCGGCCTTATCAGGCCTTATCTATTCATCATGATATAGATGCAACTGCTGTCCACATTTTAAAACCACAGATAAGAGACTGGGAGTAGACTCTCTCACCTTCTCCTCCTCCCTACCTTTGTCAGTATTTAATGACAGTGCAGCAGTATTTCTCTACTGCTAAAGATGACTAAAACTAACCAGAGCTGGCTTTCAAATAGAAATCAAGGCGGAGCTGGGGGGGGGGGGAGAGATTTGAAGCTGATCTGCAAGTCTGAATCCAGGATCAAAGGTACGCTACACAGAGCTCCTTGAAAGAAGATAGGGATAAAAGTATAATTAACTAGGTATAAACGGTAATCCCTGGTTTTACAAATGAACAAACAATGAAGCTGGTCTACCCCTCCAAAGCTCCAAGGAGAAATTTCAGCCAAATTTTGAAAGACTTTGGGGGGATGAAAGGGCCCAAATCTATTGCACGTTTTGCCGCCATCTTTCCCTCTCCCGCTTCAACAGTGGTGGTTATCCTGGCAGCCACTATCCTTCCCGCTACATCAGGGATGGGGAGCGTTTGCCGCCCCCCCCCCAGGTTGCTAGACTACAACTCCCATCATTTCCTGACCACTTGCCATGCTGGATGGAGCTGATGCAAACTGGAGTCCAACGACATTTAGAGGGACACAAGTTCTCTATCCCCAGGCTATGTGATGGCATAACAATGGGTTGCTCTAAGCCAGGCATAGGCAAACTCGGCCCTCCAGATGTTTTGGGACTACAACTCCCATCATCCCTGACCACTGGTCCTGTTAGCTAGGGATGATGGGAGTTGTGGTCCCAAAACATCTGGAGGGCTGAGTTTGCCTATGCCTGCTCTAAACATCTTCGGAACAAAAATACCACAGCCACTGCCACTATCAATAAGGATCCCTGTCCTTCTCCTCATGTCACCTCCTCAAGACGAATTGCTGAAATAGCCTGAAAATTCAGGAGCCCTTTTGGGAGGGTCTAGGTTTTAACGATCTTGTGCTTTTTGTTGGTGGTGGTGGTGGTGGTGGTTAACAAGAATCCAATGAGACTCCCTCATACAAATTCATTCAGGCATCTAAACAAAGAATTTCCCAACCTGGTGTCTTGGACTATAGCTCCCATGAGCCCCAGTCAGCATTGCTAATTATCAGGGATGATGGGCGCTGTAGCCCAGAATATCTGGAGGGCACCAGGTTGGGGAAGGCTGATCTGAAACCCCTCTTTCATTTTCCCTCCCTTCCTGCATTGCACAGATGAAGCATGATCATTCTTGTAAACACACCAATGGCATCTGCATGTTCCCCTTTCCTGCAGTTCTACACTGCTGAAGCTTCTTCTCTCTGCCTGCTATACTACAGTCTTGTCCTTCACCAATTTAAAAGCAAACTTAGCCAAAAGAACGAAGATATTCTATCCCTAAGGATTATCAACAGTTCAAAATAAACCTAACCAGTGCCATCCCTGAAAACAGCAGGCTGTGCACTACGTGTGCATGGATGTGCATATGTGCATATTCTGGTACTGCTGTCAGTGTGTTTGCACTGTAACAACCTTCCCACTACCTCACGCCTCCCAGTAAGCACCAATGTGACCAGTCTGAGGTCAGATGAGCGATGGTGCCTTACCACGTTTTCCTCTACTGACCTCTTTAGAAATAATATTCGACACTCAAACCTAGTGCAACATTTAGCCGTGTGTTGACCACACCAAGTGCTTCTACGGGGCCGGTCCTAACATTAGGCAGACTGAGGCAGCCACTTAGAACCATAGAATTGTAGAGTTGTAAGGGACCCCAAGAGACTCATTGCAGGGGGGTGTCATGAAAGAGCCATAAATTTATTGTTGTTGTTGTTTAGTTGTTTAGTCGTGTCTGACTCTTCGTGACCTCATGGACCAGAGAGTGCCAGGCACTCCTGTCTTCCCCTTCATGGATCACTGCCTTGCCACGGTGAAGGGGCTTGAATAACTCAGAGAAGCTATGAGCTACGCCGTGCAGGGCCATCCAAGATGGAGCGGTCATAGTGGAGAGTTTTGACCAAACGTGATCCACCTGGAGAAGGAACCAGCAAGCCACTCCAGTACAGTGGTGCCTCGCAAGACGAAATTAATTCGTTCCACAAGTTTTTTCTTCTTGCGAGTTTTTCGTCTTGCGATGCACGGTTTCCCATAGGAATGCATTGAAAATCAATTAATGCGTTCCTAAGGAAACCGCCTTCAGACCAGGTCCGGGGACAGTCTGTCCCCCGACCTCTTCTGAAGGCTGGGGGGGGGGGACAAGGGCTTCGCTGCCGACCCCCAGCATTTTAAAATCTCCCCGGGACACGGGGAGATTTTAAAATGCTGGGGGTCGGCAGCGAACGCTTCGCTGATCCCGGGACGGCAGACAGCTCTGCGCCGGCATCCAGAGCGGGGCGGGACTTCTCTGCTGTCCCGGGGAGATTTTAAAATGCTGGGGGTCGGCAGCGAACGCTTCGCTCCTGACCCCCAGCATTTTAAAATCTCCCCGGGACAGCAGAGAAGTCTCCGCTGTCCCGGGAAGGCAGGCGGGGGGGAGCAAAGACTTTTGCCCCCCGCCGGCCTTCAGAAGAGGTCCAGGACCTCTTCTGAAGGCCGGCTGTGGGCGAAAGTCTTTGCTCCCGACCGCCAGCAATTTAAAACAGGTCCCCGGAGATTTCCCTATGGGCTTTCGTCTTGCGAAGCAAGCCCATAGGGAAATTCGTCTTGCGAAGCGCCTCCGAAACAGAAAACCCTTTCGTCTTGCAGGTTTTCCGTCTTGCGAGGCATTCGTCTTGCGGGGTACCACTGTATCCCTGCCAAGAAAACTCCGTGGACAAAGACAACAGGCATAAATTTACAGTTACTTAATTTATTGTTTGGAGAAAGAACTGGCAACCCACTCCAGTATTCTGCCATGAACACTCCATGGACAAAAGGAGAAGCTTTGAGAAGAAATTCTGGTTCATGGGGTCACGGAGAGTCAAGCACGATTAAGATGACTGAACGCCGAACAATGAATTTATTGTTACTGGTATTTGTACTGCTGAGGCGGTGGAAAATTTTCTGCCTTGGGTGTCAAAATGATGAGCACTGAGTACTATGCACCTTGGCTTGGGAAAGGTGCCATTTCCTGTCCCACCTTAGAAGCATAGAATTGCAGAGTTGGAATGGACCCTTAGGGTCATCTAGCAACTGTCCCATATAGGATCGAACCTGTAACCTTGGGCTTATCAGCACCACACTCTAACCAACTGAGCTATCCAACCTCTGCCAGCAAAATGTTGTGGTCCAGCCCTGGTGCCTTGAATAATTTTTAAATAGGTGTAGGTGCTCTTGCTGATTTCTTCACAAAAAATAACCTAATGAAATAGCTAGAATCTGGAGAGAGGTGACAGAAATCTCTGTGCAACCCCCCCCCCCCACTCTTAAGTATTTACTTTTTGCTGAAATAATGGATGCTAAAGGTTGCAATCAAAGTCTAAAGCGTAAACAGTAAAACTTCAATAAAATGGGGAAAGCAAAACAAGCTTTGCATGATAACATTTCCCATTCTGCTTTTCCGTTGAAACATTAAGCTTTCAAAAGGATGTTGTAGTCACATTTTCCAGCAGCAGTTATTAGAAATATGCACATGTTTAGAACTAGGTCAACCTCTACAGTTATTTTACCAGCAGAGAGAAACTGTTTAGACATCACTCTAATGCTCTTAGCTTCAGCAAACCGGGGCAGAGCAGTTTTTGAAATTAGACAATATAGGGAGAGAAAAAAAATAGCAACTCAGTAGAAATGTCTCCTGCACTGAGATATAAAAGAGGAGGGTTTAACGCTATTTTAGAAATTCACACTTCTGAAGAACTCCAGAAGTTTCTGTTCAGTCTTGGTTCACTTTCCCTCTCCTATCATCTTTGTTGAAGGGATTAGCCTACAGCAATCAGAGGATGCAGAAACCAGAATTCAGAATAAATATTTGCTGACAGATCAGCAGCACACTCCACTTGCCTCTTTTATTTGGAGGGGGCACAAAGGGAAGGGGGGGCGGGAGTATTGTCACATCTTAAAACATAAATGCCAAAGAGATCGCCTTCACAAGCATTGGTTTAGAGGGGAAATAAAAAAAAACAACCTGTACAAATGACTGGTTAATCTTGCCTCCAGCTTAAGGCTCAGGGAGAGTTATCATTTTATAAATCCATATCCAGGTTTTTTTTTATTTAAAAAAAATCATTGCAAAATATGCACTCAAATCCAACAGCTTTAAAATCTTAACCCCAAGACCTAATGAGAATTAGCCCTCCATCAAATGATCATGCAACATCTTATGAAACTCTGCTTGGGATTAAGACTTCCGCAGGCCACCCAGAACCTCTGTCTGCATGCCTTCCCTCTCTGAGCACAGCAAAGGGAATAGTCAAGAACAACTACTTTGCTCTTTTAAGAGATTAGGAGGGGCAGCAATGGGAGATTTTATTTATTTAAAGCATTTTTTTTACTCCACTCTTTGGCCAAAAAGTCTCCCGGAGAGGATTACAAGTCAATTTATTTTAAAGTTCCCACCTTCAGGTTTGGAATTCAAAAGACACAACACAAAAGGAAAGGGGGTGGGGAGGGAAGAGGAAAACAGTGAAACTCAGCCACCAATTCTTAAAGTTACAGTTCTTATCGCGACCAGCTGGGGTGCAAACCGTTCCGAGAGTGAAGGAGTCTAACAGAGCTCCTGCTTCCTATTATCTTCCTTTGCTGCAACCTGATTGGATGACTGCTGCCAGGTGACAGCTGAGGGAAGCAGAAGCCTGATGGAGATGGTTTTTCAGTAGAGCCAGTGGAAGAGCCCTGCAGCCCTTCTCTCCCTCTGCTGCAGCATTTGGGGCTCTGGTCTTGAGGGACCACAAGTGTCATCCAGTCCAACCCCCTGCAATACAGGAGTCTTTCTGACCAACATGGGGCTTGAACCCACAACCTTGAGATTAAGAGTCTTACGCTCTACTGACTGAGCTAAAGCCAATCTGGGTCTGGTTAGTGCTTGGGAATCCCATGTATGCTGCCTTGGGTCCCATTATGGAAGTAAGGTGTGACAGGAGAGTAAGGAAACAAAAATGAGTAACTATATAAAGTGCAGGTAGCCAGGGAAATATATGTATTTGCTACCTGAACTTTAAGGAGATCAGAATCACAAAGGGAGGTAGATAGCCTGAGGGAGACACACCCCATGGCCGTAAACAGAAAACCCATCAACTTATAATGGTGTCATATGTTGCATGAGACAGGCAACATCATCATCATCATCATCATCATCATTATTATTATTAATTAGCTGCCCTTCGACCTAAGGTCCCACAGAGTATCACAACAATTTAAAACACATTAAAACAGAGTGATTATTATTACTTGAAAACACAAGGTCTTAATTGCATGCATCTAAAACGTCAAAGACCAAAGTAAAGAGACATGTCTTCGGCAGTCAAGGAAATCCGAACAATGAAAGTGACAGGCAAACGTCTGTGAGGAGGGAGCTTCGCAACCCTGAATTGTAGATACTCAGACACTGGAACGAATGTCGTCCTCACAACACACCACTAAGAATTTCGCAGGCCGCAAGCCATGCCCATCTCTAATAAGTGGACAACAGGAAAAAGGACTTAGGCTGCTCCGTTCCTTCCAATCAAGGTCCCTTCACTGGCCCTCATCTCCCACTTACCGCAGCAAAGAGGACTCATTTTGCTTTTCTGGAAATAGGAGGATGAGGTGGGTGGTGAAAAGACAGAAGAGGAGAATCCCTCCTGAACTATCTTTGGCACCTGCAAAACTGTTGAGGCATGCACACTCGGTCCCAGGTTGCGATTAATATACAATTTATTCATGTGCAATTTATTAATATACAATTTGTGTGTTGATAATCGCCCTGGGATCTTCAGGTGAAGGGCAGTGTACCAATTCAATGAATAATATTAATAGTGATTTGGCAACCTGTAGCTCTCACCAGGAAGAAGCCACACACATTCTCCATCAGCTTGGGAAGACTTCTCTTCAGTTTGAAAGATGTTTACGCATAGGTACAATCTCCCAGAGATATTTATAGAAACACAAGACTGGCACACAATGTTCTCCTTCACAATCGTACATTTTTGGACCAGGTACTAGGAAGGCGGGGAGCAGGAAACTATAAACACCCTGAAGTTAATTCTTCCTTTACAATCAGAGCCCAGTAAAAATTAGAGACAGATACACAAGGAATGCTTAGCATGTGATCTCACGCTCTGGGAAAACACAGAAGGCCTTACCTTATAGACTTGTCCATAGGTGCCATTGCCAACAAGTTCAACGAGTTCAAAGATGCCTGCAGGATCCTAAAGAGAAATAAACAAAGGCATTTCAGACGGTCAGTAGCAAATACTTAAAAGTGGCTGCAAATAAAAACTTTGTTAAATTCGGCTAGTCTGCATTTTGCAGGGGCGCTTTTACAGAGTGCTGGGAGACAGGGGACAGAGAATGAGGTGGGGGGGAAGGGCCGTAGTAAGGGTCAAAACCCCTTCTCTTGTGTATCTTACAAAAGTGCAAAAAACAAAATATAAAGCATCTTAAGAACATACGTTGATTCTTGCTTTATATGCCATAACAAACCAAAATGAGGTGCTCTAGGAGAAGCCATGTACAACTAAACTACTAGCAAGGTTGCCTCACTTTCTGACTTGCACCATAAGTGCTTGGCAAATCTTCATTTTCTCATTTTTCCCAATCTTAAATTCAGTTCTCCACGTTTCCACGGCAGTTAGCAAATTTTATTTTTAAGAAGTTCTTATGAAAATTCATCTGCATATTGGAGCTCATTTCTGCATTATCAAACGCAGATTTGCTGAATGTTCACATTTTTGCAAACCAATTTCCCCTAATTAATGAATTTTCACACTCTCTTTAGTCCAGCACATACTCTTTTTTTACACATTATTACTTCGCACAGCGAAATTTGGAGAAGTGCAGATTTTGAAGGATGACTCTTCTTTCATCCACGTTGCTGTTTTGAAAACTTCAAATTAGCATCCCTAGGCACCATTGAAATTTCACTCATAAACTCTTAAAGGTAAAGGTAAAGGGACCCCTGACCATTAGGTTTAGTCGTGGCTGACTCTGGGGTTGCGGCGCTCATCTCGCTTTATTGGCCGAGGGAGCCAGCGTACAGCTTCCGGGTCATGTGGCCAGCATGACTAAGTCGCTTCTGGCGAACCAGAGCAGCACACGGAAACGCCGTTTACCTTCCCACCGGAGTGGTACCTGTTTATCTACTTGCACTTTTATGTGCTTTCGAACTGCTAGGTTGGCAGGAGCAGGGACCCAGCAACGGGAGCTCACCCCGTCACGGGGATTCGAACCGCCAACCTTCTGATTGGCAAGTCCTAGGCTCAGTGGTTTAACCCACAGCGCCACCCGTGTCCCTCATTAACTCTTAGGCAGGGTCATATCAGTGCCCGCAAAGCACTACTACCACGTGACCCTATCAAAAACATTCATCAAGAATGCCACCCACATTAAGCTCACCCAAAATAGTGAGCCCATTGGAGAAAAGGATAGGTGAGAGCTTAAATCAGATTAGGTTTTGCTCTTGCTGAGGGTCACTGTCCGGCAGACATGTTCTGAGTGTGGAACTGGGGTGGGGTGGGCCTGGTCATTCTGGCCAGTGACCTTGTGATATTATGAGCTTTCCCCCAATGTAGATAAAATCAGCATTGCTTGTTTCAAACTATTTGCTTCATAAGTTAACTCCACTCGGCTCTGTTTGAAGCCCAGCCTTGTCAGAATTGCATCTGTGGTGTTAGATGGGCGGAATTTTTTGCCTCCCAGCTATGGGAGAACAGATGACCTTTCGTTGCTACCACGACCACAGTTCTATCTTGATATGCTTCTCATGGCCTTGCCACCCACTAACCACATTTCCCAAGCATTTGTGACCTTTATGCAAGCAGCTTGGGGCAAGCTGAATTGGTTAAAAGTCAAGTACAGGAGAAGGGTTATGGGGGCCTACGTTCGAACAGAGGCAAGAAATGGCCAGGTCACTAAGTATTTGGGGGGGGGGGGTGCAGTTGGTAAAGCTGCCATATCCTCAGTCTATAATCCTGGTTCAACGTTCACTGGCTGACGTTTGCAAGCTCCAAGGAATGATTTCTACCTAAAAAACAAGAAACCCCAACTCACTGGCAGTGGAACTACGTGAGCTGTGAAAGATTTAGGGGACATGTTTTGCTGGGACACAAACTCAGTTTACATGGAGCATTGGCTGAGACTCATAACTACCCCCCACATAAATTAGGAACCTTATAAAAGGAGTGAAAATAACGCAAATCGGAATCTACAGGTAAATCTGTAGGTGTCTTGAGGCACACCAGCAAGACTGCCAGACTCCCGTTTAATAATAGCAACTCCAAAAAGCCCTCCCCTCAAAAAGCAGTGCTCCATTAGAGCAGAAGACAGTGCGTTTCTTTCTTTCTTTCTCTCTCTCTCTCTCTCTCTCTCTCTCTCTCTCTGTGTGTGTGTGTGTGTGCATGCTTTGTGTGTTCTTGGGTTCTTGTAAAGTCCTGCAAGCTCAGTCCAGAACAAGGCAGACTACGCTGAATAATTTTTTCTTCTGTTATGAAGCGAAGACTTCAGAGCTTCCAGCGCAAAAAAAATAAAATAAAAGGTAGCTCTTGACATCTGCTCGCCCCTTCCTTAGGATGCAGCCAACATCCCCTTGTGCTTGGGCACTGAGGAGGAAGTTCGGTCATAAGTGGAGATGTCATTTCGCAGGGGAGCTACACTTTCTTTATTGAGATCACCAGTAAATCCCTGCCAAGCTTCTAAGGAACCCCAACACTTCTCCAGAGCACAGTTTCAAAGTCATTTTGCTTAGGGGGTAGGTGGGGGAAACAAAGGAGAGGCTTTGTTTCGTCTTAATGCTCAAGGGGAGAATGGAAGGCTTCATTCTTACTTTGCACAAGATCAGAAATGTTTTATGCACGGGGCCATGCCAAGGCAAACCTGCATGCCAGCTGCCGCCACCAACACCACATCGCAGCAAGGGATACCAGAACCGATTTTTTAAATGGTGCCTTTCACGTCGCTGTGGGCTACAGAGAGAGCTTCCCAGGATGCGATTGGGCTGAAATGCCCAGCCATGAAGCCATTAAAGGCCTCTCAGCTGGGGAGATGCCACAGGGCGAGGGGAATGCGGAGCACAGCTGGGCCAGCAACATTCAAACAGAAGCACACAGCTCAAAATGGACAAAGACGTGGGATGTTTCTATAACCTGAAAGGCATTTTGTGCCATTAGAGCAGCAGGCTCCTATTGGCAGAGAGAAGGAACAGGGAACAAAGTGGAAAAGAAAAGGGAAAGGGGGAAAACCAGGAGCTATTGTCAAGCTGCGGCTCATGCAGTTGCATGAAACAAAGTTTTTTTGGGGGGGGGTGATATACCGTACATGTGCGTGTTTTTGAAAAGAACATTGGTGCCAAACAAATGTGTTTTGTTTTTTTTTTAGTTGCTGATCATTAAAACTCAAGAGCGGGAAAATAGCTTGCTGTAAGCAACAAGCCTTGCAGAAACGAGGCTGAAACTACACTGGTTCAAGTACCACTGGGAAGGATATGGGAACTATAATGACTCTCATTCTAAATAGGAATCAGCAATAGGATGCTGTTGCTAAGAGTCAATCCACACTGCTCTGGTGTAGCAGCCCTGAAGGAGGGCTTTGCTGGTTTAGTTAGGGCAGATTAGCACATAGGGGAGAGAGGTAGGTGTGCACTTGTGTGCATGGTGTGTGTTGCACACTGCGGGCATGGAAGCATCTGGGCACGGAGGCACTAAATCAGTATGCATTCCATTTTTTCACGCGGAATATGCATGGAGTTGGGGCGCTGGACTCAAGAGTTCAGTATCTCGCGTTCAAGCAAGTACATGTCAAAGCATCTGTCTTAAGGGCATGCCCAGACAAACTGCTACATGAATCCACCACACACAGCGAGGTGCACCACAATCCATACCACAGATATTGATCTGTGTCCTCCCCACCTCCTGCTCCCCAACCCTTCTCCATTGAAAGAAGAAGAAGATTGCAACATTCCCAAGCCCTCCCAGGCAACTTCATACCTGAGCACAGATCTGAACCTAAGGACGCTGATCAAAACCTGATAACACTGGTCGCTGCTGCACATGCACCCTTTTAAAAACAATACACTCTGCCCCACACCTGCATTTCATCATTTTGGCACACCAGCTGCCCAATGGAGGGAAGAAGGAGTGGCGGACCCCCCAAGCACTGCAAAGCTCAGCTATCCCTATGTCCAGTCATTTTTGTTTGGTCAGTGTCCAAGACACACACACACACTGTTACACAAATTCTTGGGGACAAGTCTTTTTGTCTTTTGCTACGCAATAAAAATTGCCAGTTCTGCTGCATCAGATGCATGTTCTGCTGCGTGTTCCGGTGCATTTCATTCTGCAGCAAGACCGCTGCCATCTAGGCGCTTAGGACAGGTAGCTCCATCACCAGAGGCAGTGCCTATGGGATCTGATTTAATGAATTCTCACAACCTGTGAGTCGGTACCCATTTTTAAATATACCGCATCTGATCACTGGTGCAGTGAGTCTGCATTTTTACTCACAGGCTGTAGCTCCCTATCGTCTCCGGTTCTCTTTGATCCTAAAACAGCCACGGGCTGGACCTAGGATGTTCAGCATGCAAGAGCCGTGTTCCAACAAGGACCTAAGGCTGCCTTCTTTAGAGTCCACCTGTGCACCCATTTTCTAGAAACAAAAAGCAAGATCTTTAAAAAGCATTTTTGTGTTGCATGCTTTCCCTTCTCTCTGTGTGTGAATATTTTATTCCTGTTTTGCATAACCACAGTCAGTCAAAGAAGCCTAGCAGCTTATGTCAAGTCAATGAATGGCATCTCTTTTTGCAGCTGGCACTAGCAGTTGCAATTTCACCAAAGCCATGGCAACTGGAGCAGAATGCTAGTTATTAGCAAATGCAGAAAGAAAAAGGGGAAAAAACACACGTTTAGTCTTCATTCATGCTAACAACGGGCTAGTCCTTGATTCTGCTTTTACCCACACAGCTTTCAATGGAATAATGATTCTTCATTATTCTTGACACCTTCCCCCTACCATCAGACCATCTTTGTATAAAAATATTGCTAGCCTGAGCTTCAGATAAATACAGCAAGTTAGAGGACATGAAAGCGTGTCGACACTTCTCGCACATCCATTAAGTCCTTTCGCAAGATCACACACCCCTGTACCACACCAAGTAAGCACCAGTTGAGAACTCACAATCAGTGATACATGTCAGGATTCTATCTTCTCCTGTGAGGATTAAAAGTGTGTGCCAGGAAGGGACAATCCATTTCAACTTGCTGCAACAGAGCTGTTAAAAGAATATTTAGAGTTGTTGGACTACAATTCCCATCAGCCCCTGCGGGATGCCCAGCAGGGCTCAGTCAGTAAAGCATGACACTCTTAAACCTCAGAGTTGAGGGTTCGAGCAAAAGCTTCCTGCATTGCACAGAGTTGGACTAGATGACCATCGTGTTCCCTTCCAATACTACAATTCTAGGGTTCTAGGATCATCTGCAGGTCATCAATTAGGGACAGACTGGTCTATAATAATGGCCAGGAAGAATGGGAGCTGGAGGGGGCAGATCTGGATGGAAGTGCCAAGACAGGAGCAGGACCCAAGCAGGTCAACAGAGGGGGCTGCAGAACAGCACCCCAAGTTCCAACTCTGTGAAATAGCCTCTTAAGGAGACCAGTCTTGAACTGGCCTTGGCTATACTTGCTTTGTCTGGATGGGGTGAGGGGAGAAATTGCAAATTGCTTAGTACTACAAACTAGAACCACAGAGACCTGAGAGCTGGAGAGATCAGCACTGCGCCAGGGAATACAGGGAGCTGAAATAGCTCAGGAAATGTTCTCTGGCATTTAGGAATCAAAATATGAAAGCATTTAATGGAGCTCTGTAAATTATTCAGAAAAGCTTAAATGGAGACCGGCGCAGCATAAGCAGAGCATAATCTCGGACCAAATATAGTCACTTTTTTATATAGATTATGGAACTTGGGATTTTGCTGCTTATAGCGATGTGCTACATTCCGTTTAGCAAATCTCAACCTCCCCCCCCCCCCACAGCTCATTTCACAGACAAACACCAGGGGGCTTGCTATTACCTTTCCCCACCCAAATACCTTTATTTGTCTTTCCACCACCAAAAGGCTATGGGAACCGAGATATCAGAACCGAGCAGACGCTAGCGCAAGCAAAAACCACAAACCACACAGCAGACATGTGGCTGGCCATCTATAATGCAACCACGTGGGGGCCAGACACCACACGGCAAGCCCCTTGTGATCATAGGTCCTTCCTCCCACATAGCTCTGGTGCTTTTCCAACATAACTCCTTCCTCAAAACCAACCTTTTCCCACATGATCGTTGGTTTTTCTTCTTACTACCAACTGTAACAAATGTCAAGTATGGGCAACAGTATTAGCCTCCATCCTTCCCTTTCTGCCTCTCCCCTTCGACTATTTGTTACAGGCGGGGGTGGGGAACCTCAGCCCTGGCCTGGGGGGCCAAATGTGGCCTTCTGGACACCTCTATCTGGCCCTTGGAATTTTTTTTAATTTTATTTGTTGCAACAACCACTCTCTTCTACATCCCTCACAAGCTCTGCTTGACGTTATGTCTGTTTGCAGAAAGGACTTCAGTATAAGAGCTCTTTGGCATAGGTCTCACTTGGGAAAATATTGGTTGATAGATGGATGGATGGATGGATGGATTGAATTTATATACCTCTCTATACCCACAGGTCTCAGGACGGTTCACAGAAAAAAAATCAGAATATAAAACCACAAAATACACAAACAAAATAAAAACAACAACCCAATAACCCATAATTCCTCCTTCCTTCTTGCCCAGAGATCTTCCAGGGGGTCCCAATGTTCTCCTGAGGCTTCTCTTGGGTGCTGCCAAGGCCCTCCCTCTGTGGCTGGATCCCCCCTTTGCTCCTCCTCCCCCTGCTCGCCCACCACATCCCCTCCACCCCCAACCAGGGACATTATATTAGCATCTTCAATACCCACAAAGCCAGTCTACAGCCCAATAAATTGCTGTGTCCCGGTTCTGTACTTTGCCCCCAAAATGGCACCAGGCACATTGAAACTGAATATACTGTAAAGGCTGAGAGATCGATTAGCTAGCTAAAATTTCGAGTTCTCGTTGCCCACATTGGTTTTAGAACAGAAGCCATCTTTTGATTCAGGCCTGCTGGGGCAAAAATCTTGTTGGCTGCTAGTGCCAATATTTTCCCTCTGCCACAACCAGTAGACAATGCCTGAAAGTGCATTGCTTTGCTAGCCTGCAGGCAAAGAACCAATGAGAAGGTGCAACAGCGTTCACCTTACCTGGTCTACTGTCCTCACAAAGCCTCTTAAGCAAGGAGGTATGTACTACCTTGACAACATGTATAATCTTTCTAAGATTAACACTGTTATGGGTTTGGGCGAATGGTCTGTGTGATACCATAGGTCCCTTCCAAACCTGTAAGTCTGTGTACAGAAGACTAGAAACTATAGAAGGAAGATTGCTGAACCAGTCATAGGCCAGTTCCTTTGTCAAGCTCAGCTAAGGACCTGCCATTTGCATCTTGAAAGAGTGAGCTCTGTTGCCATAGAGGCGTATGGGTGGGCCTGTCCCCATCTCACCTGACTGGATGCCACACAATAGGACAAAGGGGAGAATTCTTTGTGTGGGTTGGACTGATGATGGAAGCTGGAGACACAGAGACATGTCTGTTCTGTGCTGAACCTGAGCCACAGCTGGTGGCTCCCTTGGAAACTGAATGGGAAAGCAAGATCTTGCAGAGTGTCAATGCTGTGAGCCTATGCTCAGGTTATGAATAAAACCATATAACCTAACAACACCACAGTTTCCACTGGCTTTCATGCCAAAAGAAACCTAAGCCTAGCTAAACACAGGCGCCCCTGCTATCTCTCACCACTCCAAGATTGGGATGATTCACCGTAATATTATGACAATATATTACATCATATTTCAGGCTATGTGCCCCCGTTTAGACTGGGGCAAGTAGCCCTTTAATGCTACCCTACTTACACCATGTCAATCCACACACTGCTGAGCTAACCAGTATAAACCACAGGACACTTGTATAAAACCAGTGGGGGGGAGAAACGCCAGCAACGCGCAGAAAACCAATGGAAATTCCTCAAATTAAAAAAAAGGAAAGGAACACTTCTTCCTGTGATCTTTTTTAATTTTTTGCAAAAATAAATAAATAAACCAGCACGTTTCTAATTATATCAGGCTGCCCGATTGCAATGTTTCTGCTCCAGAGCACCAGCCTGGAAAGCCATTTTCTGAGCAAGGCTCCATCTCTGCTGTTACCAGCAACCGCCGCGTCTGCCATCCCACTAATCCAGAAATATTAATTAAGATGACCTTTTAGGCTTGAATTGTCAAGGGTGCAGCCATGCTTAAAAGGAAAAAGCCAAACAGACGCAGCTATGCAAAACGGCAAAAAATAAAATGGGAGCGCAAGGTCAGGGTTCCGCCAGTTTCTTCACACCCTTTAGGGTGTCGAGAGACTATGGTGTGGCACCTCAATACAGCTTACAGACCCTCTTTCCCCAGGCAGGCAGCTGCCTTGGGCGACACAAACTCAAGGGACACCCACTCTGCTGGAAGCAGGCTGCTCATTCGCAATTGCAAACCGCTTTTGGCATGGCTTGCTCTCTGCTGTGAACCAGAAGAGGGTGTGAATGTGTGTGTGTGTGTGTGTGTGTGTGTGTGCACGTGTGCGTGCGTGCGTGCGTGCGTGCGCATGGGTGTGATAGGGCTGCAGCTTACTCTAAGTATGCACACAGAGGTCTAGGCTTCTATCATCACCTTCTGGCTTCCTGCATCTACTCTATAATGGCCACTATAATGGAAGGTCTGTGGCATTTGGGTCTGGTGCGCACACACTATCTGATTGTTATTCTGTATATCGTTCTCGGGCAGACACTCCCACCATTCCTATTTCTCCATTTTTCCATTTGTCCCAGATAAATCACAATCCTTATTTTGTCCCTGTTTTGCCCACAGGGTAATGCATTGTTAAAAGTTTCCTTTTCCCTGTAGTGCAGAGCTTTCCAAACTGTGTGTCGTGGCATGTCGGTGTGTTGCGCAAACGCTCCAATGTTCCTCCCAGGGCTGGAAAGGGGCTAGTTTAATCTCCGGTTTGCTAATAAAACTGAATTACTGTGTCGTGAAATGAGGCATGTCTGAAAAGTGTGTCACCAACTTACTTACTTTATTTGCCGCCCATTTGACCGGGTTGCCCCAGCCGCTCTGGGCGGCTCCCAACAAAACGTAAGACATCAAACATTAAAAGCTTCCCTTTACAGGGCTGCCTTGAGATGTCTTCTAAAAGTCAAATAGTTGTTTATTTCCTTGATATCTGAAGGGAGGGCATTCCACAGGGTGGGTGCAAATACTGAGAAGTCCATCTGCCTAGTTCTCTCATAGTGAGGGAACCACCGGAAGACCCTCGGAGCTGGAGCTCAGTGTCCGGGCTGAACGATGGGGGTGGAGAGGCTCCTTAGGTATACTGGGCTGAAGAAGTTTAAGGCTTTAGAGGTCAGCACCAACACTCAGAAACATACTGGGAGCCAATGCAGTTTTGTTTATGGTCCCTAGTCACCAGTCTAGCTGCTGCACTCTGGATTAGTTGCCAGAGATATCATTCTTCAGCATTCAGGTCCCTCTCCAGGGTCTCAAGGGAGAAGTTCACACAATCCTTCCTCCACCATGCAGAAAGACTGCATGAGGGGGATTATAGCACCATGTGGGATAGAGCTAGCCCCACACACATACACTCAAATGATATATACCACAGCCATACCCCTATACTGGAGCCACTTACATCAGAAACAATGGGGCAGAGTCCCTCCTTACATGGAAGAACTCTACAGTACCTTCCATGGTGGTGAACAAACAGCGGAGAACAGCTTCCATGGTGGATGGCCTGGCTGCAGCGGGGAATGTTTTCTTCAATACATTTGGGGGTGGGGAGAGGTAGCATGGAGCTCCCTAAGTAGTTGCACCTCAAAACAAGACACACTGCTTTTACCACTAATGCACATCAACACTACAGTTCCATGCACAGTCTATGCACATGTCCACTATTGCACACAGTGAAGCGGCTGATCCATAGTCCTATTATGCCTTTATCCCAAAACAGCCATTCTCCTGGGATGACAAGACAATGGCAGGCCAAATGAACAGAGCATTCAAAAGCCTGAGGAGTACATTCTCCTAAGGATGAGAATGGGGTGTTACAAATCCCTATTTCTTTTGTCTGTGAAATGCTCAGGACTATTGCTAAGCTTTTGATATTCAGAATTCTGATGGGATGCCTTTACCGGTCTCGTGTGGGTGGCAGGTTTGATTCTCCCACTTTTCAGCACAGTAATTCCAAAATAGCTCAGTGTGGCATCCTACACGCGCCTGGGAATTATAACATTTACATTAAGCTCATGAGGAATGTCACTGGGGACGTTATATGCCCAATAGAGAGGAGTCTGTGTTGTGGCCACAGCGACCAATATCATGCGGACAATCTAGCCCCCTTTTCCCCCCTCTTCTAGGAGCACTGACCCAAGCGGAGCACCCATATCAGTGAAGAGCAAATTCTGAGGGGAAAGAAGGCGAAGGTTTGTGTTTCAATACTACCTGTGCTTAATGGGGTATGTTTCCACAACGCAAAGTCACATTAGAGCATGGCTAGGCAACCTAAGGCCCGGGGGCCGGATCCGGCCCAACTGCCTTCTAAATCCGGCCCGCAGATGGTCTGGGAATTAGCGTGTTTTTACATGAGTAGAATGTGTCCTTTTATTTAAAATGCATCTCTGGGTTATTTGTGGGGCATAGGAACTCATTCATTTTTCCCCAAAAAATATAGTCCGGCCCCCCACAAGATCTGAGGGACAGTGGACCGGCCACCTACTGAAAAAGTTTGCTGACCCCTGCATTAGAGCATTGGGGGTGGGAAAGAGAATGGCACGTTCTACACAGCTAGAGCAAACACCACAACGTAAGACTATCGCACCTCACTTCCCCCGCCACCTCCCAAAAATGTGGCAAGTCTGACTTGGCATCCACTGTATGAAATGTGGCAGGGCCAACTACTTCGTTATTATTACATGTATTTATTTAACATTTATATACTACTTGATTTTTTAAACAAACAAACCTCAATTCAGTTTGCAAAAAAGAGTCTATCAATCAAATGACATGTATATGCCACCTTTCCTCCAAACAGTTCAAGGTGGTTCCCCCTCCCCATTTTATCCTCACCACAACCCTGAAACTGGTTCTGGACTGGCTGAAAACCAGTGGCGTAGGCGGCAATGAGCTATATGAACCAAGAGCTGAGATATACCAGGGATATATTTGGTACAAGGCAGTTTCTTACATTCTTATTATTAATGCAACCTGCCATCTCTTTAAGCAAATAAATAAATAAATAAATAAATAAATAAAGTCCTATCCCAAATAAACACATCTGACTGAATACAACAAATACGCAAATTTTAGTTAAGATAAGCCGTGCACACTTTTCCTCAGAGAATATTTCAGTCAGAAGCGAGCAGCAAATGCAATTTTCCCGGGGCGCCTTTAGGAGAAAGACTACCATTAATATGGTTTTGCCCTCTTCATTAGGGACCTCTCAGTGGAACTAAAGAACAGGCACCTGTGACCAGGAAGCAAGATTTCATTAAGAGACTTGAAAAAGCCAATTTACTCACCTACTGGTTTGTTAAATGATAATTCAAAGATGCTCCCAGTATACCAGAGAACGGCTGTATCCTGAACTAAATAAATTCAGTGCCAAAGGCTGCAGGTGTTTATCCAGAAGAGGTCTTGTTATTAAATTAGAGCCTGAAATTCTGCCCTATTGAAAACATCTTCTGCAGCCCTGCACACATTCCAGTAACTTAATACAGCCAGTGTTCTGTGGACACACAACCACAGATAAACTAAGCAAACTAAAAACACATACAGCAAAGATTCTCTCTCTTTGGCATCCAACAGTATCCATCTCTGTAGCACATAAAGCTCTGAACACTTTGGGTGTTCCATCCTTATAGCTGGCTTTCGCTCCAAAAAGGGTTCTCTCAAGTGTGCCCATTCCTAAAGCAGTGGTTCTCAAACTGGCCTCTCTCCTGAGGTTTCTGAAAGCCTTTCTTTCATGACCAACCATCCCTTACAATATGCAGAGGAAGGTTGAGTGCCATCCTAGGCTATCATCTCAATAGGCCGAGGCTACCTGTCAGTCTTCCATAACCTGGTTCCCCTCAAGATGTTCTTGAAGGTCAGCTCTCATCAGCCAATAGCCAGGGATGAAGAGAGTTATGAGTCCAACAATTTCTGGAGGGCACCAGGTTAGAGGAGACTGACATACATACTGTTCCCCCAATAGTGTGCTCCAAAACCACAGAAGACTTTGGCTGCATAGTAGATAGGCAGAGGTTCCTTAACAGGAGTGGACAATGAATGAAGGAGGACACAGTTCAACGGAGCTGAGCATATGAAGTTGCCTCAAGCCGCTAGTCTATTCTAGCCCAATTCTGTCTACTCAGGTAGGCGCAGACTCTCCAGATACCAGAGATCAGCTTGAAGGAGATGATGGTGATTGCACCTGAGATCTTCTACATGCAAAGCATGAATAGATGCATGAACTTGTCTTGGATTTGGATCCAGCCCTCTTGCACCTGGCTCAAGAACTATGCATCTACACAGGAGGCAATGAATCTTCAGGTGTTTTGAACTACAGCTCCCTGCCATGCCAACTCAAGGATGATGGAATTTTGAATCCATCGACATCTGTAGGGTTACAGTAGAGAAGCAGGTGAGGATACAGCTTGAAGAAGCCCTACAGATATGCTGATCCACCAAGTGAAATGAAAGCCACTGGAAATGCGTGCTAGCCTGCCATTCGATCAATGCATACATGTGCGTTGGTGATGCAGATGGATGAGAAGGGCCTTGGGCTCCTGTGATCACTTGTTAAAATAAAATGGTCATCCCACACTCAGGAGAAAGAAATGGGTCTGTCTGTAGCCAAGTGTGGCTTAAAAGCAGTGGCAGCCCAAGAAGTAGTGCCAATTTTCTCCATGACTGGGCAAAATGACTTCTGCTTGCAAATTGGACTTTCCCCTCCTCCTACTCCCCTGCACGCCCCCTAAATCTGTTCTGCGGGGTTCCTCCAACCCTCTGGAGCAAATCTGGGACTGTGTGGGGCATGCACAGGGGGAAGAAAGGAGGTGAGAAGTCCCATTGTGCAAGCGAGAGTCATTCCACTCACACAATTATTTAGTTGGGTGTGCCCAAAGTAATCTGGCACATGAGGCAGAAAAATCCCAAGAACACTGTAAAGGTACATCAATAATCAGAGAATAATAGAATTATGGAATTGCAGAGTTGGAAGGGGTCTCGAGGGTCATCTAGTCCAATCCTCTGCAATGCAGGAATCTCGACACATGGTCCTCCATCCAGTTTGAAACCATACCGGACCCTGCTTAGCTTTGCAAATAAATTGGTAAGTTGTTTTTTTAAAAAAAACCTGCCCTTTCATGATACCAAAATTAGCCACTTGAGGTGGTCACCTCACTCTGCCTAACAGTAGGCCCTGCTTAAAAGCCTATCAATGGGGGAGAGACACAAAGCACATTTCCTCTCTACTGTTCTGTGCAAAAATATAAAGAAATAAAACAGCAAGACGCGCCGGTCGTTTCTCCTTGTCAAGATAAAGTCTTGATAAGTCTCTTAACTGCAGTTATGTATAACAATGTTCCGATGTGGAAGGCATAGATGCAAGCCAGGTCATTTTACACAACAGTTGCCTGTTATAAATTAATGGTAATCTGACACATCTATGGGCAATTCGCATGCAAGGGAGAGATGTAACCCCCAAGAAAGGTTAGCAGAAAGCAGTTCATGTTGTTCGTGCCACTGAGAATTTTCTGGATGGTGAACCACTGCACATTGAAGAGCATGGGGGGGGGAGGTGTAGGTCTTCTGAGGGCATATCTAGAAAATTCGTAACATGCACCCTGACCAAAACAATGTAATGGCAGTGGCACACACGACAATAATCTTATGTATATGCAGGCTCCACATAGCGGTATAAAACCTGTTCGAAAAACTCATAAAATGGCAGGAGCACATGGAGTTTGGGGCACGATGGCTGGTGAGAGGGAGGAGATGGGCCACCACCACCACACAAAAAAGCTTGGAACTATTCAGAGAAAAAATTGCAAGCTAGCCTTCTTTTCCTAGGAGGAATAAATAAAAATAAAAATCTCAGAAATTTTCTCAGATATAATGAGCTGTACTCAATGAAGTCGCCCCAACCGTTAGGCTCAAGGACTTCTGCTTGCGCAAGAATGCTTCCTCTCCCTCTCCTTGTTAGCAAAGTCACTCAAATGACACAGACGAAGACCGGAGAGAAAGGACATCCTGAGAACACTTTACTGAGGAAAATGAACAAAACACAGAGTACTTCAGACCTCTACACAGCAGGGAGACATTCACTTAAACAAACAGAGGGAAAACTACCTCAGAGCTATACAGCCAATCAGGGTGCTTGCTATCTCAGTGGGCACCTTGCCAGTCTGTGGTTGCTAAGCAACACCTCCACCCATCCTGCTCTTGGCTAGGTAACTTTAACACAGGGGCTGCATTTATTGCATTAGTTTTACTGGTTATGATGTTGGCACTTCGGTCCTGGTTTCTAATGTGTCTTTTACACCTTTTGTGTTACAGAGCCGTCGCTTTCTGATCAATACACTGCCATGTTTCACTAAGTTTTAAAGGGCAGGAAAGAACTGCATGCCAGGATATTGCCCCGAATGTCATCAAATTTGCAGTGCAAAACTCCTGCGATTTTCTGAGTAAAAGGGGCTGGAAAATGGATTCTTTTTCTTGGAAACGTTAAACATGCAAATGAGCATTAAACTTCCTCCAGATTTCCAGACGTGTCTTTTGCGGTGTGTGAAAGATCACATAAAACATGGAAATCATCAGGTAAGGAAACACTAGGAAAACAGAACAGAGTGCTGTCTGAATGAAGACTATAAAAATGTACCCTTCAGTTAATGAACGATCCCTGCTGTTGCAGTTCCAACACTTCTTCCACATAGAATCATAGAATCATAGAGTTGGAAGAGACCACAAGGGCCATCGAGTCCAACCCCCTGCCAAGCAGGGAACACCATCAAAGCACTCCTGACATATGGTTGTCAAGCCTCTGCTTAAAGACCTCCAAAGAAGGAGACTCCACCACACTGCTTGGCAGCAAATTCCACTGTCGAACAGCTCTTACTGTCAGGAAGTTCTTCCTAATGTTTAGGTGGAATCTTCTTTCTTGTAGTTTGGATCCATTGCTCCGTGTCCGCTTCTCTGGAGCAGCAGAAAACAACCTTTCTCCCTCCTCTATGTGACATCCTTCAAATCTGCTTTGGGGGTTTCCCCCAAGTCTCTGATTTTTTTGGGGGGGGGGAGGGGCAGATAAGGAAAAGGAGAGGAAGTCTCATTGTGCAGGTTTAAGTTCTTGAGCTAACAGGACGATTTTCTTGGATACAACCCAACGTCTTTTCAAAAAGTCTGGCTCAGCACTACTTCAGATTCAAAATGAAAAACATTTGCTCCCTCCTCTAGGTGTTGCTGGACTACAATGCCCATCCTCTGCAGCCAACATGGCCAATGGTAAAGGATGATGGGAGCTGTAGTCCAACAGCATAGGCAACACATTGGCGATCGCCGGTATAAAGCATTTTCCTAACTAGCATGCAGATAACCATTAAGAGGAGCGGAAGAATATGGCCCAAGTCTGAAATTTTGTCCGTGTGGCATCCCATAATGGTGCAACACCCGAGGCCAAAGAGATCAGAGGCTTTTTAAAAATGCACAGAGAGGAGGGGAAAAAATTCTAGGTCAGTTCAGGGCCAGCTGACTGCCTCTAATTTATTCCTAGATAACATCCCTTTTGTGTAATAGTCAGACTAGGTCTGGAAATAGACAAGAGACATTCTCTTCACACACACAGCTGCAGAGAGCTACCAGCAATGGGGCCCGTGTTGTTAAGGTTAGACATTTTAAGAAATAGAGTGCTTTAAGATTTTCTTCTTGACAGCTCTTCACAAAGTCTTGCCACTAATATAAACCCTTCTGTGTGAACAGCCAGCTTTACGGAAGGCCTCCTGGGGCATCTAAAAGATGCCTGGATCCGTGCTATTTTTTGGTATGTTGCTTTGGTTATAAGTGGAATAATGAAGCAGAAACACACTGAGTACGATACAAACCTTCACAGGTGTCTTATTATGTCTCCCTCGTTTTTATTCCTCTCAGGCAAAATATTTCCCTCCTTCCTTCCGCCTCCCCCCCAGTCCTTTCCGTAAGAGTCTCACAAGGCGAGTATTCACAGATGCAAAGCATTTCCTTGCATTCTCCTAGATCAAGGTGCATTACACGGAGACAGTAAACAAGACATTTAATTTTTGCCTTTGCAATAAACTGCTGTTTTCCCCCTTCTCCAGCTTCCCCAAAAGAAACTACTAGTCAAGAAACAGCATCTTACTGGCATTCATCAATTGTGCCAAATTGCAGTTTCTAAAAGATAACAAACGTTCTATTTGACAGATGCTGGAAGAGTTTATTTACACATTTATCTCCATCTTTTTATCCCAGTACTGCAGCGTGATTTATCCCCCCTAAGCGATAACATCTCATATTACAATGATGATATATATATATATATATATATATATATATCCTGCTTTGCTTATCAGCTACTCTCAAGTCACATACTGGATGTTTTATTTATATGCTATCCAAATGGGAACAGAAGCCAAAGCAATTATGACGCTGCCTGACCAAGCACAAACACCTCTCCAAAATCAAGCCAATATTTTTATTGGGGACAAGCAAGGCTCTTTGTATGAGAGAGATGGTTCTTACGGGATATTCCAGCATTGCAGGAGGTTGGATTAGATTACCCTTGGTGCCCCTTCTGACTATGACTCTATATATTACACAAACATTTTCTGTGTACCTGTGCAAGTGAACAGTCCATTGAAATATATTGTATTGCTATTGACAAATACGGTCATACCTTGGTTTTCGAACAGCTTAGTTCACGAACAACTCAGAACTCGGATGTCGCAAACCTGGAAGTAGGTGTTCCGGTTTGTGAATTTTGCCTCAGAAGCTGAACATCCGGCGTGGCTTCCAACTGGCTGCAGGATGCTCCTGCAGCCAATCGGAAGCTGCGCTTTGGTTTCCAAACGTTTCGGAAGTCGAACGGATTTCCAGAACGCATTCTGTTTGAAAACCAAGATACAACTCTATGCAAGTTTTCTGGTGGTGATAAATCTGCAACTCTTGGGACAGTTCATACATGAAATCAGCCCCCACTTCAGAAAAGGATGATCAAAATTACCCAGGGGGTGGAGCAAATCCCCTATTAGTTACAACATTGGGGGCTTTTTAGTTTGGGGGGAGGGAGAGACCAGCAAGGGAAAGCAGATAAGGAGAAGATATCCAACAAAACAGAACACTAGAAGATCCAGGATGGACAAATTAAAGCACTTGGGCCCAGAGTACATACTTAAACGATAGAATTCACTCCCACAAAAGGCAGTGGTGTCCACCATCTTTGATAGATTTATATAAAAAAAGGATTAAAGAAATTCATAGGGCCAGCCTTGGGAGATAACAATCAAGTAATACAACCACATACAACTGCTAACAGGACTAATAGCCTTCTGCTGAAGTCGCAGAGCAGATACAAATTGTATGCAGAAATCATATCATGTTACAATCTTTCCTGGACTTCAGACAGCCAGTGTGGGATGTAGTGTAGTGTGGAGTGTAGTTTTGAGTGATCTGTGTTAAAATACTCACACCTCCCTGCACATGACAGCCAGTATGGTTTGGTGATTAAGAATGTTGGACTAGGACCCGGGATAGCACAGTTCAACTCCCCACTCCTCCATGACATTCACCAGGTGACCTTGGGGTAGCCACTGTCTCTCAGTTGAACCTACCTCACAAGGTTGTTGCGAGGAAGAAAAAAAGAGGGGGGCGATCCCATGTATGCCACCTTGAACAACTTGGAGCAGGAATGGGGTTTAAACATAGCAAATCAGTTTAGAAGCACACAAGGAGAAAGTTCAAGAGCCAAGGACAGCTGAAACCATCCCTCAAGCCAGAAAACTACCCGATAACCACGGGTTTACTAAACACACGCAAGCAAAAACCAGTATGCAAAATGGCACCATGTCAGGCTTATCCAAAGTTTGTCTACAACAATTTGGTCCAGTGCTCCTATCCACTGGGTTCAAGGATCGCTTTGCCCAACCAGTAGAGAGATGAACACTAGAGATCCACCATTCCTCTGGACGCAAGACCGTAAATAAGATGCTAAATTTGCTCCTTTAAGCACGCGAGTGGCACCATTAAAGTCAGTGCTCTTTGGTTCCTTTGCAAAATTCCCACGGTTTCACAAAACTACTTGCGCCGTATGGTCAGAATTAACTATTGTATCTGCAACCCTGAAACAAAATGAACAGTAGTATTGTGGCGTGTTAACTGAAGACGTCAGGCACAGGAAGCACAGAGAGGCTTTCGTTTTGTAAGAAGTCTCAGCAGCCTCACGTCGATAAGATTGCATTCATAAAAGTTGCCCAGGCATGGGAGAAAGCAACATTTTCCCCACGAAAACAAATGTCATCAAGTGATAAGGAAAATCAAATTGTGGGTCTATCAAGCCAGAAGTCAACATGGAGCTGCAAGACAAAACCATAGCATATTTTATTTGCTGACAGATAAAACTCACAGAGTTCACAGAGAGCCTTTAAACAAGCTGCATGAAATACACATACTTCGGTTTACGAACTTAATCCGTTCCAGAAGTCCGTTCTCAAACCAAAACCATTCTTAAACCGAAGCACACTTTCCCTAATGAGGCCTCCCACCGCCAGTGCCCTTCCACCATTTGGATTCCATTCTTAGACTGAGGTAAAGTTCTCAAACCAAGACACTATTTCCGATTTTGCGGGGTTTGTAAACCAAATCGTTCTTAAACCGAGGTACCACTGTACTGAATTCAATGGAAAATGTTCACAGGTATGCGAGTATTTTGACAACATTAGCACAGCACAAGATTTGCACGCAGAAGTTCCTGATTCAATACCAGTATTTCCAGATAGCCCTGGTACAGACTCCTGTGGGACAGAGGGACAAAACGCAGGCAGCTTCCTGCATTTTAACACAGGCTTTGTGTAAGACAGCTTCCTACACAGCCCAGTACAGTATAGCTCACACAAACTGGCAGCAGTTCTTCAGGGTCTCGAGCAGAGATACCTGCTACCTAATCCTTCTGACTGAAGATGCCAGAGATGGAACCAAGCGCCTCATGGCCACGAAGTGGTTTTGAAACCCTCCCTCCTCTCTCATGCTCAAGTCACCATTCATATCTATATTACAGTCCAGGTTAATTTATATGTGGTAAGTACACAACTGGATTGTGACTCACAGTTGAGCGCATGAACCAAATCCATAGGAAAGCTCCAAGTGTGAGATGGTACAAGGTGTTTCACCTGGGTAAGTAACCCAGTTGTGAGCATGTATGTGCCCCTCAGTGTGCCGCCTTTTCCATGCGCGATCAGTGACCGCTTCCCTTTAGTATCTTACAGACACTAGAGGCCACCCATAATGATCCGACTTTGCCCATGAGTTGTGGTCGACGATTGCCATACACACACCAGAATAGAGGACAAGTCTAGTTTGTTCAGTACGCAAAAGCAGCGATACATTCTGAAACGCTTTGCTTTACGCATTCTAAATTTTAAAATGTCAGGATTTGATGCAGAATTCTGCAGGACTTGCAAACTGAGAAGGCTCAGTAGCTCAATTGATGACGTCCATGCTGAATTCAAAAAGCTTTTAACACATTAGTTACATTCTCACACGTTGCCTGCAGGTAGAAACTGCACTTCACAGATGGGCCCTTGATATCCCCCCCCATGCTTCATTAGTTCCTTGTAACAGCTGGTTCACAACAGGTTTCACAATAGCCAGCTACAAGGAAGGGATTACATAACCTTCCAGTGGGAAGCTTTCCATTAAAGGTCAAGTATGGAAAGGCAACAGTAGACTTTCATACTTTCACTTCTGGAGTCGGGGAATTGCCATTGCTATGTATCCCCAAACCACGCTGCTGTTTTGCATTAATGTGGTTAAAAATTCAGGTTAAATGTCAGGATTCCAAAAAGCTACAAAATCAATTTTTAAAAAAAATAAAAAATAAAAATCAAATCTGCACACCTGGTACATTTTGCTCTCCAGGGCTGAAAATGGATGTCAAATAATCATAGAACTGTAGAGTGGCACCCCCAAAAGTCATCTACTCCAACCTCCTGAAATGCAGGAATCGAAACTAAAGCATCCATGACAGATAGCCATCCAACCTCTGCTTTAAAACAGCCTTTCTCAACCTGTGGGTCCCCAGATGTTGTTGAACTACAACTCCCATCACCCCTAGCAAGCAAGGCCAGAGCTCAGGGATGATAGGAGTAGTAGTCCAACAACATCTGGGGGCCCACAGGTTGAGAACCTCTGCTTTAAAGCTTCCAAGGAAGGAGAACGCACCACCTTCCAACAGTTCCACTTCTTCCTGACGTTTAGCCAAAATCTCCTTCCTTGCAACTTGCATCCATTGGGTCGAATCCTGCCCTCCAAATCGGGAGAAAGCAAGCTTGCTCTGCCTTCCATGTGACAGCCCTTCATATATCTGAAGATAGCTATCATATCTCCACTTGTTGCAGGCACAATTTCCACTCTTCACATTTCAATTGCCTTCCTAGTGCCAATGTTTACCAGTGGAGCTGCATCAAGTTTTGCCTTAGTACACCTTCTTATTACAAAAAGAGAAAAGGAAACAAAATCTTTCAAGTAGATGCTTTGTTGGTGTGCAGTACAATTTATAGAAAACTACCATCGAACATGGGTCATTTTTTCAGTGTTCGTAAGGAAAAACCAGACAAGTGAGCTCATGGCTGTCTGAAGACTTGCATCTCCCCGCGCCTGAGTGACGATGGACTGCATCTCCAGCAATAGTGCTACCCCTAAGACTCTTACAAGACAATGGCGAGTCTAACTTCACTGCCTGGAAAGCGCCAGCAGGGAGCTTCTTGTACCAGTTCCTCTCTTGTCATGAAGGTCCCTGCGGTAGCTATTAAGACTTCATAACTTTATCAATGCTTGCTGGGCAAATCGCTGTGAAAGAAGAACTCCAAATTGCATTAATCAAGTGAAACAAGCTGAAGGGATTAATTAACAAAGTAGAAAGAAAAAGAGAATTTGAATCCACACATGGGCCAGGTTGGTACAAGCAACACAGTGTGCTCATTTGACACAAGAGTGGCTGGTGGTGTTCCCTTAAAAGCCCCACTTAGCTACTGGACCCGCCAGAGAATTACCCAGAAGGCACCTTTTTCATGCCTCAGGGTCCTTCCCCTTCCCTCAGGTGAATGCACTTCCATTTCCACTTCAGAGTAACCTTGTTTAGTGTGATGTTCCTACCAGACAAACTGTAGCTGATCTCAGCCACGGTTTGTTGAAGCAAGGCAGCTCCAGCAACTATGGTCAACACAAGCAGCAGAAAGAAAAGTTTTCGACTCTGCCTCGCAGTCACACCCAGAAAGAGGGCTCAAGCCCAAGGCTTGCTGTGGCTTGTCCTCATGACATTAAACCAAGGCTTGCTATTGCATCGGAATGTGGCTGAAAAACTTTTGATAGCCAAAATTATTTTTGCCTCAAGCTCCTGCGCTAACTTACTCCCAAGCATTCGCGGAGAGAATTGCAGCGCTAAAGCACTTAACCAAGGCTGAATCACGTCCCTAGTTAGCATGAAACTGCATCATGACTTACTTTTGCCTCAAATACCTCACTGGAGAGGCACCAACTCCCACTTCCAGCATTTAAAACATTTGCTGTTCCAATAAAAGGTGTCGCCTTGCTTGCCATGGGTTTCAGAACTCAACATAATATTATTAGCCAAACTGTTGGATACGGTAATGAAGCAAAAGAGAAGTATTGCTGTTTTACTAACTGAACGGGTACAGATCATATTACTCAGATCTTGCTCCACCTACACAGACTTTCTTTTTGTTTCCAGGCTCAATTAGAAGACCTGGTGTTGGCCTTTAAAGCCTTAAACAGTCTGGGACCATGTTTGTGTCAGAATCTCCTACTCTAGCATCCCCCAACCTGCCTCCCCCATCCCCCGGCCAATGTTTCGGATAGGGGTTGTAATCCAAAACATTATGGAGGGCACCAGGTTAGGGAAGGCTGGTCCACTCTCATATGGACCTGCCTGACAATTAAGATCACGTTCAAAGACTCTGATCACCATCCAGTTAAGAGGGGCAAATGGATAAGACAAGGCCTTCTGGACAGGTGTGCCAAAGCTACAGAAGGAGACCCCTTTCAAAGTTCACTAGGCTCCCTCATCGCTGGTCTTTGGGTGTCTTCAAAGACCTTTCTGCTCTTAGAGGCTTTTAGCGGGCAATTTAAAATTCTGAAGCTTTAACATTTGGTTAATTTTTCATTAACGAGACTGTTATATTTTGAGATGGTTGCAATTGGCATCTTACTGATTTTGGTTTTTAAATTGGTGCATTGCTTGTATGATTTTTCCAGGAAACCTATACTGTATATTTTTAACTGTTCAAGGTCAGTTCTGAAAAGGCATTTCTATTAGCCAATAAATTAACTGCAGTGCTGGCAATCAAGATTCTAAAACCCTTCTAAAGGTTGGTGGTTTGTTTTTTCTTTAAAAAACGCAACAGAACACCACCCACTAAATCAACTGCAAACTAGTGATTGATTTATTGATTCCAGCTGTACCTTGCCTCAGATTGGGACCAGCATATTGACACTGTGTGGAAAAGGAAAATAAGTTGAGAATAATTGCTGTCCTCACAGCGGGGTTGTGGATTTATGCTTGTGGCAAAGGTGCTTCTGGGGATGAAAAGCACACAGCACAAACTACAGGTGGAGGATTGGTTGTGGTTTCATATTTCACAGTTGGCTGCCATCACACTTGACCTTTTGAAGAGGCCACAGACGTGGGCTGGCTGGCATAAATCACTGCTTCTTTAAAATGGGACAAGCTGCATCCACATCGGGGGTTGGGAGCTCCACTACTAGACAGGAATATCACTTAAAATTAATCACCACCATCTTCCAGGAGATGACAACGTAGTACGTGCTTTTTTTGCAGTGGTTGTTTCTTTCGTTTTTTTTATTGCCAAGGCGGGAGTTCCACCCATTTATTTCCAAAGCAATGTTTTTCAGGGGGATTTGCAGTGAAAACAGTGGGAACATAGCAGCTTACTTGCAAGTTTCACACAGACAAGCGTTTTCTTCCTCTGGGCTGCTTCTCACATTAATATCTTCCCAAACAGGGAAAACGAAAGCATCTCTGATGCACATTGCTGCCTCTGCTTATATAGCCCAGATGCTGCCAGTCTTATCAGAACCAGGTTCTGCCTTGGGCCAGGATCATCTAGCACCTGAAGTTCTCCCTGCTCCTGGCCCTATTGCTCTCCCTCACCCCCTAATTACTGTAACCACTTGTTCACCTCCCCTCTCTGAGCATGCAAAGAGTGAGAAGTGTCAAGAGACTTAAGAGGCACCCCTGACTTGCCTTGGGGTCTCCCTCTGGGAAATGGTATTCACTGGGCCTGGTAGGAGACAGTTTGCTGCAACTGTCTTGCAACCCTCTTTTTCAGAGGGCTGAAAAAAGGGGGAGCCATCTTGAGGACAAATTGCCCCCACAAAAAACCCCTGCAGCCAGTACTATTGCCACCTCTTCACAAAGTTGTTCCAAGGGACCATTATCCCATAATAATGAAAAAACTGATCATCCGGGTCCATTTCAGGTAAACTCTACTTCCTGATTAACTGAAGAATCCTTTAAAAAAAAAATTCTTCTTAATTGCCTATGTCAACTTCATGTGACAACTCCACCCACCAGTCTGAGTATAAATGGTTAGAATGGATGACCTCTGATCTATTTCGGTTAAACGAAATATGTATATAATCCAACCCCAGACGGGCAAAAAGAAGAAGTGGCTTTATTTATGCCGTTGCATTTAAATCACTCCAGACGATAAGAGAATTTAAATCGAGACTCCCGAATTTCAACGTCCGAGGCTGTTCCTCATTTACTGCTGTGGTTCTGGGTCAATATGTTATCACAAACAGAGGGAGAAAAACGCCACAGCTAATTTGGCCAAGCATCGTCTGATAAAAAGCAACACAGGCAATCTTCCCACCCTGTGCTGAGGAAGAGAGAAGTAAACAACCACAGCAGCCAGATAACTGTGCTTTACTCTTTATCTTTAAGCTGGACTTGGGAGCAGGCAACCTTTCAAATACAAAACACTTTCAAAAGAGAAGACAGTCTGGACACAGAAACACCCTAGTTTCAGCAGGCAAAGGCTGCATTTGCCCTATACATTTAAGGCAGTACATTACCGCTTTAAACATTCATGGCTCCCACACACATAACAACAACAACAAAAATCCCAGGATCTGTAGCTTGTCAATGTTGATTTACAATTGTTAGGAGATCCCTATTCCCCTCACGGAAATACAGTTCCCAGAATTCCCTGGAAAGAGGAAGGGATTGTTAAACAGGAATTGTAGTTAAATGTTGCCCAGTCACAAAAATAATAGCAGAATTGAATTCCTCAAACCCAAAACCACATTTTAAGACTGAATAAATTTGCAACAATTACGTTTCACCCCCTACAGTGGCACACCCCTAATGCCACAGCAGTTATATAGGCCAAGCTATGCCAGGTATGGGGTGAAACTGGAAGAACAGGAAGCAAACCTGCATGAGAAAATTTAATATCCCAGGGAATAAATATGCACATCACTCTGTTGCGTTGCCTCTGATGGGAATCTCAAACCTGCTTGCTTAGCCTGCCAGGAATTCAAATCCATGTGTTATATCTATCCTCCCTTGTCCCAAGCGGGAATTTCCAACCCATAATGCATTTCCCCATTCTTATTTCAAGGCTTTCTTCATGCATGTCTTGGCAAACGTACAGAACACGCATTTGTTTAATGGAGTATACCCATCAACACTAAGACAATCAGAGCACCTGACGCTATACAAATACATTTCCGCTGGCTGCTGATTTTTTGTCCTTTCAGAATTAGTGACTTTGATTATCCTGGCCAATCAGGGACCATGCGGTCAACATGATGACATCACAGAACAACAAAGCAACTCCAAAGGGGGGAAAACATATCTTAAATCACAGACATGGCTGCCAAACACCAAAAGGAGAGACAGGATAATGTCAGAAAATAGCAAAAATACAACAACATGCAGAAGCTGTGTACAGGATTAGTTCCTGCAATATATAAATACAATTCACACCATCTTATTTTTAGCACCACACATTTAGAATAATAAAGTTTAGTTGCAGACATATGGTTTGTTATTTGGATGTGAACGCTCATGGGAATAAGCTCCTATAGCAAACATGTGTACCAGCTAGTTATCGAAGAAAATAATTCAACCATTTAATATACTTATAACTGAATATACTGTTGTAACCAAGCAAATTCCAAAAATGTGCAAGTCTCTTAAAAGGAGTTCACAGCATAAACAGTGTAATGAGAACGATTGGAAGTTTTATATCCAAAATCTTTATTTGATTGTGATTTGAGAAGATGCAGTTTCTTTTTGTAAACAGTTTTTTTCTTTTCTTTCTTTCGACTCTTTTTTCTTTTCTTTTTTTCTTCTTGTTCCTGCTGTAAATGATCTTTTAAGTCTGTATTTTAAACTAATAAAGGCTATTTTTTTAAAAAAAAGGAACTCACAGCCGCCTTGCTCTGCTCGTGTCTATTTAGTCCCCACACCGCAATGACCTAAGCAATGGCTGGTGACGAGAGAGCTTAACCACAGGCCCAAGGTCAGACTTGTGACAATACTCTGAGTATGCACAACATTGGATACAGACCTTGGATGGCTTTAAAGGGGGATTAGAAAAATTGACGGAGGAGGCGGCTACCTCCATAGTCAAAAGAAGTAATGCTTCTGAAAACTAGCTGTTGGAAAATGCAGGAAGGGAGAGTGCTCTTGTGCTTAGGTCCTGTCTATGGGTTTCTTAAACCTGAGATTGGTAGGGGAAACAAGAAGAGCAATTATATTTCCCCCCAATGAATGTGCCAGGTTTTCTCATGTCATGGAATTACATTCTAAAATACTAAGGCGGTCAAATGGAACATGCACCATTCAGCACCTTTGATAAACAAAACAGCTACAGTGGTACCTCGGGTTACAAACACCTCAGGTTACAAACACTTCAGGTTACAGACTCCGCTAACCCGGAAGTAGTACCTCGGGTTAAGAACTTTACCTCAGGATAAGAACAGAAATCGTGCAGTGGCAGCAGGAGGCTCCATTCGCTAAAGTGGTACCCCAGGTTAAGAACGGTTTCAGGTTAAGAACAGACCTCCGGAACGAATTAAGTACATAACCAGAGGTACCACTGTACTTGGGGAAGGGGGAGACAAAATAATGAGACAACTGGGACACTAGTTGATTAACTGGTGATATAGAGTCGAATATCTGATAGCACCAAGAACCTGCTTTTTGTTTTTACTCAATCTACCATTTGATCTAACAGCACAAACAGCAGTGCTTATTTGGCAATACTTGGGTGGTAAAATGCCCAGCTATGTCTTGGTTGACTTCAGCACAACAGTTTTCATGCTCCTATAGGCTGGTGTCCTCTTTCCCAAGGTGTTTCCAGAGGAATGTGTCAGCCACACACACAAACACACACACACACACACACACACACACACACAGTTATTTGGTGCCAGACAGCAACAGATTCTACTGCCCCTGAAGCCTTCAGAAATGGCATGCAGCTTAGATCAAACCGATATGAGTCACAGCCAGAGATACAGATTGCTTACCCAATACTCTACTTCCCACACACAATGACTGCAACTGATCCAGGTTCTCATGGTCAACACAGATCACAATAAGTGAGGCACTTTAATAACCTGTAGAGCACTTCAATTCTGAAAATGTTATGAGCTGAGGCTGGATGGTTGTACTCTGTTTTGTATGGAAGGTTTAAATTGCAGCTCTCAAGAATCATGCACCTGGTTCCAGGAGGTAACTGTCGAAACGCAGGCATGCCAAGAGGTACACACATAAAGCGGAGTTCTTTGCAGGCTACAGGAGCCAAAGTGAGCCTTTAAGACAGAACGGCAGGGTGTTTCGCAACCACAGCATTTCCTACTTGCACAATCACGAAGACGGCACGAAGCATGCACTGCCATTACCAGGAAGCGCATTGCAACTGGGGCTTTCCTGGCGGCCACAAATTGCACAGCAGATGCCGTCAAAGGCATTTCGCGCGCACCCGTGCTGCTCCATTTAGAGTGCACCCAGCATTTTGCAGATCCTCAGCAGCAGCAGCTCTTCCCAAAAAGCTTATAAGGTGCTACATCAGGAGTGCAAAGAGCTCCTCTGCTTCCCTTTAAAAAAAAAAATTACAAATCAAGAGACAGAAAGATCTGTCTTATCTGTGAATGTTGGACAGGAAGTACTGTCTTCCCAGGCCCCAGCTTGGTCCCAGCCCCAGGCATCCCATTTGGGTCTCCCTGACTCAGCCTGGCCATAAAAATGTCCAGGATAAACCTGGGCAACAGCAAGATTCTGGCCTCATCAACATCATGACTTCCAAGTTTCCCTCTAGGTTCCTCTGCTTGTGAGTCTGCCCATCGAACCCCTGGGCTTTCTGTCTGCTTGTTTCCTTCCCTTGCATCTATCCCAGCCTCCTTCAGGCAGACAGCTTGGCTCTGTCCTGGTCAGCAACTGACAAGATAAGCATGCACAATATGCTACTCTCTATATCTTACTGGAGGGATGTGGGTGGTGCTGTGGGTTAAACCACAGAGCCTAGGGCTTGCCGATCAGAAGGTCGGTGGTTCGAATCCCCGCAACGGGGTGAGCTCCCGTTGCTCAGTCCCTGCTCCTGCCAACCTAGCAGTTCGAAAGCACAAAGTGCAAGTAGATAAATAGGTACCGCTCCGGCGGGAAGGTAAACGGCGTTTCCGTGCGCTGCTCTGGTTCGCCAGAAGCGGCTTAGTCATGCTGGCCACATGACCCGGAAGCTGTACACCGGCTCCCTCGGCCAATAAAGCGAGATGAGTGCCGCAACCCCAGAGTCGGTCACGACTGGACCGAATGGTTAGGGGTCCCTTTACCTTTACCTATATCTTACTGGAGTACTGCTCTCATAATCCCTAGCTGGCTGGGGCTGATGCGAGTTGTAGCCCAACATTGCAGGGGACTAGATGACCCCTGAGGTCCCTTCCAACTACAGTCCTGTGATTCTATGATCTGGAGGCCTACAGGTCCATTCTAGGTTCTAGGTTATTCTTCTGTGCTGCAGATGTACAACCTCATTTTCTAGTCTCGGCCCTCTGAGGAAATCATCCCCAGGGCTCCAACTTGGGAGAAGCCACTTTGCACATTTTAAAATAGAAAAGGAGCATGTGAAAAGTGCAAAAGTCCGCCTCAACCCTGCCTGAGCACTCCATGTGCCTTGCTACCTATGGCTTAGCACTGGCCATGACAAACAGCTGTTTCCTGTGGTCAAATGTGCACAGTGGGACCATAGCAGGAGGTGCCTAGTTGAATTCCTGGAACCTGCAGTCAAAAGATCAGGCAGCAGGTAATGAGAAAGACACTCTGCTGAAGACCCTGGAGAGCTGTTGACCAAGCATAGTATTGGGCTAAATGCATAAATACTCCGAACCTTTGGCTTTCTGTCCATGCCAAGGTGTTGACCAGCAAAGATCTAACATTTATTATTTGAACTAGCCTGTTTCCTAGTTACAACCTCTAGCAGAGATCTCCAAATAACCCGCACATCCAAAGATGACCAGAACGCACGTAATACCAGCAATACAGCTCCTTTGTTCCATATAGCAAAAAAAACACCCTTTTTCGACAGAATAGGCTGTTACCTAAAAGTGAATGAAATCTTTTGTGAATGCAAAGTGTTGGCTATTGTCACATCAGAGGAAAAAGCAGAACGCAGAGCTGGGCAGGTAAGGGAGGGTTGAGAACAGAAGCAAGAACAGAAAGTAACTAGGGCATGAGGACAGCATAAAAAGGAAATGGAACAGAACAGGCAAAGATTAAGTCAAGTGATAGGTCATGTGAAAAAATAAGGAGGGAGACAGAAAAGACGGAGCCGAGGGAATTTTCCTTGCTTTATCTGCTGGAATTGCGCAATGATGTCCTAACTGAGTGCACAAGAGAAACAGGCACGAGCGAGACAGGGTCTTTTAGCCAGGCCCTATTCCCACCCCATTAATATGGGACGTGGCTTTATGGTTATTTCAAGGAACAGAAGGATGTTGCTTCATTAAGGCTGTTCCAGGAGAGGGATTTCCCCATCTCTCACAACCTTGGGGTCAAAATAGCCAGGAGAGATATTTACTAAGCACAGCTTATCAATGCCAGAGCAAAGAGTACTTTGGAAGAGCAGTGTCTCATGAGGCTGGGTTTTCTTTGGGGGTGGAGGAAGGGGGAGGAAAGAGAAACTGAGATAAAGTTTGGCAGCTGAAATAAAGGCCAACAGATTATAGCCAAAGTTGCTAACTTCATGATGACTTGCTTTTGGAAGCAAGCTTCGTAGACCAGGATATAAGCCAGCAGTCCAGCACCCCATCTCTGTATGGAGAGATGTAATGGTTAGAGAGTCAAGCTGAGGTATGGTAACTGCTTTGAATGCAGAAGGTCTCTTGTTCAATCCCCAGCATGCCCAGTTTCCTAGGGTTTCCCTAGACGCTACCAGCTACTAGCAGCCTCCAGCTGCTAGATGGACCAATGGTTGTATCTCAGTATATACTATAGAGCTCACTGAGTGACCTTTGGCCTGTCATTTTTCTCTCAGCCTAACCCCACCTCCCAGATTTGCTGAGAGGATATTTTGGTGTGTGGTGAGAACCATGATGTACTGAACTCCTTCAAAGAAAGGTGAAGTATAAACCCAACAAAGAAAACTGGAAAAGAACAATATTATTGCAACAATGCTTTTACAGCATATTGCTCCTGAAGAAGACAACTTGTATGAATGCACTGGGCAAATAAATACCACTATAAACTTCTGAGCCCGAATTTGAAGGCTGACCTCTTGTTTTGAGTTACACACACACACACACACACACACCACAAAACCTCCAACACCTTAAAAAAAAAAGCAAACCAGTGGAGTCTTTTGCACATGCAGTCCATTTGTTTCCACACTTAGTCACTCCAACCACTGGAACACATTTTCCTCCCCTAAAGAAAGAAACGACTATCCTTCCTAAATATTTCTGCATGGGCCTATTCACATTCGGAAGTCTTTAAGAGACCTCTGAAAGTCAAAAGTGAGGGTGGTTGTCAAATCTCTGCCAGAAGATTGTTCCACTGCATGGAAATGGCAACACCAAATGCCCGACTTCTGGTTTACATTTTTAAAAATACTTTAGTTTTCTTTCTTCTTGTTATGTTTGCAGCTCTCTCTCTTTCCCTTAATAAAATCAATAATATAGTATTTTTTAAATAAAAGTCTGACATCTGGCAGAGGCCAGTCAAACCTTAGGTGCTACCCTGAGAAGCAGCCTGCCCTTGTATCTCCAGTTGTTAACACGGCACTCCAAGAAATGGGGAACGAGATGCAACTGTTAGAAAAGGATCACAGCTACAAACACGCAACGCTAAGGATGGAAGCCACCTCAGAGAAGACAAATAATTCACGAGCGGTGGAAAATGAAACTCAGAGCAGGGAACAGTCCAACCGGTTTGCTGTACCATTGACTGTGAGAAACCGGGGGAGCAGAATGCGAGCACAACAACACTCTTCTCTTCCACCCTTTTCTGGCTTACCAGACCTCTGGGGCTGCTGAAGGTCCCCCAAACCTCTGCAGCTGCGACGACTTGCTGCTGGATTCAGGAAAGAGGTCCCCCTGCCCAGGCAGCCTAAGTTCCTTATCACCCTTCCAACAAGACTGCAGAGATCCATCTCCAAAAACAGCTCTGCTTTCCGAAAAGAGGCCCTTTCCACCTTGTTGAAGTCCTTTCCAAAGTGCTCACCCGACCCTTAGAACATCCAAAAGGCTACAGGCCCCCCCAAAAGGCCCAAAACTAAAGGCCAAGAAATAAAAATGGGCGCCAAGAGGAAGGAAGGGGAGATCTACGGAGCCAGGACAGAGCAAAAACCCAGCAGGAGTAGAGGAAGGGAAGCCAGGAATAAACAGACAAGGAGCAACAAAGGAAATATCTATCTATCTATCTATCTACCTACCAATATGGTGTTCCCACCTCTTCTCTTTTGCCGTACCTGGGGCAGCCAGCAATACAACCTACAGTGGAGCTGGAAGGAAACAGGACTGAAGGGGGTTGTCTCAGCCCCCCCAGATGTTATCTCTTAAAGAAATAAGGCTGGTTTCCCCATGACATGATGATCTCCACCCCCACCCCCAAGAAACACAAGGTACAATCTCCCAGTGGTCCTTGGTCTGAGCATGCCACCCTTAGCTCCACTGTGCCATGGAACAACTGTATTTATGAAGGACAATGCTCATATCAAACAACAAATGTTGTTTGACTAAAAGGGACTACTTGTTTTCTGAATTGCTGGGATGTTTTCAACCCTATGCACCTCAAATTCTATGCACCCTTGCACGCACAGTCCCCAGAAATCTGCCCATTGCAGAAATTTGGCCATTAGAGAAAGCGAAATGAAAGAATCGTCTTAAATGTGCCATATATATACACACACACACACACACACCCCTCTACAAAGACCGGGGGAGAGGTACCATCAGGTTTCCTGGGGTGTGGAGCTTCACCATCGTGGTACCACCGTGAAAGAGGCCCTCTCAAACCACAACCGGACTTCTAATGAACACTGGGTCAGAAAGCTCTGTGAGCGGACAATATCAAGTGAGGAAACACAGGGTGTGTGGTAATGTCTGCAGATTATGTTAAAGCAAGACTGGATAAGCAGCTGGCAATCATGCAGGTAAAATACAGTGGTATCTCATCCCATGGTACAAGCAAGGGTAGGCAATGCGGTGCCCTCTAGACATTGTGGACTACAACTCCCATCATCTGTGACCACTGGCCATGCTTGCTGGAGCAGGTGGGAACTGCAGTTCAAAATATCTGGAGGGCACCCTGCTGCAAACTGAGGATCTGTTTTGAGGTGGTGATGAAAAGAAGTCATACAAGTTTTCTTCTTCTTTTTACAGTTTAGGGCCAGTTTCCACCTTCACAGCTTCATTTTCGTCCTTGCCAACTGCTCCGTCTTTTACAGCACTACCGGCACCCATAAAAGCTCACAAAATATTAGTTCCGACTTTATGGCTGTGAATTCTGCCCATTATGACAAGAGAAAAGAGCACTGGATTCAATGTACCCGGCATGGGAGATTTGCTTTTGTCCATTATCTCCTTGTCAGTCAGCAAAGCAGAGTGTCCTGAGTTGCATTTGTATTGAGTTAAGCAGCAGGTAAACCTGGTTCGGGGGACAACAGACCGAGCAATCATCAGCCACCAAGCATCCCTTCGGAGAACTCCCTGCGTTCCTGGAATCCCATCTGCCCATTACGGCCTGCTCGAACATACCAACGCAGAACGTGGTGGAGGCAGGAGAGATGAGGGAAGAGGAGCCTTGGGACCGGCTAATCGTTATTAATTACCGAAAGAGTTGCCCTGGAGAAAATGGCAACACAGCCAGAAGCACTAAGAGCAGGGGGAAGGGGTGATCGTGATGCCATTTCGAACATGCTGCTCGAAAATAAATAAATGAAACAAACAATACGAGGCGCCTCTCTGCTCAAAGCACCCCCCCCCCACTCCCCAAGCTGGGTAAAAGGTAAAACTCACAATCAACCATTCGGACAACAACGCAGAATAGAAACGAGAACAACAAAAAAATTGGGTGGATGCTAAGGCGACAATCGAATCCAGCCAAAAGCGGATTAAATAGTACGGTAGTGACAGCCCCATTAAAGGCATGTAGTTTGGGGGAAAGATGAAGCTCTGGGAGGGGGGATTCTAAACTGGGGGGCTACTATAGAAATGACTTGTCCTGGTTTACTACCAACCGCACCTCATAAAGCAGGCTTCCTCAACCTTGGCCCTACAGATGTTTTTGACCTACAACTCCCATGATCCCTAGCTAGCAGGACCTGTGGTCAGGGATGCTGGGAACTGTAGTCTCAAAACATCTGGAGGGCCGAGGTTGAGGAAGCCTGTCATAAAGCCCACATGTGGGCCCAAACCACACAGCAGTGGTGGAGAAGCTCAGCCTCAAGGTCTGAATACGGCCCCCAGGCCTCTCTAAACGGCCCTTCACTGAACCTGCTTCAGGCCTTCCGTGAGGGGTTTTGCCTGGCTGGAATGTGTCCTTGAACTCCAATAGTTGCTTGTCTGGGTGCAGGATAACTAGCTTGCTGTGCAAAGACAAAACTGACATGAATTCCTTCTCCCGCTTTTGCCTCTGGCACTGCCCTCCAGAGACAGGTGGCCCTGGGAAGATTGCACACAAGGGGGTTCAAGCCCTCCGGCTGTGAAATAACAACAACAGCAACAACAACAATTTATTATTTGTACCCCGCCCATCTGGCTGGGTTTCCCCAGCCACATTGGGTGGCTTCCAACAAAGATTAAAAATACATTAAAATGTCACACATTAAAAACTTCCCTGAACAGGGTTGCCTTCAGATGTCTGGTAGTTGTTGTTCTCTTTGACATCTGATGGGAGGGCGTTCCACAGGGTGGGTGCCACTAGCGAGAAGGCCCTCTGCCTGGTTCCCTGTAGCTTTGCTTCTCACAGTGAGGGAACTGCCAGAAGGCCCTTGGAGCTGGACCTCAGCATCTGAGCAGAACGATGGGGGTGGAGACGCTCCTTCAGGTATACTGGGCCGAGGCCGTTTAGGGCTTTAAAGGTCAACACCAACAGTACCTCCAATGATTAAAATATGGCAATTAGTAACTGCCCAGTTTTTTCTGCAAGGTGCCCAACGACAATTTCCCTACCCAGCATCAAATATAAACACAGGAAGCAGCCTTATCAATAGAGACCATTTGTTCATCTAGCTCAGTGGTGTTGACAATGGCAGCAACAGTGGAGTTTCATAGAGGAGACTCCTGGAGGCCTACCTGGATATGCCAGGGATTGAACCTTGAACCTTCTGTATTAAAAAAACAGTATTTAATACAGAACCTTCTGTATTAAAAACAGATGGTTTTCTAGACTGGAGATTGCTTTGGAACCCTACATAAACTATTCTGAAAAGGAGAGAGGAAGAACCGGGCAACAAATTCATGAGAACAAAACCCTTCCTGCTGTTTTCATGTGCTGAGAACACCGCCACGCTAAGTTGAAGTGGTGTGCACTTGTGCTCTGAACATGAGTTTGCACATTGCTTTGCAATGGCAAGGGAGCAGCAGTCCAAGACCCAAATCATGTGCTGCTTATGATACTGATAGCAAATAATCAGGCTGGTAGGGCAGTCTTTGGTCTACACTGCTAATAAGAGCGCTTTGCCACGTCACATGAAAAAAAATTCTAAAAATATCTGTATTTGACTCACTCGACACATAGGCGGAAGAATGAAGAGTATTTTTTTTTGAGGTACGGTATATGATATTCTTCCAGCTGCTGTAGCTATGGCCACCTCGTGTATTTATTTATTTTATTTTAACTGCCCGACTCTCCAAATTGCTATTAGTAATGCAGAACTTACAGGTTTGGCAAAACAAGCCTGAATGCGCCACAGTGTGAGTAACACAGGAAAGTAATGCTCAGGTTCTGGAATGGAGGAAAAGGGAATCAGAAAAAAGGAGCATTTAAATGGCAACTGCTTTCAGAACATTTTTAATTAAATAGAGCCAAGGCACAAAGGATGGACAGAATTATGATTCGCTCTCTTTGTCAAATGGCTTTCGCCTGCAAACCCAACTAGCTTTCTTGTCCCTTGAAAGGAAGTAATAATTAGGCCAATGATTCAAGCTCCAAATAATGAGGAACCACTTCTAAAAACTGCAGAGACCTTTGGCTCAAATTCCCGCTTCACTCCTCCATTACAGAATGGAGCTGACCATGTTGTTTCACAAATGGAAAAAAACCTTCCCAGGCAACACACTTTAGGTCAGCAGTTTTGATACCTGGTTCAGCCATCGGGTATTTCCCCAAAACCCAGAAGAAAAGAAGTAAAGGAAATGCCAGAGGGTGCTTTGAGGTGCAGGCCACATGCCAAAGAGGCTATCCGCTTTTCCTGTTTGAAAAGCAGCTGCCTCATCCACAGAATAAACAGCTACAACGGAACCCTCAAAGGGACTGTCTACACATTTCTCCCTATAATGGGAGGAAGGAAAAGCAAGGGCAAGAACTGTCTTGTACACAGAGTCTGGCTACTGGTCCAATTAGTTTTGTAGTGACTGGCACCTCCAGAATTCCAGGTAGAGGAGTTTCCCCCAATGATTATTTAACCCAAGATGGCGGAGACTAACCCTTAAACCTTTTTTATGCAAATGTTGTGTTCTAAAATTTGCACAAGGTTGCGACATTTGATCACAGGGTTTTTCCCTTCCTGAGGGCATTAGGTAGATTCGTATTTATTAAATTACTACCCTCCCTCCAAAGAAGCCCGGAGCAGCAAAACAAAACAATTTCTTTTTAATTTAAAAAGCCATCTCACGCCCTTGCAGATAATTATTTCAAGCTTTCCAGGTAGATTATCTTTCAGACATCAAATACATGGGTAAACAACATGCATTGCCCTTCAGCAGTGGCTGAATGTTCTTTTTAAATTCCTCCAGAATGTTAATAGTGTGAGAGGCAAAAGCACCTCAACCGGGAGGGCATTCCACAAACAGGGAGCCACCACTAAGAAGGCCCTAACACGGGTCAAGAGCAACACAGAGGCAGCACTACCAACCGGACTTCCCATGCCAATAGTAAGCAGAGAAAAGGGACAGGTTAGTTCTGGATAGTGCAGAAATGCCCAAGAATGCCTAGGTACACAATCACTGGGGGGGGGGGAGGATACCCACATTAGGCTTTAATCCCCAAGCCGCCTATTCTGAAGTTGAACCCTTTGCCAGCTTTGCCAGCCTTCAGCGATATAGGCTAATCTTAAGTGGTCTGTAGATCTTCTGCATGCATAAACATTTATTTTGTGTTGCTATTTATAAACCATTTAAAAGAAAAAAACACCCAAGTTAGCACCACAGTGAAAAGACAATTTTTCATGAAAAGCCTCTAATGACCGGTTCAGCATTCTTGCAAACCAAGGTAACATAACATCAGCAGAAAGCAGAAGAGGGGCCCTAATTAAAATTACAGCCAGCAGCTATTGACAGTCAAGGCCCAGTTGTGTCCCCCCCACCCCACCCCCTGGCCTTGGCTGCCCACACTAGTCATGGCCACATTGGCCTGCAAATTGGCACCTCTAAACACAGCCTGGAGTTTCATTCCTTGCAAACTAGGGGCTCTGCATTAAGGTGTCCCGTCTTTAATCTCCCTCGGCGTAATAGGGGAACAGACGGCATCGACCCCAGAGTAAACACTGCAAGAACTTAGCATGCATGCAACGCCTTGGTTAATTCTGCATCTTCTCCATCTTGAACGCGTTTGCCATTCAAATGGAAGCTCCACGCACTGGCTGCGGTGCAACAGCGACATTCTGCTTTGCTCACAAGCGCCTTATCTTAATTGGAAGGGATTAGCTATAATATAAACAAATGGCCTTTGAAAAATTTACTGTTTTTATAGACGCGGGGCTAGGGGAATACACATTTGCAATGTTGGATGCCATCCAGTTTCGGCACATGAGAAACCCACAGCACTGCACAAGTTGCCTGCAGTGTTAATTGCCAAATGGCACCTTAAACCTAGGTTACAGTAGCCACAACCAGGGTTTTGTTTTTCAGCCAGAACTCACCAAAACTCTGTTCCGGCACCTCTCAGGTTGGGGAAACACAGTAGACTTCTCAACATTAGCAATCTGCAAAACTGTGAACGGCAACTGAATGGCAGGATAAATCAAGGCATAGTGGTGCAATGGGTTAGTGAATCTGGCTTTTAACCAGAAGGTTGGTGGTTTGAGCCCACCCAGGGATGGCTCTGGGCAGGATTCCTGAATTGCAGGGGGTTGGACTATATGACCCCCAGGGTCCCTTCCAACGCTCCAATTCTACAATTCAATATCACGAGTCAGGCCAAGCTCACGTGGGGGACAGGCATAAGAGGACCCTACCTACGCTTGAGAAATGCTGGCAGCCACTGAATGGATTTCAGAAATACAGGCATATTCTTCATTTAAACAGGTACATCTCTCGTCTCAGTTTTGTCAAACAACACCTGAGAAATTTATATAATGATATTCAGCAAGATTCATATTTTTTAATCAACTGAAAGCCTCTTAAGCTTTAATCAACAAAAACCTCTTAAGCAGTTTACATAAAACAATATGAAATATTCATTTTTTAAAAAAAAAAAGTACCAATAAAATTACGATGTGGGTCTTTTCTGGTTTTATGTGTGAATGAGAATGAGTCGGTTTTTACATGCATGGATGGTTTTAAAAAGTATTATTTTGGGGGGGTGGGGGTGAAGAGAACTGCCTCACAGGGTATCAAACCGAACAGTCTATTCTGACTGGCAGGAGCTCCCAGAAGTCTTTCCCAGCCTCAAAATCCTTATAACTGGGAATACTAGGGCAGATTAAATCCGGTGTCTCAGTCCAGGGACAGAACGAGATACTGTGCTGTGGGTGTCACACTCCACTACCATCTCCCATGGCCCCCCTCTCTTTTTACTGTTTTGTCACTGCATTAGGCCTCACCTCAACAATACAATACAATTCATTTCATTTATTTGTTTATTAAATGTATATACCTCCTCTTCATGCGAAGATCTTCAAAGACAGTTTTGCAACATAAAAACACAAAATGCAAACGTAAAATGCATAGCATAATAACAAAAGGAAACCCAGCAACCAATGATTCCTCTCCCACAAAAACATTTAAAAGGCCATAGATTGAACCATCAGCCCAAGGCTTGGTTACGGGGAACGTTTTCACCTGGTGCCTAAAGATACATAATTAAGGCACCAGGAGAGCCTGCTTTCCCATCCCCACCCCCAAAGAAGCCTGGGAAGTGTAGTTTGCTAAGGGTGCCAAGAGTTGGTCGGAGAACCCTATTCCTCCTCACAGAACTACAATTCCCAGAGCGGATTAGCCATCAATCCCTTTTCCCAGGGAACTCTGGGAGATTACTCTCATGGGGTGACGTACCTGCTTAACCAGCTCTTAAGCAGTAAAACCTGGTGGAAAAATCTCACCCCTCAAATTCCTGTCAGCGTTTCCTGTTGGGCTTCATGACACGAAGCACTCTGTTTGGACTGGATTTTGCATCTTTCTTCAAAATACATTTGAAGACGTACGTCGCTTCCCTGTTTCCCCACACCTAATGTGCAGTCATATGGACAGGTCTTGATTTTCTAATAACCAAAAAAAAAATCTGTGTGACTTACAAAACTCCTCCTGGCTATAGGCTTTTGTGCTCAGCCAGCAAATGTGCTATTGATTTCTGATTGCAAGGCTCTGCAAAATGATTGGATTGCTTCACAATACGCATGCAGCACCTTTTAACAATTATTGTTAAGTGCTAAGTGCATTTAGTTGAGCTGATCTATACACTCTAACAGATTAGAGGCCTATTCTTCCCTTACTTTAAAGGGAAATAATAATAATAAAAGATTTTGCAATGTATAAATACAGAACCATAGTCAGTACCCTGCCTCCTTCCAGGAAAAGTGTGACGTTGTTAAGCAAGTGTGAATTGACCATGGTTTTTTCCCTTGAAATGGGTCACAGGGTTCCATTTATTTCTTTCCTTGCTGTCCTCCCATCATTTAAGAAGATTTTGTTCTCCCCACCAAGGGAGTGAATGGTCCTGGCCTCTCCATCTCTATGAACCTTCATAAGGGAAATGCTACCAGAAGAATTATGAGGGGGGTTCTTGGCCCCGCTGGGTCCAGGTACAAAAGACAGGGAGGAAGAATGGCTGCAGCTCAGTGGCAAGACATCTGCTTTGATCACAGAATGTCCCAGGTTCAATCCCCAACATCTCCAAATGCAGCTGAGAGAGACCCCTGTCTGAAACCCTGTAGAGCCCCTCCCAGTCAGGCTAGGCAATGTTGAACAAGGAGGACCATTGGTCTTACTCAGTAGAAGGCAGCTTCCTTCCTATGTTATGTACTAATGTCATCAGCTTTGGGGCTGCTTCCCGAGAGACAATGGAGTGTGCCCCCAGGGGTGAAGTCTAACTTCTGCGTTAGCAGCACTGAAGTGACCTCCCTGGGGAGCAAGCCTGGACAGTGTGTATGGAGGTCCTGGGCTACCCAGACGACAAGACACCCACCCACACCCCAGCCTTACTGATGTGGTCCAAAGGAAAGCAGATCAATAGGTTTGGCACCAGCTTGGCTGCAGGAGTTGCCGGAAGGAAGTGTACAAGATGCCATCCAGCCATCTTTAGGACTCCACTCCAGATTTGTTTAGCCTATTCTTCTCCTGAAGATGTCCCGCAAGGTTTAGGATCAGAGATCAATGTAGAGCGACTGAATAAAAGGTAAAGGGACCCCTGACCATTAGGTCCAGTCGTGGGGGACTCTGGGGTTGCGGCGCTCATCTCGCTTTATTGGCCGAGGGAGCCAGCGTACAGCTTCCGGATCACGTGGCCAGCATGACTAAGCCGCTTCTGGTGAACCAGAGCAGTGCACGGAAACGGCGTTTACCTTCCCGCCGGAGCGGTACCTATATCTACTTGCACTTTGACGTGCTTTCAAACTGCTAGGTTGGCAGGAGCAGGGACCGAGCAACCCCGTCACGGGGATTCGAACCACCGACCTTCTGATCAGCAAGTCCTAGGTGTCGGAGCCAGCCGTCACAAATGGCGCAGTTTAGCATAAAATAAAGACACAGAGAGCCAGCAATATTTTTAGGATGGTATGAGCAGCTCCTTTCGAACTTCTCTTCTCTCCCGTAACTTTTATTATCCTTTGTTCTCTCCTCTCGCATGGCCATTTGCCAATGTCTCACATTACCTACATCCGGTCATGGCTTAAACCCACCCACAACCATATAGGGTCATTACTGCCCAGAGGGGGAACATAACTCCATATAAGGCTATGCACTTAATACACTGCAAGGCACGGACATGCAGGTCACTGAGGTCAGCGTGGCACCAGGTGGCGCTACAAGTCTTTTTCATGACTTCCTGGCTCCCACATGCCCTCTTTCTTTATTTTATATCAGAGTCATATATATCAGTACCAATACGGTTATATCGAGCGTGATAGGTGACTCTTGTGAGAACCATGCAGTACATATAGAAATTAAGGAAGGAATACATTGGATACAGCAACACAAAATAACGCAAATAACTACTATAATGATCACTAAAATCAATAAATGTCGAAGCCAACTTCCATCCGGAAGCCAAGAATATAAGAATTCTGATTCCAAGCTGCATGGAAGGCTTCCTTTCTAGTTTATTAGCCATGCACTGGTGTCACTCCTATAGCACTGAGATTGGTCACTGTATGTTCCTGTAAGAGAACAAGAGCTATTAAAAGTGAAATTCAATGTATATTGACAGTTTGGATATATGCCCCATGATTCTTTCCCCTCTTTAATTTGAAAACAAATGGGGGCAGGCTCATGGAGGGTCAATTGTACTGGAGGCCAAAAAGTTTGCTTAGGGGATATAATATTAGTAAATTGAAAAGATCCATTGACAGGCACACCATGAAGCATTATGCCGGAATGACTGGCAAAAGGCGCCATGTGCATACACAGCCAACATTTAGAAGCATGCAATAAACTGGCAAACATAATCATATCTTGTACAAAAATATTATCCTTCCATATCTTATGATAATTTTCTCCCCTAAAAGTCTTATTCAACAACGTTGTTCTTCTAGTTCGAAAGTGGCTGAGCCGTGGATACTGCCAGCCAGAGTAGGATTCAGGCGACAGCTGCTTGCCAGCCGATAAGGTGAAATATGGTGGTTTCAACTGGACTGGGTCGTCTGCTTCTCTTCCTTGTATAACGGTGCAGCAAAGGATGGCAAGGCAAATGGTTAGGACGGCAAACACTGCCAGATGCAGCTCGTGTGCAGCACCTCTAGGTGGCGCATGCCGAAAGGTTTCAATGCTTCACCCACAAAATGTTGACAAAGTGTAGGGGAGTTCCGCAGGCCTTGAGGCAGGACAACCCACTGATATCGCTGGGTGGGCTGCGAATTGTTATATACTGGCAATGTAAAAGCAAACCGTTCCCTGTCTGCTGGAGCCAGTGGGATGAAGATGGTTCAATGTGGCCGAAAGTCAATTGTTCAGAAATAAGCTGTTCAGAACCAAGCCGGTGCCGCTGCTGCTGATTTTTCTTTTGGTAGAGGCCACTATTCTACCCAAACTGGGGTATCGGTGATCCTGGTTTGCCACACTGGAAACAAGTTGTATCGGTGGCTACAGGCTGGTTTTCATTTAGCGCTGCTGCCAGCAGATGAGCCTTGTGGGTGGCTGTAGCTACAGACTGACAAATGCGAAGCATGGCTGCTGTGTCTGTGGCAGGATTGTGTATTATCGGTCGTAACGCAACCTTACAATCCTCATTGCCATTTTCAAAGGCCAATTGTTTGATAATTATTTGTTTGGCTTCAGGATTTTCAATTTGGCGACTCACTGCTATAAGCAGCCTGTCCATAAAGGAAGAATATGATTCTCTTGCCTCTTGCCTGATTGAACCCCACCTTGATTGAATACTGGGTTCTAGGATTTTTCTCATTGCTTGTTTAGCAGCAAGAGCAGTGTCCCTCAATAAGATTTGCAGCAGTGTGGCTTGCACTGAAGCTTGAGCGAAGGGACCACGCCCCATCAAGGCATCTATGACATCTGCGAGGGTAACATTTGGATTATTTCCTCTGACTTGTTGTAACAAGGCTGGAGCATAAGCACGGCAGGCAGTTTCCCATTCGTGGGCAAACAAAACACCAGCTGATGGGGGTAACACTGTATGGGCCAAAAGCTTGATGTCCTCTGGAACCAAGAGCTGGGCTAATGTGGCTTCTAAAAGCGCCTGCGTATATGGCGTAACGAACCTTGCACCATGCATTTAGAATCCGAAGACCAATGCTGGGGTGCCCATGAAAATGTGCCCCGATCTTGTCCCAATGTTTCAATTCCCAAGTCCCATCTGCAGGAAACCAGGGGGAATGCTCTTCGATGGCCAGAATGAGCTGTATCAAATCACCCTCCGGAACTTCCAATTTGTTGGAGGAGAGGAGAAATTTTAAGTCTTTTAAAAATTTCTGTTGGGGAGTAGACAAAGAGCTGCCCATTTTTCTAAAATCAAGATAAAAAAGGGAACGAACTCACCGGGATCTTTTTAAGATGATTAGCGCTTGAAACCCTTGCCGGGCGTGGTGAGTCGATGATATCCGTTGCGTGGATCGAAAAACCTCACACGGTTTTCTTTTAAAAGCCTCAGACGTATTCTTTTATTCAGCCTCACACGGGGCACCACTTGTCGGAGCCAGGCGTCACAAATGGTGCAGTTTAGCATAAAATAAAGACACAGAGAGCCAGCAATATTTTCAGGATGGTATGAGCAGCTCCTTTCGAACTTCTCTTCTCTCCCGTAACTTTTATTATCCTTTGTTCTCTCCTCTCACATGGCCGTTTGCCAATGTCTCACATTACCTACATCCGGTCATGGCTTAAACCCACCCACAACCATATAGGGTCATTACTGCCCAGAGGGGGAACATAACTCCATATAAGGCTATGCACTTAATACACTGCAAGGCACGGACATGCAGGTCACTGAGGTCAGCGAGGCACCAGGTGGCGCTACAAGTCTTTTTCATGACCTCCTGGCTCCCACACCTAGGCTCTGTGGTTTAACCCACAGCGCCACCCGCATCCCTAGAGTGACTGCATAGTTTCACTTATATGTTGCTGTATGTCGAAGGAACTGTTCATTGTCAATTCACTTACTTTTATATTGTTTTAGCAATAGTACATAATGCATAGCTGTCAATTGTTCCCTTTTCTTGCGAGGAATCCTATTCGGAATAAGGGAATTTCCCTTTAAAAAAGGGAAACGTTGACAGCTATGCATGATGAAAAGTATACTATGTACACCACTGAGCACAGATGTATTTGTGGGAAATGCAGTATATAGATAAACTTGGCTATGACCAATATAGCACATACCTTTAAAAAAAAAAACCACACAAACTGAACTACCAAATAAAAATCACTTATGCAAATATAGCAGTACAGCAGCAAAATATGCAACAGCAGCTGACTTCATTATATTCATGTTCAAAACCTGCGATGTGCCATGCTACAGAGCAGCCATACCCAATATGGCACCCTCAAGCTGTGTTGGCTGACAAACTCCCATCAGCCGTCATGGCCACACTAACTGGATCTCGTGGTAGTTGTAGTCCAAAACATCTTGGGAGCACCAGGCTGGAGATGGCTGCTCTGGAGGACAAGCTAAAGTTCAATGGGACAGCCCATGTTTTACAAAGGCCTCTTTCTGAAGGCATTCAAGTCAGTAGTTCGGCAGGACTGGTCATACCGGTCCCGGTTTTATTTGTTTGTAAAAACTGCATTTTCATCCAAAAAATTAGGGTTGGAGCACTGTGGTTCAAATAAATAAGTTCCCAGGTTTAGTATACAGCACTTTCAATTAAAAATATTTTATAAACAGGACTAGGAGATTTACTGGCAGTGAGAGGACATAGGAATGTATTTTTTATGCCAGGTTAGGGTATTTGCTCACCTGCAGCTCTCTGGGGTCTCAGAAAAAGGATCAACACCTGTAACTGGAGATGCCATGGATTACATTCAAAAAGTTCCAGGTTCAAAGGGTGTGCTCTACCACTGGGTTATTTCCTCCAGCAGAGAGAGGAAAAAAGATGTACCACTGGGCCAACTCTGCCTAAGGTGGCTTAATCTACACATTGTGGACAATTCATCATAACGCCCAGAATGTTTTGCACACACTGAGTAATTAAGAGAAGAAGGAAGGCTGTATATCTGCTTGCACAAATGAAAGTCAGACACATCACACCTTCAGGTAAACATAGCCAAGCATCTTGTTATTCAGCGTGCCAAAGACCAGTCTTATCCTGTTGACCTTCAAGGATTGCACAGTCAGACAGATGCACGTCTTCTTGAAGAGTTATCTGCTTAATGAAGTGCAAATAGTCACTTACCAACTTGATGCACACCCTTTAGTGTCAAAAGCTCTGGGCACATTCCCATCAAATTGACGTGGGACATGTACAATCCTAATGCCTTAAAATCAGTGGGAGAACTGCCATTGGTTTCACTGATTACACCAAGAGCAGATAATACTGAGCTAGGTGTACAGATGGACTACCAAGTTATAAAGCAGTTTCCTATTTGTCTAAGGAATGAGCTTGCTTCCAAGGGATGCTTCAAATATCACTGAAGGAAGGAAATGTCATCCACAGAAGCACAGTATCCAAATCAAGAAGTAATGGCGCCACTCTATTCTGCTTTGGTCAGACCACATCTGGAATAATGTGTCCAATTCTGGGCACCACCATTTAAGGAGGATATCCATAAACTGGAATGTGTCTGGACTCTGGAGGGGAACAAAGATGGCGAGGAGTCTGGAGTATATTAGGAAAGAATGAAGGAGCTGGACATGTTTAGCCTGAAGAAGAGACGACTAACAGGCAATAAGACAGCCATCTTTAAATATGTAAATAACTATTACATAGATGAAGGAGCTAATTGGTTTTGCTGTTGCTCTGGATGGTTGGACCCAAACCAAAAGGCCTTTGGAAGGTGGTGGACTCTCTCCCACTGCAAGTTTTTAATCAGAGGCCGGGGGCCCGCCTCTTAGGGAATGTGCAGTAGTGGGTTTCCCACATGGGGAGGGAATGACTTTTGAGGCCCCTTCTAACTTATGATCTACTTTGAGACTTAAACAATAGGGTGGGTGCAGGGTGCAGTGCTTCACAAACATACAAAGCACGAGATGCACATTTTTGCTTAAAGTAACTGGAAAAAAATAGGAAGAAAATTACATAGCAAACAAATATCTTTTGATATGGCCTACAAAAGTGCAAGGCTGCATGAACCTCTCATTTATTCCTTTTACAACACGCCACGGAAATGAATGGAAGTACAAGAGAGTTTGGGTAAGTTGGAAAGGGGAACATTTAGCTCTATTGAGATTTGGTTGCATCCCAGATTCCAATGTGGTCTTATGTCATGGAGCCATAAGGGCAACACCAAGAAGCAAGGGAGGAAAATGAACGATGTGTGCTCTTTTTCTCTCACAACACTCATCTCACTCCGTAACCACAATTTACTCTGGATCTACAGCAAATAATGTAATCATCATCCCAGGATTAAAATCAGTTCACACACACAAACACAACTTTTTATCAGGTGTCAAAAGCCAGATTCAAAAAGCATGTATGTCTTCAGCACACAACAAAAACTACAAAAAACGTTTATTGCACATTACCAGAGCCAGATTGCATTGAAGAATCCCACCAGTCCTTTCTATTATAAATTCCAGTGACCAGACTGGGGTAACAAATATGGTGCCCTCCAGATGCTGTTGACTGTCCACTGGCCATGCTATCTTGGGATGGTGAAAGTTGTGGTTCCTCAACATCTACCAAATTGGCTGCCCCTGGACTAGACCTATTAGCAAGCATCAAACACGCAAAGACATGGAGTATGAAAGGACTGTTTTAAAACTTGGTCCATTCACTTAATTGATGGAGAGAGAGAGAGAGACTCAAATCTGAAGCCTTCTTGGCATCACAAGGTCTAATTCCAGATGTGAAGAAGATGCCGTGAAGGAAACGCATCCTTGGCACATGCCAGGGGGTAGCATTTTCATTCCTCCTCCTCCACATATTCCCAGGGGTGAAACCAGACAAAGCCTGCCTCACACCAAGGCCCCCTAACAGGCTCTTGCCAGCGAAAATGAACACCAAACCGGAGGGCCAAAGAACTGATCCAATGAATCAAGATCAGAAATTCAGAGAGAAGAAGAAGTCCTCCTCTCGACTCCTGGCTCACACACACGCAAAAATGTTGCAGGCTAAGAAGAATCCAGATAAAATATGTATTTCTTTAAAGGGAGAGTAAGGACATCTGCCTGGTTGTACAACAGCACACTATTGTATCTGCATGCACAAGGTCCCAGGGTTCAGTTTCTGGGGTCTCCAGGCACCGCTGGCAAAGACCCCTGCCTGAAACCCTACTGTCCATCAGCACAGGGTACATACACAGTAGACAAGCAGGGAATACTGAGCAGGATGATCAAATGGTCTGACTTGGCATAAGGCAGCTTCCTATGTCTTTCTGAAGTTCTTTTTTTGGAGGGGGTGATAGGAGATGAATGCTATACCTAGCAAATAAGTGCAACAGAGGATCACACATCTATGGCTCCCCCCCCCCACTCCATTTATAGAATGAACCAAGAAGCCATTGCTCGTGCAGTGACCTCTCTCTCCAATGGGTGAAAGCTCGTGTGCACGTGCATCTATGATATATTCAGAGAGAGGGAGGGGGAGGGAGAGAATGAATGCATGCAAGCTGATTCCTCTGTGACAGAAAATGCATTTAATCAATTCTCCCCACCCCATAATAACGTGATGCATGTAGCCTGTCGTGGCTACAACAGCCAGGAGGTGCACTTGCTTCCCTCAAGAGGACTGGAAGAGATCACTAAAAGGTTCATGCGATTCCATTTCACATCATCATCAAAATGGACACTAGGAACAGTCTTTTAACATTCACACCAGAGGAGCAGCCGCTAATCCAGTCTGTTCTACCATCGCTGCATGCACATAGCAATACGGTTACGTGCGGCTTATTAGGAAAGCAAACCCGCCACCAACGTTCCTTAATAGACATGCACAAAACGACATGTTCTATCCCCTCATATCAGCTCTTCTTTCTGCTTTGCAGAGAGAGAGAGATGTGCTCTTTTGTTGTATGCAAACAAGCTTCACATTAAGGGTCAGGAAAGTGGCGCTGGACCCTGGAAGAGCCAAGGCAGCATTTCAAGAGAAACAGAGAACGTTGCGGCGCTGCGAGCTAAGATCTCTCAACAAATTTATGCCTGGAAAGAAGCCTTCACGTGTGAGCCTCCGCCCCAAATACAGGAGGCTGTGTAGGTTCTACAGGGGGAGAAGTGAAAGGGAGGAACAAAATCGATTTGCAAGTGTCAAATTGGCAGCCTTCAAATTTGCAAAAGGTGGCGACACCTTGCCACTTAAATCACCCTTCCATTGCCTCCACCCGAGAGAGGGAGAGCCATGGATTGGGGATGGAAGGAGGAAATGCACCATTAAAACAGATAACAAGAGGCTTGCTGGAAACAGCTGTGCGCGGCTCATTCCTCTTTTTCCAGAAACCCCAGCGCCTCATGCATAAGCGCCCCCATCTCCTCTGAGCAGGGAGACGCGCCTACATCAGTACGCATTCCGGAAAGGGAGAAAAAATGACTATGGGCAACCCATATCCGCTGCTTATCATTAATAACAACCTCCAGCAGCAAAGTTGTCGCGTGCTCAAATAGTAAAAGGGAAAGAAGGGGGAGAGGCGAGGAGGAGGCAAGGTGCAAGCAGTGAAAAGGGGGCGCAGAGAGGGAGGGAGCGGAAAGGGGAAAGGTTGACCGGGTGGCCTTCTGTCCCCCACATTTCCTCTGCCTGCCTCCCTTCCCGGTTCCTCCTTACCCTTAAGGCTGATAGATCTATCTCGTCCAGGCTCCGAGCTGGAGAATCACTCGCCATGTTTAGGGGGATTTCTTAGCCGGTTGCAAATGGACCGAGCCAAAAATATTTGAAAAAAGCACAAGGCGGTTTTGGAGACGGCGGCGGCTGCAACCTTGCGAAGTCGTCCGTCTCGGGCTCGGAGCGGAGGGGTTAAAAGAGAACGAGCGAGAGCGCGTCTCCTCCACCTTGTCTCTTGCACTTCTGTCTCTTCGGACGCTTGTGTCAATGGAAGGAAGGCAAGCCCCGCCGTCCTCCTCTTCCTCCTCCTCTTCCTCCCTCTCTCCAACACCTAATGCGCTCCCCGCACCAACAGCACGGAAAGCGAGCGAGCTTCTCTTCTCCCGGAGAGCTGCTTGCAGGCGGCCCGGCGCGCGGTGCCGCTTCCTCCCGCAAGGAGCCCGGCAGCTCCTCCTGCCTCGGCTGAGCTCGCGATCTCGGGACGGTGGCGGCAGCAGCAGTAGCAGCAGCAGCGCCGGCTACAGGGCACGGCGAGGCGGCCGGGGCGCGGGCGCCTGGGCGCAAGGCATGCTTTCTCTGCGTCGCCGTCGGCTCCCCGGGTGGCTGCTGCGCTCGCTTGCCGCGTCCTGCCGAGGCACCTCGACCCGAGGGAGACGCGAGAGCCGCGCACGCCGCCTCCTCCTCTCGCGGCGGCCTTCCTGGGAGGAGGGAGAACAGCAGCTCCAGGGGCGGCGCCTGCGCTCCGCGGCGCGCCCAGGACTAGAAGCAGCAGCCGAGCGGCGGCGGCGGCGGCGCGAGCAGCTTGGGCGCGCCGCTAATGTTTTCCCTTTAATTTCAAAGAAGAACGGCCGGCCATGGGGGGAGGAGAGAGGAGATTTTGCAAAGAAATAAGCGCCGCTCGGCCCCTCTTTGCTCTGTTTACTGGCGGCTGCTGCTGCTGCACGATGTCGCTCCAGTTGTGTCACTGGCCAGGCACTGGGAGCAACCTGCTCCTCCAGTTATTTTGAAAAAAGCCGGTGCAACAGGCTCCAAAACCCGGGTTGCTTCAATATATCACGCCTTCCCCGCAAGGGGGGGCGATGCCCATATTTTGGTGGGGAATTGCAACAGCTCGGATCGTGGTTCTCCAAACCGTCTCAATTCCAAGGCGCAATGCCAGGGAAAAGAGTTCCGTTTGCCCGGGATTGAATCGGGGAAACGCTGTCCCTGATTGGCCTTCTCAGGTGCAAAGTCCGGCGAGGTCCTTTGCTCCGAAGTTGGTATTTACTCCCAAGTAAACCCGCACAGGTTTGCTAGTCGCATCCTAATCATGGCCAGGGAGAAGTAAGTCCTGTTGAATTCAGTGGGGTTGCTCCAAGGTAAGTGGGGTTCGGATTGCAGCAAGCCCCATTGAATTCAGTAGGACTTCTGAGTAGCCCTGGTTAGGGCTGAGCTACTTCCGAGAAAACCTGCCTAAATTTCAGGCTTGGAAGAAAGCTCCTCCGAACCTGTTTACCTTCGAGTAAACGCAGTGGATCGGGCTGTTGAGTGCACTAGAGATTTGTGCATTATTAGCAATCATTTTCTGCCTACAGTTCTCTGAGCCTGAATAAGAGGCATCGGTCCTAAATTTAGAGCAGCGGGGGGAGGGGTGGGTCTGTATGATTCCAAATCAACCGCTGTGAGCGGGAGGAGGGAGCAAGTAACAGTTTTATTAATTGTAACCATATAGGGTTTTTTCCGAATTTATCCAACAGCAAACCGTTACAAACCGACCTTTCCCAATTTGAGTAGTGAGTGGACCACGCCTGTGCTCCAACTGTTTTGTTAATATAATATTTTATAACTTTCGTTGGAGAGATGCTTAACCGTATGAATTCAAATCAACCACCCAGGAAACAAGCCGTCTCAAAGGGGATGCTAAAGTCCCAGCCTCTGTATAATTGCAGCTGGAGAAAGACAGAGGGACGTTTCTGGGTTTTATCTGACAGAGGCCATTAAAAACAAACAACACCATTACTTGTGTTTAACAGGAACATAAAATACAGGCTCCTGGATTTACTCTTGCTTGGTGCAATTTATTCAGACAGTAGTTTTCCTTTAGGCAGACAGTCCTTCCAGGATGCCAAGCCCCTTAAAACTGTGTACTTTGCTAGTAATCTGAAGAGGCTGTTTGTGTTTACCACTGAGGTGTACATGATCCACATGCCCAAAGACACTCTTGATTATTATTAATTCCCAAGGTCCAGGGAGAGGAGACCCCCATGCTCAAGGTCACCCAGCCCTGAGTTTGTGGTTATGTATTTTTCAGGCTGCATTTATTAAAGCATCATTGGGCAAAAGTCCCAGTGAGTTCAACTATGGTGGACCACAAGCTTAAAGTGGGTCAACAATGTGATGCAGCAGCAAAAAAAGCTAACGCTATCCTTGGCTGCATCAACAGATGTATAGCATCCCAATGAAGGGAAGTAATATTACCACTCTATTGTGCCTTAGTCGTACCACACCTGTCCAGGTTATTCATCACAAGTTAAGAAGGATGTTGACAAGCTGGAATGTGTGCAGAGTAGGGTGACCAAGATGATCAAGGGTCTGGAAACCCAGCCTTATGGGGAACAGTTGAAGGAGCTGGGTATGTTTAGCCTGGAAAAGAGGAGACTGGGAGGAAATATGATAGTCATCTTCAAATATCTTAAGAGCTGTCACATGGAAGAGGGAGTATGCTTGTTTTCTCCTGCTCTGGAGGGTAGGACTCAAACCAAAGGCTTCAAGTTACAAGAAAGGAGGTTCCAACTAAACAATCGAAAAACTTCCTGACAGCAAGAGCTGTTGACAGTGGAACAGACTTCCTCAGGAGGTGGTGGACTCTCGTTCCTTAGAGGTTTGTAAGCAGAGGTAGGGTGGCCATCGGTCTTGGATGCTTTGGCTGAGATTCCTGCATTGTTGGACTAGATGATGCTTTGGTCCCTTCCAACTCTAAGATTCTATATTCTATGGTTACTCCCGGCTAAACATGCTTAGGACTATAGCCATACACCACAATCCATGCATGTTTCCTGGGAAGAAAATGGACATTAGGGTATTTTCACATTACCACTTACTGGGCATCAAACAGCAGCATTTGACAAGAAACTACAGGATCAATATTGATTGTGGCTAACATCACGTGAATGCAGCTTCAAAAAAGAGCAAAGGAAGCGCATTGGATGTGGAGTGAGAGGCAATGTGAGCACACCTTCAGACACAGATCTGTCTCATCACTTGCTGATTGATTTCCTCCCACCCTTAAACTTGGGTTGAATTTGGAGCTGTCTACAAGACTCCACATACAAAGGAGATGGTCTGAAAGATCTCACAGGGGCCTACACCTTGATCAATGTGGCTGTGTGTGAAGGGTGCTCTTTCTGACACTCTTCTGGTGTGTTATTGCAATTGTACAGTATTTTTTATTTTTATTTTTTCAATACCCTTGCTTTCCAAGAATGAGTGGTAGCTTCCACTTACTAAATTGCAGCTTATCTCCTTTATGTTAGCATCTCAAATGCACCTTTTGTTGACGTTTCTGTAATTTGCAATCTTATATCAGCATATCCCGTTACTTAATCAATGGCAGAGTGAACGGCAAAATGATTAATCAATGCACAATTATTTTCATTGGTTGATAGGCCCATGTTTTTCTCTCTGCTCCCGAACGTGGACTTCGGGTGTCAATATTGTCCCTATTTGCTTATTACTTTTTCAAAATAGCTTTTTGGTGAGCAATCCTCAACTCCTGCGAGGGAGGAAGAGACGTGAGGCTGTTGGGTAGCGTGGAGCCCCCTCTCTGTGGTTGGAAATGGAGGTTTGTGCTCAGAGTGAATGCTCAGAGGTCTTTCTGGGAGGGTGCCAGCCTGTCTCGCAATTATTGTGCAGTTTCCTCCGTGTTCCAGTGCCTGTAACGCCAAAAAACAGGGAGGTTCTAAGATCCCTGCATTCACTGGACATACTTAGAAGCCTATTCTGGCTTATGGATTGTGGTGTATGATAATTAGGGCCGGCAGCTGTGGCTCAAGGAGTTTGCTTCCCTGTAAAGGTAAAGGGACCCCTGACCATTAGGCCCAGTCGTGGCTGACTCTGGGGTTGCGCGCTCATCTCACTTTACTGGCCAAGGAGCCGGCTTACAGCTTCCGGGTCATGTGGCCAGCATGACTAAGCCACTTCTGGCGAACCAGAGCAGCGCATGGAAACGCTGTTTACCTTCCCACCGGAGCGGTACCTATTGATCTACTTGCACTTTTGGGCGTGCTTTCGAACTGCTAGGTTGGCAGGAGCTGGGACCGAGCAACGGGAGCTCACTCCGTTGCAGGGATTCGAACCGCCAACCTTCCGATCGGCAAGCCCTAGGCTCAGTCGTTTATACCACAGCGCCACCCGCATCCCTTTTGCTTCCCGGTAGCCGTCCCATAATCAGACGCTAGGGACACTATGCGGAGTAGGTGGGGCAGCACAAGATTCATCACACAACAGATTGTCTTTGGGATGCAAAGAACAGAAGCCTGTTCCACCTCTTTCCCTCTCCTCTGCTCCCTTTTCATGGCAAGTCTACCGGCTGACTGCATTTGCTTCCCGGGCTGACTCTCGCAAGCCATGGGACTGAATCAATGTCTTATTATGATCATTAGCGCTCATCACAAAGTCATCGAAGAGAAGCAACAGAATGGAGCACCGCGGCATTGGCCTGCAGTGATTGAGTAGCTCTCTAGAACCGCCTGCCCAGCGCCTTGAAGAAGACATCTTTCGGCAGGGGACCATGCGACTCTGATGCACGGGAAGGGCGTCCTTCGTAAACATGCTGAGGGGAGCTGGGTGGGAATGTGCAGACTTGCGGCCTGTTTGCTTGAGCAAAGAAGAGGCCTGCTGTTTGTTTTCATCAGGGCCTACAGAGAGCCCAATAGCAGGACCTGAGTTCCTCATTGCACTTGGAGACACAGAGTAAAGTCAGTACTTTTCTTCAGCCGGAGCACGCTGGAGCACAGTTTTAGCACCTCTCAGGTGGGCACCATTGCGGACGAGCACCCCCTCTGCCCACTTCTTGCCTTTACGTACTTATGAGAAGCCCAAAACGAACATTTCAAGTCAAAACGAAAGCTGGCCAACATGTTCAAGTCTATAGTTTCTTTTAGATCTACGACTTTTCCTAGCTCCTAGCCCAGGCATGGCCAAACTTGGCCCTCCAGCTGTTTTGGGACTACAATTCCCATCATCCTTGACCACTGGTCCTGTTAGCTAGGGATGATGGGAGTTGTAGTCCCAAAACAGCTGAAGGGCCAAGTTTGGCCATGCCCTAGCCGCTCTTAGCAGCAATTAATCAGGGTGGGGCCAATTGGTATTTCTTATTATTCAATCCATCTCTTGTGTAGTGGCAGCGGGCTTTAAGCTTTCCACTCAGGCCTCTTCCATTACACACACACACACACGCACACGTACACATACACACCACTTGTGCAAGGGTCCTTTCAAGCTGCCCCAGCCATCTGCCTGAATCTAAGAGAACAAGGGTGGTGAGCTGCATATTTATTTGACCTGCACCAAAATCAAGGGCAACCCCAAAACCAGCTGGGGAGCACTGGCGGAGGAAGAGGAGTGCGGGGGTAGCACACTGCCCCTGGCAGTGCAATCCCGGTGGGGTGCCATCGCAGCTGCTCCCCCGCCCACGCTGGGTGCCATGCCCCTGCAGGCAGCATGCCACGCCCCTGGGACGGGCACCAACCCTGCCTGCTCTCTGCCCCCCCCCTCGGTGCCAGAGCATGAAGCGCCACCACTGCTGGGGAGACAGCTTGCCGTAGCTTTTAGCACCTCTGCGGGTGGTGAACGTGGCTGTTGTCAAAACGGCATCTGTTCAGGGCTGCCCCGAGTCGCCGGGAGACTTAGTGCAACAACTTCAAGGTGGGTTCTGGCACCTATTTCTCTTGGAGGGAAAAGCACACCTTGCCAACAAAGGCCTGTATAGTTAAAGCTATGGTTTTCCCAGTAGTGATGTATGGAAGTGAGAGCTGGACCATAAAGAAGGCTGATCGCCGAAGAATTGAGGCTTTTGAATTCTGGTGCTGGAGGAGACTCTTGAGAGTCCCATGGACTGCAAGAAGCTCAAACCTCTCCATTCTGAAGGAAATCAGCCCTGAATGCTCACTGGAAGGACAGATCGTGAAGCTGAGGTTCCAATACTTTGGCCACCTCGTGAGAAGACAAGACTCCCTGGAAAAGACCCTGATGTTGGGAAAGATGGAGGGCACAAGGAGAAGGGGACAACAGAGGACGAGATGGTTGGACAGTGTTCTCGAAGCTACCAGCATGAGTTTGACCAAACTGCGGGAGGCAGTGGAAGACAGTAGTGCCTGGCATGCTCTGGTCCTTGGGGTCACGAAGAGTCGGACACGACTAAACGACTAAACAACAACAAAGCTACTGTATCCTACCAGAAGCTGTGAGAAACAAGCAGGTTAACACACAGACATGCAGCAGGCAAATGTTCTCCTGGCATGGAGAGTTTTGGCAACATGATTTCTTTCTAAGAGCAGGGGTCAGCAACCTTTTTCAGCCATGGGCAGGTCCACCATCCCTCAGACCTTGTGGGGGCCCGGACTATAATTTGGGGGGGGGAGGAACAAATTCCTATGCCCCACAAATAACCCAGTGATGCATTTTAAATAAAAGCACACATTCTACTCATGTAAAAACACGCTGATTCCCGGACCGTCCACAGGCCGGATTTAGAAGGTGATTGGGCCGCATCCGGCCCCCTGGCTAAGAGCATAGGTGCAGCTTAAAAGCAAAAAAGTGGCAACCTTATCTGGTGTGTGGAACAAACTGACCAGTGGCTGAACTGAAGTGGGTTCATGAATTATCAAGAGATTCAGAAAATGTGCTTATATGTAGGAAGCTGTCTTCTACCAAGTAAGACAGTTGGTCTAGCCCAGGGCTGTCTGCTCTGACTGGCAGCAGCTGTCTGGGGTATGTGGCAGAGGTCCTTCCCCTCACCTCCTACCTGATCCCTTTTTAAAACTGGAGAGCCTGGCTGAACGTGGGACTTCCAGGGTGCAAGGCATATGCGCTGCTCCTTAGTTGTGCTGCCGCCACCGACAACTTGAACTGACAGCTATAAACCAGGGCTGGGGGGATTTATTTCAGCCAGAAAGCCACATTGATTCATGGCAACAAAATAATAATAATAATAATAATAATAATAATAATAATAATAATAATTTATTTATACCCCGCCCATCTGGCTGGGTTTCCCCAGCCACTCTGGACAGTCTGGGCAGCACCAACACTTTGAATTGTGGGGTGGGGTGGGGGGGTAGGAAGGGCAAGAGTGAAAAGTGGGAGGAGCCACTTAGAAGCCAGAGGCATCCAGGCAAAGCAGAGACCTTTCCACCATTCAAGGATACTTCTAGCAAGAGGAATTCCAGCATTCAAGGAAAGTGTGGAGCAGGGCTGGCGAAGGGGCTGGGAAGAAGGGGTGTCGCTTGGAGAGAAAGTGTTGTTTAGGGAAACCTTCCAGAAGAGAGAGACCTGGAAGGCCACATTTGGACCCCAGGCCTGACGTGGGTGGAGCTGTGGGTTAAACCACAGAGCCTAGGGCTTGCTGATCAGAAGGTCGGCGGTTCGAATCCCCGCGACGGGGTGAGCTCCCGTTGCTCGGTCCCAGCTCCTGCCAACCTAGCAGTTCAAAAGCACGTCAAAGTGCAAGTAGATAAATAGGTACTGCTCTGGCGGGAAGGTAAACAGCGTTTCCGTGCGCTGCTCTGGTTCGCCAGAAGCGGCTTAGTCATGCTGGCCACATCACCCAGAAGCTGTACGCCTGCTCCTTCGGCCAATAAAGCGAGATAAGCGCCGCAACCCCAGAGTCGGCCATGACTGGACCTAATAGTCAGGGGTCCCTATACCTTTACCTGAGGTTCCCCACTCATCCTGTGCAATTGCTCAGATGTTTGACTTGTTACACAGTTAACACAGTTAACAATCCATATGTATATACGACCTTTCCAACAAATACATTGTGCTCAAAAAATACTTGTTTGTCAGTAACACACCCACGACAGCTTTAAAGGGAGATGCATTCAGCCATCTACAAATAATTTTCTTTTAAGTTACACTTGGTCAGGAATGTCCACTTGGCAGACCACAGAACACATTTACCTGGTCTTGAGGGGATCTGTAGTATTTTAATCAAGGTGAGGTGACTATCTCTGCTCTTAGGGAAATTAGAATGGCTTGCAAAAAAAAAGAAGAAGGATAAATAAATCTAATCTGCAGTTTCATGGTGCATCTGTATTTTGACTTGGGAGTTATTGCCCTGCCTTGACTGAATGCTTTCCGTATGCCCAACCACACAAAATTCCTCACTTGTTTTCCTTTCATAATGTTGGCAGTAGGTTTCTCAATCCGCATGCCATGCTTACCAGCACCCCGGGTTTCCCCCTGGCCTGGCACATGTCTTCAGCTCATCTGTCCTCTTGCGATGAAGCGCTTCCCACCCTGTTCTGAGCTGGAGGCCATTTCAGAGGATGCAAGAAGCTGGAAGAGGCACTGTCCATACGGGAAAATTCCCAGATAATTATTCCACCACAGAGACTTTAATTGCTTCCTTCTATAGCTTGATGAATATAATCCTGGGAACTTGATGACCATCACAACTGTTGCAGAGCTGTTGTAGGGCTAGGGAATCGTTTTCTGGCCAAGGGCCACATTCCGTTCTTTACAACCTTCCAGGGGCCAGTGGAGGGCGGGGCCAGGGACAAAAGTGGGTGGAGCAACCAATGAATTTTACCTTTGTACACCAGGCTAGTTGCCTCACACACTCACACACCTGCTCTATCTAGGCAACATTTCAGAGTTCCATACCCTCCAACATTTCTCCAATGAAAATACCGATGTCCTATTCCATCATCATCATTTAATTTTTTTATTTTTTAATGTTTAAAATTTTTATTTTTTACCAACAGCCAAAACACAAACAGTGAAACCCCCCAGGCGACTGATACATTGGGTATACATAATCAATAATAACATATTCAAATCAACCATATGTACAATTTTATATACGTTAACACTCCTCCATCATTTTATTATTTATACACTGCCCATCTGACTGGGTTGCCCCAACTGCTCTGGGCAGCTTCCAGCATATATAAAAACACAATATAACATTAAATGTAAAAAAAACTTCCCAGATGTTTTCTAAAGGTTGTATAGTTACTTACTTCCTTGGCTCGGGGGTCACATAACTCCTTCCCTCCAACATTTCTCTGATGAAAATAGGGATGTCCTAAGGGAAAGTGGGGCATCCCGGGATCAAATCAGAAACTGGGACAGCTTCTGTAAATCTGGGGCTGTCCCTGGAAAATAAGGACTCTTGGAGAGTTTGGACTTCAAGGACGTATTCCAACCAGAGAAATACTCTCAAGGAGGATGCAAAGCAGAGACAATAAGGGGTGTGTGGCCTGGGAAGAGGAGGAGGTGTGTTTTAGGAAGTCCCAAAGGCCCAAGACAGAGGCCTGGAGAGTGTAGTCCAGAACATCTGGGGCCAGGGCCATCTTTAGCATATGCACTGCTGGGGTGCAAAGATCCGCCCAGTGCCCCAAATTAACTTTTATTGAGTTTTTTGGGGGAGGGGGGGAAGCCAAAGTTGTTGATCTTTTGGGGGTGGAGACGCTCCTTCAGGTATACAGGACCAAAGCCGTTTAGGGCTTTAAAGGTCAGCACCAACACTTTGAATTGTGCTCGGAAACGTACTGGGAGCCAATGCAGATCTCTCAGTGTTATGCGGTCCCGGCAGGCGCGCCCAGTCACCAGTCTAGCTGCCGCATTCTGGATTAATTGCAGTTTCTGGGTCACCTTCAAAGGTAGCCCCATGTAGAGCGCAACTGCAGTAGTCCAAGCGGGAGATAACTAGAGCATGCACCACTCTGGCAAGACAGTCCGCAAGCAGGTAGGGTCTCAGCCTGCATACCAGGTGGAGCTGGTAGACAGCTGCCCTAACACTACGGAGTAACAGAGTGATGGAGGAAGGGGGTGGGGACTTTCGCTCCATTGCTTTTCACTGCCGCCGATCGAGAGGGACCGGTATACAGTAGGTATACATTTGGCACCCCCCTGAATTCGGCGCCCGGGTGTCTGGGGGTGGGCAGGTTGGGGAAGGTTGTTTCTGCAGCATATATACACCAGGACCCGGTTAAATGTTGTTTGCTCAGAGCCAGGGGACACAGGAGTGGCCTTGGCAGTGGAACTGGATGGACTGACTGGGAAAGAGAGCGAAAAAGGAACATGGAGGGAACTGCCTTGATCCCCATCTGCATTACTGCCCTGCTTTGGTTACCGTGAGACGGAAGGCTGACATTTGTGTTGTCTTTGATAGCGTCCGACTCCATTGCACCTTGCATGGGAAGGCCTAATGCATTATTTATCGGATAACACATTTCCATGCTTCATTTTTAGAACAAGCTGCACTAGCAATACAGGAATTGGCTCAGTCAATTAACCTCCCCGCTGTGATGCCTCTTCTCCAGAGGGAGAGAGAGAGAGAGACAGGGACCATTAAAGACCACATCTGCTGATGGAAGGGGAATAGATTGGAACCTGCTCCTAGACCTCAGCTGAATCCCCCCATCCCCTCTCCAGTGTGCAATATTTTGACACCTACTACTTGCAAATAATGCTGCGCTATTTCATCCTTTGAATGCCTCTATCCTTCAGGACTTACTAGGGCTATTTAAATCGTTTGTGCCTGGATTTTTCTGAGGAAGGTATCATAGAATTATAGGTTTGTAAAATTGGAAGTGATCCCAGGGTCATCTAGTCCAACCCCCTGCAATGCAGGAATCACAACTGAACAACCCCTGACAGATGGCCATCCAGTGAGTAAGAATCCACCACCTTCTGATCTGAGGTAATTCATTCCATTGTCAAACAGCTCTTACTGTCAGAAAGTTCTTCCCGATTATTTTATTTTATATAAATATACACATACCGGTATTTATTAAATTTGTATACCGTCCTTCATCCATAGATCTCAGAATCGCCTTTCTTGTAACATGAATCCATTGGTTCAGGTCCTACCCTCTGGAGCAGCAGAAAGCTACTGAATTAGTACCTCCACGGACTTTAATCAGGAAGTAGCAGAAACAATGCAACTCACTTTGGGTTTTCTCCAGACTGCCGTCTGCTGTGATTTAAAGCTAAAGAGAGGGTTTTCCCTGGGAAAGGGGGAAACCACCCAGACAAGTGGAAGTGTGGCTGAGCCCAAAGCTGACAAAGTGTACCCCTCAGTGGTCCTAATTCTGTGCATATGTCACAAACCTGTAAATCCACCACTGGTCAGTCAGTCAGTCAGTCAGTCACTGAGATATCCTAGACCCAAATTGTGAAGGGCCTTGTGCAAGAACTTCGAAGCAAGCTAAGTGGTGTATGGGCAGCCATTTCTGAGTAGTCATACCTCGGGTTACAGACGCTTCAGGTTGCGTTTTTTTGGGTTACGGACCCACCGAAACCCAGAAGTACCGGAGCGGGTTACTTCCGGGTTTCGGCAGTCACGCATACACAGAAGCGCCGAATCACAACCCGCGCCTGCGCAGACGCGCACTGCGGGTTGCGAACGTGCCTCCCGAACGGATCACGTTCACAACCCGCATGTCCGCTGTACAGTGGTACCTCTGGATACGAACAGGATCCGTTCCAGAGCCCGGATCACATCCTGAAGTAAACGCAACCCACTTCTGCGCGTGCGTGGGTCGCGATTTGTCGCTTCCACGCATGCGCGTGACGTCATTTCGGCCATCTGCGCATGCGTGAGGGGCGAAACCCGGAAGTAATGTGTTCCGTTACTTCTGGGCCGGGTCATTATGGAGCGCAACCCGAAAGTGCTCAACGTGAAGCAACTTCAACCTGAGGTATGACTGTACTGGAATTCTTCCCTGGTGATCGTCCAGTCACGCTGCATCATTTTGCACCAGCTGGAGCCTCTAGACCAGGCTGAAGGATAACTCCACATGGCGCTCATTGCAATAACTGACATGGGACTGGGAAACTTCAGTCAGTTGAACATGAGACTCTTAATCACAGGGTCATTGGTTTGAAGCCCACCTCGGGCAAAAGATTCCTGCATTGCAGGGGGTTGGACTAGATGACCTGTGTGGTCCCTTCCGACTGTCCAATTCTGTGATTCTATGCTCAAAGGAACCCCAAGGTTTGCAGAAGTACAAAATATATCTAAGGGAAGACGATTGTAAGGCGGGACAAAGCCCAACGCAGAATAAGCACAGTCAGTGACTGGAGCCCTAAACAGGCGCACGCTGCAGCATTTTGCTGGAAAGCCGACTTGTGGTTTTCAGATGGGCTGTTAGCTGCTGTGGGAGTGATTGCAGCTGCTCAATGTGTCGGGTTTTTAAATTATCAGCTTTTATGGTTTTAACTGTACATTGCAAGCCATCTCGATTTTATTTCAATGAAAGATGTGAGATAAATATTTTGAGAAATAAATGACAGCAAATGGGGGGGGGGGACGTGACACAAGAGCAGCAGAATTGATGTGGTTGACCTCAAGCATCAACTCCAGGAATTATGTGTGGAAAGACACTAGCACCAGTCACAAAATCTCTCTCATGTGTGTAGACACATACACACACACACATGAATTATATACGTATGTGTAAAATTGCAACACTGTAAAGAGCATAGCTGATAGATTTAGATCACAAAATACTGAGAAATGGCTGCTATGATTTAGTCAGGGATTCTTCTTCTTCTTCTGTTTACCTCTGTTGCTTTAAAACAAATTCTTACACAAGGAATGGGCTTGTGCAAATACATCTCCAGCCTCATCCCACCCCAGACCCTTCAGCTGCCAGAAAACGATGGAGCAGCGCCTTCCATTTATCTGGATTTCAGGAAAGCGTTTTATACCGTGCCATGCGCCAGTCTGATTTACAAGGCCGCAAACAATGATGGAAAGTGCAGAGAGCTCTCTTGACATTGATTGAGAACCATCTCAAGGAAGTGGGAAGGGAGCAGTAGCCGACCTGAAATGATGGGTTGCTTCGTGCCACGCGGCAGCCGCTGAGAACCCCCCCCCCTCGAATTTCTCCCGGAGAAAGGTCAAGCAGGACTTTCTCCTCACCTTCCCACTACCATGGCCCTTTCAAAATGTAGCCTGCTTTTAGCTTCTCTGTATCTGGGGAAAGGACACAGCCAACCAGTAGTGGCTGGTGCTTGGTTGGTAGAGAAGAAGAAGAGGAGTTTGGATTTGATATCCCACTTTATCACTACCTGAAGGAGTCTCAAAGTGGCTAATATTCTCCTTTCTCTTCCTCCCCTACAACAAACACTCTGTGAGGCGAGTGAAGCTGAGAGACTTCAGAGAAGTGTGACTAGCCCAAGGTCACCCAGCAGCTGCATGTGGAGAAGTGGGGAATCAAACCCAGTTCACCAGATTACGAGTCTACCGCTCTTAACCACTACGCCACACTGGCTTGAAACTCTTGATCTCAGGGTTGTGGGTTTAAGCTCCACGTTGGGCAAAAGATTCCTTGCATCACAGGGGGTTGGACTAGATCAGGGGTCAGCAAGGTTTACCTTGCCAGGGCCGGTTCACTCCAGGAGAGATCCCTCCACGGACTGGATCGCACTCGCACCTGCGATTTCTGGCGTCTGCACCTGCATCTGTGCAGATGTGATTTCCGGTGTCTGCGTCTGCAAAGACGTGATTTTCGGTGCCGCAGAAGTGAGTCCCCACACTGGTTTAGCGCAGCGCACGGGGACTCGTCGAGCGGGGGCGGCTCATGGGCTGGTTAATAATAATAATATTATAATAATTTATTATTTATACCCCGCCCATCTGGCTGAGTTTCCCCAGCCACTCTGGGCAGCTCCCAATCAAGTGTTAAAAACAGTACAGCATTGAATATTAAAAAACTTCCCTGAACAGGGCTGCCTTCAGATGTCTTTTAAAGATAGGATAGCTGCTTATTTCCTTCACATCTGAAGGGAGGGTGTTCCACAGTGTGGGTGCCACTACCGAGAAGGCCCTCTGTCTGGTTAAATGACCCCCTGTGGGCTGCTTATGGCCCATGGGCCCTAAGTTGCCTACCCCTGGACTAGATGACACTTGTGGTCAATTCCAATTCTAAGATTCTATTCTAGGCTTCTAGGACTGGGTGGGTGGTTGGCAAGGAGGCTAACAGTAGGTGGAGCCAGAATGAATGACAGGCAGAGCCAACCAATTCTGGCTCGCCCTCTCCGCCACCCCAACACCGCTCCTCCCTATTGAGTTCTTTGATGACAACACTTAGACCGACAGCCAGTGCAACCCCCTGAATTCAATGGGGACTGGCTTCAAAGCAAGCTGAAGTTGATCAGAGTTGAATTCCAGAACATCTGAAGGGCACTTGGCTGGGGAAAGGCTGCATCAGCCTGTCCCATCCCACGCTTGCACATCATGGTCTGCGGATCAAGGCTAGAATGTATCTCATTTCATTTCATTTATTAGACTTATTATTCATTTGTCACCCGAAGCGCTCCATGCGACTTACAGCAAACAAGCAAACAAAAAGATTATACAATACATATTACCAGAGGGGGAAAGCGAAGGAAATAATAAATAGATTAATATTTCACATAACATAACATCCATTTGAAAAAGAAAACCCACACATAACAGACCCTCCATGTTTCCCGTTTTTCCAGGGATAGTCCCAGATTTACAGAAGCTGTCCCGATTTCTGATTTGATCCCGGAACATCCCGCTTTTCCTTAGAAAGTCCCTATTTTCATCAGAGAAATGTTGGAGGGTATGGAGTTATGCGATCCACCCACCCCAGACAAGGAGATAAGTAACTCTACAACCTTTGGAAGACATCTGGGAAGTTTTTTCATGTTTAATGTTTTTTATACATGTTGGACGCCACCCAGAGTGGCTGGAGCATGTTGTTGTTGTTCCTATTTCGTCAGAGAAATATCAGAGGGCACGTACTCAAATACTCAACAAAGCAATACTCAGACCCTCTAATTAACAAATAAACAGAACCTCAACATCCCCCTAGTCCAAAAATTATTCACATCAAGCCAGCAATTTTTACCTATTAACCTCTGCACCCCACCCAGAAGTTGGGTATCAAGGCCAGTTGTTGCAAATCAGTGGCTGGTGGGTCTAGTGCAGGCATAGGCAAACTCGGCCCTCCAGATGTTTTGGGACTACAACTCCCATCATCCCTAGCTAACAGGACCAGTGGTCAGGGATGGTGGGAATTGTAGTCTCAAAACATCTGGAGGGCTGAGTTTGCCTATGCCTGGTCCAGTGTCATCCAGGGATGGTCCAGCATTTCTCCTTTCCCTTCAAGGGTGAGCAACAGCAAAGCAGGAAGATAGCAACAAAAGTTTTACCTGCTTTGCAGCTGACCCAGCTGCACCTCCTCTCCTGCTGCAGCCGCTGGCATTCTCCTGCTTGGCATTTTTTTTTAAATCCAGTTTTTCAAAATTGTTCAAACTCCTGAAATGGAGGAGGGAAGCAATAATGATTTAGATGATTCAGGTTTCTAGACAGAGAATAAGCAGCTTATTACGCTGTTGACATGAGCTTCATTGCAGAAAGTCAGGTTTGCTGACTGGGGGCCTTTCGGGATTTTTTTTAAAGCAACAACAGGAACTGATCTTTGAATTTGCACAATGCCGAAGCTGCTTGCAACCCAGCAGAAAATCCCATCCCCACTTAATGGAGGAAATAAGGAGGAGGAGCCTTGTGTTCAAAACTTTTAAAATAAAGGATAATTGGCCCTAGAGAAAAGGACCTGCACGTCATCAAACAAGCAAAACAGAAAACAAAACCAACCCCAGCAGCAGTGTAAGAAACTGAGATATGAAAGCTAGGAGCTAAATGGCACCTTAAACCTAGGTTATGGGCGCCACAACGGAATGTCTAGGCACGCTCTTTTTATAACAAGAATACAAAGCTGAAAATGAATGAACTGCAGCTAAAACATTATGTTCATTTTTCACACAGTCTAGTCCTTCCCCTGCCCACCCCTCTAATGTTCCACTCTGCAGTTTTAATGTGCAGTACTGCACCCAGCTCAGAAACTGCTCGCACTGATGAAATCCCCTGTCACAAAATGCGCCTAGAACAATGAGAGTTTTGAACACTGCCCAGCAAACTGGTTCTTCCTGCCTAAGTGCAGAACCTTATATTAGCCCCTATTGAAATTCATTTTGTTAGCTTGGGCCGAGTTTTCCAATTGTTCAGGTCATTCTGAATTCTGATTCCATGTTCTACAACATTAGCTACCCCTCCCAGTTTGGTCCCCTCTGCAAATTTGAATAATAATAATAATAATAATAATAATAATACTATTGAATCATTTGGGATTTCATAACCTAATACATTTGATATTAAATCTATAATCTCTTGATTTTATATTCCCTTAAATTTATAAACAGAAGTTTATAAATTTATAAGACGGGAGTGCCTGGCATGCTCTGGTCCATGGGGTCACGACTTGGACATACCGTAACTAAACAACTAAAGAACAACAACAACAACAACAAAATTGATAAACAATACTTGTAAGAGTTGACAAAATGGTGTAGTTGTCCCTTGATCTCCGGTGATATCATGAACATTTCCCAGGAGGTATCTATGACAATTGCACCTTCTCATTCCACACAGCGTTGGGGAAATGTCTCTGTGGGTAGACAATCATTTATGTGGAGCAGAGCAGGGAATTTCCCGACCTTAGCAATTCTTTTCAATTAATGACTTTGCTTAGTAAACTAGGTGCCAGTGCAAATGTAATGGAGATTGGAAGTCTTACCCTAGAGGCAGAAGCCTGTTTATTTTGTTTTACTTGTTCCTAATTCCATCACTTGGCCTCATTCAGGTGTGGCCTCATTCACCTTGGGATTCACCAGCGAATCACAGCCATCCTTGCACCATGTCCCTTTGCCTTAGGAGGCAAGGATTGTGGAGATAAAGGACAAGGCTCCACCCCCATCGTTCTGCCCGGAGACTGAGGTCCAGCACTGAGAACCTTCTGGCGGTTCCCTCGCTGTGAGAAGCCAGGTTACAGGGAACCAGGCAGAGGGCCTTCTCGGTAGTGGCACCCGCCCTGTGGAACGCCCTCCCAACAGATGTCAAAGAGAAAAATAACTACCAGACTTTTAAAAGACATCTGAAGGCAGCCCTGTTTAGGGAAGCTTTTAATGTTTAATAGGTTATTGTATTTTAGTGTTCTGTTGGAAGCTGCCCAGAATGGCTGGGGAAACCCAGCCAGATGGGCGGGGTATAAATAAATTATTATTATTATTATTATTATTATTATTATTATTATTATTATTGGGCCTTTTCCATGGTGATGCCAAGACCATGGAATTCCCTTCCTTGGGAAGCTTCAGTTTGGCTTCATAATTTGCTGACCAAGAATACAAGGAGTTGGGAACTGGCTTTCTAGGTCACAAGTTTTGCAGGTGTGTCCTCTTGCACACCTGCGATTAGACTGGTGAAATCACCTAGACTGTTTGCCAGGAGCTCCTGATCTAATCAATTTCAGGTTAAACATTACTTTGCATGATCAAAAGACACACACACACACAGAGAGAGAGAGAGAGAGAGAGAGAGAGAGAGAGAGAGAGATTACCTCTCGTGCTAAGAGTTGGGAGTGTGTGTATTAATAATAATAATAATTTATTATTTATACCCCACCCATTTGGCTGGGTTTCCCCCGTCACTCTGGGTGGCTGAGTGATGTTAACGGAGAAATCTGAGGGCTCCCTTGGACAAAAAACAAGGACACCGGCCAGGAATACCAGAGCAAAACAATAGCCAGTAGGCTTGGTCTTTATTGAAGACTATCGGACAGGACTCCCACCTGCCACAAGGTGGAACAAGATGGAAGCCCCGAACAAAAGAGAACCCAAACTTTTATTAGCTGCTAATCCCCATGTTACACCCCCCCCCAAACTACATCACTCATACATCCCGGTTACATCATGAAAGGGGAGGTCTGGTGGCAGTAATCTGAGCATCCTGGACCCTGCCCCATGGTTCCCCTTACCCTCCACCAAACACCCATCAAGTGTAACAAAAGAGATATTTAAATTTCCCTGTTTCCCAACCAAGTTAACCACACCCTTTTGTCCTCATCTGGGTTTGTTATTTCTGGAATGGCTACCTGTCTGGCACTCAGGTATCAGGATGCCAGGAATTATCACTCAGGCAGAGGGGCTGTTGAGTAGCTGAGCTCACGTCTATATTAATTTCTGAAGTTTACCCAGTGAGCCAGTACAGTGGTGCCTCGCAAGACGAAAATAATCCGTTCCGTGAGTCTCTTCGTCTAGCGGTTTTTTTCGTCTTGCGAAGCAACCCTATTAGCGGCTTAGCGGATTAGCGCTATTAGTGGTTTAGCGGTTTAGCAGCTATTAAAGGTTTAGCGGCTTAGCGGCTAAAAGGCTATTAGCGGCTTAGCGGCTTAGAAAAAGGGGGGGAGCGAAAAAAATCGCAAGACTTGCAAGACGTTTTCGTCTTGCGAAGCAAGCCCATAGGGAAATTCGTCTTGCGAAGCGCATCGAAAAACGGAAAACCCTTTCGTCTAACGGGTTTTTCGTCTTGCGAGGCATTCGTCTTGCAGGGCACCACTGTACATAGATACATTCATCAGTGAATTGTTACATTTGGTATTGTGTAGCAGAGGCCATTTGAATAGATAGGAAGAAACTGTGATGAAGTGTTTTGTGGGGACAAATCACAAAAGTCACAAAAGTGATTGTGCTGATTTTGGTAGTGGGCTGCATGTGCATGATATCTGCTGGAGGGGCAACCCCCCCCCCAACCTATACATAAATTGCTGCAACAGTGAGAGCAACCATTCATAAGCCTTGGCTTACTGTGACATCTGAACAGCAGCTCGTGGCTTGTTTATCTCCAAACAAACTACAGTACAACTACAAAAGCTAAGGTTTGTTCTTGGCTTCCCAATTGTGGTTTGTTTAGGGAAAATATTCGTCATGGGTACTACCCAATAAGTGATAGTGATACCAACATACGCACATATCTGCTACAGCAAATCAATACCAGATTTGGTATTTCTCCTGGTCGTTCATTTCTTTCTTTGTCCCCCCCCCCCCCCAGTGCATCTCAAAGGGCAGCATGCATTTGCAAAACTGGTTTGATCAGCGAGGAGAGGAAACTAAAAATAAACGAAAGCAGCACAGACAATGAAGGTTTAACTATGTTACTACCTTGAGGAAAGACACCTGGGTCTATGCAAGACATCTGTTGAACCACAGCTGCCCAGTCAGAGTGTGGAAACCCAAAGTTGGCTGCTGACTGAAACAGCTTTGGCAAATAAGTGGTTAGTCATTCTAGATCAGGGGTCAGCAAACTTTTTCAGCAGGGGGCCGGTCCACTGTCCCTTGTGGGGGGCCGGACTATATTTTGGAAGAAAAAAGAAAAAGAACGAATTCCTATGCCCTGCAAATAACCCAGAGATGCATTTTAAATAAAAGCACACATTCTACTCATGTAAAAACACCAGGCAGGCCCCACAAATAACCCAGAGATGCATTTTAAATAAAAACATGTAAAAACATGCTGATTCCCCGACCGTCCGTGGGCCGGATTTAGAAGGCGATTGGGTTGGATCCAGCCCCCGGGCCTTAGTTTGCCTACCCATGTTCTAGATCCACCATCTAGGTTCTCATCTGAATATCTCAGAAGGTATTCCGTGTGTGTGTGTGTGTGTGTGTGTGTGTGTGTGTGTGTGTGTTGAGATGATGCCACTGCAGGAAAAAGGTTTGTGAGACTAGTTTTAAACAAAATTGATGACATAATATTATAGGCCACAAGGACCTTTTGGGGGGGGGATGATTATGCATTCCAGTGACTCATAATTTGAGAGTAAATCCAACCTTCTGGGAAGAACATTTAACTACGGCATTTAAGGGCAAGCAAGCAAGTTATACGATGTATTTCATCATAAATAATTATACTTATACAAGGAAGTATAATGAAAAGTAGCATTGTAACAGCTTATTCACACTTTATGTCCTCGAAAGAGATAATTACAATTCCCTTTGGAGATAGTAATGGCTTCCCAGTAGCATTCCGATGCTACAGTCAAAACCCAGTTACAACTATACCCCCAGAAGCAACTAAAATATCTGCAAACCCAGTCCTAAATCCATTTATCTGGAAACAGACAGATGTCAAGTCCAAGAAAGGAAAAATGCTCAACATCCCAACATGCGCCACCCTGAGTCCTTGGTGGAAGAAAGGCAGGATATAAACCTGTTAAATCAAGTGTGGAGAACCTTTGGCCCTCCAGATGTTGTTGAACTACAGCTCCCATTTTCCCTGGCCATTGTTCATGCTGTCTGGGAGTGGTGGGCATTGCAGTTCAGCAACATCTGGAGGGCCAAAGGCATACCCCTCAGCTGTCCCGATAAAACCGGGACATCCCATTTATTTTTGCATGAGAGCACGGCGGCCATTTTGGTTTTTCACCTGGACGCGTCGGAGGGTATGCAAAGGTCCCCCACATCTGTATTAGATAAATTAACACTACTTAATTTGTGTGTGATGCTCAGAATGGTGTACAAGGATAATATTGCTCTTTCACCAGAGTGCAGGTGGCGAGGGAAAAGGCTTTATCATGTTAAAATATTCTCTTGTGTAAAAACAAAAAGCAAACAAACAAAAACTCACACGCCAGCCAAAATCAGCATAGCAGGAATGAGGTCACCTGGATGAAGATGATTCACTGGCTTGCTCACCCTTCGCCAGCAGGTCCCAGAACAGGTTATGACAATTTAAAACTCAGTTGTACAGCACACTACATTCCAGCCACGCAAAAGCCAGAGGTTTTGACACCTGCCCTGACTCCATTTCTCCATCCTCAGCCCTGACAAGCAAGAGGTTCTAGATTCAGGTAGGTAGCCGTGTTGGTCTGACGCAGTAGAAATATATATATAAAATAAAAAAAACCCTGTCCAGTAGCACATTAAGAGACCAACTACCGTATTTTTTGCTCTATAAGACTCACTTTTTCCCTCCTAAAAAGTAAGGGGAAATGTGTGTGCGTCTTATGGAGCGAATGCAGGCTGCACAGCTATCCCAGAAGCCAGAACAGCAAGAGGGATTGCTGCTTTCACTGCACAGCGATCCTTCTTGCTGTTCTGGCTTCTAAGATTCAGAATATTTTTTTCCTTGTTTTCCTCCTCCAAAAACTAGGTGCGTCTTGGGTAAGTTTGTTCTTGGTATAATGAGATAAGAATCCAATGTCTCTATTCAGACCAGGTCTCTCCATAGTTTTAAGTTTGGTAATAAGTTGTAATTCAGCAACTTCTCTTTTCAGTCTATTTCTGAAATTCTTTTGTAATATGACAGCTACTTTGAGATCTTGTATAGACTGTCCTGGGAGATTGAAGTGTTCTCCTACTTTATCATTATACACGATAAAGTTATTTTTGGCCATCTCACCCCTTGCTTTTTCCTGTAAGACCAATTGCAGTCATTAACAGTCGTCAACAGGTCTACCACACGTATGCCGCCTTTCCCCAGTTAAAACCATGCTCAAGGCGACTTACAGCATGAAAACCCCCCAAATCATTACAAAAATAACAAAAGTAGTCAGAAGCAATAAATGAAATGTCAAAAAGTACACAACCAAACTGAAAGAAATTCCGCACAAATCATAATAACATCTAGAACAAAGGTAGAAAAAATAATAATATCAACAACAGCAACAATCCGCCCAGTCAATCCGCCCAAGAGTCTGTTCAGCAGCCTCAGCTTTTGTAGCTGGAGTCAGTCCTGGCCACACACCAACCCCCGGCCAGGTGGAAAAAGGCACACTTCATTGTCTCTTGAGACAGGTGGGTGCCAACAACAACTATATTATTTCCCCACTCCCAGCAGCTCCCAGTTCCTGCCTGGCTTCTTATCTCTCTGCTCCCTCTGGCAGTGGAGGTTGTTCCATTGGGGCAAATGGGGCACTGCCCCATCAACCTCAGTCTGTGCTTAGCCAGCCTTCACCTGCCTGCCTGCTTTCTTGCAACCAATCCAGCAGGGCCTGTCATCTCCCTCCTCCTTATTCTCTGTGCCGCCCTTGCAGGGAGAAGGATGGGGATGAAGCTAGAGTTAGCTGGCTCCATCAATCGTTGGCACTGACTCCAACTGCCATTGGTCTCCTTGTCTTCGGTCCCACCAGTCCCACTGGACACTAGGCACCACTGGGTGTCAAATGTCATAGGAAGATGCCTTATGCCAAGTCAGGCCATTGGTTGATCTAGTTCGGTACTGTTCACAATGAGCGCATAGCTGTCAACTGTCCATTATTTGGCAGGAAAGTCCCTTATCCCAGTGCCGTCTCCCACTGCTGTCCCTTATTGATGATGTCCTTTAAATTTCCCGGGTTTCAAAGGAAGCAGCTCCTCTCCCTCCCTTCCTGCCGGCCAGGGAGGAGGGGGGCTCCAACTGTGTTGCTTGGCTGCGTTGCTCACCCAATAATGAGTCTAAGAACGACTGGTGGGGTGGAGCTTGCATGCCTTGTGCCAATCAAATCGGCCGCGTTGCCTGGGGACTCACCTTTGCTCAGCGCTTCCCAGCTGAGAGGTGACGGTGGTTTTCCTTGCTGCATCCCCTTTGCCGGGTTGCTGCGCTGTGGGAACCGCCGCTTGAGGCTTCGTTTGGCTGCTGGCTGGGCTTTCTGCCTTTGGCTTGGAGGGGCTCAGAATTTGAACATACCTGTGTTTGGAAAATCCCTTATTTTGGCTGCTGATCCCTTATTTTTGAGGCTGCTGGTCCCTTATTTTCAAATCTGTAAGTTGACAGCTATGAATGAGCGGCAGAGACTCTCCAGGGTTTTAAGCAACCCTACCTGGAGTCTCGTCTTTTAATTGAAAATCAGAACATCCTCTGCCCCCTGCCGTATCTCTCTAGCCTGTTAAGCGGGCCTGGCCTAAAAAAATAAGGAACAATCCATATTTAAACTTTCATTAAATCAGGGACATTTTCATTCAATGGAATGGCACCTCCTCCTCTTCTCTACAGTAACTTAATCATGTTTTGTTTGCATCTGCCATCTAGAGGACAGGAAGAAGATGGCTCCTGGTTTCTGAGTCATTTCAAATCCATTTCCCGAGATTTGGGAATTGGTAGGGTTGGCATATTTCAAAAAGTAAAAACCAGGAGACCCCAAAATTGCTGATCTTTTTTTTTAAGGAAACCACTGCCTTTCAGAAATTCTATCAATTTGAAATCCTGGACGTATGGCAGCCGTAGGAACTGGATACCTTTGTTTTTCTTTGAAAGAAAAAAACAGTCTTTATTCTGCAACGGGAACATTCACATTTCAGGAAAGGAATAAACTACGAAACCGTAAACCATCAGAGCAGAATTTGCTGGGAATATTTTTATTTTTATTTATTTACAAGAAGGCTTACCCGTCCTTTCCCGTGAAGGTCCCAGAGTGGCTAAAACAATATAATCATAGGATATATTTTTTAAAAAGTAAATAAGTAAAGCAGTTACAATTATATAAAAATGTAAAAACAACCCTGTGATGTAGGTTAGGCTGAGAGGCCATGAATGGCCCAGAGTCACCAAAGTGAGTTTCATGGCCGAGTGGACATTTGAACCCTGGTCTCCCATGTCCTAGTCCAATACTCTAACCACGACAACACACAAAATATTCCTGGGCTCTTAACAGAAGGGCTAAAATGAACAGAGCCAGTGGAAAGGTGAGAGATAAGAAGATGAAGAAAAAGCAACATGAAATATTACGTTAAACATTAGGAGAAATATTGCAAGCTGTGAGTGCCAACTCACTAGATTTCTTGGGAACTACAGGGGTGAGCAAGCTTTTTCAGCAGGGGGCTGCTCCACTGTCCCTCAGACCTTGTGGGGGGCTGGACTATATTTTGAAAAAAAATGAATGAATTCCTATGCCCCACAAATAACCCAGAGATGCATTTTAAATAAAAGGACACATTCTACTCATGTAAAAACACGCTGATTCCTGGACTGTCCGCAGGCCGGATTTAGAAGGCGCTTGGGCCGGATCCAGCCCCTGGGCCTTAGTTTGCCTACCCATGTACTAGACATTCTGGTAGAAGAAGTTCTGTGTATGGAAAAATGCTTACTTGACACACCGATATGTTTGATGTGCTGAAAAGAAATGTGTAACTTGTAATGAGCCAAGACATAGAATGTGACTCTTCTGTTTTCCTCAACATCCAGAGATGAGGAATGTGATTTTAAAGATAGAAAGAGAGCGCAGTTGAACAAGGGATCTGAGCCAATCTGATTTGTTGATAATAACATTCAATCCCCATAAAGGCATCTTCTAAAAAATGCACACCATTATCTTGAAGAAAAGCGAAACAGGGAAAAGATTTGGCAGCTGAATGTATTTGAAAATAAATGGAAGCCCATTTGAACTGCAGGACCACTAGTATTTCTAGATATAGCAACAAGTGTAAGTTTTTGCAAATTACTGTTTCGAAATTCCTATGCACCTGAAATTTAGGCTGCAATCCTATACATATTTTCATGGGAGATGTGCCATGGAGGGTGTAGGGTTAAAAATGCAAATTTGCTACATATCTGGTGAAATTGCAGAATCCTAAAATCCTATTGGGAGAAGATATTTAAAAATATAGGTGATATAATAGGAAACAGCATCTTCTTTGCATTGTAAGCGGTTCTTCTGAACAAACTGAAGAAATGATTAAATCCTTTTTTTTTTTTTTAAAGGAACCAGCTGGAATTAGCCAATGCCAGAATTATTATAGCAAGGAACTGAAAAAGCAAAGCAATACAAAACAGCCAATCACTAAGGAAAGGCTTAGACATGTTTGGCACATCAGGTTAATGAACAACATAATGGTACCGCTCTATATATGAGGAACGACTGAACAGATGGCACTGACCTATTTAAGGGAAATTGGCAACCATTTATAGTTTATTCGAATCAGAATAACTCAATGGCAGATGTACGAAGTCAGATTTTGTCACAATGGCAACATCTATAAAAAGAAATCACTGAAAGATGTACATGGTGCATCCTATTTATGTTTGCAGTTATGTATACATTGTAGATATCTATCAATATTAATTAATAAATGTAATTGATGTTTGGTAATATTTCCTATTTTTACATGGCAGGTGTCTAAAGAAAACAAAAGAGAACAAAAGGGATAAACTATGCAATGGGAAATTGCGGAAATCTTGATTTGACTGCACAATTTTGGTGCTTGTTTTCCTTGGCAGGGCGAAAACTATTGAAACCATCAGGGCAACAAGCACTGGGATTAATGTATCATCACAGGGCAATGGGTATGCAGGGCTCAATATGGCTTGGATGATGTGTCGACACTTGGATTGCATCATGGGTGAAATATACTCAGAGTGTGAATTTCATGCTCTTCATTCAGCTATAGTAGCAATGAATGAAACTTTCCCCAAAACGTCTAGCTATATACAGTCATACCTTGGGTTACAGTGCTTTGGGCTGTGTAATTTCGGGTTGCACACCGTGTCGAACCCAGAAGTACCGGAACGGGTTACTTCCGGGTTTCGGCGCTTGCGCATGTGCAGAAGCACCAAACCACGACCTGCCCGTGCGCAGACGCGGTGCCGCAGGTTGCGGACGCTGCAGGTTGTGAACATGCTTCCCGCATGTATCACGTTCGCAACCCGAGCGTCCACTGTATTCACAATGTGTGTTATTTACACAATGGGCGCTGCGTGATTGGCTAATTCAGGGCTGCTCCTGTAGACCAATCAGGTTGCGGATTCACTTCCTCCAGAAGCCTGATTGGCTCCTCTTGCAGGCCAATCAGGTTGCGGATTCACTTCCTCCAGAAGCCTGATTGGCTGCTCCTGCAGGCCAGTCAGGTCGCTGATTCATTTCCACCTGGAGCTGGATTGGGTGGCTCCTGCAGACCAATCAGACTGCTGCATTCTGGATCCTATTGTTCTAGAATTCAGCTCAGTACATAACAATGGGTTTTGTAGTTATTACATGTGAGGGTATAGTGCATCTATGATTTAGTCTGTGCCGGGTACAAGAAGGCTGGAAAAAAATGTATCACATTTCCATCTTGGTTTAAGTAAGGTCTGTTTCTGGAGCCAAAAGGATCTGCTCATCTCTCATGCCTACACAACCTTTTATTGACATACCTTCCCACCCTCAAGAAGGAAACTGTAGCAGCATCCCCAAGCCACTGACTCCACTGCCCAGCTTCTCTGGATGAGAATTTCTTCCACTGGTTCTGATCTTTCTAGCTGGGGTGTTCTATCCACCGATCACCAAGGGTTTCCTAAGGTTGATTAAATGCATAAAACTTCAACTGGAGCAAGATTTCCCAGAAGGGACAGACAATGTAGAAAGGCCATTAGCTGTGCTGTCGAACAGCATGCTAACCACTCTTGCATTTCCTCCTGGGCCAAACTAATCTCTAGATAACAGAAATCTGGAGAAGCATGATAACGTTATCATTCTGCAATGCTGGTTCCCTTTTACTTCAGACATTGTTTTTTTTTTTAAAAAAAATCAGATTCATCATAGTAAGAACTTCTCCTCATGATACAAACTGTCACCCAGTGCAGAATATTGTGTGATTTTGTGTGTGTATTTACATTTGTGTGTGTGTTTGTATGTGTGCCAGCACATTCATGTGTGTGCATATATCCTCTCCCTCTCAAAGGGTTTTTATTCTTATTATAAAAAAAATCCCCGAAATTAATTTCCATCCCAGAAACAGCTTTAATGAGAACTCCGGCTGTAATCATTCCCAGCTAAATATTCCCTGTGATCAATCAAAATGGTAGAACCAATTTTGTTCCCGTCACTTTTGATTTTCCCAATAAAAAATGAGTATTCTTCCGCCACCCCTTTGGGATTTGAGCTCGCAGAACCCATCAGTCTGCTTGCATCGGTGCTTTCTGAGGGATGGTACGCAAAACGTGATGAGCTGACACGTGCGCTGTGGATAAATGAATTCAGATTGATTGTGTATTTGAGAGGGAGGGAGAGGGAGGATGCTTGGAGACTTGACTGGACAAGTGGTACCTGCGTGGAAACAAAGCCTAAGAAAATGCGACCCAGAAACTGGAACAATATCCCCTCCCCCCAAAAAACCCACCACATTTTAACAACAACAAACTGGAGAAAAAAGCAGACAGTCTCTGTCAATTATAGGGTCAGCCAAAAGTAGGCTGGGATGAATGGAATATTTTCCTGGGTGAAATTTCTTGCCTTGACAGGAAGTCAATTTTTAATTTATATTTTATTTTCTTGCTGTCACCTGAAGACATAGCATAAGACGATAAGAAGATCCCCGCTGGATTAGGCGGAAGACCCATTATATTCCAACATCATACCCTCACAATGGCTGACCACTCTTCACACCTGCAGTTCTCAGCAGCTGGAATGCCAAGGCAGGCTACCTCCTGCAGCAGTTATAGCTAGTGGTCCTCCATAAATGTGACATTCGTAAGAGCGTAAGATGCTAGATAGCAAGGCCGAATAGCAAGACAAAGTTCCTGAGGTCACCTGAAGTAAAGTGTGGGTGGGTGGCCCTTATTAGTCAAATACTGGATCACTGGCTGCTGTTGGGTTTGGGATGAAGCACCAGCAGATAGAGCCATCCTCAAAACTCTGATTTGAGCTCCAAAAATCTGTAAGGGTAATTGTGTTGGCTATTTGCAGATCAGTTGCGCTGCAGAAAACGTGCTGGGGAGACCACACATTACAGGGAACACAAAATAACTTTTGCGAGGTTTTAATAACAAAAACAAAAACTTCTTTTACACTAAATATATCAATAAGCATGACCAACCCATCCCCCAGGGTACTGAGAGAGCTACGTGCTGCTCTTTAGATACTATACCCAACAGCTTAATTAACACAACTTAACAGCACCTGCTATACTGCTTCACAGCTGTAAAACTAGGTCACGTTATTTGCTCTGGCCCTTAAAGAAATACACATCTTGTGGAACAATAATGAACCTTCAAATTTAAAGAGACCATTCAACAGATTAGTCCTCCCAAAATATGGTGGGAGGCAAGAGAACACTCCCCTGAGCACTGAATGTTTTCCCCCTCCAGCAGGCCCACATTTTAAAAAGGCCTTTTTACATAGTCTGATTTCTTTGGACAGCAACTCATAAAGCCATGCCAGCCTCTGATTCGTTACATCTTAATTTCAAGGGGAGAATCAACCACAGTGCCCGGGCACTTACTTGTGCCTGGTGTTCCCCCATGCCCTGCACCTACCTCTAATTCTGACTCTATTGAAGGAATGAAAAGGGGAAATCTACCTTTTTATATTCTGAAGCATGACGACACACTAGTTAAGGGTGTTTGAGGGATCATCAATGGCATGCATCTGTTCTTGGAAGCAAAATTCCAGTCTTCGAAACTAGGCGCATTTTGCGACGGGATTTCAGCAGCACAAGCAGTTTCTGAGCTCTGGGCGCAGTACTGTGCCTAAGATTTCAGATTAAAACTGTAGAGCGGAAGGAAAGGAGGACCCTTTCCTGCCTCCCTGCTTCCAGCTACTCCCTGGAGACTGGAGAAAAGACCTACTTAAGAATATTAGGGGTGTGGGCAGGGGAAGGACTGGACCAGGTGAAAAACGAACATAATATTTTAGCTGCAGTTCATTCCTGTTCAGCTTTGTATTCTTGTTATGAAAGAAGCATGCCTAGACATTCCTTAGGTGCGCCCATAACCTAGGTTTAAGGTGCCATTTAGCTCTTAGCTTTTATATCTCAGTTTCTAACACTGCTTACTTCCATATACAGTAAATAGATTTAGCATTGGGAAGCTAGGCATTTTAGTTGCATCGAAGGTTACAGGTGCAACAGGAGTCCCATCCAGGCCTCCACTCTTAGTCCCTTCATCCAAAGGTTGGGAGGGACAATATGTGTAGATGGGAGGCTGCTACATGTATGGAGACTTCCCATGTGAGATCTGGAACCCTGATGGTTGTGGGTGTTAATGGGTTAAATTATTGCTTTTGGGGGCTCATTTGGGTCCTGCAGATCTCCTCCAGTTCCAGCTGCTGGGCGGACCTTTCCCTTAAACTGGTTATGTTGCAGTAAAGTACATTTGTCTTTTAAGGTCTTTGTATGGCTTGCTCCCTAAAGCCCAACACATCCTTGACCATGCAGGCTTCTAAATTGTGGTGGCCAGCAGGAAGGGGGGAGCTCCCATCTGCAAATGTTCTTCCCCCAACAGAGGGGGGAGCTGGCAGGGGACACAGCAGTGGGTGTGCACTCCCCAATTGGGCTATACAGTGGTACCTCGGGTTAAGAACTTAATTCGTTCTGGAGGTCTGTTCTTAACCTGAAGGTACCACTTTAGCTAATGGGGCCTCCCGCTGCTGCTGCGCCGCCACTGCGTGATTTCTGTTCTCATCCTGAAGCAAAGCTCTTAACCTGAGGTAATATTTCTGGGTTAACGGAGTCTGTAACCTGAAGCGTATGTAACCTGAAGCGTATGTAACCCGAGGTACCACTGTAGATTATAGTTACCAGATTTTTTTCCATGAATCTGGGGACCCTTTTTAAAAAAAAATTAATGCTTTATTATTTTAGGAAAGGGTTGCCCAGAGTTCTTGACCTTTTTCGGGGGGAAACCCCAAAGTTGTCAGGTGTGCACCTTGACACCTTGACAAGGCAGGTGGAGAAGCCCATCTACAAACACACAAATGCCCCCAAAAAAGAGGTTGGGGGGGGAGATCGAGTAAAGGCGCTCGCTGGTCTTGGGAAAACACGCATTAAAACACACACACAAGGCTCCGTCTCTCTCTCCCTGTCTTGCAACGCAGCACAGCTCTTTTCTAGGCTTCTCCTCCTCTTCTTCACCGCCTCAGCGCCTCGCTCGCCCCCCACAACTCGGGTGCGCAGAGCCCATAGCAGAAGAGCGCTGGGTTTAAATAGCCCCCCACCCTGCCAGCGGACTGGTTGGCTGGAACTTTGACGTGGCCGGGACCTCCGGTGTTGCTTGCTACCATGGCACCCGCCATGTTGCCTCGCCGGAAGTCCCCAGGCATAAATCAGGGGACATTAATTAAAATCCGGGGACATCCCGGGGACAGGTTTTGGCCGGGGACACATTGGTGAATCTGGGGACTGTCGCCAGGAACCGGGGACGTCTGTTAACCCTACTATAGATTTACATATAAACATGGGAAGCCTGCTGGAAATCTCCAATTATCTCTGAAGATAGTCACAACGATCTCTTGTGAGGAACCCAGAAGTGTGAACAAGCTGTTACAACTCTCTGCTTCATAGCTCCTTGGCTAAGGAAGTGCCCTTCTTGATGATGAAAAGCATCCTGAATCTTGCTTGCTTGGCCTCTCGGTGCTGGATGAAAATGCCTGAAACAGGCACCGTGGAGACCTGATGCGGCTTTGTAACAGAAAAACCTCTTGCCCTCGTAAAGAGCCAGAGGCATGTTAAGGATAATGCAACCCAAAAACAAGATCTTAAGACAGTTCTTTCGTGGTAGTTTATTACCAAATCATCATGCGGTGGAAAGAGGAAACAGCTGTTAAAACAATGTGGTATTGGCTGGGCAATGTTGACTTTTTCATGGCATCCTGCCTATATCCCTTTCCAGCTAGGTCTCTATAATGGGCCTTGACTGGAACCTACTGTGCTATAGTGATCTTAGCATCCGTAATCATGTCAATCGGCAAGGAGCAAGCGGATAGTCAATCAGCGGTCTCCAGTCTCTCGGCCCTTTTCCCTGCGCCTCTATGTCCCTTCCCTTTTTTCCCTTAATTTGCATATGTAGAAAACAGTTCGCTCTCCAGCAAGTGGTGAGGACGGCCAATCACAAGGAGCTTGGGGGGGGGCCAAAGTTACAGGCATTGGGAGTTTTGCAAAAGAACTGTGAAAGTGTTCACAGCAGCTTTGGTCTACATTTTTCCTGGATGCCTGCAATAAATCTGTGGCCCTCTCTCAAGATCTCCTGCATTTTTTTATTCACAAACGAATTGGGCAGCCTGGATTGCGGGCTTGGTTGAGCTGTCTCATGGTGCTTTGGATATCATTAAGACATAGAGGAATTCATGGAGGAGAAAGCTACGAATGACTACCAGACACAATGGCTATCTTCTACCTCCACTGTTGGAGACAGTAATGCATTTGAATACCGGTTGCTTGAAACTTCAGAAGGGGAAGAGCACTGCTGCTTGTGAGATTCCCATAGGGATCCATCTGATCACTGTGAGATCAGGATGGTGGACTAGAAGGGCCATTGGCCTTAACACAGCAGCACCATTCTTCTGTTCCTATGCTTTCTTCATAAGCAAAATTGCAATAGCACTGCATGACTCTAACACTTGAATCCCTTGGATACAACTCCCAAGAGAGTTGCATGTCCAACCCATCATTATGTTCCTCCATAAGCAAATCAGCTTCTAGCCATAAGAATAAGCTCTGTAAATCAATAAGGGAGACTCCCTTTTCCCAGGTAAGATTGATAATGAGTTCAATGCTGCCAGATTGGCTGTGTGACTAAGTTCTCTGTGGCGAACTTGATCACACAGCCAACCCTGGCAGAAAGCAGCTTTGCCTCATATGATAAAGGCATATGAGGTGGGATTGTAAGGTAATTTTAAAAATTTGGGAAATGATATACAACAAATTGAAGAAAATGTTCCATTTAACATTTATTTAAAAACCTGAAGCGTTTTTATTAGGGATTGTAGGGAAAGATCTGCCAAAAAAGCTGAAAAACATCTTCATGTGTGCGACAACGGCCACGAGAGTTTTAATAGCACAAGGATGGAAGACTGAAGAAACCCCAACTAAAGAATCATGGCAAGAAAAATTGATGGACTATGCAGAACTGGCAAAACTGACATACAAGCTACGGGACAAGGATAACTGTGACTTTAAAGATGAATGGGAACCCTTTACAAAGTATTTGAAGATGCAACAAAGCGAACTGGACTCCCTGGCTGGCTTTGAATAAACGTTCACAAACTTTTTATTTATAATAATCAGCTAAATAGTTTGAGGATGTATACAACTGTGTTACATGCAGAAAACAGCATTTTTAGAGAAATCAAAGACTGGAACTGAGGGAAGTCGGGGGGTGGGGTCTGTGGTGGGAGGGAGGGGGAGGGAGGAAAAATGGAGGGGAATAAGGATGATATGTTTCTGGATAATATGTTTTGTTTTAATTTTGAATAAAAAGGTTATAAAAAAAGGAAAAGAAGAAAGCAGCTTTGCCACCCTGGCAATCTCCTTGTGCTGTGGTTCCCAAGCGCCCAACAACCAGCCGGCTCTCAGGCACTTTGAAAGCTCTGGGGAAAAGATTGCAATGTGTCCTGCCAGGACAAAAATGTTGCTCTTGCTTTGCCTCTGCCCACTCTTTCCCATGAGACTGAAACTTCTCCTTTCAGTCCAGTTTTGCAATGGGCCAAGTGGCATCTCCTCTCTCCTGTGTAGCTGTTAGGAATTTCCTGGACATATCCAGAATATTGCAGCCGCAAGCAGCGTCCGGGCAGAAATTGGTGAAATGTCTGGGAAAATCAGGACATGGCAGCCCATGTTGGTAGTGTCGCTTCTGCCAATTTTTCTCAGAAATAGCTCAAAGACGTCCAATTTCTTTGCAATCTTGCGAGAGAAGCTCAACAACTTTGGGCAAAAAAGCTCAGCAACTTTTCTGCCTGGATTTTCACTTTTTGAAATATGGCAACCCTAGTGTAGCACAATTACTAGGAGGCATTTGTGGTCAGCAAACAGGATGGAGCCCCCCACCCACCCCTTCCTGCTTCCTGGCTGATAGGACCTGCTAGTGATGGGGCCAGACAGAAAGGCACTCTGGCAGTTGCATTTTGGTATGCCAGGTATGGGCCACAGGTTCATCACTGCCCATCACCATCACTACATCTTGAAATGCTATTTCTAGGGTCCTTGCATGGCTGTTTCTTAGTTCTCATGCCTGCCACTTTGGCAGAGTCTCAACAGCATTTATTGCTGGTTATGTGTTATGTGTTTCTGGTTATGTGTTTATGTGATGCTGGAGGAGACTCTTGAGAGTCCCATGGACTGCAAGAAGATCAAACGTATCCATTCTTAAGGAAATCAGCCCTGAGTGCTCACTGGAAGGACAGATCGTGAAGCTGAGGCTCCAAGACTTTGGCCACCTCATGAGAAGAGAAGACTCCCTGGAAAAGACCCTGGTGTTGGGAACGATTGAGGGCACAAGAAGGGGACGACAGAGGATGAGATGGTTGGACAGTGTTCTCGAAGCTACCAGCATGACTCTGATCAAACTGCAGGAGGCAGTGGAAGACAGGAGTGCCTGGCGTGCTCTGGTCCATGGAGTCACGGAAAGTCGGACATGACTAAACGACTAAACAACGTGTTTCTGTCACTGCAGGTCCCCATTCACAGCTAAGCGCTTATTTAAATAACATTATCTTAGCTGTGCCTTTAGTTCAGGATTCGTGAATCCTCAAGCCCAGGGCTGAATGTGGCCCTTCACATCTTTCTACCTGGCCCTACGGACTCTTCTGAGGGAAGCCGTGTTACTGACCTTACCTTGCCCTCTCCTTGTGTTTTTTTGTGTAGCTGGATTGTTCTAATAGGCCCTCTTGCACCTCTGGATGGAAGATAAAGAGGGTTGATGTCAAAGAGCGAGCCGGCAGTAAATCACAATGCTCAAGTTGGAGTTAACTCTTTATTAGCATGATGTCTGCAGACTTGGTTGAGGGCCAGGACTAAGCAGCTCATCCCCAGTAGGTCTCACCCCATGAATCAGTTGCCGAGATGGAAAGTCCCTGTCTCCTCACAGCCACCTAAGTCCCCCTCTTCTCCAGGGCTTTCCCCAAGCAATTGAAGAAAGCACCTATGTGCAGCCTGTCACTGCTCTGCCCATTTCAGCCCCCTCCTGGTTCTGGGAGAGCTTGTTGCAGCAGGAGGGGGAGACACCTGTGCCTCTTCCCCCACCTGACTCATCTCTGCTTCTTGGCTTCCCTCCTCTCACTCACCTTCTTCAGCATCTGCCTCTGAGCCTGACATCTCTCTGCCCCAGCCTCTTCCTGCTCCATTATCTCTTCAGCTTCTGACACCACCTCTTCCCAGTCTTCTCCCTCTTCTCCCTCGTAGTTGTTCCACCACCAATCCCCAAGCTCTGAACCCTCTTTCCTTGGTGGTTCCCCAGTTGGTTCCTCCCACCTTTTCCTCTGCATCCAACCAGTCCAAGGCAGGTGTAGGTGTGTGTGTAGGAAGTAATCTACTATACATAAGTAACACTTAGCGTCCATTGCTTCACTCCTTCCACTCAATCACCAACATGTGGTCCAGGAAAGCTGCCCAGAAGGGAATAACAGCTCTTGTACTGAAAAAGGTGTGTCCCCCCCCCCCCGACTGTAAGAAAAAAGAAGCGACTCTCAAAATGAAGAGCCCGGATGCAATTTTATATTCAGATACATTACGTTTTAGTCACAATCACGGAAGAAGGAAAAATAATAATAAAAGCAGCCATTAGCAAGATTAGCAATATCAAAAACAAAACAAAAAACAGAGGACGATTATGAATCCTTCACAGAAGGCATATTCACAGTGTTCATGTAGTTGCACAGATATTTAGAATTGTCCCAACCCCTCTGAAAAACACACACACACACACACAAAAAAGGTGCAGGCTTGTCTTACTGCTCAGTTAATCCGGAGAAAGTGGTTTGACCAGCCAATTAAAAAGCTAACTTTGTTTTTCTCCCATTATCTCTGCGTCAAGGATGGAGACAAGTAAATTACAATTATTCTTGGCGTCTACATCTATTTTAAGCAACTGCGATGGTGCAAATGGCCCAGCAACAATTGCGGGGGAAACAAAGACGACAGCATGTTTTGTTTTTACTCCTTAAAAGGTCAGGAGGAAAAGAAGTTCTGGATTCCATTTGTCTGTGTGGCTTTTCATTCTGATTCCGCACTGGTTGCAGGTTATTTCGATCAATACTGACTTTTGTCCTTCAACCTCGTGGATTCCTGATTCAGCAGGCTTCAGAGGCTTATCAATTACAGCAGCAATGGACGAGTTTTCTGGCAAGTCCTCAAAGTAGTGACATGAGTAGTGGTGGTCGGAACAGGATGTCGTCCTGGCCACACAAGCTTCCTCTTTTACTTATTAACTGAAACATTTCTTTTCATCCACATTTGGGTCCCCCAAGGTAGCTAACAATCAGCCACGAGAACAAGTGCAGAAAATTAGCAATCAGTGTCGTGATACAGTATCAGAGATGCAGGCATACCAGTGTAAATAACAGTAGTCATCTTAAAGCATACAATAGGAGAGAAAAGACCTGAAATTATTACTCATGCCAAAAGTGCAGTGGAATAACCTTTCTATATCACACACCTGAAGGCCAACAGAGAAATGAATCACAGAATTGTAGACTTGGAAGGGAACGCAAGGGTCATCTAGTTCAACTCCCTGCAAGGCAGACAAGACTCCCAGGGCGGAGTTCCATAGTCTGCGTGCCACAACCCTGTCCTGTGTTTTGGTAGTGGGGAAGCCATGGCGTTCCAGAGGTTGCTGAACTCCCAAATTCCTTCAGGCCCAAGCAAGCATGGCCAAGAGATTCTGGCAGGTTCAGTACATGAATAAAGGTACCGAACTTCTAAAAATAAGCAATTGTATGATAAAAATGGATGTTCTATCAGTTGCAATTTTTTTGCATGGTGTTCAGTAGACCAAGGCTCTGTAAATCATATGGACACTATATGAAGCTATCTTGTACCGCTGATATACCTAGTCCAGAATTGCTTGCTCTGACTTGCAGAGCTCTCCTGCTTAGCTGCAGGGATCAGGGATCAAACCCAGGACATTTTGCCTGAAATGCATATAGCTGAGAATAGGGATGGGTAATCTGCCCATTTTGGTTTCTTGCACATCCTCATTTTTTCCAGTCTCTAGCTCATTTTAATTTCTGCACCAGTTTGTCAATTTTTCTTTTTAAAAAATCCTCATGAAGATTCATTAGCGTCTGAGCATGCCTTTCCCCCAATTATAATCCTTTTTTTTTGTATGTTGCTTTCAATAACAGATGCATCTTCATGCTCACTTTCCCCTAATATGCACATTATTCTGTACACGTTATTTGGTTGGAGAACGGAATAGCAAAATTCAGAGAAGTGTGCATTTCAAAGGAGAGCTGTGGATAGTTTTGAGAAGTGAACGTTAGGTAGATTTGTATTACAATGCAAACCAGACTGAATTGGTTCCCCATACCCTACATGGGAAATAAATATATAGATGGAAGCACGAGGGATTCAAAGTCAGCAAAACACTAACAGCCTAATCCAGAAAGGCGAGTCAAGTTGGAATGATTTACCAAGGGGTCCGGACACGCTTCAGCAGCAATAAATAGGCATGACTGATTGTGGGTAGTCAGTGAAAAGGAGAATAAAGAATGGATGAACTGGACAAGCAAACTGAACAGATCCACAGCCAGAAAGTTTGCCATGAGATGCCTAGTAGTTTGCTATGGAAGCCTTCGTAAATCTGGCCGTGTGATATAGCAAGCACCCCTATCTAAGGAATCCAATGTTTCAGCGTTATTCTATGAGTTAATTTTCATAAATTAAATTTAAACAAAATTTAAATTACAGCAAGTTTTGTAGATGGGAGGCACTACACAGGAATATTAATCCATGCCAGTGTTAAAATCTTGGTAACATAGCTAGAGCACAACAGATAGCTTTATGGAGCAAATTTACTATACAAGCTTAAATGGCCGTAAACTGGGCATGAGGTCTGCAGTTGAAGCTGCCATTTGTCTAGGCCATGTAATTTTTTTCCAGGACAAGAGTTTGCAGTGCCTATAAAATAATCGAAAGGGCCAACCAAGTTCACAAGCAGTCTATCAATGAACATTATCTTGGTAGTCAAGTTGACCGATAATAACACGCAGGCCAGTAAACCCTTCTCTCTGCAAAACAGCATCCCATGTTTCTTATGGTGAACCTATAGGTCTTCACATTTCTCTGAAATTATTTGCTTTATATTAGTGACGCTACAGTGCGCCTGGTGCAACAGTATTCACCGTGAAGCCTTCAGGCTACAAAGCAAACGCTGCTAACACAGAACTGATAATTCACAACATGCAACTACAAAGAAGGCTACAAACCACTCGCCCACAAAACAATCACAGCCCAGATTACAGTAGTGGCCATCCTTTGGGGGTCAGCATTCTGGAAGTGAAGTCGGAAGCACCAGATAATGCCCAAGTATAAGATAGTGTAATTGCAACAGTGCCCCTAATGACTCAGTAAGGTTTTACTTCTAGTCTGCTCAGCCTGGGCAGCAGCGTACTATGAAAGTGGCAGACAGGATTGCAGGCTTCTCTCCTGTTCTATTTCCTTGTGCCACCCTGACCTAGAACGGGGGTCACCGACCGCCTTTGGGCCAGTGGACTTTTTTGGAATTTCAAGAAAGTGCTGTGGGTGCCAGTCACAAAATGGCTGCTGTTTGGGTGTGACTGTTGAAGATTCATTCCCCGTGTCTGCAGTTATGGGATTTTTGTCTATCACATGGTGTATGTTTTGACTCCACAGAGTGGGAAGTGACGGAGACAGGATGTTTGTGTTACTGTGTTCCGTGAGGTGGGACTATTGTCCTTTGTTCATTCTCTCTTTGCTGTCTGATGCTAGAGAGAGAGGGAGCCATGTTGCAGTGCTCCATGTGTGTTTATATGTAAATAAAGTAGATTAGCCAAAATGCTGAGTTGCTGAGTTCTGTTACGCAACTGCGAAAACTCTGCGGATCCCTAAGTGTGCTGATGTTTCTTGGCATCAGTCGCTGTGATGTTCGGGCTGAAGAAAGCTTTTGAAGCTCCCGAACGATCGACCAGGAGGGAGAGAACATGCCAGTCGGGCATGTGTCTCTGCCAGGGTCCCACTCGAGAGCAGGGGATCCTAACAGTGGCATCGTGGTTTCGAAGTAGGAGAGGCTGAGCCAGTGCAAACAGGAACTGAAGAGGAAGAACAAACTGTCTTTCACGTATTGTGGATTTTTGTGGGGTTATGTACTGGGAGCTTCCATGGGCGCCATGGGGTGTGTGTGTGGATACTGGCAGATGCCATGTTGGCGACCCCTGGCCTGGAAATATGCAGAACAACATTGGCTGAACTGAAAGCTCCACAGCGACCCAATTCCATCTACAACAGTGCCTTCACATCACAGTAGTCCTCTGAATCAACCCGATTTCCCAGCAATTATCCCCAAAGTCCACTTGCAAATAGCAGCAGCAACAGCAGAACGAATTTGAAAGCTGACACTTCCTGAGAAATCGTAAGCCATGGACAGCGCGTCACAGAGACATACATTAGCCATGCAGTTTTCTCTCCTAAAAGGATGCAGTGCATAAATTATTGAACCATCATGACAGACGTCTAATTCACCGTCGGCAAAGAAGGCATGTGATTTCTGCCCATGCTATGGATTAGCAGCATGAAATGCCAGGCACTGTATAGCAACTTGAAACTAAGCCAGGCAGCAGCCCTGCCCTTGAGGAATGTTAAGTGTTTTCTTATTTATCAGCATAATGCAAAGCACTAGACTGTCCTCCGCCTAATGAAATTGCTTACTATACAGACAACAAGGAGCTTGAAATGAAGATGGAGGTGCCAGTTATGTTTCAGGTGGGAGTCTATATATATATATATATAAACCCTGTCATAATCTTTTACAGCTAAAGGATACAGTACAACATCATTTATCTAATTCCCCCTAGCAGGTGGCTGCATATCTCGAATCAGAATTCCCTGTGACTGCCGAATCGCAGTCTCCTTTACTGATGGTGGCCTTAAATAAATAAGGTAAAGGTAAAGGACCCCTGGACGGTTAAAAGGCGACTATGGGGCGCGGCGCTCATCTTGCTTCAGGCTGAGGAAGCCGGAGTTTGCAGACAGCTTTCCAGGTAATAAATACTACCGCTCAGGCTTTGGGGCCTTGTCTGGACAAGGGAGCAGTCTTCCTTGGGCACCAGCTACAGCATCTGTCAGGTCTCCTGTTGCTGCAGTCCAAAATACCTTTGTATCCCATGGTGACTGGCTGTGCCCCAGGAAGCCATCACACGGGGAAGAAGGGGATCCATACCGCAGGTGCTTTGCTAACAAGGGCACGACTTAAATGACGTTATGCAGCACAATGGATAACCAAGAACTTGAAGAAGAGTTTGGACGATATCCCGCTTTATCACTACCCTAAGGAGTCTCAAGGGACGCGGGTGGCACTGTGGGTTAAACCACAGAGCCTAGGACTTCTCGATCAGAAGATCAGTGGTTCGAATCCCCACGACGGGGTGAGCTCCTGTTGCTTGGTCCCTGCTCCTGCCAACCTAGCAGTTCAAAAGCACGTCAAGTGCAAGTAGAAAAATAGGTACCACTCCGGTGGGAAGGTAAACGGCGTTTCCATGTGCTGCTCTGGTTCGCTAGAAGCGGCTTAGTCATGATGGCCACATGACCTGGAAGCTGTATGCCGGCTCCCTCGGCCAATAAAGCGAGACGAGCACCGCAACCCCAGAGTTGGTCACGACTGGACCTAATGGTCAGGGGTCCCTTTACCTTTACCTTTAAGGAGTCTCAAAGCAGCTAACAATCTCCTTTCCCTTCCTCCCCCACAACAAACACTCTGTGAGGTGAGCAGGGCTGAGAGACTTCAAAGAAGTGTGACTAGCCCAAGGTCACCCAGCAGCTGCATGTGGAGGAGTGGAGAAGCAAACCCGGTTCACCAGATTACGAGTCTACCAGTCTACCACTCTTAACCACTACACCACACTGGCTCTCACACTTGGTGGTCTTGACCCTTCATTGCCAGCACCCTTGCTGCTGTGGGACTGTGCACCCTGATGATCCACGGCGTCAAAAGCGCTTTTATGCAAACCAGTGCATTAAACAGTGGGAACTAAGCCCGAGTGTTGCCTCCAAATGTTCCAGCCCATACTGATGTAATGGGACGCATGCAAGCACTCCAAAACTAGAAGCATTTTCTTGATGTAAACACAGCACTGAAGAGCTGAGTGCCAACAGACAGATAGTGATCACAGTCATGGCCCAAAGTGGCAGCATGCAGTGTTTTCTCAGCAGTCAATTTACAGAATACTCCCCCCCCCCCCGCAAAAAACAGGAGTCTAAAGAAAAAGAAATAAATTCTAGCTAGGTAGCCTAGGGCCAAAGATTTAACCAACTGCTATAGCCCACAATCCACCATGGGTGTAATAATTACATTGACAGCACATGCATATTCGCAGCAAATAAGTCTGTGTTCTGTGCACGGCTCATGACAGACACATGGGTGCAAATTCACTTTGCCTAGTGCAAGAGGTACTTCCTTGGAAGTGGTGGCCTTAGTTATTGTTGTGGCAAGTGGTTGTCAAACATTCTCCAGTGTAAAAGACAGGTGGGACGAACAGGCGCTTTCTCACAGTTCTTTATGGCAATGAGTTTCTGAATTCCCTTTGAGGCCAAGAAGAGCAAGCATGCATGGAATAAGTGGCGTCTTGCAATGTGACTTGTGGTCTTTCAAGAAAGTGGCTTGCAATTCCCCTCCTTCCTGGGTTGCTTAATTGCAAGTCCTCTTTTATCCGTGAGCAGAACTTGTCAGTTATCGGTTGCTTTCGACATTTCGCCCTGCTACACTGTTGTTTTCTCTGAAGCTCTTCCACTAAAAGGCACTTTTGGATCGGTGCGGACTTGGCAAAAACATCCCATGCAACCACAATCGATTCAGCAGATCTCCAGAGAACCCTGTTTTTGCTTTTTGTGTTCTTAAATCCAACGTATGCTGGATCCTCTTATGTCCAAGTCTCCATGGGCACCATTGATTCTTTTGTCCCGACGGAGGGAAGCAAATTCTCTTCTTGCAGGAAACCAAAGGGGAACTGAACTAAAAACCCACGAATCTTTTTGAGTTCTTCTGCTGCTTTGGCAGGATTTTCGCAAGCGAGCTTCGGCTTAGTGATGTACTCCCGTAACTTGGCCAAGCTAGTTACTTCGTCATTGGGAAGGCTTCGGAAAACCTAATTCAAGAGATGGATGAAGAAAAGGAGCGTGAGCACAGAAGTCTTTCCAAAGGCCCATCTACACCAGAGACTTACCCAAGGGGCTTAATGGGCACCACCGCTCCCCACGGAACTGCAGGTCTGTGCCAAAGGCTAGGGATCTCAAACAGACAACCGAAATCTGTCAGTTTTGGTTTTTCTCCTTTTCCCAAACATATGTTCAGTTCTCCATATTTACATATCAGTTTGCAAATGTTTTCCCTCACCTCATAACATAACTCAGCATTTAGTATGGTTTTCTCCTAATATACATGTTTGGCTTAATGTATATACTTTTGCAAAGCCGTTTCCCCCAATGCAATGCATTTTGTATGCTATTTTCACAAACATAAGCCTTTTTATGCATACTTTATCCATGTATGTGTACTTCTGTACATGCCGCTTGGCTGGAGAACTGCGCTGCACAATTCAGAGAAGTACGAATTTCAAAGGATAGCTGTGTTTGGTTCACATATTCTTTTGGAAAGCGCAATTATATATGGTTGCCTTTTAATGTGAACTGAATTGCATTTCTCCCCCCTCTCTAGTACGCACATCAAACTACAGTTCCCAAGATTCCTTGGATGAATCCATGTTAAAGTTCATACACACATTTTGACTGATTTTAAGTTACTCACCCATTCCACTACAGAGGAAAACCTGAAATGTACCCCCGGGTTTCTGCAACTATTTTCCAGACAAAACTGAAAACTACGAAACTCTGCTAAATCTAACAGCAGATAAGGGCACAGAGCCCAGCTTTTTGGGGCTCAATGCCCCAAAGCGGTTACTCTGCCCCTCCCTGCTGCTCAGAGTATCTTGTGGAAGGTTCTAGAAGAATTGCCCCTCCTTTAAATGCCCCACCCACAAAGCGAGGGCACTCTCTATTCTCCTTCATAGCTTTCACGAAGGAAGAGTGGAACGCAGGAGTAAATATATCACCTTATCATATATAGTGGCATTGCGTGCAGCCGTTGCAACCCACACTTCCTTGAAGAATTTGTCGCAAACAGGATCCTGGATATCATTAGGGTCTGTTGAATTGCCAAGGACAACTCTGAGAATTGGGGGAAGATGAAAAAAGAAGGGTATGGGAATTATACACTATTGGAGACATAAAGAATTATGCCCAAACCTCACTACACGAACGCCTGATTCAGATATCCAAACAGATGGAAGTTTGCCCACTTCCTTACTTATTTGTGCTTTGCCGGTCAGCGGCAACCATTTTCGGGCAGAAATCATGTAGGGAGAGAGGGAGGGAGATGGACAAATCAGTTTTTCCTTCGTCTCTCTTTTGCTAGTTGGCTGCAGCCATTTCAGGAAGAAACCATGGAGGGTCAGCGGGAAGAGACTGAACAAATCACAGATTAGAAATGTTCCCATAGGAATCAATGGAAATTGTGGACTCGTTAAGTGAACAGTCGCTTAATGAATGATCTCCTGGGAATGCATTGTGTTTGGTAAGCAGGACTTGTAGGTACTTACTACTGGGCAAACATGGATAGGATTGCACTCCAAACCTCCCATTATGAAACAATTTGTTTTTTCCTTCTTCTTAAATTGGGTTACAGCCCTACTTTTAACAAAGCAGCTTTGGGCTGCGATGGTACCTGAAGCACTGAAGGCGGAGAGACTGAGCAAACCGCCCCGCTTTGTAGTCTTCCCCGTCCATCACTGAAGGAAGGGTGTCTGTATCCTGCACGATGACGGCCATTTCGCTGTCTCGCTTGCCCAGCATACTGCGGTCATTAATGTTAGCAGAGCCTATGAAGACATTGGGAGGGAGAAAGGAAGAGACACAGAAACATGGTATGTGTAAGTTAATGCTTTAAAGTGGCTCAAAAGTGTTATGTACTGAAGTTCTCACCCTGGGCCAGCAGGGGGATACTGTAGATAGTTATGCAAATAAGGGATTGAAAGTGACGTTCAGTGATTGGATAGTTTTAGAAAGCTGCTACAGTAACGTTGTACTGGAGCTCTATATAAGCAGGCTGACTGAGCCCTTCAGTTCAGTTCTGTTCTGGCCTGTGAATAAACAAGAGCTGTTTGAAGAATCGCTGTTTCGTCTGATATGTTCACCCACAACTTAACAAAAAGGACCACGTGGCAACTGACCAAACAAAGGACGCTCATATTTCAGATTGAACTGCAGCACAGATTACGAGACCTATAATAATAATTCAATTTATATCCCAGCACAGCATCTGTAGGATGTTTCATCTTCACAGAACATATTTGTTGTTGGATTGAGAATAGGATAAGCAGTGGCAATAAGTTACCCCTTTTTGTGGTTGTCAAGAGACAGGCATGGAAGTGTTTTCAAAAGGGTTTCTTTTAAAACAATGTTTCCCAAACTTGGGTCTCCAGCTGTTTTTGGACTACAGTTCCCATCATCCCTGACCACTGGTCCTGCTAGCTAGGTATGATGGGTGTTGTAGTCCAAAAAACAGGCCTAAGTTTGGGAAACACTGTTTTGAAACCTACAAAGGTTGCAACGCGGGTTGTGATGTGGATCCTAATTTACAGAGGAGAGTCCTCCATCTGGTCCTAGTGCAGTTTAAAAGAATCCCCAAAAAGGAAGAGCGGCAGGGAACCTGAAGCCACCCATCAGCAGTAGGCACACAGGTCACCTGGCCATAGTCTTCTTCACTACAGCAAGATGCATAGTGAAATTACAATAATCGTTGCTAAATGTGCATGTGTATATGAGCTTATGCAAATTGGTAACTGTTTCTTTAAAAACACCTCTTTTATGAGATGTAAATGGTCACCCAAGACCCCCTTCTATATGCTGTGTCTCATTCCTGGTCTCCAGACATCTTTTTACCAACCAAAGAACTACGGATACCTGCAAAATCTGTTTTGATGGGCAACAGTGCCTCCATCATACTACCTTCAGCTTTTGTTAAAACTATCCACGGGGCCACATAAGTTCTCCAACCAGCTGAAAACTCTTCCTTACACCAGCAGGCAACAGAGCAGTGGAGAATTACCTCTGCTGATTTGTGCAAACTCCGAAGGCGACCAATATAAATGCCTTGTAACATTATCCACAATTGGAGCAACGGGGGCTCTGGACATGAAGATCTGTTAAGGCAGCCTTGATGTCAAAGGCAGCTCCTAGTATAAAGAATCAAAACCCCATAAAAGCAGCCAATGACACAGTGGGGAGAAGAAGGGCAGGAAAGAGAGGAAGACATACCATATGCTTCATAAACTCCAGCATATGAGAGGTTAAACAATTCTCAATCCAAATGAAGAAGAAAAAAGTCTGGAGCTTAATTTCTCCAGCAGCTCCAAGCTGTTTCTGCAGAGGGATGAAACTACACTGTAAGACCGAAATGTCTGCTACGTAGGAAAAAAAATTGCCTAAGGCGGAACATGGGAAATGTTGTGGTAGCTGTCAGTGTTGCTGCTTTTTGTGAGGCCAGCAGCCCAGTGTCACAGGGATCTATTCATCCATCCCAGGGACAAGGAAGTAGTGTTTGCTTCATCTGAGAAGCATATAGACAGGATACACACCAATTGGAAACAAAGAAGGATGCCTGCCCCAAAACACTAGCAGACACAAACAGGACCGTGTCACGTATGACTGCCCTGATAGCATCATGAACACAAAACATCATGAATGCACAATAAAACAGAGATATGCAGGGGCCCTGGAAAGTAACTATTTCCAGTCCTTTAAAAATAACTAACAAGACACAGATCAGGAAATTATGGTGTTTTAAGGCAAAAAAATCCATGAAACCCACCTCCATGATGAGACTCCCCCCCCCCCAAATACTTTAGCCTTCTCTTTAAAGGTAAAGGTAAAGGAACACTGACAGTTAAGTCCAGTCGCTAACGACTCCGGGGTTGCGGCGCTCATCTCGCTTCACTGACCGAGCGAGCCAATGTTTGTCCGCAGACAGTTTTTCCGGGTCATGTGGCCAGCATGACTAAGCCACTTCTGGCGAAACCAGAATAGTGCACGGAAACATTTACCTTCCCGCCAGAGTGGTACCTATTTATCTACTTGCACTCTGACGTGCTTTCAAACTGCTAGGTTGGCAGGAGCTGGGACTGGACAATGGGAACTCACCCCGTCGTTGGGATTCGAACTGCTGACCTTCCGATCGGCAAGCCCCTTGGGCCTTGCTCAGTGGTTTAGACCACAGCACCACCCGCATCCCAGCCTTCTCTTTAACGTTACTCAAAAACTTTTCTTTGAGGGAAGCCTTTTCAGCTCCACTTAATGCCAGGTGTTAGAGAAGAGAGAGGGAGGATAAGTCTGTGGGATGGGATAGTTTGATGTGAGAGAGTGAGAGAATCTGTTAAGAGGAGTCAGATAGACAGTTGGGATAATCAGGTAGAAGTTATTAGGAAGGTATAGGGCGGTAAAGAAACTAAGATTAAGAAACTGTCAAGAAAAATTATCTGAAACCATAAACTTGTTAATGCTTATAAAATAAACTCGTTTATTTGGTTGAATGTTAACAACTGTCTGGACTCCGTGTGTACCCGAGAGAAACGGGTTTGTGGCAGCGGCGAAGCAATCACAGTGGTGGCACGGGGATCAATAGATCATCAAACGTCCGGGGACCCTGTGTGATCGCCACAAAAGTGGTGTAAGAAGTATTTCATGTAAGAAATACCTTCCAGAGGTGTGTCTTCCTTTGCTTCAGTGGATGATTTGTTTACAAGTATCCAGGTGTTCTCATTGTGAATGTGCTGCAAATCACTCTGGGTAGTTTTCATTAAAATTGAGAAACATTTAAGTAATGCAATAAGCAAGCTACTCTGTGTCAGGAGTGTGTGCAGGAGCTAGGCCCTGTGACCAGTAGGGCTTCGCAGGACTGCGGCCTTCCTAAGTTTGTTGTGGAGAGGCAAGGTGCGGCTGCACAGGTGAGGCCGTTTGGTAACTCACTGCACCTGGTGGCAAGAGCTGGGAAGGGATATAAGGTCAGCATTTTGCTTCGGCTGTTTGCCACAGCAAGACATTTCCTGCCTTGCTGCTTTTGGCTCCTTGCTTCCTGATCCTCGGACCTCGGCTCCTTGACTCCTTGCTTCTTGACCCTGACCCTTGACTTTGTGACTCCGTGTTTCCTGACCCTCGGACCCCCTGACTTCTGGACTCGCATTCCTGCTCCCACCCCACCATCTTGCCCCCAGTCCTGAAGTCCTCAGACGGGACTTCAATCGCCCGTAGACCGGACCGTGACACTCTGGGGACAGGAAATAGCAGCACCATGATTTTTGCAGTTTTGGATTCTTAGGCAAAAAGTCTATCATACACAATGCTCCTACTGATGCAACAGCTTTCTTGGAAGGCAACCTAAACAAGGCGGTGTCTACTTCCTATTCTGAAATCAAGGAGGAGAATGAGTAAAGTCTGCCCTCTGCAACCACTAGCAGGAGAGAAGAGAAGCAGGAAGATGACTGCCTTGTTGTCAACACATTCCCCTCCTCCCTCCCCAAATCCCTTGGAAAAGGAGCCGATGGAGCACACATGTCAGCGTAAAGCATCCAAATTTCACAGCATGTTCTGTACTTTGAAGAGCAGATGACAAGTCGCCAAAGTTTCAAGGCAGATCCCAAGTTTGAGACGTGCCAGATGGGCCCAGTTCCCCGCAGAAGACCGTCGCAGAGAAGGGCAAATTTCTTCCCTGTCAGTGATTTGGGCATCATTTCCTCCCAGTTATGCCAAACTGCACCGAGTGCAATAATCAAGCCAGGGGAGTCTCGCTTAAAAGTTGCCGTTCCTTTTGTGCCTGGTGTGCTTTTGTCAAAGCTGCAGCACAAGGAGAAATGCAAGAGGGCGAATGCCTAGTGGGGTTTGGTTACAGGTTGATAGAGGTGACTGAGCCTGGGTGCCCTTTGCGAAAGTCTTACATCATTTACCTGTATTTTTTTTTATTACAAAAATAAGGAGTTGATCCTCCTTTGGGCCTAGAGTTTAGCGTCAGGGACCCTCAATCTTCCAATATGCACGAGAGGGCCTGAAAAGACTCAGCAAAGCATTCTATCTCACTACAGTTTCTTCAGATCATTTCTTCATACCTTCATTTGCTCCCAGAAGGACTGAAAGTCCCACGTAAACATCCCTGGGTCTGGTCAGCTGCTTCCTGGACATCTGCAAACATCTGAATCTGTACTGACTCATTCCCTTTAACTCAAGTTTCCCTCACAGCTTGCTCCTTCAGTCTTTGACTTCCAGTGTCCCATGGCTGATCTGTATCATTTGCTCGTCACGATTTATGTTGCATTTTGGGGGGAAATATACTTTCTCCTGATGCTAATACAGTGGTACCCTGGTTTATGAACAGCTTGGAAATAGAACGCTGCAAACCTGGGTGTTCTGGTTTGTGAACTTTGCCTTGGAAGCTGAACGTGTTCCACTTCCTGTTGAGTGTGTTTCATTTGTAAATTGAATGAATGTTAGAATGATGTTGGATAGAAATTAAGTGGTTTCCAGCTGTAATGCTTTAAGGGATTATGAAAAATGGGTTGTTAATAGGTAAAAATTTAACGTTACTATTTTAAGACTAAAGATTAGGATAAATAAAGAGGGTAAGGATTTGCTGAACCAACAAATTGAACTGGAATACAAAAAAGGGAGGTATGAGGAAGTCCGGAAAACAAGCGAAAGGAAAACAAGTAATGGAAAATCTGTGTGTTTTTAATTATTTTTATTTTGTATTTTTGTTACTTTTTTCATTTTTATTGTAATATTTTAAAAAAGCTTAATAAATCTTATTAAAAAAAAATGTAAATTGAGTCCCCCGCTGCTAATCAGAGGCTTCCTGTCGAATCTGTCGGCTGTTGAGTCCCAAGCACCCACGCAACACAGAGGTGATATTTGGAGCTTTTGTTTTTGCTCTTTTTTGAATTTTTGTTTGTGTGGCTTTTTTGTGGGGTTTTTTTTTACTGTGACTTGTTCCTCATTTTATGGGACTGATTTGTGACTGGCTTGTGACTTCGTTTTTTCGACTTGTTTTTGTGACTGTGTGGAAACCAGTTCAGCTACTGATTGATTGCGTGACTGCAGAAATGGATAAAAGCCCCACATCCAAACAATGACTGTCATCGGTGCACGTAAGAAAAAAAAAAAATATTTTTATCATCTACAATACTGTCTTATTTATTTTATAGTACAGTACATTGATTATTGCTTTCATTTTATGGATCAATGGTTTCGTTACATAGTAAAATCCATGTTAAATTGCTGTTTTAGGGGTTGTTTTTAAAAGTCTGGAACGGTTTAATCCATTTTGCATTACTTTCTATGGGAAAGCACACCTTGGTTTTAGAACGCTTTGGTTTTGGAACAGACTTCTGGAACGGATTAAGTTTGGGAACCAAGGTACCACTGTATCAGCTTAAGGATGCTACTTTGAGCTGAACAATCAGCGCAGCAGCAGCACCAGCCCTAGGATTGGACAGACCCTAGAAAAAACCCAAAAACCTGCAGAGGAGTTTTAATTGAAATGCTTTGTAACAACACACTCTTATTTAACAAGCTTCTCACTTACCAATGATGACTGTGTTGTCATCCACAATCATCAGCTTGCTGTGAACGTAGATCAATTCTGTCACAAGCTTCCCTTCCAGCTCGGCGTGGTTTCGGAGTCCGCAGAACGAAATGTAATTAATCCACTGGTCTCCAACTGAAGCGTGCCAGGGGCAGGTGGTGGGAAAGGGAAGGGAAACAAAGAGGCTTTAGGAATAAGTGTGGCAGTGGGACAACGAACAGCACCATATAAAGCAGCTATAGTAGCTGCACAGAAGTGGTAGGAATAGTAAGAATACTAAGAGGTAGTCATTACTCTTATTGGGATACCTTGGGCTCAGCGACAGTACATTAGTGTATTTTTTTAAGCGTTTTAAATGCGTTACAACACTGTGACACCAGGTGGCGCTAAGGAGTTTGCTCCTTCGGCACGTGATTTCCCATTATAAGCTTTACATTGCGTTTTTCTGAAACTTTTTTTTAATGTGTCTAGATCCAGCCCTTACGGCACACTATAGGTGCAAACTGTCGTATGAACTTCTTTCTTTGTTTGGTATGACAACTCTTATTCCTGGACAGGCAATACAGATAGTTTTTCTTTTCCTAGCTTAGTATGGTTCATAGACAACTTTTTTAAAAATAAAAAAAAAATGATAGATAGATAGATATAGAATAATGATAGACAGATGACAGATAGACATACACAAATTGCTCTTTAATTAAATTGCCTACAAAACAGCTTTACTGATATTTGAATACATTGTTTTGCTCTTCCAATAATAAATGTCTGCCAAGCTGTCAATTAAGCTTTTTGCATATCAACTGCTCCTTCCCATACTTCTTGTACAATATGGGCATTTTTTAAAAAATACACTAAGATATTGTGCCAGATAGTTTTTTTCCATTCTTTTATAGATGGCACCTTCTGTCTCTCTCTGTCTCCCCCAATCCACCTGCCTCGTTTTTGGCAATTATAATTCTGGCTACCACTAGCACATTTGCATGGATTTATCTATTCTGAACACTGTCCCCCTTAAGTTTCCCATTACAATAACCATTGGGTATAGTTCTAATTTGTCAGTCCATCCATCTTCCAGATTACTTTAATAATAAGGGGGGGTATTGTATTGTTTGTTATTATGTTATGCATTTTTGTGGTTTCATACTGTAAAACATCCTGTGATCCTTGGAACAATGATGTCTACAATTCCAAAGGACTTTCCAAGCCCTGCCTGATCTTGACCAGTCTCTGAGAAAGACAAGGAGGCAGCCTGTACACTTTTTTGAAGCCAACCAGGAGTCAGATATCACAAATATAGTATTTTCTATAAGTTTAGGAAGCATCCCTGCCACTGCAGTTTGAGAATAGTTGCAGTACTGACCACCTTACCAGGTCAACGTATGAGTTAACAGCTGTAGCTTCCTTATTGTACCTTATAGGTAGCATAAACCAAAGGCAAAAAATAATCAAGAAATAATTATGGTTCAGAGTTTGATCACTCAATTGTCCCAACACAGAACCCACAATGTACCCCATACCCCTACTATAAACTTAGTTTTGCAAAACATGCACATTTTTGCAAATGTATGCATTTTAACGCATGCTTTCCCATGATGCACACATGTTTTGGGTTGGAGAAGTGTTTAGAAAAGTGTCTAGAAAAGTGTGGATTTCGAAGGGTTGCTGCGTTTGGTGTCTGCATTATTCTGGGAAATGCGAATGACATTGTTGTTTAGTTGTGTCCGACTCTTTGTGACTCCATGGACCAGAGCACGCCAGGCTCTCCTGTCTTCCACTGCCTCCCGCAATTTGGTCAAACTCATGTTCGTAGCTTCAAGAACGCTGTCCAACCATCTTGTCCTCTGTCGTCCCCTTCACCTTGTGCCGGTTCTCACTAAAAATGGGAACTGAACGGAATTCATCCCTCAACTCTACCTAACAGCGACCCATCACATAACCTAGTCCAGGGAGTCTGCTCACCATAGTATCATCAAGTAAAATGCTGGGGGTGGGAGGGAATAATTCATTTTCAGCTGCATCCAAAGGGATGCCAAGAATGGCAGCTCTATTCTGTTTTCAGCAGACACCCAGATGTTGTTTTGCTACTTCGCTTCCTTCATTCTGAAGATCTCCTTGACATAACAGAGGCCTCCTATGCTACTGGTTTTACCATCCTGCAATTATGCCAGCTAACGGGTGCTTTATGGCGTATCAATCAAACTTTAGTATCCTCGAGGCCCAACAGTGTGCAGTGAGCACAGAGCCAAGCAAAGCACTTACTCTCTGCTTTCAGCTGTCCCAGGATCGAATTATCTCCTCTGCACATGGTCCTGGAAGAATTAAGGCCATGATTAAACTCACAAAGCAGCGGTATGTGAATGGGTGACAAGGATGGGGCTAATTAAAATCAACAGATACGTTCATATATAAAGCAGGGAGGTGGTGTCAAGCAACACTATTGATTCCAAAGGAAAACACAACACAACATAAGGAAGGCAAAAAGTTGCAGGGCTGGTGATCCCTTCTTGGGATCCTGGAGAGTGACTATCAGTCAGAATAGACAACCCTGGGCTAGATTTATCTGATCTGGGATAAGGCATTGTCTTATGCTCCTAAATCACCACATGTGTAGGAAGCCAGAAGCAATCAGTCACCCAACACCATTTCCAGACGGGATGATTTAAGTGATCCATGGACCCGCCAGGGAGTGGATCATACACATGAGTCACTCTGACAACAGGGCTGCATGTCGCAGGCCTGGCTCAGAGGGAGCCATGGCACATCTGCCAAGTCACGGTGCACGAATCAGGCCTACCGAGCAACTTTTTTAAAAAGGAAAATGACGTTTGGGGGAAATGGCACCTAACTGTGGTCTCTTGCTTTCGCAGCCTGTTGTCTATAAGCAAGATACTAGGAAATAGAACGCGAAAGCTTAATTAAAAAGCCAATGCACAAATGTGCCCTGTGAGGTTTTCGTAGCAAGGCCCAACACAAAAAGCCTGTGCTCCCTCTGCTGGCTATTTGACAGAAATGTACAATAACACATATTCATTTGAACTGGCAAGAGGAAACACAGGGCCCTTCGTGCCTCTGACGGAGGCCTCTGAGGAGCGGAATGGTTGAAAACTCTTCAGCATGCTTTGGCAACTGACTATAAAATACCCTTCCACACCAAACACACTCCCTCCAAGCTTCTGTTTATAAATCCAAGGGCTGGTTTCCACAGTGATGCTAAGTCCTTCTTTGCATTACTGCAAGAATTCATGCTTGCAACACAGAACTTTTCTCTTCTCTCTCTCCCACTCCTCAAAACCCGCTCAATCTGCTCTGGGTTTTCCACAATGCCCCTCACCCACCCCTGGAGCAGATTTGGAGAGGGTGCGAATTGGAACAAGGACACTGGATACCACCCAAGGCTCCAACTTTGTTCCTCCAACTCTGTCCGGTGGCCCCAGCATCTCCTACCCCCTTACATGTTATCATTTACCTTTTTTTAATTACACTGTTATCCTGCAGAGTGCAAGCTGGTGCACAAGGTCTTCCATGCGTCAGGTCTTTGGATCCTGGGGCAAAGCCTGAATCAGAGATCCCCTTTTATCCCTTTGCCTGAGAGACTCCACAGAAGACTGATGCTGACCTCAGCTGTGTGCTGCCTAGATTCCCTTCACTAACACACCACAGCATACCGCTGAGAACAAAATATTTTGGGCAGTCGGAACAACCCAAGATACCTGTAGTTGAAGTGCATGATTGCCTGCAGTGCATTTCCTCCTCCAGTTGAAATATCGCCCTCAAATCCTGGCAGCAGTGGGATGACTACGTAGACTCGGTACCGTTTGTTTTCCCTGGAGAGAAAACACAAGAAAAGGTGAGCCAACCTTGCCTCAGTCCCAGAACAAGAAACCCTGAAACTCCAAATAGTGGTGTGATTTATGAAACGCAGAAGTTCTTCCTTTTATTAAAGCAGTGATCAGTTAACCAATTTAAATAGTCATTGATGAGCCTGTTAAATACAAAGGGGGGGGGGACAAAACCCAAAATATGTATCATAATATAATTGAAATTATCATGATAACAAGAAGCTGCAGAAGTTCTTAAGTCGGCCTGAGATTTTATTTAAAAGCTGGTTTGCCCCCATATCTGTTTGCCAACACTGATGTTAGGTAATGATCTATCATAATAGGAAGAACTTCCTGACAGTAAGAGCTGTTTGACAGTGGAATTTGCTGCCAAGGAGTGTGGTGGAGTCTCCTTCTTTGGAGGTCTTTAAGCAGAGGCTTGACAACCATATGTCAGGAGTGCTCTGATGGTGTTTCCTGCTTGGCAGGGGGTTGGACTCGATGGCCCTTGTGGTCTCTTCCAACTCTATGATTCTATGATTTTATATTGCTCTTGGATATGACCTTCCATAATTCTGGCCTCTATAGTTCAGTGATACTGCTCCTCTCCCCCCCCCCCCCGCAAAAAAAGATAAGAAAGGAAAAAACATGGAAGAAGAAGAGTTTGAATTTGATATCCCGCTTTATCACTACCCGAAGGAGTCTCAAAGCTGCTAACAATCTCCTTTCCCTTCCTCCCCCACAACAAACACTCTGTGAGGTGAGTGAGGCTGAGAAACTTCAGAGAAGTGTGACTGGCCCAAGGTCACCCAGCAGTTGCACGTGGAGGAGCAGAGACGCAAACCCGGTTCAGCAGATTACGAGTCCACCACTCTTAACCACTACACCACACTGGCTCCCCAGTGTGAACAGTGAACATATCCCCACAGCACTGGCAAGGGATTGGGGCAGGAACACATTGTAAGAATGTTAGAAAAGCTCTGCTGGGTCAGATCAAAGATTTATCTAGTCCAGCATCCCTGCTACCCACTGTGGACAACCAGATGCTCAGTGAAAAGACCACAAGCAGAGCATGAGGGGAAATAGCCCTCTCCCACTTGTGTTCCCAAGCAGCTGGTATGCAGAGACAAGCAGCCTCTGAGGTAGCCTACAGCCATCATGACTAGTAGTCATTCCTAGCCTTTTCCTTCGTGAATTTGTCTGCCAGGCATAAAGCCAGCGAAGGGCTTATCCATGCTTACGTTTTGCCCCAGGTCTGCACTTAAAAGCTCCGAGCCGTTGTCGTTGTTTCGCCCCAGAGCTTTCCCTGCAAAAACCTGCTCTTTAGCGCTCCACCGAAGCAACCATGAATTTAGGTTTTCCTCAGAATGCTGTTTGTTCCGACGGAGCTTTAAAGAGCAGGTTTTCACGGAGGAAGCACCAGAGCAAAACAAACCAACAAACCCAGAGCTTTAAAGTGCAGTCCATGCCCAGAAAGAAGGGATGAAGGGTAAGTTTGGACAAGCCTCAAGCTGACGGTGGCAGCTATCACTGCGTCTTCCAAAAGTTTAGTTGTGCTCTGTGTGAATCGTCCAACATTTGGATTCATTGCATGTCTCCTGGTACTTGAGATAGAGACAGACAGAGAGAGAGAGGAAAATGTCTCCTCATTCCAGGGATGAGGAACTTGTAGCCCTCCAGATATTGCTGAACTACAACATCCATCAATCCTGACCATTGGCCATGCTTACTAGGGCTGACAGAAATGATGATCCAAAGTTTATGAGGAGCAACAGATTCCCCCTCCCCTGCAGTTTCTCCATACCACACATAACTGCAACCCCCCCCCCTTATCGTGTCTCCCTTACTTGACCTTTTTTCCAGGCGTAAAATGCACCCAAATGCTGTGCCCTTTTCCTCACGGAAAAGTTGTTCAAATAAATCCCTTGATTATTTCAGTTGCCCTTTTCTGCACCTCTTCCAACTCAACCATAAATATACCCAGAATTTCAAGCGTGGTGGCACCACAGATTTGTCACGGGCCATTATTGAATTTCTAGAAAGGGTTGGGAGCTGGCTCCCTTCACCTCCAACGGGCGAAATGAAAACATATACACTGCAGACTTGTTTAATAGCGATTGTGGCAGCTATCACTGCGTCTTTTGAAAGTTTAGCTGTGCTCTGTGTGAATCACCTGTGTGTCTCCGCAATGAACTCTGGGTACTTTAGTGCTGGTCTGTGTGTGAGTGTCAGGTGAGGGCCCAGAGGGAACTCAACACTCTCATCAAACTACAATTCCCAGAATTCTCTGGTGGAATCCATGGCAGCTCAAACTGGATATATGGATAGAAACTGATATAAGTTTGCTGTGCAGATACGCTGTTAGTGCTCAAGGTCAGAATTCACACACCTTTACTTCTGAGTGCATCCTTTTAAAAAATGATAGAAATAGTGGATGGAATTCAACGTTCTGCTCTTCCTATCCTTCCATCCGCTGGCATTTCAGCTGGCCAGATGGAATGATTCCTCCCTCTCTTTCCCCTGCACACTGTTCTGGGGTTTCTCAGAGCCAATTCTGGGGAGGGGGCAGGAGGAAGAAACCGCATTGCACGTGCAGTAGTCCCTGCACAGGGCTTCCACTGCCGAGATTCATTAGGTGAATCCCACCCTGTGTTTTCAGCAGCCAAGTCCATTAGAAGCTTGCCACAATTGCAGAGCAATTTGCAAACTCCGTTCTCCCTTATAACATATTTGTTTTTATTCTGGCTGACAGATAGATGATTATTATGCTGGCCAGTCAATTTCTGTACAGTTTCATTTCCAGAGACACCCTTTGAGTCCCTCTCCTTATTTATTTTTAACTCAGTAATTTGCCAGGCAATTACATCTCAGCTAATTAGCATTCACATGGAGTCTGACTTTCCAGGCATCCATAATATAATTCAGGGGAGCGAAAACTGAGTGACACTTGCTTTTTTCGTAAGCCAAAAGTGTAGGAAACAACCACCAGGTGGCGAGCATCTTATAGTTTGGATAAAACTCCAGGAAACATTGAAAACCATTAGAGATTCTACCAGGCAGATACAGCATTTCCTAGTAATTCTTCCTAGGACTAGTATTTATAAAACAACAAATATTCAGATGCATTTTCTGCAGTTAATACTGGGCTCAGAAATAAATAGGAACATTGCCATCTTTTAGCACAAAGTCGTAATTGAAATAATTTTCTAGATTGCAAAAGCAATTAAATATTTCCATTAGTAAAACTGAGAATGCACTGGGGGGGGGGGGGATACATAAATTAGGAAACCCATCTCAACTCATATGTTGCACGAGTATCTTTGCATAGTTTGTTCTTCTGGCTATAAAGGCCCCATAAGTATGCATATGCACGGTTGAATCCAAGCACCGCTTTCTCCAAATCCAGCCCCATCAAATAGGTAAGGTGATTGTCAGCTCACTATTCCGTGTTTTACAGTGTCATCGAAATGCATGGAGCGTTACAGAATAACACAAGAGAGGCAGCCTGCATCTCGCAGCCTAGGGAGTTTACAGTCTGCAGTTTGGCAGCAAAGGAAAGTGATCGACAAGGATCACAAGGACATCAGCAGGACAGGCAAGGAGAACTAGGAATGATCCAAACAGACAAGCATCTGTTCAGCACAGAAGAGCCTTGTATGGCATAGCTCAGGAGTAGAGATTCTGCTTTGCACGCAGAAGGTCTCAGGTAAAATTCTCGGTATCTCCAGGTAAGGATGGGAAAGGCATAAAACCCTGGAGAGCAGCTGCCAATCAGTTTAGACAAGAGCGAGCAAAGTGGACCAATCATCTCACTTGGTATAAGGCAGCTCCTGGCTAAGTGCTTTCAACACACCCCAAGTCACATTGACTATCAGGTCATAAAACTGCAATCCTCAAACAATCTACACTGTGGCACTCCCAAAAACCACTATAGGTGTTTGAAATTGGCACCGATGGGAAAACTTGGTATATAGTCTTTTTAACCAACTGCTTCCTAAAATGAACGGCGCGTGAAAATAATGAAGTGGTGCATTTTTGTTTCTGTAAAAAAATAAAAATCAAGGAGGTACATTCGCTCAGTGTTATCATTCTGACCCACGAGTTTCGCCTTAAATTAAAGGTGTCTGCACGAGACAAGGCAAACAGCTTGGGCGCGAAGAGTATTAGTTGATACTTGCCAAAATTAATTACAAAAATAAATCACTTATGAGCTTCCCATTTTCATCATTCAAAAGCAGCATGGCCAGCTCAGAGGGAGGGGAAAAACCACAACCAGAAAATCTACGAATGTCGATATTGAGCTAATTAATTATATATGCTGTGTACTGCCTAAAGAACAAAGAGGTCCTTACGCTCGGGTGGAAAACTCCATCAAGCCCCTCCATTAAGGTTGAAATATTTATGCAAGAGCTAAATCCTCTTTTGCATGAGACCCAGGAGATGAAACATTAATATATTAGTACCTACTCCCCATTCAAGCCACCCTCAAAAATTTCATAGTGAACATACTGTAATATAGATTTCATAGCATTAGAATTAATTCACCTTGATCCAGCAAGGGAGATCTCTATGCAGACACCGATTCTTACTTGCTGGACGAAAAGACTGAGAAAAGCACATGCACACTGCATATGGATCACACATATGGACCATAAGTGTCAACTCTATGGGGCCCGGGGCCCTTCACCTCCCAAAAAAATATTTAGGGGAGCCAGCCCCCCTCCCCAATATTTTCTGCAAGTTGGTGCCTTCTTCCTTCTTTCCCTCCCTTGCGCAGCCACCTTCCCCCAGCCAGACGCTGCCTTCTTTTCCCAGCTTGCCTCCTGGCTTTTGGTGTCGTTTCCAAGCACATCTGAGCTGGGGTAGCTGGGGGAAAGTAGGCAGGCAGGCAGAGGCAGGAGAGGGGGCAGAAACTTCTCTGCTCTGCCTGGGGTGCCTCAGTCTCTTGAACATCAGGATTGGGCCCAAAGTGCATTACATGGTGGGGATCGGAAACGGCACTGGGCAGGATCTCAAATATGGGAGGTGAGGAAATCCCCATAAGGGTTCCTGAGGTGGTGCACAAGCTCCTAGCCAGAGCTTGGGTTGCCCAGGGATGATATCACACACCTCTGGTTGTCAGCAGGACCCCAGTTGCATGGTCTGTGCCACGATGGGGTTGCACCAGTGGTAATTTCCAAAGGTACTCCTTGGCAGTCCTACTGGGGTGTTCAGACTGCACACTGGGCAATCAGACAGGAAACTGATCTGTTCCACAACGCCACCCAACCTTGCTTGGATCCAAGTTGTAGGCGGCATTAACCCGAGTGTATCATTTATTTGGTTATAAATTTGCATGGAATGCAAAGTTATTTAACTTCATGTATAGTTTGACCATCAGTGGATGCTTATAGGTGGTGGTGCAAAGCTGTTCAGAGCATGTAAAAGGTAAAGGGACCCCTGACCGTTAGGTCCAGTCGCAGACGACGTGGGGGTTGTGGCGCTCATCTCGCTTAATGACCAAGGGAGCCGGCGTACAGCTTCCGGGTCATGTGGCCAGCATGACTAAGCCGCTTCTGGCGAACCAGAGCAGCACATGGAAACGCCGTTTACCTTCCCTATTTATCTACTTGCACTTTGATGTGCTTTCGAACTGCTAGGTTGGCAGGAGCTGGGACCAAGCAATGGGAGCTCACCCCGTCACGAGGATTCGAACCGCCAACCTTCTGATCGGCAAGCCCTAGGCTCTGTGGTTTAGACCACACCACCCACCACCTGCGTCCCTGTTCAGAGCATGTAGAAACACATTATTCCACATTTCACACACTCTTTGATAATGAACATTTTGTTCATCTGCAAAGAAGATGGGTTATGGGAAATAACTGTAACAGGCTTATGCTCTGTAAGCTGAGGAGCTTGGTTGTGGGGTTCAGGTTATGCGAAGCAAGTCTCTCGGACTGAGAGACCAGACTCCTGCAAACTGCAGGAAATGGCTCTGGAGGCTGTGAATGAACTGGTTTGGTTTGACAGGAATGCATTCTGCTACGACGACTGCACCACCTGAATCACAATTATACCAAGGCAAGCATATACCGTGCTGTTAAAAAGAAAAAGTGCTATTTTCTGCACCATGGAAACCCAAGGCTTCCAATTAGAATTATGCTAATGTGTATGTGCATTTGCATAATTTGTTCTGCTAACAAGATCCCCAGGTTTTGCAAAAATGTCTGGAACACTTTCAGCCAGGGCAGGAATGAGAAACAGGCAGTTTACAACAAGGGAAGTCAGGTAACAACAGACATACGAGAAGGTGAAAGAGCTAAGAAACGCTTGAAGGTTCAAACCCTGACCACACTCGGCTCTAGCGAGTCTGGCCCTGTCCCTGTCTATGGATGGATTGCTCAGGAGATCTGTGATCTGTTTTTTGTTTATTACTTTAATGCATGTGCTGGAATGATCCACATTCAACTGAAGCAACAGAACTGGACGAGGAAACACTTATTCCATTCTCCCGATCCAAATCGCCCCTACCCTCTGCAGGGGAGAAAAACACCTACTCGTTTTTTCCTTCTCTGACCTTTCTGGCTCTGTCTGTGTCTCTTAAACGAAGTTTTATTCTGCTGGGTGTTGTTTCCCATCTCAACCCTCTATATTTTAGATCGCTGTTTAAATTCCTTCCTCTCACAGCGATCTTGTGGACGCGCAGAAAACCCTCGGCTTTATTTATATTGACTTCTCCAGCTTTAGATAAATGCAGCCTGCTCTTCATGATTGCAAGGCTTGATATACTAGCTTGCCTTTTGGAAACGCAGGGCAAACTGTAAACATCCTCGATCACTTTCCAGAGACAAGGCTTAGGAACACTGCAATGATCCACAGATTAATCATATTAGAATCCCCCAGTGGGTGGAGAGCCTTTATTCTTCCTGCTTAAAAGCCAGTTGCTTTCTGTCGAGAAATCACCCACGCCCTTCACCATTGAGCTTAAATGATTAAAGAAGCAGAAATGCAAACATTCAAAGGTATCCCCTCAGGCATTTAGGAGCAGGCAGGGAGGAACGACAACTGACAACCGGGCTGTCAGCATCAACCTGGGCTCCCAAAAGTAAGCAGGTGCAATGAACTATTAGGAGTGAATTTGTTTCAGAGGCCCCTTTCTGCTGTTACACCAGTCATGCACTGGCCTGTGAGCATTCCAGTTGGAGAACAGACTTTACCAAGTGAAGACACTCGAACTCAGGACGCAAGGGAGAAACGTGCTAAGAGGAAGGCACGCTTGGCAAATCCACACCATGATCAACTCCTGCCCGGAAACCAATTCCCTACTGTGGAAGGACGTGTGGATCCAGAACTGGCCTCCACAGTCTCTTACGGACACATTGTTAAAACCGTGTTTATGGAAGACAATCTTACTCGGCTACAAGTGATCGCCAAAGAAGAAGAAGGTAGTAGAGATATATACTGGATAATGGACCCAGATGTTGCAGTGCCCAGGTGCCCCTGAACTGAACACACACAATGTCTTTGTCGCAAAGGTCTACTCAGAAAAAAACCACTGTAGTATATACACTTGTAACTCAGTTAATTTGCAGCTGGATCAAAGATTTCCACCCATTCCCTGAAAATTCAGACAGACATTATACACACCAAGCTGCCCCAAGCTGCAAGGAATGCAAGAACCACTGATGGAAGTGGTAGCAAAACATGATGAGCAAAATGGTGCCATTATAGACAATGTAGACAGTAGTGCCTACCAGAACCCTGACATCATTTGCAAGATCATTTGTCCCACCAGGTCCAAAAGTTTAATTACATAAAATAATTTTACATGAACTGGTAAATACTGTCTTCGTGGTTCACCAAGTCCAAGAACTAGTTATCTTCATGTTAGTTTCCATATATTATAATCACTAGAGGAAAACCAGTTTGTGCTCCCATCTCACCCTAGTCACCTTGTCTTTTAACAGTAAGTTCACCCCGTGCAAACGTTTTTTGAGTTCTCCACTTTTCCCTGAAAAATGACTCCAGAAATGCTTTTTTAAAGTCTGTGCTGAGGTTTGGCTTAGAAACAAAATTTCCCCTGCTGCATTCTTCATTCCCACCCAGACTGTGTTTTTCAGCAAGATTACCTGTGCGCCTTGAGGATGCGTTGAGCGATGGCATCACCAATCCGGTTCGATACAACTTTGTCGTCCGCACAGCTAATGAAAAACTGGTTCTATGGTGTGGGAAAGCAAAACAGAAAGAAGCGGGAAATGACTGCGCTGTTCATAAATCTGATAGCTGCTGTAAGAAGTACCTGCCAAGGCAGTAGTTTTCAAACGTGGCACCTTGAGGCTCCTTGGAAACTTATCATAGCTACGCTGGTGATGAGATCAGTAATAGCAGACAAGTTCTTCTGAAAGAGTGCTTGCCCAGTTACCAGTCTTCCTGTGCAACCTTAGGAGAGCACCAGATACACTCTAGGCCCATCAATCTGGTGCCTCCAGAGTCATAAGGACTATGACTCTTATCAGCCTCAGAGAGCATGGCTGTGGTAGCTGATGTAAGCTGTCATCCTAAACCAGCTGGCAAGGGGGTGTTATCAGTGCCTTCCATTTGTCTGAGGCAATGGCAAAGTCTAACCCAATGCCAAAGCCAAGGACCCTTGTACCTACGGGACAGCCTCTCCTGGTTTGCCCTACGGAGGACCTTAAGGGTCCATAAATAGCAACACCCTAGAGGTCCCGGGCCCTAAGGAAGTTAGATTAGCTTCAACCAGAGCCAAGGCCTTTTCAACACTGGCTCTGGCCTGGTGGAACGCTCTGTCTCATGAGACCAGGGCCCTGTGGGATCTGATTTCTTTCCGCAGGGCCTGTAAGACAGAGTTGTTCCACCTGACCTTTGGCTTAGAATCAATTTGATTCCCTCCCCCTCTTTCTTTTTTCCTTTCTCCTCCTGGGAAGAGGCTGCATCTTAATGTTTTATTTTTATTATTGGTTAGCCACCCTGAGCCCGGGGTCTTGGCTGGGGAGGGCAGGGTATAAATGAAATTTATTATTATTATTAACAGGTCTAGCCAGCCCACCTTGAAACCAAAGAACGCAGCCTGGGATGGATCCCACAGTCCTTGGCAATACACAGGGTGTTTCTCAGAAGACCAATATGCTGGTGATAAGGGGCTCCCTAAGAGAAGGATGTTTCTAAGCCAGGCTGCAACCCAAAGGAGGTGAAACCTATACAAATGCTACTTAGATTCATTGTAATCGGTGGAGGCTGGTCCATTGGGTCAAACTGGGTATGTTTATAATAATAATAATAATAATAATAATAATAATAATAATAATAATTTATTATTTGTACCCCGCCCATCTGGCTGGGTTTCCCCAGCCACTCTGGGCGGCTTCCATAGAAACCAAAAATACACTAAAATATCACAGATTAAAAGCTTCCCTGAACAGGGCTGCCTTAAGATGTCTTCTGAATGTCAGGTTTAGCCTGGGAAAATGGAGACTGGGAGGAGCTTTGATAGCCATCTTCAAATAAGCAGAGAGGTTGGGTGGCCAACTGGCATGGATGCTTTAGCTGAGATTCCTGCACTGAAGGGGTTTTACCTAGATGACCCTCAGGGTCCCTCCCAACCCTACAATTCTATGACTCTACAAAATGGCGCACCGCCCCACCAACCTTAGTCTGCCTGGGCATTGTCCACCTTCTCACTTACAACCAGTCCAAAGGTGGCCCTGGCTGACTGCCTCCTCCCTCTTAGTCTCAATGTTGCCTCTGTAGAACTCACTAGGGAGGAGGATGGGGACAAAACGAGAACTAGTTGGCTCTGCCTGCCCTTGGATCTGGTGCCACCTATTGCTGGGCTACCTGACTTCTGCCCTACCAGTCCCAGTGGCCACTAGGGGGTGTGGGGCAGGGTGGGATGGGAAGTATGGGTCAATGGGGGCAAAAGTTGGGAACAAAACTGGAATCAGTTGGCTCTTCCTCTCATTGTCTCTGGGCTAACTCAAGATAGGAGCATGAGACATTTAATCTCAAGGTTGTTGGTTCGAGCCCCACATTCGGCAAAAGATTCCTACATTGCAGGGGATTGGGCCAAATGACCCTTACGTTCTCTCCAACTCTACAGTTCTATGAATCCACCTGCTGTTGTTCTGCCCCAGCAGTTTCAATGGGTGCCAGCTACACTTTAATATATCTTTACTTTGTCTGGATTTCACCCAGATGACCAATCTGTTTGGTGTTTCACATCTACAGTCATACCTCGGGATGAATACGCTTCGGGTTAAGCATTTTCGGGTTGCGCTCTGCGGCGACCCGGAAGTAACAGAGTGCGTTACTTCCGGGTTCCGCCGCGCGCGCATGCACAGACCATCACAATGACATCACGCGCATGCGCAGAAGCGCTGAAACGTGACCCGCGCAAATGCAGAAGCACTGACACTGGTTATGTTCGCTTCAGGATGCAAACGGGGCTCCGGAACGGATCCCGTTCGCATCCCGAGGTACTAGTGTATATGTAAATACACACTTTACTAAAAGGTAAAGATGTTCACGACTGGAGATTTTTCAACAACAGCTTCAAAAAGATAAACAGAAACAATGTGGATAATAATAATACTTTTAGAATGTGGTGCTGATTTCCTGCTGTGTTCTTTATACCTACAGATGGCGACTACTTGCCTCTATATAGACATAGTGTTTGCTGTTTTCTATCACGTTAACATAAGCAGAATGAATGGACTCCTCATGGTACTTGATCCCAGCAGACCAGTCCGTAGCAGAGCGGAGCACCTAAACAGGGAAAGATCAGATGTTCTTTAGCATGATATTTAATAGCTGCTTTTTATACGAAGTGCCTCGATGCGATTCACACAATGAAAATAATGTTAACATTAAAAACCAGCAATAAAACAAGGCCTAAACTGCTTATATCTATATCTATCTATCTATCTATCATCTGTCTATCTATCTATCTATCTATCTATTCCTTGTTTTTTAATCATCCATGTACCAGTCAGGTTTTTATCTCGTTGCAATCACCTATCCTCGTTGCAAAAACTGAGAAACATTGAATCTTCTTGTTTTGCTAATTCAGACCTGTGCCTTAAGAAAAACATTTGCTCTATAGTGTGCTTGCTTCTAAAAAAAGAAAAGAAAAAGCCATTAATATGACTAATAATATATTTAAATGTACAAAAGAATCTCTAACACTTCTGTCCTCTTAGGTAGGTCAATATTCCTTCCACGATGCAATTAGGGAACAAAAGCTGAGAGAGAGTGCTTTTGGGGTAGCATATAAGAAGCTGCCAAATGTTGAGTCAGACTATTGGTTCGTATATAGCTCAGTATTGCCCACACTAGCTAGGGATCAGGTTCCTTGAAGGATTGTGCCTCCCATATACAACTTCCCACATCTTAACGTTGCACGAGGTCCTTTGCTGGCTGCCCCTGCCAAATGAGATTTGTGAGGTACCTATGTGGGGCAGGGTATTTTCTCTGTTGGCACCTTGATTGTGGAACATCCTCCCTAGAGAAGCTGGGCTGACACCTAAGTTGGGGTCTTTTCAGCACCAGGTGGAGATTTTTTTCCTTTCCCCAGGCGTTCCAGTCTTAAAATTTCAATGTTATTGGGGCTTTTAAGATCTTCTATACTCTTGATGTTCCCTGCAGCTAGTTTTAAATCTAGTTTTAAACTAGCTGTAGGGAACATCAGCAGTATATAGAAGATTTTAAAAACATTGAAACTTTAAGACTGAAACACCAGGCAATCATCTGGGGCAGGGCAGCAAACCAAACCAGAATTAAGCCAGGACAGTTTACCTTCCCACCACAGTGGTACCTATTTATCTATTTACACTGGCGTGCTTTCAAACTGCTAGGTTGGCGGGAGCTGGGAGACGGAACAGAAGGAGCTGCAATTGAAGTCAGAGGCTGACGGATGATGATCTGTAGAGTCTCCTGGCCCCTGGCAACCGATGCCTGCCCATTTCTGCAGCTGGTACGTGTTAGCATTTTTATCAATCCGAGCTGCTCCAGCTGTACCAGTGAGTGGTACTATGATTTGTATACATCATGTGAGTGTCTGAGAGAGCGTGAGAAAGGAAGTTTGTATTATCTCTTCCTGCTAAGTACTATTGGAAGTTAGTTTCATTTCTGCACGTGTCACAGTTCTGTACTGGTGTTCAGAGAGCACAGACGTACTGATGGAGTCTCTGTATATAAGACTGTAAATAAAGTAGTTTTAGAACTATGATTGAGTCCTTTTTCTTCTATGATATGCCAGAAGACTGGCATGCTCTTTACAGGAGAGAAGGGTTGCCTATCACCGGTCTCTCTGGACTGAGGGAGATTTACAGCCAGGGAGGACCACCAGAGAGATGCTCTGAAGACTGGGAAGTTGGCAGCCATTTCCAGGGGTGTTTTTCCAACAATTCTGAGGAAAGAGAACCTGACAAGTTCATCTCATCCCCATTGCAGCAACTGACACTGGCTTCTAATACTGAGCAGAGAGCTCAGTGGCAGACTGAGTCCACACAGTTCTTCAGAAGATCATTTGTGCAAAAATTCTATACAGTCTGGGCCAAGGAGTGCCTCGTGTCATTAACGAAATTCAAGAAATGTAACAGAGAACTCGAGTACAGCTTATCCCAAATATCCAACATCATCCATGAAACCCCATAAATTGCAATAGAGACTAAAGAACCTTATGGTTACAAAATACACCTATAATAATAATTTCAAAGACTCTCTGTCCTGCCACAAGGACTAGTAATTTAGGCTGCAGTCCTAAACATGTTGACTACAGAGGGGGACTCACTTCTGAGTCATCGTCCTTAGGATCGCTCTGTTATTAGTTGAGGTTCTCTATGGCTATAGGGGCGCGGGTGGTGCTGTGGGTTAAACCACAGAGCCTAGGACTTGCCAGTCAGAAGGTCGGCGGTTCAAATCCCCGCGACGGGGTGAGCTCCCGTTGCTCGGTCCCTGCTCCTGCCAACCTAGCAGTTCAAAAGCATGTCAGAGTGCAAGTAGATAAATAGGTACCGCTCCGGCGGGAAGGTAAACGGCGTTTCCGTGTGCTGCTCTGGTTCGCCAGAAGCGGCTTAGTCATGCTGGCCACATGACCCGGAAGCTGTCTGTGGACAAATGCTGGCTCCCTCGGCCAGTAAAGTGAGATAAGCGCCGCAACCCCAGGGTCGGTCAAGACTGGACCTAATGGTCAGGGGTCCCTTTAACTTTACCTTTGGCTAGGCTTTTAATCAAGAACTGTGAGTTCTAAAAAGGAGGACTGGAGAGGAAACGTCTCTTTTACGATGTCTCCTGAGATGTCAAAGATCTAGTGCAGTCTATTAAAAAGAAATGGCATTTGTTCTAGTAGTTTATGGCAGTTTCAATTTAAGGGGTGTTTTACGAGGCTTCTCATGAGAAGTCTAAAAGCTCACCTTATGCCTGTGTGTGTGTGTGTAAGTTGTAAATTGCCTACAACAAATGGCAGCCTTACCTGCACGCTGGCACACATGGCATCGGGGACCTGGTACTTCAACTCGTCAGCCGTCTGCTGAGATTTCGGCAACAGAAAAGGGTAGGAAAGGGATCTGTATTTGGGCTTCATGATCTTGGAAAGAACAACCACAAAAGAAGCATAAAATACACTGTCAGACTTGCATATGTTCAGTTTTAACATCAAGTTACAATCCTATGCGTATTCCCCCATATGCCACCCACCTGACAGGGTTGCCCCAGCCCACTCTGGACAGCTCCCAACAAAATACTAAAAGCACAAGAAAACATCAACTATTAAAAACCTCGTAGAATTTGTGAATGCTTCCTTATGTAGGCCCATATCCCTGTGAGCAACCCCACCCCACCTGAACATCAGAGAGAAAGTTTCTTGCCCAGCTTTCCCTGTCTACTGAAGTGGTGCAGTCTATTCTCACACCTTAAAGGTAAAGGTAAAGGACCCCTGACAGTTAAGTCCAGTTGCAAACGACTCTGGGGTTGCGGTGCTCATCTCGCTTTACAGGCAGAGGGAGCCGGCGTACAGCTTCCAGGTCATGTGGCCAGCATGACTAAGCCGCTTCTGGCGAACCAGCACAGCGCACAGAAACGCTGTATACCTTCCCGCTGGAAGTATTTATCTACTTGCACTTTGACGTGCTTTCAGACTGCTAGGTTGGCAGGAGCTGGGACCAAGCAAAGGGAGCTCACCCAGTCGCAGGGATTCAAACTGCCAACCTTCCGATCGTCAAGCCCAAGGCTCAGTGGTTTACACCACAGCGCCACCCGCGTCCCATTCTCACACCTTAGAACTCTCCTGTTTCGTCCCCTCCTCATTCTGCTGCCTTTGTATTTCAAGCCTCAGAATGCAGCTCTGCATAGAACTCAGCGTATAAACTAAGAAACTACAAGGAGGTAGCTATGCAGGCTCAGGTCTTCCATCAACGCAAACTCACCTTTGTGAAGTTCCAGCGCTGAATGAAATGCCGAGCCACATCCCGGGCAGCTTTCCCGTGCACCACCGAGGCAATGTCATGCCATGGCATCCGGGGCATGGTGTAGCGATCAATGAAGTCTATGTAGGCAGAAAAGGAAGCGTACATGATCTACCTGAGAAGTATTGGAATTTTGGTCCAATTTGCACTATGCATTTAAAGCAGTACAGTGGCACCTCAGGTTAAGTGCTTAATTCGTTCTGGAGGTCCATTCTTAACCTGAAACTGTTCTTAACCTGAAGCACCACTTTAGCTAATGGGGCCTCCCGCTGCTGCCGCGCCGCCAGAGCACGATTTCTGTTCTCATCCTGAAGCAAAGTTCTTAACCCGAGGTACTATTTCTGGGTTAGCGGAGTCTGTAACCTGAAGCATATGTAACCTGAAGCATATATAACCTGAAGCATATGTAAGCCGAGGTACCACTGTATCATACCACTTTAAATGGGCATAGCCTACCCCAAGGAATTCTGGGAACTGTAGTTAGCTATGGGTACTGAGTGTTGTAATGAGGCCACAATTCCCTTCATGAAGATACCCTCTCCAGAGATTCCTGGGAACAGGGACTGATAGTTAAACCACTCTGAGGTAGAATCTACACACATATAAAAAAAAAGTTGTGAAAATGCTTTTTTTATTAAAAAATAAGTTTTGAAAAATATATTGAATTTGCCATAGCTCACCTTCACCATCTAGTGCCATGTTTGTATAATGCACTTTACAACACACTTTAAATGTTTTATTTGCAGCTGAGTCCTGAGACTTGTAGCTCTGTGAGGAGGATAGGGGTCTCCTAACAACTCTCAATGTCCTTAACAAACTACAGCTCCCAGAATTCTTTGGGGGAAACCCATATCCACTTTAAGTGGTATAATTGTGCTTTAAAAGGGGCCCTAGATATGCTTCCCATAGGTATTTGCTGGGGTAATGTGGCAAAGAAGGTGCTGGTATGATTCATCAGGTATTATTACACTACAGACTCACTGGCTCATAATGGAGATGTTCCATAAAATTAAGTGCTGGTTAAGATGCAGCAGGAAACGAATTAGTCAAAGCACTTCCCTCCTCCTCTTTCAAGCCATTAAAGAGATTGCAAGATTCTACTTCCAGTTTAAAACTAACCATATTTTCCTATGACGCTCAATCTTGGTGAACTGGTTTGCTTATGCTCTGGTTGATTAACAAAGATGACCTTAAGCCCTGTAGGGCTAACCCTGCAATGCAGCAGGTTAAGTGGATCAGGTTGTGGTATGAGCAGGAGAATAGATGAAGGCAGGAACTGGTGTCTCAATGATGCAGCAAGACTTTTTGAAGCGCTGAGCCTAGCCATGGGGTGGGACACTATTTAGGCAAAACGTCTGGGGCCAGCACTAAAACCATGACCTGGTCTGATTTGTTCTCACTAACTAGAATTCAAACAAACCACAGTTCCGTATATCTGAACACTATCGGGAACCGTGGTTTGTTTAAAACCACAGGCAAAAACTTTCAATATCCGCTGGTGCACAAAAGAGGAGGTGGGGGAGGGCATGACCCTAAAGCTCGTCATGACACATTCATGTAGCAGGAAATCATGGCTCACAGAATCATAGCATGTAGAGATGGAAGGGACCCCAAGGGCCAGCTAGTCCAACCCCCTGCAATCTCAACTAGATCCTTCATGACAGATGGCCATGCAACCTCTGCTTAAAAATCTCCAAGGAAGGAAGGATGCATGTTACATTTCAAATGTCCAATTGTGTGGAGCTGGGGGAAGGCTGGAAAAAGTTGTGATAAATGCTAGGATCCTGGAAAAACTGGCTAAGGCATCTTAACCCACATTCAGCTCTCTTAAAAACTATGTGGACAACCTTCAAAGATCTGTGCTCAATAGCATGGGAGTTGCTGCCCCAATAACTATATTCTGAACTTAAAAATGGAAAGCGTAATGCTGGTGGTCAACAAAAGAGGTTGAAAGACTCTCAAGGCAAATCTTTTTTTAAAATGTAGTATAAACACTGACAATTGAGAAACACTGGCCTGTGAGCGCTCCAATTGGAGAACAGCCTTGACCAAAGGTGTTGTGGACTTTGAAGATGCTCAAACTCAGGATGAAAGGGAGAAATGTGCTAAGAGGAAGGTATGTTTGGCAAATCCACACCATGATCAACTCCCACCCAGAAACCTATGTCCCCACTGTGGAAGGACGTGTGGATCCAGAATTGGCCTCCACAGTCACTTACGGACTCACTGTGAAGACCATGTTCATGGAAGACAACCTTACTCGGCTACGAGTAATCATCAAAGAAAGAAGCAGCAGAAGCAAGTCCCAATGTGCTGTGTGAACTGAACCCAACACACCAAGGAATATCAGTATGGGGAGTTTCCGCCAACCAAAGACAAAATGGGTACAGAAATGATACTGGTTCCCAATTGCAATAGTGCTTACCAGCAAAGGGTTTATCAAGCTGAATCCAATCTTTAAAGACAAAGTTGCAATAATCCTTCCCATGCCAGAACCTGGTTTCACCCAGAAGCTCTCCAACGCCAGTCTTCATGCTCCGGATAGAGCCTTTATCTGCCCCAAACAGGAAAACACACAGATTTATTGGAGAACTCAACAAACCGCACATCAATGTTACCCCACGGGCAACACCCAGCATGGATGCCAAAGCTAGTCCCTGGTTCAAATTGTACAGCAGCCAGGAAGTCACCCCTTCCCTTCTATTCTCCTTTGCTTTCTTTCCTAATTCTTTCCTTTTACACCTAGAAAGTCTTTTGCCATTTCTAATTTTGGCACTGTCCCTAGCAATTTCAATCCTTTTATAAACAAACAAGCACCAAAGCAAGCAAATGGGTTCAAAGCCTCAACTGCTCTATCTGTGTTATGGCTATAATAGCGCTTACACACGACTGCTGAAAGGATTGCCGATATAACGTATGTCGGCACTTCACATACCCTTGAGATCCAGCACAGGGGAGTGGTTAGGAGCGAGGAGATCCTGGTTTTAATCCCCAGAAAGCTCACTGTCTCTCAGCCTAATCTACTTCAGGGACAGAAGACATAAATGTAATATAAACGCCAAGCATTTTTCTTCTTGGAACGGCTAACTTTTTTTTCTAGGTGCTTTGAGATCCAGGAGGAGATAAACACCACAGCCTTTCTTAACTGAACATTCACGTGACGCCAAAACCTTTAGTCCTTCTTGCCTTATACCCACTGCCTGTCAAAACAGTGAGGACCTACTCACTGGAATCGCTGTCTATACTGCTCACGCTGTCTGCGTGGTGTAGGCCGTGCCGGTGGAGCTGCTTGTAGATGCTGAACCTGGCAAATCTCTTGGGTTTCCCTATTCCTTTCATCCTCAAAGGGTCCAGAGATTCGTCGTTGTTCTCCTGCAACTGCAGCTTCGTTGGGGGCTCTGGTTGAGGGACGGTGGCTGGCTGTTCATCAGTGGCTTCAGCTGAAGGCTTGAGGCAGGAAAGAAGACAGGTTAAGGGCTTGTCTAAACAGTTGTGGTGGTGGTGGGGAGAACATGGTACAGTCTTCAAAGGCCGTTTTGAAGGCAGATGGGCCAATAAAATGACCGAACACTCACTCTCGCAGAAAGCTAGTGCGCTAAGGAGAAGTGTCCATATACTTGTAAATGAGAGGCTATTGGAAAGGTTGATGGGCTGGTTGGAGCACATGCATGCATCCACGAACGGCTCTATCAACGACATTCTCCAAGCAATTGCAAAGCCAAATTCTCTCCCATGAAGTCAATCATAGACCCATAGAATCGTTGAGTTGGATGGGACCCCAAGGGTCACTAGTCAAACCCCCTGCAAGGCAGGAATGTCAAGTGGAAAAGGGAAGAAGGAGATGCTCTTAGCCCCCCCCCCTCAATTGTGGGTCAGCCTAAATGAGGGCCGGTATGTAAATATACATACAGCAAAAAATGTGTATATTTTTCATAGGTAAAGGTAAAGGTACCCCTGACTGTTAGGTCCAGTCGCGGATGACTCTGGGGTTGCAGCGCTCATCTCGCTTTACTGGCCGAGGGAGACAGCGTACAGCTTCCGGGTCATGTGGCCAACATGACTAAGCCGCGTCTGGCGAACCAGAGCAGCGCACGGAAACGCTGTTTACCTTCCCACCGGAGTGGTACCTATTTATCTACTTGTACTTTGATGTGCTTTCGAACTGCTAGGTGGGCAGGAGCTGGGACTGAGCAACCGGAGCTCACCCCATCACGGGGATTCAAACTGCCATCCTTCTGATTTGCAAGCCCTAGGCTCTGTGGTTTAGACCACAGCGCCACCCGCGTATATTTTTCATAGCTGCATTCAAAATTGTGTTTATTAGGAGAAATTCGCACTAAAATGCTGAGGATTTTTTTTTTAAATCAAATTGCAGATTGCTGCAGAAATGTGAAGAGCTGAATTTAAGATTTTAAAAATGAGAAATGGAGAGAACCAAAACCGACAGATTCATCTACCCCAAGTATGAACAGAGAAACAATCTCAGATACAGCTCTGGAGATCTATGCATCCCCCAGACCAACAGCTGTGATTGTGGGATCTGAACTCACTGAGAGGTTGACCACAGATGCAGACTTGGTCGCTGTCATTCGTTTTGCGCTGCCGACGTCAGTCAGTCGGTGCTCATTGTCATCCCACCTGCCATAAGCCAAGTCAATGCCTCCGACAAAGGCTATGGACTGATCAATGACCACCAGTTTCTCATGATGAGCCCACAAATAAACGGTTGAAGACACGTGATCTGGGTGCCTCATTACCTGCATGGAAAAGAGAGAGAGAGAAAAAACCCCAACTTTAAGCTCAGGTTATGTTGCAAGAAAAGCTGCCAATGGTTTTCAAAGACAATTTCTAAATCTCTGAGAAGACTTTACATTTCACGGTTACAATTTACAAGTGAGAACAGCAGCATAATGTTACAGTGTGGGAGGTTCTGTTTGGTGTACCAGACAGTCACCTCCGTCCTCTCCAGCATACTCCATTCCCTAATTGAGGGGAAACTGCTTTGAAAATGTCACACCTATTATATATATTAAAAAAACCATGGCATCCTCTCCAAAAGGGCTGCTTCTTCCTAAGCTGATCCTGAAGATACAACCTCAGGATGGTATGGTACCGTATTTTTCCGTGCATAACACGCCCCCGTGTATAAGATGACCTCCCCTTTTTTTGGACCGCAACAAAATAGTTCAAATAGCCGTTAATCGCTCTACAGCCTGCCCACCGCTGCAAATCACATGCAACGTCGTGGCTACCAATCGGCTGCATGCTCGCTGCCAAAAGCCCACCTGCCACCTCAACGCAACCACAGCCAATTGCACGCATGCCTCGCCGCTACCATAAATAGATGGCCCAATTGCCACAGCCAATCATCAGCAGGCCTTGCCGCAGCAACCAATCACACACCCAATCACCGCTGCCAATCTCCTGCTGGCTGCTGCCATTAATTGCCCGTGCCCCCTCTGCTATCCGTGTATAAGACGACCTGAAATAATTTTGCCTATTATTTCTAAGGAAGAAAAATATTGTCTTATACACGGAAAAATACGGTATTTCTTTTTTAATATGAATTTTATAAAAGGAATTAATAAGCATGCACATCATAAAGGGCATGAATACCTTGATGTTGGAGTGCAGGTGCATTAAGGTACGCTTGCTGTACTCACTGTTGATGCCAAGAGCAAGCTCCACCTCTTTATAGAGCATCACAAAGATTTTCACCCCTTGTTGCTGTCAAGAAACAAAACAGGAGTTACGATTCTATGCAGATCTGACCAGTCAGAAACAAGATGGTTCATGGTCATTTTATAACACACTCTCTTTCGTTTGCAAGACCAAATTCCAGGTCTTCCACTGTGGAGGAAAACTGAAATCTGTTGCCTGTGTACAGCAAACAAGGTACAAAAAAATAATAATTGTATATCTTTTCCTTATTTTGCTTCTGCTAGTCATGAACAGCATTTCCCCAGATAAATCTGCCCATATACTTAAGCCATCATTCTCCAGACCCACCTTACGGTGATTAACTAGGAGCAGGGTCTTTTTGGTAGTGGCATGCTGCTGTGGAATTTGCTTCCCAGGGAAGTTTATGTGGACTCTTCTCTCATGAGCTGCTGTGACAAGCTACTGAGCTGTCTCTAGCAGCTTCTCAGTGAACTGTTCTGAAGCCCTGGACTAACTCTGCCCATCCAGGCAGGAGTATAAAAGGACTTTCTGTTCCGATTGAGCTTCACTTGAACAACAAGGTCTTCCTGAGCTCTGGAGTGTTCCTATAACCTTATTTGTTCTTTGGTCCTGACTTTTGGCTTGTTCCTTGGTCCTGTCTCCTGATACTGACTTACGGGTTGCTTCTTGATCCTTCCTCCTTGTTTTAACCATGGACAAGCAAATATTCAGGTTGGCAGAGTGAAGACTGCAGCCACATCGTTGCCACCTCCAGAGAAACCACGAGCAGTAAATCAAGAAACTTGGTTGCAGCTCATGGTTCTCCTGGGAGAGACAAACTACCGGCCTAGGTCTGGAGGTAATGGGGAGCCAAACCATGGCTTAGCCCAAGAGAAAGCAGGAACAGTGGAGGAACACCATGGCCACAATCTTTGCACCAGAAACCTGCACATTTGATTGTTTGAGCTAAGCCATGGTTTGGCTTAGAGCTGCATGCAAACTGGATCTCTTTCTACAAGATACTAATACTAATACTAATACTAATACTAATACTAATACTAATTTATTATTTATACCCTGCCCATCTGGCTGGGTTTCCCCAGCCACTCTGGGCAGCTTCCAACTGAATATTAAAAACAATACAGCATCAGACATTAAAAATTCCCTAAACAGGGCCACCTTCAGTTGTCTTTTAAAAGTAAAATAGTTGTTTATTGCCTTGACACCTGCTGGGAGGGTGTTCCACAGGGCAGGCGCCACTACCGAGAAGGCCCTCTGCCTGGTTCCCTATAACCTCACTTCTCGCAGCAAGGGAACCACCAGAAGGCCCTCGGCGCTGGACCCCAGTGTCCGGGCTGGATGATGGAGGTGGAGATACTCCTTCAGGTATACAGGACCAAGGCTGTTTAGGGCTTTAAAGGTCAGCACCAACACTTTGAATTGTGCTCGGAAATGTACTGGGAGCCAATGAAGATATTTCAGGACCGGTGTTATATGGTCTTGGCGGCCACTCCCTGTCACCAGTCTAGCTGCCGCATTCTGGATTAATTGCAGTTTCCGAGTCACCTTCAAAGGTAGCCCCACGTAGAGCGCATTGCAGTAGTCCAAGCGGGAGATAACTAGAGCATGCACCACTCTGGCAAGACAGTCTATACTGTGGTTCTATATTGCAAAGGACATTTATTTTAGCTGGTCTATGCTTTTAAATGTTTGTTAACGGTGCTGCTATTGTAAGTTTTTCTTGCATTGTGTTTTATAGCCAATTTAGACTGGCTATAAATAATTATATAGCTAAATAAAGAATACTTTAATAACCAAAAACTCACTCTAACAATACTGCTCAGCGTTTAAAATCTCGTTAGTCCCCAAAGCAAGAGCAAGGAACCTTTGGTTCTCTAGGTGTTGATAAACTACAGCTCCCATCAGTCCCAGAAAGCATGGCTAATGATCAGAGGTAATGGGAATTGAGGTTTAACAACATCTGGAGAGTCAAAGGTTCCTCACACCTACCCTAAAAAAATACTAATCACAGGACTGGCCTAGAAACCCCAAGTTCTGAAATCAGAACAAACTCGCCTCCGCCTGCAGCGTCCAAGAAAACTGTTTTCCCCTCTAGTGTGATAAAGAATCTTGTGTTCTCTCTGCATCTACTCGCTACTCTTTCGTGAGTCTGAATGTTATGGATTGTTTGATTTCTATCTCAGTCCCAGAGTGCAAGGCAATATTCAGGGAAGGAGCCCATTTGCCACGAAGGGAGTAATCCTTTCTGACCTGTAAAAGCTTGAGAAGGCACTTAAGGTTCTCCTGACCGAGGCCTTTTATGATGATGACAGAAAGATCCCATTAAAATAATCTTTCACCTCAAGCTCAATATCACGCTCCAGCCCACATAAGAATAGAGTATGGAGTATGGGGACAGCCAAGCGAAATTCTCTCCTAATTAGATCTCTATCTCCCTTGGAGGAGATTGATGCCAACCATTATCCGTGTAATGAGAATCCATTCTGAAAGCAGGCACGTATTATAAATCAGGCTGCATTGCGATGGCAACTTCTCGAAAAGCCAATTTATGCTATCTACCGTTATCAACGTTTATATCATTCGCAGTTGGCCAAAGTGAGTACGCAGAGAAGAGTACAGCCAAGATCAGGCAGGAACACAGGATTAATGACGGGCAAGCCTGCTTCAGCTTACAACAAAAATCAGCCGGGCTTCCTAAGAGTTCAGATGGAACACCTATAAATTCTACAAAGGCTCTGGAACCCTGGTTTGAATCCAAGGAAGGCTTCTAATCTCTACCTCTTGTTACTCCTTCCCCTGTCCTCAAGCTATGGCTGTTTCGGAGGGGAAACAGGGTTTGGTAAGACCATCAGGATGCCAGTCAGACATCCCTCAATGCAGAGCATCTGGGCAAACAAGGACCATTAACACACAGGAAGTTCATAGATATAAGAGAGGAATCTCTTCAAGAACTTCCCCTGGTTGCTGTCTGCCTATGTGTTCTCAGCCAAGGGGGATTAAGGAGGCAGAGGAAATATTTAGAGCCTTTAGGAGAGCCAAGATGGCTTTTGTATTGCTCTCCTCTACTATTTTATGGCTTACATACTTACGTATGTGTGTTTGCCTTGTGCAATTGTCAACATTCATTCTATATTTGAGACCTTAGAATTACTATAACACTTCAGTTTCATCAAGTGTTTACAAGTGAACTACCCTCTTTCAGCCTCAGTTTCCCGTCTGCAATATGGGGATAACACTGGCCTAGCCATAGGCGCTAACTCTATGGGGATGAGGACACCTCAGCCCCCTAAAGTATGTGGGGGGAGGCTTAATAGTGGTGTTGGGCCTTGTCAGGCCTAGCGGTCTCCTCCAGACACACGTGATGTCACAAGCGTGTGTCAAATGTGTGATGTCACACACACACGACGAGCCCCCACCCGAAGTCAGGCGGAACTCAGTGCCTCTGGGCTTTGCTTTCAGAGCTGTGTAACGACTTGGAGAGCACAGCAAACTTACAGCTTTCCGCCTCAAAACGCAGTCTAATCTCCAGCGGTTGCCTTCCACCACTGGCCGTTTCATGAATATTTCTGGGCTCAGCCTGAAAGAAAGAAAGAAAGAAAAGTTGGTTGCACCAACTTCAAATATATTTTCAAATATAAGCATATCTATTGGAAATAGTTTTTATTAGCAGTAGTACTAGTAGTAGTAGATCTATTACCTGCCCTTCAAAAGCAGGTCCCAGGGCAGGATACAACAATTAAAAACTCAGAATTAAAAACAGTTCAGTATGTTACCTTCAGAAGAATAGGGTAGGTTCTGAAAACACAAATCTCAGGCATTGAAGGCCACTCCTACCTACATCTGTAAAAACAGCGTATCCGCCCTGATGCATTAATAAATAAAAAGCCCCTTGGAATGATTTATTTTCTGAATGTTCTTTTTATCCATTGTTTTCAACAATGCTGCAGTATATGTGACGGACGACATCTGTGATTGAGTCAACAAATCTATTGTTTGTGGAGTGAGCTCACGGAGGAATTTGTCACTCAAGTTCTGAGGAGGAGAAGCAGCAGAAGCTCCTGTTAAATCCAGAGCACATGCAGGACACCATGCTATCTTAGCCAACATGAATTATTCTGAAATTACTGCAGCTGTTTTGTAAATTAGACCCAAATCTATTCATGGAGCGCAAAACGTAATGGTGTTTACTTTCCAGTGGGTGCCGCAAGACGTACTCCCTGGTACGTGAGCTTAGGGTGGCAGCACTTAGGGCAAATTCAATATGTTGAGGGCTGCCATATTTATCATTCGTAAAGGAACGGGAGGTGTGGTTTTTTTCCCCAAAATAAAAAGGTACACACAGGTGGTGCTAGGTGAACTGAATCTACTGCCCCATGCTCCACCATTCCAATGAATCTTTTTCCAGTCTAGATCCATTGCTGAAAGTGAGCCGTGAAGATGAGATAAGTCCCTGAAGTGTTGGAGCTTTTCGGTCACAAATTTGGGGCATGAAATCAGGGGTCAGGATGAAATGGGGTGGTTTCAGATGATGAAAGTGGATTTTGAGGTAGATTTTGGGCGGCCATTTTTTAGGTCCTACCAATTTCCACACACAAAATTGCCTCTCATATCAAGGCTACATTATGCAAGGGGGGTGGCGGTTTGCAGTGGGAGCTAAATTGATGGTACTGGTGGTTTGTTTGTTTTTTAAAAAAACACACGTTCAAAATGGAAAAGTGCCCAGCTGAAAATCACTAGAGGCTGGTTCATTAGGCTGAATGGAGCATTGGAGAATTCTGATGGAAACAGAAGCTTAAATTGCCAATGTTCACTTTTTCATCCCACATCCGGAATGAAAATCAATTCGACAGATATGATCGCCCTTTGCTGTTACAATTTTCAGTCTCCAAACAATACGTAACTGATGATGTTTCCTTCCCATCGAAATGAATGGTGTGGAGTAACAGAATAATTACATAATTAACTGTGTAATTAATTACATAATTAACTATGTAAAGTTCTGCCAAACAGCTGACAGCAAGAGGAATAATACAGTTTTTTGTCAGAAGTCAAACGAATGAAGAATGTAAACAGAGCTAAATATGGGAAACATGGCTCAGAATGGAACTTCTTGTCCCACCAACCTCAGAATTTCCGAAAGGTGGAGCTTTGTCCTGGATCTCAGGCAATAATAAAAGCTCAACAACTTTTGGTGTGTCCTGGTTTTTACTTTTTTAAATACGGCAACCCTACCTATTTCCCTCACAGAGTGGTTTAACAATCCACCTCTCTTCTCGGGGAACTATGGGAACTGGAGATCTGCAAAGGAAAGTGGTCTCTTCTAACAACTCTCAGCACCTTTAACAAACTACAGCTCCCAGAATTCTTGAGGGGAAGCCGTGACATCAGAGTGCCTTAAATGTATGGTGCAAATGTGGCCTTACTAATGACCAGTCAAGGGGTGATTCTGCCGGTCAACCTACTGTTAGGTCTCCTTACCTTCTGCCCTATCACTGCCACAAATGTTACCAGGCAAGCACTACAGAAACTTGCAAATAATCCACACCCTCCCTCCCTCTCCAGTTTTGCCAACTGTAAATGAGCCATCAAATTTTTTGGGGTGTGGGTGGGTGACATTTTCACTCAGTCCTAGTTCCGCTTGCCTCACTTCTATGTTGCATATTTAGATGTAAATATTGCCCTTTATATGGGAACGGAACAAATGTGTGTGAATAATAATAATAATAATAATAATAATAATAATAATAATGGCTGTCACTGTCATGTTTATCTTAGTCCTTACTCTGGGTGGATAATGACATTTCCATTCCCACCAAATGGAAAATCCAGTCTGCACCAGTGATTGAATGATAAGGGGAAAGTGGGGAGCTGGAAGATTCTGGAAACAGTAGCTTAGAGAACTGGTAGAAAAGATAAACGGGCAAGTATCCCCTCCCCTGTAATTTAAGCACCAGTCTTTGTGCCTCACATCTTTCAATTGGGCTGCTAAGTGTTAAGAGAAGGCAGCTTATAAACCTCGATTCTTCACAAGAAGGTGAAAACACAAACATGAAAAACTAAGCACTGGTTGAAAAGTTACTTCTCTCTCTCTCTCATTTTCATTTTTGGCTGGTTCCACTTTGGTTTCCTGGCCAAGTGTCCTGAAAAGACCTTTACAGCAAAGCAACATAAAACACCCTGTCTCTGCGAAGGTTGTTTCTGTTTCCAAAACATCTGATCCTGCTGTTCAGCCTCCATGCTGAAAGGGCCCTTAACAGTGCTGCCTTAGACCATTTTAATGGAAGGCAGTCAACCCAGTGCCCTCCAGACGTTTTGAACTACAACTCCCATCAGCCCCTAGTCAGCATGGTTTGTGATATAACATGAAATCTGCTGGATTTTTCTGAACCCCACAAACCTGGTTCCGTCGCTGGTGGCGTGAGGGCCGTGTGGGCATTGAACACTTTGGCCTTGGGACCTGCTGACTGGGGGTGGATAGGAGTTCCAATCCAAAACCTCTGGTTTTGGCAAAGGGAACGCTTTAGGAAGCAAATGTGTGTGTTCACGCAAGAAAGACGGAGATAGAGAATCAAACCGTGCAAATTAAATACTAACCACCAATCTGTGATGAAAATCTCTTCTTTGGCAGCTTCCATGGCATTGGCGACGTCTTCAAAGTACCCTTTTGCATTTACATACCTAAAAGCAACGACAGTAGTTTGATTTCTGTCCAACTGAGAGGGAAAGAGAGGAGGAAGGGGAATAGCAGAGGTATGCTCAACAGGCCTCATACGGTTAACCTTTCATGTAGTTTGGGACAAAGACAGAGGGGTACAAACAGATATGAAAAGAAGAGTCATTCGGTGGCGGCGGGAAGAGAAGTGACTTCATTTGCTGCTCCTGGCAGCTCCCACCCCAAAATAGCCCCCGGCCACTGTGTGAGGTGTCTGTCGTCTGCTACACACACAGACTGAAGGTTAAGTAATTTATTTATTTTCAAATCTACAGTATGAACAAAAATAAAAAAGAATGAGCTGATTATGATTTTAATGAACGTGTTACAAAACAAATGAGTTTTGACAACAAACAAAAAGTCTATCCAGAAACCAAGAAAATTGCCCTTGTGTGCCTCAAAAGAATATTTTGGGTCACTAGAGGCCAAAGTAGATGTGATGTAGGAGTGCTCCTTTTTTTGGAAAAGAAAAGGAAAAAAGATGATGATGATAAAATTTATTTATACCCCACCCATCTGGCTGGGTTTCCCATGCATTGATAAAAGCACTAACACAAAATGGTGCAATGGACAGAAAAAGAAAAAGAATGAAGAAATACTTGTGTCCTGTAGTGGTGAGGACTGTCATAAAGAAAAGTCCTGAATGTAGGGCATCCATACATATAACCACCCACGTAATGTAATGTAATGTAATGTAATGTAATCAAATAAAATACAAAATAAAATAAAATAAAAGCAGCCACAATAGATTGGGACCAGAGTGTTGTTGTGTGTTTTTTTTTTAAAAAACCTTTCCCTGCAGTTCCCTTTCCCCAGTTGAAACTCTAGCATAATTCCTGGATGTTTACTCCCACTGGACAAGGAATAGCTTGAGGGGGAATTTTGCTCGGCAATTTACTAAATCTTAATCAAGGTGTAGCAGACAGTTTCATTAGGAAGGCCAATTTCCCGGAAAAAGCTGAAAGGCAGAGATTCTTCGCAGTATAATTACATCACATTTGGGGGTTTGCACACTGGGGTCCACAGAAACTAGCTTAGAGAACCAGATTGCTGCCTTCCCCCCTTTCTGATGGTTCCTGTGTCATCAACAGGCAGACAGTAAACAGGTTTTGCCGGGAAAAGCTATGAGAGCAGTAAGGCACCTCTTACCACTTTGCCAAGGTGTTCTCCTGGACAGCTGCGTAAGAGCCAAATCTGTGATGTTTGAGGAAGTTAGTGCCGTTTTTCTGAATGAATTCTTCTATCCCTTGGCACCACCAGAGAGCATGTCTGTAGCTGTTGCACTTCAAAATCAGTGACCTGGAAGGGGGAAATAAAACCGTGAAATGAGAGGGGGGGGGGAATTATTTATTATTATTATTATTATTAATTTTATTTCTATACTGCCCTATACCCGAAGGTCTCAGGGCAGTTCACATTACAAGAAAAGAAAAGGAAGACCAAACAATAAAATCTTCATTTAGGAGGCAGTATCTCTCTGAATACTAGTTACTGAAAGTCACAAGGAGAGCGAAAGCTCCTGAACTCAGGTCCTGCTTGCAGAGTTCCCATAGGTATCTGGCTGGCCACCGTGTGAATAGACTGCTGGAATATATGAGCCTTTGGTCTGATCCAACCATGTTCTGATCTTCTTATGTTGACTGGGCATGCAGGTTATTTTCATTTTACTGATGATCACTTAACAAGGTACGTAGCTTTGTTTCAGAAGCTGGCACTATATAGAGATGGTGATCCAAAGGCAGTGCCCCTAATCCATGCAGGAAGATGGATGAACGAACACAGTGGGGCCGTTTTGGACATTTCCCTCCAAATCTGCTGCCCTCTGCAGCACCAGCTGTTTTCCAAACCACTGTTTGGAGACTCTGGGGATTGAACCCAGGGCTTCCTGAATGCAAAGCAGATGTTCTACAACTGAGCTACAGCCTTTCCCTTGTAGACTGTGCTGAGAGTCTACAACACAGGAAGCGAGGGAATTCGTCTACCAGAGAAATTCTTCCTTGGCCCTGAATATGGCTGCCGAAGGTACCGTAGCAAGGTCTTCACACTACCCTGCCCACCTTCGTTTAGCTAACAGCCGCTAAGATCCTTCTCCACAAACGGCACAATGCTGAATTTGACTGTGCTATATATAGCAGCTCTTAAAGTTACCAAGGAGGCCCATGGCACAGAGAGCAAGTGGTTATGTATCACAAGCTTATCAATATTTGACAAGTCTTGTTCAGTCAGGTGAATAATGGAGAGTGTAATGAATAGGGAGTTGGGAAAATATCCCAACTATGGCTTCTCTCAGTTTTTTGTTTTCCCAGTATTAAGTTCAGTTCTCCATGTTTCTATGTCAGTCTGCATTTCCCTCCCCACTCAGAAGCATTTTAGTGTGAATTTTGCCTCACAAATTCCCATGCAATTTTGCCTAATATAAACATTCTTGCAAAGCAATTTCTCCTAATTCATTTGCATACATTGCATACATATATACGTGTGTGTGCTTACACTTTTATCCTAGCATATACCCTTTCTCTTTTTTTGCACACATTACATGGGTGTGTAACTGCATCCCAATCTGGAGAAGTGTGAACTTCAAAGAATGGCTGTGTTTCAATTTGCTGTATTGTTTCAATGGTGCAAAGGAGATGCAAAGTTTGCCTTTCAGTGTGAACTGAATCTAATCTCTCCCACATTCCTAACCACAAGACGTGGCGTGAAAAGGTCTCACCTGGAGAGATTGTCTATTCGTAGCCCGTGTTTCGTTTCTGTCTCTTTCTTGCCAATCTTTATGCTGAACTCTTTATCTACCAGTAAGACAAAGGAAATGGCTCCACTGTCTGGCTTCATGTACAAGAGAAAAGAGTCCTTGACTACTAGCCACCTAGGAAAGAGATACAAAACAAAACAAACACACACAAAATTACATATATTCATCAGGGCTTCAACATTTAGCCCATGAATCGGTAGCTGAATCAACGAAAACCCTTTGTGATCAATTACAAAACCGTCCCTAATTAATCAGGCTTTTTTATATGGTTAATTGTTTTTTAATACATGTGTTTGCAGAAATCGCAAGTGGCTGTGGCTCAGTGGCAGAACATCTGCTCTGCACACAGAAAGTCATGGGTACAATCTTCGCCATCTCTAGTGTTATAGGAAAAAACTGCTCCTTTTCCCTTATGGGATATCCAAGAGGCCGTATAAGAGTCCTTAAGTGGGTTCCCTATCAGTAGGAGAAAATAACAGAGGCCAACCAGAGAATATTGAGAAGCAAAGCAGCTAGTAAGCCTGATCTTTATTAAACTGTTGCAACATGGTCCTCACACGCAGGAAGGAGGAGGAACCCAGAACAATGGTGTGCCAGCCCTTATATAGACTCTTGAAACTGCCCACCCTGTACCTCAAGACCACCCCCCAAAAAATCATACATACATCACAGAAGGAGGTGGTCTACAGCAGAAATATACCACAGGATACCTGACAATGGTTACTGGTTGCTTTGCCTGGGCAGCCCAGCCATTCTTTTGTTTCGGGGGGGGGGGGCGTGACAAGAAGGCACCCTGCGGGGGCTCGCGGCGGCGCGAGCAGCCATCATGCCACCGCATGTGAAGAATCCTCCATTCGTGGCTGCAGCCGCGAGCAGAGGATACCAGCGCAGGTGGCAAACCGCTATGTACAGTGCATGTGCGGCGTTGCAAGTGTGAGCACCTAAGGCCCAGCCCTGCAGGGCTGGGACACATGTGAATCAGAATTCCAAATGGTTTATTTATAAAGGCATGCTTCCTTAATTCCAGTAAAGTTAATGGGAAGGGTACTGCAATGCTTTGAAAAAGGTTTAATTGCCAAGCAACAGGCTCCGCAGCAGAACAGACACCAATCTGGGTAGGGTGGGTTGTGGGGAGAGATGGCAATCACTTTCTTCAGCATACACTTCCTAAGAACTGTGGGAGGAGGAGCTGATTTATAGCTAAAATCTCTTCAAAGCTATTTTTAGCACCTGGGCATGGGCACATGTAATGGGTGTACTGAAATGCACATTTTGCAAAGCTTCGTTCTTGGAATGCATGCATTGAGCTTAGGAACATAGGAAGGTGCTTTCGTCAGGTCACTGATCCAAATAGCTCAGTACAGTGGTACCTCAGGTTAAGTACTTAATTCATTCTGGAGGTCCGTACTTAACCTGAAACTGTTCTTAACCTGAAGCACCACTTTAGCTAATGGGGCCTCCTGCTGTTGCCGCGCTGCTAGAGCCCGATTTCTGTTCTCATCCTGAAGCAAAGTTCTTAACCTGAAGCACTATTTCTGGGTTAGCGGAGTCTGTAACCTGAAGCGTATGTAACCTGAGGTACCACTGTACTGTCTACACTGACTGGCAGCAGTAGTCCATTGTTTCCAGCAGGGGTCTCTCACCGCCCTGTGTGGAGAACCTGAGACATGGGAACTAAGGAAGTTGCCTTGGACTGAGTCAGATAATTGGTCCATTTACCTCACTATCGCCTACAACTGGCTGGAAGCAGCTCTCCTGGGTTTCAGACAGGCCTTTCTTCCTAGCCCTAACTGGAGATACCAGGAAGTGGCCAACGATGGGAAGCCTGGGAGCAGGACCCGAGTGCAAAGCACACCTGCCAACCCCTCTCATTCCCCTCTCTTGCATTGCTTCACGGGGTCTCTGCCATGGGAGAATATTCACCCAGTGCTTTTCCAGCTGCACTGGCTCCCGGTGGAGTACAGGGTCGGATTTAAGGTGCTGGTTTGGACCTTTAAAGCCCATCATGGCCTAGGACCCTCGTACCTATGGGACCACCTCTCCCAGTATGCCCCACGGAGGAACTTAAGGTCCATAAATAGCAACACCCTAGAGGTCCTGGGCCCTAAGGAAGTTAGATTAGCCTCAACCAGAGCTAGAGCCTTTTCAACACTGGCTCCGGCCTGGTGGAACGCTCTGCCTCATGAGACCAGAGTCCTGCAGGATCTTATTTCTTTCCGCAGGGCCTGTAAGACAGAGTTGTTCCGCCTGGCCTTTGGCTTAGAATCAATTTGACTCCCTCCCCCTCTTCTTTCTTTTTTCCTTTCTCCTCCTGTGATGAGGCTGCATTTCAATGTTTTAATGTTGTATTTTAATCTTGTTTTTTAAGTTGTACTTCAATCAATTTGTTTTTATTCTTGGTTGTTAGCCGCCTTGAGCCTGGTCTTGGCTGGGGAGGGCGGGGTATAAATAAAATTTATTATTATGATGTTATTATTGTGTTGCCAAACAGGATGAGGAAGCTGGGGCTTCCCCTCAGTTAAGCGAGGGGCTCCACCCCACCTCACAGCAGAGCCAAGCTGCTCACTGTTATGTACTGAAGTTCTCACCCTGGGCCAGCAGGGGGATACTGTAGATAGTTATGCAAATGAAGGATCGAAAGTGACGTTCAGTGATTGGATAGTTTGTATGCAAATGAAGGATCGAAAGTGACGTTCAGTGGTTGGCTAGTTACAGAAAATGGTTACTGTTGCATTCTAGTGGAGCTCTATATAAGCAGGCTGACTGAGCTCCTCAGTTCAGTTCTGTTCCAGCTTACAAATAAAGAGCTGCTTTGGAAGAATCGCTGTGTCGTCTGATATGTTCGCCCCCAACTTAACATTCACAGTAAGTGTGTTAGATAGACTAGGCCTTGGGGGAATCTGCTGTTTGGCATATCTGCCAGGGATTCGCCTCTGCCTTCCCCTTGACGGGAGTTGAGCCAGACATCGGACGCCCCATAACATGAGGAATTGAGGTCATTTCTCTGGTGGCAAAGCTAGCTGGTGGAGACAATGACTTGAGTGTAACATTGACCCCAGCCTGGCCAGGACCAGAGCTCTGCATCGTGTTCTCATTGCAGACTGAATCGAGTTTTTGTGAGATGCCTCAGGACAGTCCAGTACTTCTCGGAAGGGACAATGAGGCAGGGAACACAATGCACTTTTGCTGAGTTGGCGCTCAAGGTTGTCTCACATCTGCCTCTGGCGCATAACGAAATAATATTTTTTTTAAGGAGGAAGAGGGAAAACAGGCTTAAGAGAATTTTGTTGTTGAACAAGGAAGAGGTGGACTTAAGGTTGAGTCTTTTGACACTACAATGCTAAGCGGGGTTCAGTGGGATTCACTCCGTAGAGAGTTCGCTTAGATTGCAACCTGAGAGGGTGAAAATTGCAAGAGGCACAATTAATATACAGTGGTACCTCAGGTTACATATGCTTCTGGTTACATACGCTTCAGGTTACAGACTCCGCAAATCCAGAAATAGTGCTTCAGGTTAAGAACTTTGCTTCAGGATGAGAACAGAAATCGGGCTCCGGCGGCGCGGCAGCAGCAGGAGGCCCCATTAGCTAAAGTGGTGCTTCAGGTTAAGAACAGTTTCAGGTTAAGTACGGACCTCCGGAACGAATTAAGTACTTAATCTGAGGTACCACTGTACCACAGGGACAGGGGGAAAGGGGAAGACAGGCTGATAGCATCAGACTGAATCTAGAATGGGAAAATAACTTAAAGCCAGCCAAATCGAGGGTACTGCTACTATTGGGTTGGATCCAGATTTAATCAGATATAGTGTAGACTCACTGAAATGAACAAGACTAAGTCTGAATCCAACTACATACATTTGTCTAAAAAGCACTCAAAGGCTACTAAGGCAGCACTCTTTGGAAGAATTAATTACCAAAAATAACTTTCAAATAAGCAGGCACAGGATTTTTCTGTTCAGTACTGAATATTCATACTCAAAGCCCCCACCCCCACACACATTAGAAACATAAACTGCTGAAAGTTAAAAGTATGACAATTCAACTGGATGCGTAAGACATAAGCCTGCCTATAAAATAGTTTGTTTAGACAGCAGGTCCCAAAAACCTGCAAAAATTGAATCTCGGGAGCATTAGCAACAGTATTCAAATTGATCTTAATTCAACAGGTGATCTCAGTGTGCAGCCAAGACCTGACTCACACAGACCTTTTATTGATTCACTCCAGTAACTACTAATGTACCTTCTCTCAAATCAAACTCCTCATTCTTGCTCTTTAAAAGACAGCCCCAGCTTTCAACCGTCCTAATGGACAGGCACAGAGGACTGTATTTGGAAGCTAAATTCTATCCTAAAGCAATTTATCGGATTGCTAAAAGATGTACTCACTTTTAACCAGGGTATAGCAAAAAGGATTGTTTACTTGGGAAAGTGTGGCCCAATTCTGGTTGCTGCAGCTCAGAAAGAATGGGGAGAGGTTCAGAAAAGGGCAATCAAAATAACCAAGGCATTGGATCAACTCCCCGATGTTTACATTATAGGTTATATTTGGGGTTTAGTTTAGAAAACTGGAGGTGTGTAAGATCCTTCTGGATGCTAAACTAAGTGTGAGATCATAGATTAGTTGTAGTACCTGCAGGTAATTTTTTTCTTAATCAGTTCCTTTTGCTGTCATCAGCTTGCTTTGCATGTAAATCCTAAGCAAAACTATGGCTTAGCGTAAGTGAGAAAACATGCTGGTGCACGTTTGGAAAATCAAGGCCACTTCACTCCTGCTGTGATGCTACTGGGAATGATGAAGACATTGCTGGGCTTTGAATTATACGGCTTGCATCTCCATCTGGGCTCATGGTTTGTCTCACCATTCATGGTTTGTTTAGGGGAGACAAACCACAAGTCTTGGTTTGGATGTATTGCTAAGCCAAGCCATGGTTTAGCTCCTGGTGTCATGGCGGCAGTGGGACCAGGGCAGGAGTGAAGTAGCTACAGTTTTCTAAATGTGCCCAAGCATGCTTTCTCATTCATGTTAAACCATAGTTAGGCTCAGCATTATACACAACTGGAGCCCAAAGTTTTGGCATAAAGCTGGATCCCTCTTGCTGTTCTGGCTTCTGAGATTCAGAATATTTTTTTTCTTGTTTTCCTCCTCCAAAAACTAGGTGCGTCTTGTGGTCTGGTGTGTCTTATAGAGCGAAAAATACGGTACTTTCCCACCCTGCTGTACAAACCTGAAAAGTCAATTTTTATAAAAGTACCTCTTTGACCACCGGTAGCACAGCTGTCCTTGCCCACAGCAATTCAAACCAGGTATTCTATGTCCTCCAGACCTTTTCATAATCATGCCCTCTCTGAAAGCAAAGAGCAGAGAGAGAAAACATTGCTTTAGCAAGCACTTGGAAGAAGCAATAGTTCGCAACCTGTTGCGAAGAGAAGTCTATACACAAAACCTGTCTCACCACTACTGAAGACTTTTGAGCCAGATTACAGTCATACAAGAAGACTTTGATGCAATCCCATTTTACATACCAGAAATGATCTCCAAAAGGAGATTCCATTTCCTAACAATTTCCATAAAGGGCTTGCCTTTAATGTGTTCCTGTTTGTTCAGGTGAACAGCTTCCTAGTCGAAGGGCCCCTCCAGACTGGGGTTTGTTTGCATTTTTGCATGCGTATTATGCAACATGTCCCTGATACAACAGTAGTACTGAGCTGTCTGCACATCATTTTGATTGATTAGCTGCTCTGCAATGCTTCCCCAGCGTTACCGCATGCTTGCTGTCTGGAGGGGGGCAGCACATGCACCCCGAAACTTCTGCAGGCACCGTCTTGAGAAAGAGGCCTCCACTTGGTCTATGGGCAAAGGGCAGGATATATGTTTTAGAAGCAAGGAAACAACGAAACTTACATGCCCTTCGGTCCAAGATCATGGATAAATGACAGCTGACTTACACCAAGGAATTCCAGCTGAAAATGCAAAAAGGACACCTATTATATGAATGCAAAAGTCCAGAAAATAGTTGAAGGTTTGGGGCACTTTTTTTGGGGGGGGGGGTTACCTTATTACCACCACCCTGTGAGTTTGTGATGGGGACAAGAAGTCTGTACGTGGCTTTGCTTTTGAACCCATCCTTATCCTGCTTCAGACTAACAATGGCCTGGCAATACTACTACTACTACTACTACTACTACCTTTATTGTCAATGTACAACCTGTGTACAATGAAATTAACTGAGCCTCCCCCCCCAAAAAACACTCAATCTCATTGCACTCTGTGTGCTTGTCGCACAACACACCAACCCCGAAGGTCAGTTGCACTATATTATTTTCCGTTCAGCAGCCTGAAAGCCCACAGATAGAAACTGTTTTTAGCCTGTTGGTACGACTGATTATACTTCTATATCTCCTGCCCAAAGGTAGAAGATTAAAAAGGTGCTGGCTGGGGTGTGAATCGTCCCTGATATTTTTTCTCGCTCTCCAAATGCTACGATCCCTTGCGATGTCATCTAGCGGGCTCAGGGGACAGCCCATGATATCATGTGCTGTGTTCACCACCCTCTGTAAAGACTTTCTGTCCGTGGCTGTCAAGCCAACGTACCACACTGTGATACAGTATGAGAGGACACTTTCTGTTGTGGACCGGTAGAAGGAAGTCATCAACTGTTGTTTAACATTGTTCTTTCGCAAGACCCTGAGGAAATGGAGTCTCTGTTGGGCTTTCCTAACCACCTGAGTTATATTGTTTTTCCAAGTGAGGTCTTCACTAAGGTAAACTCCCAGGAATTTAAAGGAAGAGACTCTCTCCACACAACCCCCCCCCCGATATACAACGGGGCTAGTTCCCCTCTCTTCCACCGAAAGTCCAACACCATCTCCTTTGACTTGCTAATATTTAAAGGTAAAGGTAAAGGGACCCCTGACCATTAGGTCCAGTTGTGGCCGACTCTGGGGTTGCGGTGCTCATCTTGCTTTATTGGCCGAGGGAGCCGGCGTACAGCTTCCGGGTCATGTGGCTAGCATGACTAAGCCGCTTCTGGCGAACCAGAGCAGCGCACGGAAACGCCGTTTACCTTCCCGCCAGAGCAGTACCTATTTATCTACTTGCACTTTGACGTGCTTTCAAACTGCTAGGTTGGCAGGAGCAGGGACCAAGCAACGGGAGCTCACCCTGTCACTGGGATTCGAACCGCCGACCTTCTGATCGGCAAGTCCTAGGCTCTGGTTTAACCCACAGAGCCACCCGCGTCCTTGATAATATTTAGGTGCAAGTTATTCTCTAAGCACCATGTAAATACTTTTTGAACCTCACCCCTGTACATCTGGATTTGCCTCATGAATCCAAGCACACATTGCATTCTGAACTGGAGATTCCAATGAAGGCAGTGCCAACAGTGTCTTCTGTGGCAGAGATGAATGCATGCCGGGTCAGAACATTGATCCAATATTATCTACCCTGACTGGCCCTGGCTGTCCAGGGTCTCAGGCAGATGTCTTTCCCACTGCCTTACCCTTTTAACTAGAGGCGACAGGGATTGAACCTGGCACCTTCTACATGCAAAGTGCTACCACTGAGCTATAGTTCCTCCCCACAAGGTATGTACTGTAGCTGTACGGATCTCAGGACATTGTGTAGCATTTTTGTATACATGAATTTTTGCGTTTGGCAAAAACCTTATATAACGAAAGTTAAAGTGCATTAGCTCTTAAAAACAAACAAACAGGGTTAATCTTTTTCCACAATCTGAAGTCAGTGGTCATTTTAATAATGCACTGGGTGCCCAGGTCTCAGTACTAGGATAGAAGAAGTATGGTTTGGTATCGGGAAGTTGAAACCACAAGATTTTATTTTTTCTCTCACAGCAGTGATTGAGAAATGTAACTTGTGCTAAGAGTCATCAGTGTTATCATCATTTAAATCTTGCATTTTATCTTTAGCACATTACTTTGTTCATTTTTTAAAATGAAAAAGATGTATGCATGTGTGTGTGTAATTTTTTTTATGGCTGCCATCGGGGATTAGGGAGAATTTGGATTCAGCTTACCCTGAAAAATGAATCTACCTAATTCAGATTTGTCAAAACAATATGCAAATTGAAGCACAGTCATCCTTCAAAACTGGCACGTCTCTGAATTTTGCAATACAGCTCCCCAGATAAGTAATGTGTATAAAAATGCATATACAAGGATAAAACGTGCCTTAAATTGCATATATATTTGTACAATAGCTAACGAAAAAGCATTCTATTAGGGAAAATTACTTAGGGAAAATATGTATATTATGCAAAATTGCATTAAACCATTTTTCAGAGAAGTGTGCACCGAAATGCAGATGAATTTTCATGATTTATTTATTTTTAATTGCAAACCAATGTGGAAATATGGAGGATTGAAGCTAAGATTTCAAAAATGAGAATCAGGGAGAATCAGAAAGATTCACGCATCCCTAACTGCCAGAGGCATTTATTTCAAAGTAAGGCTCTGCTTCTGCAGATTTTCAGGTCTCTCAAATTGTGAATGTTACCCGAGCAATCATTAAGAGCAACACAGAACGCCTTTAAAACCTGCAGGTTTCCATCACCAAGAAATGCCATATAGAGAGGATAACTACATCTTCTGAGTCTGTGCTTGAAATTTGACCCTCTCCCAGCTGTCCTCAGAAAGGCCCAATAACCCACTCAGGTTTCTGAATGATCTGTGGCAGGAATAGCCTAGCTATGCAGCAGAGGAATGTGAAGGATTTGATATCAATGCCTATTGTTGCATCAAAAGAACATCGAGGAGGGATCAACTGAAGGGAGAAGGGATAATGCAATGCAAACAAACAAACAAACAAACAAACAAACAAACAGCAAAGTGACAGCTGTTAGGTGCAGATAAACCCAATGGACCTTTTGTGCCCATTAACTGCACAAGTCAGATTCTTATAAGTCAAAACTGAAGGAAAACTTGATGCAATGTGGCACCAGCAGCAGGCCTCGTTTTCTGGCAGCTATTTCTTTCATGTTCCATTTATGTGGGAAACAAATATGGTAGCTCTTGTTAGCACCTACGGTATATTTTTGAAAGCTGCTTATTTTTTTGCTACCTCTTAAGATGTTGAAACCAATTCTGCCTGATGGTTCCTGAGACCAAGAAACACATTTTGGATCTGTGCTTGGATACAGTTGGGCGCCATTTTGAATCAAGATAGTGGGCTGAACCTTACAAAACCGCACTGATTCTTTCGGTTTCTCAGAATTTCTGCGCAATGCCGGGTATGAGGCTGCTAGAGTTAATATTGTATGGTCAGAACCCAAAGAACCACCCCTCTAGTTCGAGGAAGCTTCTGTTTTGTTTTCAGCTTCTATTTTGAAAACATTAGGAACTGCCTGCACACAGTAAGCCACTTTTGAAACCATGGAGAATTTAGCCCTTCCCAATAATAATATTTTTTTATTTATACCCCACCCATCTGGCTGGGCTTCCCCAGCCACTCTGGGCAGCTTCCAAAAAATATTAAAATACTGTAATACATAAAACATTAAAAGCTTCCCTAAACAGGTCTGCCTTCAGATGTCTTCTAAAAGTCTGGTAGTTGTTGTTCTCTTTGACATCTGGTAGGAGGGTGTTCCACAGGGAGGGCGCCACTACCGAGAAGGCCCTCTGCCTGGTTCCCTGTAACTTAGCTTCTTGCAGTGAGGGAACCGCCAGAAGGCCCCCGGAGCTGGACCTCAGTGTCCGGGTGGAATGATGGGGGTGGAGACGCTCCTTCATCTGGTCCAACCCCTTGTGACACAGGAATCTTTTTCCCAACATGGGGCTCGAACCCACAAACCTGAGATTAAGAGTCTCACACTCTACCGACTGAGCTATCCCAGGATGAAACTAAATCAAAATCACAGGAAAAACAAGGAAAGATATTCTCTCTCTCTCTCTCTCTCTCTCTCTCTCTCTCTCTGTGTGTGTGTGTCTTTCTGCAAGTGAGTGATGGCAGGAGATAGCCTGTGTCTCAGAAGTCAAAACATACAGAGGCCAGTAGACTCTGGCCTGAAATGACCTCCTTCACATATTTTAATTCATCTCTGCTACCAAGACTAGCCTTCATTTAAGATGCGTTAGAGAAATATTCCCCACACAATGCACGACCCTTGAAAAACGTTGCCAGATCTAAAGAGGGAGGTGCGGCTGTCTCTGTGTGGCAGCACACACAAGAACAGAACTTTAGACAAAGCATTATGTACTTTAAGCTTCTCCAATGACTCAACATTTATGGGCGCCAAGTTGGTATAGCATTGCTTCTAAGAGCAAAAGGTAATTATATTATTACACATGCATGCTAATCTAAGCCTACATATACTGCAGACTTGTTGCAATAACTCCAGAGCTCCACCGGATCAGGCCAAGGGTCCATCGAGTCCTGCAATTGCTTTAAAACTATTCATATATTTCATTCGATTTATGAATCGCTTCCTATGAAATCTCTCAAAGGGATTTCAGCTGCCAGACTTATGGGAAGATCACTAGCATAGAATGTAAACAACCATTTGCCATGTAGGGATGGGCAGATCTGTCAACTTGGTTTCTCCCAATTTTTTCAATCTTAGAATCATAGAATCATAGAGTTGGAAGAGACCACAAGGGCCATTGAGTCCAACCCCCTGCCAAGCAGGAAACACCATCAGAGCACTCCTGACATATGGTTGTCAAGCCTCTGCTTAAAGACCTCCAAAGAAGGAGACTCCACCACACTCCTTGGCAGCAAATTCCACTGTCGAACAGCTCTTACTGTCAGGAAGTTCTTCCTAATGTTTAGGTGGAATCTTCTTTCTTGTAGTTTGGATCCATTGCTCCGTGTCCGCTTCTCTGGAGCAGCAGAAAACAACCTTTCTCCCTCCTCTATGTGACATCCTTTTCTATATTTGAACATGGCTATCATATCACCCCTTAACCTCCTCTTCTCCAGGCTAAACATGCCCAGCTCCCTTAGCCGTTCCTCATAAGGCATCGTTTCCAGGCCTTTGACCATTTTGGTTGCCCTCCTCTGGACACGTTCCAGCTTGTCAGTGTCCTTCTTGAACTGTGGTGCCCAGAACTGGACACAGTACTCCAGGTGAGGTCTGACCAGAGCAGAATACAGTGGCACTATTACTTCCCTTGATCTAGATGCTAGACTCCTATTGATGCAGCCCAGAATTGCATTGGCTTTTTTAGCTGCCGCATCACACTGTTGGCTCATGTCAAGTTTGTGGTCAACCAAGACTCCTAGATCCTTTTCACATGTACTGCTCTCAAGCCAGGTGTCACCCATCTTGTATTTGTGCCTCTCATTTTTTTTGCCCAAGTGCAATACTTTACATTTCTCCCTGTTAAAATTCATCTTGTTTGTTTTGGCCCAGTTCTCTAATCTGTCAAGGTCGTTTTGAAGTGTGATCCTGTCCTCTGGGGTGTTAGCCACCCCTCCCAGTTTGGTGTCATCTGCAAATTTGATCAGGATGCCCTTGAGTCCATCACCCAAGTCTTCAGCCTCTTCACATTTCTACATCTGTCTGTGATTTTTTTTTAAAAGCCCTCGTGAAGATTAATCAGCATTCTAGTGCTAATTTCTCTTGATATGCACATTTTGTATGCAATTTGGTGGAACCACGGTTTAGTCTGCCAAGCTAAGACCTACTCTCAGAGAACAGTTATCAGGAAACACAAGGAAGGGCTCTTATTTGCCTTGAAAACAGAGAACTTTAAGAGGTATGAAGCTGCCTTTATCAAGGCTGGCTAAGTGCAGATGTTCATGCTCAACCATAGTTAGGGAAAACAAACTATGGTTAAGTTGATGCTCGCACAGGGTCTAAAATCTGTCCCGCTCCAAGTATCCTGTGCAACATGGAAAGAGATCCTGGAGTGCATCCCTAGAAGCGTACTTGCATGACTTGTATAACTGCAGTCTTTACTAAATGAATCAGATATATTAATCAGTTAGGCATGTTCTGATTCTCAAAAAAAATAATAAATAGATTTATCCGGAAGCACACTTTAAAAAAACATTTACTTGTGTTACTTATATTTAATCTTAATATTTACAAAAATCTGTAGACAGCAAAAGGTATTCTCTTTTCATTTCACGCAGAAGGGAATACAGTGGTACCTTGGTTCTCAAACACCTTGGTACTCAAACAACTTGGAACCCAAACACAGCAAATCCGGAAGTAAGTGTTCCGGTTTGCGAACTTTTTTTGGAAGACGAATGTGCTTTGTTTTGAGGGCCACACTTCTGTTTTGAGTGTTACACTGAGATCTATCTGTTTTTGCTATTTATTTTGCATTTTTGTGGCTCCTTTTTGTTTTGTTTTTGTGACTATGTAGAGCCTAGTTCAGCTATTGATTGATTGATTGATTGATTGTGTGACTGCAGTACATTGTTTACTGCTTTCAATGGTCTCATTAGATAGTAAAATTCATGTTAAATTGCTGTTTTAGGGGTTGTTTTTAAAAGTCTTGAACGGATTAATCCATTTGGCATTACTTTCTATGGGAAAGTGCGCCTTGGTTTTGGAACGCTTTGGTTTTGGAACGGAGTTCTGAAACGGATTAAGTTTGAGAACCAAGGTACCACTGTACCTCTTCTGTGATGGCTCCTAGCGCAACCTATACATCAGGTGGGTGCTGAGAATGTGGTGCTGTTCAGATGTTGTGGACTACAACTCCCATGACCCCAGCCATGGGATGATGGGATTTGTAGTCAGCAATTTCTGGAGGGCACCATATTAGCTACTATAGCTCTGCCTTCCATGCATCTTCTGTAACCAAAAGCAATATACAATTTCTATTGATATGAAAAATTTATGCAGATTGAAACCAATTAAAAATAAATTAAATACACTGAAACCAATACAACTAATTGGCTAAAACTTCTTCTTTTTTTAACCAAGCAGCACCGCAGGCTGCGTGTGCAATTGCTGTACGACCCTGGAAGAACTTTTGTAAACAGCTTTGAGCTGTTGTTGTTTTTCTACAATCAAGCAGTATACAAACATTATGAAATAAATAATAAAATAAATAAACTTAGCAAACAAAAGCAAAGGGAAGAGGCGCATGTCACGGTTCATCACTTACCGTTCCGTGATAGTTTCTGTACAACGGCATTTTTAGGAGGTTTGTTAAGTAATCTTCTAGTTGTTTCTGCAAGGCAAACACAAAATACTCTACTGCATCTCATTTCTTACTTGGCTTATCATTGCTTTTCAGAATCAGAAAAGTCCAAGCAGTACAAACAAGCAAGTCTCCATTTGAACTAGCAACCTGAACCTAGCTGTTGCTCTCCATCATGAGAAAAAGGGGGCAGGAGTGGAAGAAGGAAATGGAGAGGAATGATTAATAGCAGGTGTCGAATGAATGAAGGGGAAAGGAAAGAGAAAGAGATCCCAGGCGCCAGGGCAAGTGTTACGTGGAACGACTAGAAACTTGACACGTGCAGAAAAGTAAAAGGAAGACAGTGCAGAGAATTCAGGAAAATAGGAGCATCTTTTGCAGTTGTCTAGTATGGATTATCAGCAAGGATCTCAATCCTGCGAATCCGTCACTCCATCCACACAATGCAGCTAACCCGCCTGACTGCATTTATTCACGGTGAACACAATGGACGCAAAAAAAGAAGCGCGTTCAAAGTGTTGCGCACAAGACTACGGGCAGGTTTGCACCTGAAACATTCACCTTTTCACAAATCCTCCACTGCCAGCAACAGTTTGCATGCAGTGAAAGACTGTAGGTGGGCAATGCTTTTGTCTAACCCACATTTGTCGTGCTTCCTCCTGGATTTGTCTCCTTCTGCCCGTTCGACTACAAGAGCATCAACAGCCAGAATGAACTGAACTTAACTGGGGTCTGGGAGAATCAGGACAGGAGCCAAAATTGCATCCAAAGCCCAGCCAACTCATGCTGGCCAGAGCGGAAAGTGGGGCAACGGCTTCCTTTCCCTTTTCTCCTTGCTAGCACCCTCCTTGCATCCAAAGCCACCAGTGCCCCATCTGTGCCTTGATACGCTGATGGCAGAATTGCTTGGAGGTACTTGGGGCCTCTACTGCAGTGGGGCACCCCCAGTAACACTCCTCTTGGCTGCTGGAGGCTGGCAGAGAAGAACCTACACCCACACACTCACACACCAGTCATCGACTTGGGGAGTTAGCACTGCACATCTGTTGTTACTGCAAAATCCCATTCTGTTGTCCAAGGCGCCATTCCAGTCAAGCTAGGGATAGTCAGCTGTTAATATCAATTAAGTTTAAGTCACTATCAATAGGCCAGGCAGGGGTGGTGGTGCACATTTATCATCCTGAAAGCCACATTCCCACATGCGAGTGGCGGACTGGGTAGGACAATGAATGCAAATTGTACCCGTGTGCTGCAAGTTGGCTTCTACACAAACTGTCACAGTGCTGTCAGGTAAGGAAGGAACTAACTCTTTATTCTCAAAAAGCACACTTACACATTAGGAAAAGGCATGTCCATCAGTCCTACATCTCTCGGCTACTCCGAGGTGTGCACCCGATGAGGCAGCTGCCGCAACAGAGAGTCCCTGCACCCAACTTCAGCTTATGTATCTCCCCCCTCCAAGCTGTGCACAGTCAGCCGAAGACTATGCCTGCAGGTAACCTTCTGTTCCTCCCTCTTCGCCCCTCTACTGGTCCTGGGAGACAGTGGAGCAGGAGAGACGGGGAGAGGAGGAGGAGGTGTGGAAGCCAGCATGACCTATCTCTCCCTCCTCCTGCACCTGGTTCTTCCCTCTCCAATCCTGCAGCTTCTCCTGCCTCTGACTCTCTTCTCCTGGCTGTAATGGGCTCCCCCAGATCACGGATCCCTTCTTCCAAGTCAATCTCCAACCAGCTTTCTCCCAGTGCTCAGTCATCAGTATCCAGCCAGTTCCTGACACAAACTCACACTCCCCTCTCTGTCTTTCATCCAGACCAAGCAAGAAGCATCATCAAAGTTCAAGGGCAAATTCCAGCCAGGCAGAAACACTTGAGTTGTAAAGCAGAGCCATAGAGGGTACATGGCCAGGGGAGAAGGGGTGTGATTCAGGGAGAGTCCCCAGGGCCTGAGAGAAGAGCTTGGAATAGGGTTGAAGACGATCTGCAAGAGGAAGGATGCTTACCCTTCTGCTGGACAGGTGTTCTTCTCTGGCCATATTGTCAGAGGTGCGCGGTAAGTTTGGCATTTGCCTTGCCTCTCCCCTTTTGATGGTCTGCCTTCGGACCGTGTGTCTGAAAAATACAGCGATCGGGTTGTCTGGAGGGTGCTTTTTTTGCCAAATCTTTTTTATTGGCTTTCAAATTTTTACAGTGATCATGTATTCTGCCCTCCATGCAGGAGAACAGAATCTCAGATGTTAAGGTAAACAGGCCACATTGAAAACATTCTTATACCACTTTTACAGTCACGGAGAATCCTGGGAGCTGCAGTTTGTTAAGGCTGCAGACCCCACAGAGCTACAAATCCTGGCATCATTAGCAAACTACAGTTTCCCAGGGGTCTCCATGACTGCTAAAATGAGCTATGGGCATGCTTTAAACATATGGTGTAGCTGTGCTCATAAAGTGCCTCTGGATATAAGCCATCTATCCATAGATACATGAACATGAGGAATGTTGCGTTTGTTTTCCTGATTATAATGCTAATGTCCCATTTTCTAAGGTTCCTTATACACTGCAAGACCTGCTGTGTTATGGAATTGTGGCTTTTCAATAAGCATACCAGCGTGTAGTGCTAAATTTCATTCACACCAGTGTGTGTGGTGTGACACAACCAAGACCGTCACTGGGTGATGTCACTACTCAGCCATCCATTCCACACATGTGTACTTTGGTTCCCCCAAATTTGCCACTTTTTACTCCCATGATTTTTAGGGTTAAAGGGGCTGCAAACAGGTGTTTTTTTTCTGGAATCAAATAACACAGAAATGAGCACTAAACGTTCAAGGTATTCCATTCATTTTCTGGAAATGGCTCTTATGTCCTGTGAAACCTAAAATACCATGAGGAAATTCCACCACAAGCAAATCATGGCCTAGAAAGGCCTTTGCGCCGTTGTTACCTTCTTGTAGGGATGGGGATCCGAACGAAAGCTTTGTACCGAAGCAGTTCCCTGTGAAACTCTTGGAAGTGCTTGAATTTCCTTTTCACCTGCCATGTAAATTCCCCGTGTGTCAACTCAATGGTGTAAACATGTAGACTCGGCACCTTCAGGAAAGAACAAAGTTGTTTAATGGTGCTAACCCCATTGCATCCTAAAACAAATCGGGTTTGTACAGCCTTCCTGTAGTCCAGATAAGATGGGGTCACTGTTAGTGGGCCATTCCCCAGACCAGATGGATGGGAGATTGCTTGCTATTGATGGGGTTACACTCCCTCTGAAGGAGTGGGTATGTAGCTTCGGCATACATCTGGACCCTTTGCTGTCGCTAGAGGCTCAGGTGGCCTCGATGGCACAGAGTGACTTCCATCAGCTTCGGCTAGTGGCCCAGCTGTGCCCCTTGTCTGGACAGGGACAGCCTAACTTCTGTCATCTATGCTCTGGTAACCTTTAGGAAGGCCAGACTCAAAAGTTGACCTTAGAACTGGGAGACCTTGGGTGGCATCCAACGAACGACTTCTGTCAGTGCAAGAATTGCCTCTTGTGCAACAGAACTTCCTCCCCCCTCTCCTCCGTGTGGCTTGTGCCCTCCCCAAATCTACTCCGGAGGGTTGGGGAAAACTCCCAAAACATATTTAGGGGGTGCACGAGGCGGAGTGGGGGGTTGTTCCATTGCACAAGCGGAAATCCTTGCACTGCTGGGACCCTTTGGTTGGATACTGTCAATCTTACCTCTACCATTTCTGAAGGACCTGTAAGTTAGCAAGACGAGGAAAGGCCTCTACCTGAGACATTTGAGAGCTTCTTTGAGAGCACAGTGAAGGATCAATTCTTTGCAAGTGCAGAATGGACATTATGTGGCCCTTGCAAAAGTGTCGGTTCCACAAGTCTTCATTACATTTGGAAAAGCTTGAACAATTGCATTATTATTATTTTTTACTCAGCAAAATTTCACCATGTCAAAATCAGAGAATCTCTGCCTTAAAAAGCTTTCGGGTCCCATAATGCAAATTCCAATTAGTAGTTAGCATGTTCATCAGCTTCTACAGATGGACCACATATGGTCTCCTATTGTTTTAGAATAGCAGTTTTCTATGGATCAAGTTTAAAGGCTGTTATGTATGTCTGATAAAACACGCAGGTTGGAATTCAACGGGGAACTGCTAATGAGATTGTTTAATCCAGGCATAGGCAACCTTCGGCCCTCCAGATGTTTTGGCCTACAACTCCCATGATCCCCAGCTAACAGGACCAGTGGTCAGGGATGATGGGAACTGTAGTCCAAAACATCTGGAGGGCCGAAGGTTGCCTATGCCTGGTTTAATCAGTGCAAACATTTCTGTCTCCCAGGTGGAACAAGCTCCACTCTTCTCCCTCCCTGCCCTGTTCTGGGGGGGGGGTGTCTCCCAATCCCCTGAGCCGATTTGGGGAGGGTGCAGGGTTATGCAAGGGGAGGAGTTCTGTTGAGTTGGCTTCCGCTACTGCAATGACTTAGTTGAATTCAGTCCTTAGTTTACCATTTTATTTTCATGCAACTTTCCATCCCACTCTCCACCTCAAAAAGCAAAGCACTTAGCAACAGAAACATGGATGCATCATGAAATGTGAACTGATATATATATATTTTAAAAAGTGCTGCACTGGCAAATAAGATCTGACCTTTGTTGTTGAGGTACAGCGTTCCACTTCCAAAACCCGCACTCGGATTGGACACCCAGTTAGGTAGGGCTGTGTATGAGCCTCTTTAAATCCTTTAGTGTTATATATGGCAGAGAACGGGATGCCCACTGCAAATGATGAAATAGAAGTTTTGGTACCAGTCCTTTAAAGCACAACTTGGAACACAGCAGCCAAAAGTTTAATATTGAAAGCTGCTAAATAAGAGACATTGCAGCACATAACGGATTTTTCCCCCCATCCAAGTAGCAATGCATGATTCTGTCATTTTCTGTTAAATCTCAGTTTCTCACCTTTTCACTCTTAAATTAAATTGTTATTCACCCTGGGAACTCAGAGAGAGCGACAGGTAATAAGTTTAGCAACATCTACATCAGCTTGTGATTTATTTATTTTTTAAAAGGATCATCATGAAAACCAATCAGGTGTGTTTCTTTATCCTGCCCCCACCCAAAAAAACCACACCCATCTCTAGTCCTTTACTGGATATGCCAGGGATTGAATTTGGGGTTTTAAAGCATTTACTCAACACCTGAATTTGGTCTCTCTCTCTGTTTAAAAAGAGTTTGGATCATTACACACACCACAACTCACATTCCATAATAATCCTTGTGATTGGGGCAGCTTCAGAAATCTGGTCTTAAAGTTTAGTGTTTACCCGGGAGACTCGGAACAAGAGCCTCAGGTGACAACCTACATAATTAAACTGCAGGAAAAACAGCTAAAATCCACAAAATCTATTTAAAAAAAACCAAGGAGTTCTATGTGCCAAGGAATTTGTCCTATCATATGCTAAGTGTCCTACATTTCCTTGCAATATATCCAGATTTTAATCTGAAGAGGCACAGAAAACCTGAAGCAGACGAGTGGTGCTCATTCCAAAGTTATCCCTTAATTCACACATCAAAGTCCCATTGCATTCTAACTCACTGGTGAAGATTTACCAGCAACTGAGGATACTGAGATGCAGCTGGGATAGGCTCAGTCAGAAGAGCGCGAGACTCTTAATCTCTCTTTTTTTTTAAATTAATATTTATTAAAGTTTCAGAAAAAATAGAATCACATTAATAAACAAGAAAAATTTAAAAAGAAAAAAGAAAAAGACACAATACAACATACAAAATACAAAAAGAGAAAAAGAGAAAAAAACCCAGTTAAAAACAATTCCGTCTTTTCATAACTTCTTTTACATTTACTTGTTTCCCGGACTTCCTCATACCTCCCTCTTTTGTATTCCAATTCAGTTTGTTAGTCCAGCAATTTCTTTCCCTCCTTTTTAATCCCAATCCTTAATCTTAATATATTATGACATTAGATTTTTACCTATTTAAAACCAATTTTTCCATTCTTTTAACCTTTTTAATCCTAATCCTTAATCTTGATATATTTATAACTTTAAAACCTGTACAGCTAGAAGCCACTTAACTTCAATCCAACATCACTCTAACATTCATTAATTTTGCAATGTTTCTGTAAATAATCTTTGAATTTCTTCCAATCTTCTTCCACCGACTCTTCTCCCTGGTCACGGATTCTGCCAGTCATTTCCGCCAATTCCATGCAGTCCATGCGAGACTCTTAATCTCAGGGTTGTAGGTCCGAGCCCCACGTTGGACAAAAGATTCCTGCATTGCAGAGGGTTGGACTGGATGACCCTCATGGTCTCTTCCAACTCTACAATTCTATGAAAAGTATGATAAAGACTATGGTTCCTGTTAAAGAAAATATGCTTCACAGTATTTACTGCTGCTCAGCGATGCAGATGAATTTTAAACTAAACTCTACTTGTCAAACAAGTAGGGGCGCAGCCTGCTTAGTGCAGCAGTTCGTTTTATTTACTGGGCTGGGTTTGCCGATATGCTCCCGCCATCAATTCTACGCAAGTCTCTTGGAAACCAGCAGAAACTAGGAAGCCAGAAAAATAAACGACATTTCATCAACCTCCGAGCTATTTGTTTGCAGTTAATTCATTTAGGCAACTGAAAGATTGGAAAGTGATGAAAGGAGGGGAATATTATAATTTAAGTAGCAATACAGAGGAGACAGGCAGCTTGGCAGAGGAACAAGCTTCCATTGTGTACAAAGAAGAATGAAAAGCTCCCTGCTCAAATTATTATTTTGCTGTATGTGCGCTAGCTTCTTATAAAAGCACAGAGCTACGTGTTCTATTTTTCATGTGCAACAGCAGAAATTGGGATCGACATCCATGGCGATTCAGGCCATAATATTGTTATTATATTTCTTTACTGTATATCCCACCCTTTTTCCCAGAAAAGAGGGCTCTCTAATTCACTCTGCTGAGTGGAGCTCTGAACTTGGGCCCCTAAGTCAAACATTGACAACATCACATGCATCTATAGGCCTCTCTGGATCCCAGCCAGCATTTTATAGAAGTAAATAAAATTATGCACAGAAAGCGGCTAGGGAAAAGTTTCTCTTCCTTTCTCATAATGCTAGAATTTGAAGCTGAATGTTAGAAGATTCCAGCAGAGAATCTTGCATAGCTCTTTGCTCCTTCCCATGATGAGCCGAACCAAAACTGGTTTGACTTCGACCTTTCGTAGAAGAAGCAGGTTTGGAGAGAGCCTTTAGAGCAAAGCAGCCTTTCATTAAAAAGTGGATTGTTTTATAGCAGGTAACAGAAGGAAGAATGCTATGACAACTGGAGATAAGGCTGTTGGAGCACAGGAAATAAGGAAATACTAACCAAGGTGGATGAGCAAGAAGCTTTGGGGAAGAGGCTTTGGCACAGTGGTGGAGAATTTGCTTCGTAAAGGTCCCAGGTTCAGTCCCTGGCATCTCTAGGTAGGACTGGGCAAGATTTGTGTCTGAAACCCTGGACAGCCACTGCTGGTCCGTGTTGACAATACAGTCATACCTTGGGTTACAGACTCTTCAGGTTGCGTTTTTTTGGGTTATGGACCACTGAAACCTGGAAGTACTGGAACGGGTTACTTCTGGGTTTTAGCGGCCATGCATGCGCAGAAGTGCTAAATCGCACTTTGCGCATGCGCAGAAGCGCCAAATTGCAACCCATGTGTGCGCAGACGTGCTGCTGCGGGTTGCGAACGTGCATCCCGCATGGATCACGTTCGCAACCCGAGCGTCCACTGTACTGAGCTAGATAGACAAATGGTCTGTCTTGGGATAAGGCAGATTCCTACATTCAAAAGCGACGCAGCTCCTTGAAGACTCCATTCATTGACCTTTTAAAAATAATAATAATAAAAAAACGAACCCAGAGATTCCAAAGCAGTCCGATTCTGCGGAAGAAGAAGGCCCTTATTATACATCTTTGCCCACTGACTCACCAGGTGCTTTGGGGTCATTCAGCACGTCCGCATCCACCTCCTCCCCTTCAAAGTGGAGCTCCCTCGTGTCCAGGCTTTCGATGATGTTGGTCATGTCGTTGGCTATTTTCCTCAAGGCTGAGGTGTTCAATTTCCTTTCATTGCTGAGAGACATCTTAAAGGCTCACACTCACCCAGGGGGGGCTGTTTGAGAGAAGAAAACGAAGAATTTCCATTACTGTTATGACCTGAAATCTGCGGCAACGACAAAGAGCCATTGGCTTGCCCTATTTCTGGGAGAGCTCGAAAGTATGGTTGTGATTTGTTTTCCTTGATCTTATTGTTTTATCTGACTGGAGATGGTCAGTCAGGTCATGTATCCATCATCATCATCATCATCATCATCATTTATTATTTGTACCCCGCCCATCTGGCTGGGTTTCCCCAACCACTCTGGGCAGCTTCCAGCAAGGATTAAATCAAAATGTCACACACTAAAATCTCCCCTTAACAGGGCTGCCTTCAGATGTCTTCTAAATATCAGGTAGTTGTTTATCTCTTTGACATCTGGTGGGAGGGCGTTCCACAGGGCGGGTGCCACTACTGAGAAGGCTCTCTGCCTGGTTCCCTGTAGCTTTGCTTCATGCAGTGAGGGAACCACCAGAAGGCCCTCAGCTCTGCACCTCAGCATCTGGGCAGAACGATGGGGGTGGAGACGCTCCTTCAGGTATACTGGGCCGAGGCCGTTTAGGGCTTTAAAGGTTAACACCAACACTCTGAATTGTGCTCGGAAACGTACTGGGAGTTATGTTGTCTCGGTGGCTGCCCCGAGTCACCAGTCTAGCTGCCGCATTCTGGATTAGTTGTAGTTTCCTGGTCACCTTCAAGCGGGAGATAACTAGAGCATGCACCACTCTGGTGAGACATCCGTGGGCAGGTAGGGTCTCAGCCTGCATACCTGATGGGGCTGGTAGACAGCCGCCCTGGACACAGAATTGACCTGCACCTCCATGGACAGCTGTGAGTCCAAAATGACTCCCAGGCTGCACACCTGGTCCTTCAGGGGCAGTTACCCCATTCAGGACCAGGGAGTCCTCCACACCTGCCCGCCTCCTGTCCCCCAAAAACAGTACTTCTGTCTTGTCAGGATTCAACCTCATAGCAGTGACCAGAGGAGGAATGACCGCTAGGAGGAGAACAGAGAGAAGAAACGCCATGGTGCATCTGCAGCAACAAAACCGGACACCTTCCTCTACCCCACCTGCAACAAAATGTGTCTCTTCCATATCAGTCTCTGCAGCCACCACAGGCACAATAACTCTACAACGGTTTGACTTCACACCCAAAGGTGTACACCTCCGCTGTCCGCCGAGAAAGGAAAGCACTGACAATCTATTTGTAAGCAGCTTTGAGGCGCGTTACAATCAAGCGAGGTATAAATTTTATGAAGTAAGTAAATAATAAACATGTGTAAAACGGGCTGTGAGCTCAGCGCGAGAACTGAAAATGAATTCCTGGCCTTGTGTGTGCCTTGAGGCAACCTGTTTCTCTTCATTCAAGGCAGAGACTGGGATAAGGAAAATGGGACCCCCCACTCCAGAATATACTGGTTGAAATAAGATTATATTGATTACCTTAGCAAAACAACAACACACAACCCTCTCTGTCCCTTCCCCAACCAGGCTCTCTGGAGCTATCTAAAATTTAAAAGCCTTTGGTTTGTATAAATATTTAAGGACAAAGCACTTCATCATTTATGAAGGGCACATTTCTGTATGACAAGGGATGCATCCCTTTAAAATATTCAAAAGTAGACACCACAATCCTTTCGCTACCACCACTGCCAAGTATTTTAAAAGGTACAACTCCAATAGGACAGAAAATGTAAGAGCGCTTGAGTATATTGTACTTGGATGAGGGATTCAAACCACCAAGTGTGAAATAACACCAGGAAGCTAGGTTTATGTCTGGAGAAGGGTCTGGCTTCTAAGTGGTCTTGCTTTGCAAGGCTAAATGGAATATACTCTGGAAGTGTGTACTCAATTCTGACCAAACTATGCCTCTTGGTGTATCTTTTGCCCCAGGAAGCTTAGTTTGCTCAGAATTGGGTATATACTTCCAGAGTTAATGCTAAATGCATTACTTCTGGTAAATGAGCTACTATAGCTGTTAGAGGCCCATGAAAATAGGTGCCCCGGGCTTTTTAGACTCGCCTACCCATCTACGATCTGAAACCAAAGGGTTGCTAGATGTGAAATATATTGACAGCTCTCCTACTCAAGGTCTAATTGTGAGCCTTCCTGGGCTTCCACAAAGGCTCATTTGGGCACACTCATTTCACCCAAAATGCCTTATTGCAAGCTCATTCTATGCATATTCCAATAAAAGAGAGAGAAATGCACAGCTAATTATATGAATGAATCAGCCTGGCATTTGTAGGAAGCATCATTTTGTGGGAGGGTTGGAATTACACACCTGGTGCAGCCCATCAGAAATGGGAGGTGCAAATATCGTAAGATATTTAATATACATAAAAAGCATTGTTGTACAGAGCAATACCAGGGAAAACTCAAGGCAGATGGAAACAACAATATAACACAAGCTTGAGTGAACTGGATGAACCCCAGGAAGCAATATCCTCCTTTTGTACAACAGATCATCAGTCTTTCACACCAAGTCATGTGCCTCAGTCGTAGTCGTAGGAACTGAGTTGCTTCACCCATTAAGCTTGAGGACAAAGCCCAAGAGATTTCTTATGTCAAGTCTGACTTTCATATGTGTGCTGGTCTTCTTGCAGGCAGCGTAATTGCAAAAGTAATAAAGCTCTTGACATTTCTCAAAGCGCCAGGGTTAAGTCTTTTTGCCCTGGAGCCAAATAACCAATGATAGCAGTATCCTTTATTGAAGCAACTTCGATTGCTTTTGAGTTTTCAAGTTGCACAGGGCTTCATGCATCCTATAGGGCTGTAGAGACGAGCAAAAGTTGTTCCGGCTGCAGACACAGGGCCAGGAGTGGGGCAGCACAGGAAGGGTAGTGCTTGTGGAATTGATTTATTGGTTTGACGTGACCCCCGCTAATTGATTTGCGATCCTCAATTAGCTCTTTATGGCCGCCCGGCACGCTTCCGCTCCGAGCTCTCAGTCACGCCTCAGCAGAGTTGAACACAGCGGTGAAAACTGTCACGTAGCTTCACTTAGCTTCCGACAAACACACACAGAGTCCAGGTTTGTCCATTTCAGTTCTTTATTCCGACATTCCCCAGAAAACTCCTGGGCTCACCGCAGCCATGACAAACTGCGACCTTCTCTCTCAGAGACCAGAGAGGAAGAGAACGTAACTCCTCCCAGCTCCTCCCAGCTTCGAAAGCTGACGTCAGAATGTTGAGGCATCATGGGAACAACTTAACCTGTTAAGTTCCAAACCCAACACCCCCTCTTGCCGAAAATTCTGACAAGACCCTTTTGAGTTCAACACCTTTCCCTTTGCCTTATGCCACTTCCCGGCATCTTTCCCAGGCACCTGTTGAACCCCTTCAACACTCCCAGAATCACACTGTGCGACACTTTTCCACGCACTTGTGACCTGATACCCTACTGACCCATTTGGGCCAGCAGTTGTGTCTTCTCCGTCAGATTCTTCCCCCTCTGACTTGACACCCTGTTTGTGAGCTTTCTCCATTACGCTAACCGGAGATGAAGCCTCACACCTGGACACTCCTTTCACAACCTTTGGAGATGCCCAGACCTGCCCTGAACCCTGATCCTGGACCTGGTCCCCATCACCGGGATCAGCCTCTGGCTCCCTTTCCTCCTCAGAATCAGACAGACATTCTGAGAGAAAATCAGGACCATCCCTGAGCCTTGAACACCCATCCTGTTCACAGAACTCAGCCTGCTTACTGACCAGCAGCTTGGTTTGATCACCCTCTGGGTATGCAAACTTCCACCCATTGGTTGCAGGATCATATCCACAGAAGATCATTTCCTGAACCTTTGGACCACCTGCCTCAAAGAGCTCAAAGGGCTCTTTGGCTACCCTCCCAAACCTGGGAAAACCATGTACCTGTGCACCCTTGCATGGCCTGCACCCTAGGGACCTCCCACATTTCCGGAGTTTGTACCCTTTTGTGCACCTGTGCAGCTTTTGCACATGACTGGGAACCTTAGCACACTGCGCCTGTGCTTTTCCAGCATTCCCACCACCCTCCAGAGGTGACTCCAGAACAAAGAGATTGTTCTGCCCCCTTTTCACGTTGGCCACTTGTTTCCCCCCTCTGAAAATGGAACAGGTGTCATTTTCAAAGCAAATTTTGTATCCCTGCTTCATTAGAGCTGATACAGATAACAAACAACAATTCAGTCCCGGCACAACGTAGACCTCTAGCTCCTCCTGTAAAGGAGAAAAAGACATGTTAGCCACAGCAGAAACCAACTTTCTCATTCCGTCTGCTAACATCACAGTTGTTCCTGTTGAAACAGCCCTGCAGTTCCGCATTTCGCCAGTAGGCTTGCTTAGCAGGTGCTGACCAACAGCAGTATTCAAAACCCAGCGCATCACCGTGTCCTGGCTGGAGTTGTTCTTCACAGTTGCCATAGAAGCAGTGATAAGAAAACAACCCTCCCCAGCGTCTGAGCCACGTCTTTCCCTTGCGTTCCCACGCTGGCCTCCTCTCCGAGACTGATTCCCATGAGAACTCAGCTGGTTGACCTTGGGACCTTCCTGCCCAGCTGTCTCCGCTCTCCATGGGCAGCAGCGACGCAAGTGTCCCGTTGCATTACACACGTAGCAACCACGAACTCCAGTGGAAAAACACTGCCCTGGGCTCCTCCCAGCTGGCCTCCTTCTCCTTCTTCCGGAAAAGCACTCCTTGCCAGCTCCGCCCCCTCTGGCCTGGCTCCCACTGCGGCTTTCTGGGAACCTGCTTTGTTGACATTCCACTCCAGCACGCACAGTGGACAAGCCTTTACACTTGCCTTTGGAATCCTTCGCCCCCCCCGATCTGCTCACCAGCACTCCTTGAGGCTAAAGCATCAGGAACAGGGGCATCAGCCATCTCTAGGCTTTTCTCAATACTTCTCCAGGGCTCTGGCCTCCTGCTGAAGCTTCACAGCAAACGCAGCACATCCCCAGACAGCCCTTGCTCAACTTCTTAGAGTGAGCTGTTCAATCGGAACGTCCTCCAAGACCTGGCTGTCTGCCATCGTCTTCCCGGGGCCCCAAGCTTACTCACCAGCTTATCCGGCACCCGTTTCCAGCTGCTCCCAGCTCTCAGCTCTGCAGCAACACAGGCAAACACTTTGCGTCTTTCAGCCAGCTGCTCTTAGCTCCGCAGCTACTCCTTTGCCTCCTAGCAACAGGCAAAAATCTCACCACCTCCTGCCGCAACTTCAAACGCACCCGGCAGCCTCTAGTGACAGCTTTTACGATCGGTGATTAAGGGTCCATAACCTGTGGAATTGATTTATTGGTTTGACGTGACCCCCGCTAATTGATTTGCGATCCTCAATTAGCTCTTTATGGCCGCCCGGCACGCTTCCGCTCCGAGCTCTCAGTCACGCCTCAGCAGAGTTGAACACAGCGGTGAAAACTGTCACGTAGCTTCACTTAGCTTCCGACAAACACACACAGAGTCCAGGTTTGTCCATTTCAGTTCTTTATTCCGACATTCCCCAGAAAACTCCTGGGCTCACCGCAGCCATGACAAACTGCGACCTTCTCTCTCAGAGACCAGAGAGGAAGAGAACGTAACTCCTCCCAGCTCCTCCCAGCTTCGAAAGCTGACGTCAGAATGTTGAGGCATCATGGGAACAACTTAACCTGTTAAGTTCCAAACCCAACAGTGCTGGTGTCTTCTGGCTTCCCAACCCAAATGTGTGGGGCAGGGCGAGGCAAAAGGGAACTGAGCTTCGTGGCTGAGTAGGGATTTGAACCCTGGTCTCCCAAATCCTAGTCCAGCACTCTAACCACTAAACCAGGGTGGCTTCCCAAATCCAAATATATCCTTTATTAGGCATAGCAAACCACACATTATCAAACAGACACTGTATACAAATTGTGCAAAATACGAGCTCAACATAACAAGGTTTGTCCCAGTCAGATCTTTAACGCCAGAGAAAATCAATTTGCATAAATAATACAATGCAACAATACCACATCACCAATCAGTTAAGAACCACTAAATCTCTTTATAATGACCCAGTCTTTCTACATGGACAGCACTCAAAAATTCAGCCACTATTAAAGTAATTTGATCATTCCTGTCCGAGAGCAGGTCCTGAACTGGTAGCATAGAACTGAGCCTATTGTGTTGGAAGACCTTTAATAATTGTCTTCTTCTCCTTTTTAATAGTTTTTATTGATTTTAACATAAAATTATAATATGTACCACAAAACTTATACAATCTTTTTAGACTTCCATCAGCACATCTGATGATCCACCGTTTTAACCACTTCTTATGCATTTCTTAACTTTATATTGCCTTTACATCTCTTAACAAATCATCCTTCCCCTTCTCCATTTTTGCAATACTTCCAATAATACTCCTCACAAAACTTCTTGCAAACCTACAAACGTTGTGTGATCTTCACAAATACTTTTCAAATAGTCCATAAATTTACTCCAGTCTTCTGTGAATTTCTGGTCCCACCGGTTTCGAATCCTTCCTGTTAGTTTATCTAGTTCTGCATAGTCCATTAACTTCATCCTCCATTCTTCAATCGTCGGTAATTCTTCTTGCTTCCATTTTTGGGCCAGTAATATTCTTGTTGTTGTTAATGCATATAAAAAGAGCTTATATTCCTTTCTATTTATATCACTCCCAACAATGCCCAGTAAAAATGCTTCTGGTTTCTTTATAAATGTATATTTCAACATTTTTTTCATCTCATTATATATCATCTCCCAGAAGCATTTCTCTAATAATTGTCTTCTGGCATAAATGCCAAAATCACAAGAAAAGAAAATATGCTCCAAAGTATCAGGTTCCTGTTTACTACATTTGCAGAGACGCTCTGATTCTGGGAGAGCTAAATATCTTCCTCTTACTATCATCGAGAGAAACATATTAAATCTGGCTAACATAAACAGCCTGCACAATTCATGATTCTTCAGATTTGTCATGTACACTGGCTTCTCTATGCCCCCATATTGCAATGTATCCCCATAGATTCTGCCTGTGGGGTCAAAATAATAACGTTGCCACATGTTGAAGGGCAGCAGAGCGGTGACCTCACTCGTCAAAAGCACGGCTGTCTCAGGAGTGACAAAACTGAATGGGAAGCAGGAAGAATCTGTTCCTCGTTCCTTTAACTATCTGTGGGTCTTTTCTTCCACTTTTATTTACACTGCATTGTTCCTGCCTGGTAAGTATTATGCAATCTCAAAGGCACGTCAACATTATGCAGCCCAAAGCAGTTTTAAACTGATGAGTTTTCTTCAATGATGACTGCCCAGAGGGGATTTTTGGTTGTTTGTGGGAACTGAATGCTCCCAGATCATCAGACAAGCCGCTAAACAGGGGCGTAAGGTTAATTAAAGGAAACAGGTTGTAAGCAAAGAACAGGGTAATTAGTTCATTACATGCATAGCTCTCATGTTTTTCCTTTCCCAGGAAAAGAGCGAAGCAATTTGATCACAGCTTAAGCGGGAAGCCTTTGGGATTATGCATGGAACCACATGCTGACATTCACCGTTCCCAGCCTCAATATGTTGTCCGCCATTGGCTACATAATGATCAATTTTTGTACAGGAAACCGTCCATTTATGCATGCTGCATTTGCGTGTGACCACACACACATGTGGTGCTGGGAACCCAGAAGCGGGGGGGGGGGGGGAGGGACGAAGCCAGGGCAGTCCTGCTGGCTTGCGAGGAGACCCTTCCCAGAACTTGAAGAGGAGAGCTGATATGCAAGGTAGCACGGCTGCAACAGCTGCTTCCCCATGCATCACCTGTGCAAGGCCCATCATCCCTCTGGCTTGCTCTGGAAGCTTCCGGTCAAGGGAGCCATGCTGTCCCTCCGGTTCGCATGAGACAGAGGGACAGTGGGGCGCAGGGAAGCGGCTGCTGCTGCGCTACCCCACATGCCAGCTGTTGGGGGGGAGGCCTCAGCAAAGTCTCGCTTTGCCCCTGGCTCACAAGAGGACCCTCCCCAGATCCCTAAGAAGACATCCTTTTTGGGGTCTGGGGAGGGTCTCCTCGCCCTCTCCAGGGTGCTCCAAATATACAGTACACCATTTTGGTTGCACACGCAGAGGTGCAGAACATAACTCCCACGTAAATTGGATGTTGCCTGTGTTTGTGGTTACCCGAGCCACAGCACAAGCAAGCATAAGAAAACCTTTTTAGCTTCGTTCTCACCTGTATGCGACGTTGCAGAGTGGACACATCTAGGGCTTTGCTCCCAACTTCCATGCGCTGGAACCAAAGGTGAGAATGGGCCCCTATGTGCACACAACTGGTAGGGCTTCTACACATGAATCAGTGGCGCTGGTTGAATCAGGATTCCTGATCACAGGTAAGGACAGCACAGGGCTGGTCCTTGCAGCAGTGAAAGGCCCTTACCAGCACCGCCAACCCTAATCTCTGAATGCCCACGCTCAGGGACACGGGTGGTGCTGTGGGTTAAACTGCAGAGCCTAGGACTTGTGGATCAGAAGGTCGGCGGTTCGAATCCCCACGACGGGGTGAGCTCTCGTTGCTCGGTCCCTGCTCCTGCCAACCTAGCAGTTTGAAAGCAGAAAAGTGCAAGTAGATAAATAGGTACTGCTCTGGCAGGAAGGTAAACGGTGTTTCCGTGCGCTGCTCTGGTTCGCCAGAAGCGGCTTAGTCATGCTGGCCACATGACCCGGAAGCTGTACGCCGGCTCCCTTGGCCAATAAAGCGAGATGAGCGCCGCAACCCCAGAGTCGGCCACGACTGGACCTAATGGTCAGGGGTCCCTTTACCTTTACCTTTAACAGGAGAGGGAAGAGACACAATGCAATGCATCCCTGAAGCATGTGGAATACCAATTCCGATTCAGGCCAATAATGCTTCAGACGTGACACTCAGCCTTACCATGAACTTACGTAACGGTGCTGCATTTTCCGGGGGTTGGGGGATAATAAGACGCAAAGCCATTTGAGATGTGCCTAGCTGAAGCAACCTACATTTTAATGTCTGTTGCTGTCAGGATGATCCTCGAAAACCGACAAGCATCCGTTTGTCTCCCTAAGCTCTTCTATTAATTGTTTATTTAAAAAACAAACAAACTGGCAAAGAGAAAGACGATGCATAATACACCTTCGCCAATTAACCCAAGGCGTGTTTTGTATCACAGTGGACCAAATATCACCCCTTTGTGGCCTGCTTCATGTACACCTGTGCGCACACAGACCTGTAGCACCACAAAGAGCAGGGTTGTGGTATATGTGTGAATATTCTAAACCCCTTTCCCACCAGATGGTTAGGTTGGCTGGGGAAGACCTCTGCAGTCAGCTCTAGCCAGATGGCTACAGGATTCGCACATATACTATAACCATGTGGGATAGCACCACAGGGGATGCCTATCTAACAAACCATGTTTTATGTTTATGTTTGGGGCAGAGCAGGGAGCCTGCAGTGCAGAATGCTATGTGGGAGGAAGCAACTGAAAGGAGCATGGCCTAACCGTTCGGGGGGGGGGGCGGAGGGATTATTGTAAACTGGAAGATGGAGAAGGGAGAGAGTAGAGGGAACTGGTTGGGTGGGAATGGGTTTAAGACCAAGGGGTGTAGAGTCAATCAGTCAATCAATCAATCTATCTATCTATCATTTTATTTGTATGCCACCTTTCCAAAGTTAAAACCATGCTCAAATTCCATAACTACAAATATAACAAAAGTAGTAATAAACATCAAAAAGTACACAACCAAACTGAACAATTTCCACTAACTCCTATCAACACCCGCCAACAGGTCCAACAGCCAAGAAGCTGCAGAGAATCCTAGAATTATACTATTGGAAGGGACCACAAGGGTTATCTAGTCTTTTGCCCAATGTGGGGCTTGAACCCACAACCCGGAGATTAAGACTCTCATGCTCTACCGACTGAGCTATCAGAGGGGATCAGTCCAAAAACCTCTGGAAAGCACAACCTTGAGTATCCTTGGGTTTAGGAGATTCTAATCACATCCATCACACACTTAATTTCTCCGCAAATAAACCGCTTTGTTAATCCTGGGTGATACTTATTTTTACTGATTTCATAAAATTTATATTCCACTTGATTGTAGAATCCCTCACTTAAAGGGTCTGAATACCTGCCCCAATCCCTAGAAAGGCCCAAGCCTGTGTTGGTCGCACAGTGAGACCACAGCAACTATCTTATGCAGTTGTGGGTACCATCTTTCTTGTAAAAAAATGTTGTAATAGCTCCTAGAGAGACATGACCCTCTTCAACTTACAGTTAGCCAACCCCTTCATTTCTGTTGAACTCAATAGCACTACAGCCGCTGCTCCCAACCAGTGTGACTACTCTTTACACTTTGTACTAGATCTTTGGCACCTCTTGGAACTGAGCCGAAGTTCACCTTCCCTCCAGTCAACTCCATGACTAACAGCTCTTCCACACAGGAACGTACTCCATATAGAAATCTCTCTCCTTTTGGCACAGCGCTGACCCTGTCAATGGGAGGTGAGTCAGTTGCTCATTATTTGACTTCCTCTTCCTGTGAACCGTGAGCATCAGCGGCTGGGAGAGGCAAGGCGGTTTTAGAGGAAAAACCTGAAAAGCTTCTCTCTGCGCATCAGCAACCCTTACTGAGCAAATACACCAAGGGGCTTCTTGGGTTTTGGCATCTATTTTCGAGAACGCTTGCAAACTGGCAACGAGGATAAAACGTATCTTTCATGAGCTACCCCAAACCGTTGAGAAGACCAGGAAACTAAAAACTAACAAAAATGGCCAATGTGCCACCAATGGCCTACAATCTTAGAGGGCCACCAATTTGGGTGGCTTTTCACAGAATCAATATGATTGTAGAGTTGGAAGGGGCTCTGAGAGTCATTTAGTCCAACCCCTTTGCATTGCAGTAATCTCAGCTAAAGCATCCATGGCAGGTGGCCATGCAGCCTCTGCTTAAAAACCTCCAAGGAAGGAGAGCCCACAACCTCCCGAGGGAGACTGTTCCACTGTCGAATGATCCTTACGGTCAGAAAGTTATTCCTGATGTTTAGTCAGAATATCCTTTCTCGTAACTTGAAGCCATTGGTTCGATTCCTACCCTCCAGGGCAGGAGAAAACAAGCTTGCGCCTTCTTCCATGTGACATCCCTTGAGATATTTGAAGACGTCTGCCATATCTCCTCTCAGTCTCCTCTTTTCCAGGCTAAACATACCCAGCTCCTTCAACTGTTCCTCATAAGGCTTGGTTTCCAGACCCTGGATCATCTTGGCCGCCCTACTCTGCACACATTCCAGCTTTTATTCTAGTCTTTACAGGAAGGGCAGGATAAAAATGTGCCATTAATATAGTCTCTAGTGCAGGCTGTAAGAGGAGCTACTCACTGCATCAAGCCAGTGAGGATTACCGTATTTTTCGCTCCATAAGATGCACCTGACCAGAAGACGCACCTAGTTTTTAGAGGAGGAAAACAAGGAAAAAAAATATTCTGAACGAAACACTGGATGTATGATTTTTGTGGTTCATGCTGTGGCCACAGACATGATATGTGATTTGATGGTGAGTTTGGGGTAGCCCAATGCAAAAATCCTGGGGATCCATGTGGATCCGTGCTTTGTAACCATGTTTTTGTGCCATTGAGGCCCCACACAACAGTGGATGAGTGATTTTTTGGTGCAGGCTGTAGCCATGGACATGCTATGTGATCTGATGGTGAATTTGGGGTGACCCAATGCAAAAATCCTGAGGATCCATGTGCTTTTACCTCCCCCCTCCCAGGCAGCCTCCTTTATCGCTAGCGTCCCTTATCTCCCTCCCCATCGCTTGCCGATCAGCTGCTCAGCGGCTTTGTTTCCACATTCCCTTCCCTCTTTCTAAAAAAAAAAAAAAAAAGAGCACGATCTGCTTTTTGCCCCTGGGCAATTCAGCTCCAGGGACCACACATTCGCTCCATAAGACGCACAGACATTTCCCCTTACTTTTTAGGAGGAAAAGGCTATCAATGGCTACTAGTCACAATGGCTATATTCTGCCTCCATTGTTGGTGCTGCCTACCAGGGATCACAAGCAGGGAAAGGAATACTGTGCTCATGTCTGGCTTGTGGACTTCCCATGGGCTTCAGGTTGGCTACTGTGAGAAGAGCCTATGGCATGAATCTGGCAGTCAGGCTCTTCGTATGTCCTTACACTTCTTGCAATCGTCAGCTCTCATAAACATTTATTACCCATCACTGCTTCCTTAACAGGGATTCTCCTAGGCATGCTTTAACTAATTCTGCTGGTACCTATTTTGAAGGAACAAGATTGTTGGCAAATTTCCACGATAGTGGGCAGCAAATATTCTAAATGGTTTAGGGGAACATATTCATCCATAGCTCTCCCACAGATGGGGACACTTAGAAACAAATTAAGTGACGACTTTATTTTCGCAGTAGGTACAGGCTGTGCCTCTCTTTGATGAAACAATGGTCATTGACTTCAAACAGGGAAAGCCCATAAAATGAGCCCTAGCTCTTGTCCCAAGGATAACGGAGCGGAGGCAGGGTGGTGTGATGCATAAGAACTGGAGATGTAGACCTGGGTTCAAATGCCTAGCACTTGGCCATGAAACTCACTGAGCAGCCTTGGGCAAGTTTCAGGTTGGAAAGCTATGCAGGCATATGGAAGTACCGTATTTTTTGCTCTATAAGACTCACTTTTTCCTTCCTAAAAAGTAAGGGGAAATGTGTGTGCGTCTTATGGAGCGAATGCAGGCTGTGCAGCTATCCCAGAAGCCAGAACAGCAAGAGGGATTGCTGCTTTCACTGCGCAGCGATCCCTCTTGCTGTTCTGGCTTCTTAGATTCAGAATATTTTTTTTCTTGTTTTCCTCCTCCAAAAACTAGGTGCGTCTTGTGGTCTGGTGCGTTTTATAGAGCGAAAAATACGGTAAGTCCAATTGAACAAAATGAGATGGCACCTTATTTGTAACAACAACAACAACAACAACAACAACAACAACAACGCATTACCAACTGGACATGTTGATACTTTTTTCAAAAGGCAGTTAGGAGCTTGGGTGATATTACATATTTCTCTCTAACAGACTAGGTAAAGGTAAAGGACCCCTGGACGGTTAAGTCCAGTCAAAGGTGACTCTTGGGTTGCGGCGCTCAATTCACGTTCAGGCCGAGGGAGCCGGCGTTTGTCCACAGACAGCTTTCCGGGTCATGTAGCCAGCATGACTAAACCGCTTCTGGAGCAACGGAACACCGTGACGGAAACCAGGGCACAAGGGAACGCCGTTTACCTTCCCGCCACAGCGGTACCTATTTATCTACTTGTTCGAACTGCTAGGTTGGTAGGAGCTGGGACAGAGCAACAGGAGCTCACTCCATTGCAGGGATTTGAACCGCCAACCTTCTGATCAGCAAGCCCAAGAGACTCAGTGGTTTAGCTGAGCTTAAAATTTGGGCATCTTAAATCACCCCTATTGGCTGTAGTATTTTGCAAAGGAGAGTCATGGAAACGGCACTTCCTGAAGCACAGTGATGAGGAGACATTGCTCCCTGCCATCCTGCTGCCTAGTCGACTGAAAACAGGTGTTTGCAGCAATGAGTTAATAACTTACTAATTAATGTACAAAGCAAGTTCATCTGACAAGTGAGGCCTGGCTGTGCCAGGCACAAGGTGGAACGCCGGCACTACCAAGATGACTCTTATTTTCTTTCTCTCCCGCTGTGCCCTCATCCTTGACATCGCCTTAAGATAATTTATTGGCTGGTTAGGGCCATTAAGTCTTGTCGGGCAAGATTAAATAGCATTTGCGATAAAGAATTTACAAAATCATGGTTTTATTAACTTTGACTATGCAAACAGTGCCCATGTGCAAAGGGTCTCCCATTTGTTGAAGGATTGTTCTTTAAAACCAAGAAGCAGGAAGATGGAAGTAGGATGCTGCAACAAAATATTGCAGTGTTACAGCCAACCATCTCTCCCAGGAGACTGGATTCCATTATCCTTCCCCTGGCTTTCCAGTTCCCATCTTCAGCTGAAAAAGTGTTCTCAAACCCTGCTCTAGGGCTATACAACAAAAACAAACTTTTGACCAATGCAGAAAATTGTAACTTTCAACACAAAGCATGTCGTCCCCAACGATATTATTTGGATATTATTTATCCTCGCAAAGATCTCTGGTGAATTCAAAAGCATGCTTGCTATTTTGAGATATTTTGGTTGGTTATAAAAAATGGATTTGGGGATTTTCCAAAATAAGGCTGGCCGTTCAACTCTTAGGCATGCATGGTAATGTAATCTATTTCCCTCTTTAGCTCGCCTACTGGGTTTCTCTCTGAGAAAGGCCTGTTTATCTGGCATGCAGAGAACTGGCAAACAGTGTCCCAGGGGCAGAGGACATCATCATCATCATCATCCCTGCTGGGAAATAAATGGCAGCACTTAGACCCTGCCCATCCCTCCAGAGCAGAGCAGAGTGAGGAAGAAAGAGAAATGTCAAGAAAGAAAGGTATAAAGATGTTGGAGCACAGGTTTGCAGTGATCTGGATTTTAAAGACGCTTGTGACCTTAATAAATAAGTGTGCACTTTGTACCCATGTTAACTGCCACACTTGGTACTTGTTTGGCAATACGTCCCTACAAAAACATGTTTTGAGTAGCAACTAACCTCGGGCAACGGCATAATTTATAGGAGGGAGGAAAGGGGCGCGTGTTGGTTTTGCATCCATTTGCAAAACCACAACTTCAGGCGTTTGTTAACTTCTTCAACAACCATACCAACATTACTAACATCCACACACCCCAAAAAGACTCCATATAACTCCTGACACCAAGCCACTGGCCGATAATCTCAACTACCCATCTCAACTATGGCATCATTCTTTTGCTCACAGACAGCAAGAGGATAGAGTTTGTGAACTGAGGGTGTCACTTTGCCAACTGAACAGTATTTTCACCATCCGAGTCATAAAACAGGCCACATTCCAGCAATGCAGGAAGTCAGAGGTTTTGGAACACATTGATCCACACAAACACGCACACACTTTGCTCTTCCACCAAGCAAAAAGCAATACAGTGGTACCTCGGGTTAAGTACTTAATTCGTTCTGGAGGTCCGTACTTAACCTGAAACTGTTCTTAACCTGAAGCACCACTTTAGCTAATGGGGCCTCCTGCTGCTGCTGCTGCACGATTTCTGTTCTCAACCTGAAGCAAAGTTCTTAACCCGAGGTAATATTTTGGGTTAGCGGAGTCTGTAACCTGAAGCGTATGTAACCTGAAGCGTATGTAACCCGAGGTACCACTGTATCACAATTAAGAAACCACATTCCAGGCAGGCAGGCGCAACGAGGGATATGGCCTGAGGAGAGGCCGCCCGAGGGCCAGATATGAAAGCTCAGAGGGCCACATTGGGCCTCCGGTCCTGAGGCTCCCAAGCCTGATGAGAGGTGTATTTTGTTCTGATTGTGTAATCATATATGAATTCCTCCCTTTGCATTTCAGGCTTGCCAATCCATAACAGCCTAACATTGCCGCAAGAGCCGTTAATGCGGCTACGATGTTGATGCAGGTTATTTTAGGTGCCTGGACAAACATATTACAATCTATTTCAGGATAAAATCCGGACTTTTATAGCACTGTTCTGCCTCCCCTGCCCCACATCAGTGACTCTTAACTGCTTAGCCCATAGTCCCTGCGCTCCCCACTCAGAGCCCAGTTCCCACAACCCTTTGAAACCAGTGACCCTTTTGGCGAGGTTTCTTTGGAAATATCCTACAGTTCCTACTATTGACTAAATGCTGCTATGGGAACAGCACCGGACAGGACCCGGCACGATACAAAGCTGCTTGTTCTGCCCTGACGAGGCTAGATTTGTGATTTTTTCGGGACCTTGAACAATAATGGAACCCTTTGCTCTTTTTCTCTAATTCAGTTGCAAGAAAGGCTTGTGGCCTAGTTCTTGGTAGTGATTTAGACTGCAGAAGGCGGCTTGTGTATTAAATGCGCACCCCCCCCCCAATATAGACATTCTCCACAAAGAGAAAGCAAGCATTTCAGAGAGAATGATTCTAACTCAGCCTCCTTCCTGACATGCTAGATTTCCATGAGCAGGGGGTTTTTTCTGGGGCGGGCAGTCCATCATGCGACGCAACAAATACAACCATCTGCTCTGCTGGAAAACATGGCGGGGAGTGCTTGCTTGAGTCCTGCTTATGGGTTTCCCACAGGTATCTTGCTGGACTAGGTAGGCCATTGGCTTGGTTCAGCAGGCTTGTCTTATATTCATAATTCCCTGCATACAGAAAGCTAGCATGTCTGGGAAGTTAAGAAGCTGCCTCATACAAAGCCCGACCAATGGTCCATCTAGGCTGGTAGCTGCTTCTCCAGTGTTTTGGGCATGGTTTTTTCAATCGCTGGGGGACTGAACACGCAAACCATGATCTCTACCATAGGGAGAGGGTGCTGGCTTAGACTTCTCCCTGGCCTGCTAGGTTTCTTCCCCCCCATGCTTTTTATTGAGTTTTCTTTAATATAAACAAACAAAACAAATACTCTAACATTCCACAGTCTTATGTCTACTTATTTTCTAAACACTCTATCGCGCACGGACTTCCTTCCCTCCCTTCAACAGGTTTTCATATTGAATTTTCTCTTTTTTCGCAGATACTTAATAACATCCTATACATATCACAAAAATTATTTTAATCCTACTATAGTCTTTAAACTTCTACAGTTACTACCACCACTGCCCCGCGCTCCTGGCTGCATACCGTAAAGTCGCGAATATAAGCCACACATTAACTTTTCATGTCGGAATTTGGGGGGAAATTGAGGCTTATATTCAGTCCAATACGGTAATTTTCTGCCACGAGAGTTGTGGTAAAGGTAAATGGACTCCTGACCATTAGGTCCAGTCGTGACCGACTCTGGGGTTGTGGCGCTCATCTCGCTTTATTGGCCGAGGGAGCCGGCATACAGCTTCCAGGTCATGTGGCCAGCATGACTGAGCCGCTTCTGGCGAACCAGAGCAGCGCACGGAAACGCCGTTTACCTTCCCACCAGAGCAGTACCTATTTATCTACTTGCACTTGACGTGCTTTCGAACTGCTAGGTTGGCAGGAGCAGGGACCAAACAGCGGGAGCTCACCCCGTCGCGGGGATTCGAACCGCCAACCTTCTGATCGGCAAGTCCTAGGCTCTGTGGTTTAACCCACAGCGCCACCCGCATCCCTCGTGATGATGGTAAATGGTGTCAAAAAGGGATTGGGCCAATTACAGACGCGAAACAACCATGCTCTTGCCCCACTCGGTGTGATCTCCAAAATATCAGTCTTATGCATTTGTGGAGCAACAGAGCAGCTGCTTGACCTCCGAGGTTCAATCCTCAAGCATCTCTAGGTAAGGCTGGGAATGTACTCAGTCTGGAACCCTGGAGAGCTGCTGCCAGTCCGTGTAGGCAATGCTGAGCTAGGTGGTCTGACTCAGTATGAAGAAGCTTCCCACATTTCAACATTGCTCCTGCAATAACTGTCTAAACGACTCCTCAACGGCAAAACCTAACCCATCAACGAATACTAAAGATTCCAATATGATACTGGATACAAGATAAAGGAATCCAGAGGGTTGCAATGATGCCATATAGCCTTTTTTTCTTAAGCATGCACAATTTAATGCAGGAGTTGTCAACGCAGCACCCACAGGTGCCCAGGTGTCCTGAGGGGCCTTCACCCCCTGCCCCCCCTCTGAATTTAGCCTTAAAAGCAGCATTTTATTTTAGGCAACATAACTGGTTGTGGCGGCTGCTGTGCTGATGTGTGTGTGTGTGTGCTGCTCTCAACAGTTTCTCTTGCTTGCAAAGGTGCCCACCAGGTTGGCAACCCCCAATTTAATGGAAAGAAGGGCTTCATTGCTAGCATACTTGGGACTGAAGCAATTAGAATGAACGGCCTTGGAGCTAAATCGATTTAAAATTCCTGTCTCCCTTTTGCCTGGAAGGGAAACGGACTGTCAGACCATGAGTCAGCGAGTCTGCTTAATGGGATAACTTTGGCAACGGTTAGGAAATAGAGCCTGGTTCTTTCCTCCCCGCCTCCCCCCAGTCAGAATCAGAATGTTATTAAACACTTCAGACATTGTGCATACCACACCTCACTGTTTAGGCTCTCCTTTGGCAAAGGACAGCAAATGATTTAAATATATTAGGTATTTGCAATATTAAACAAACAGCTACTGGGTGTCGATGCAGCAGCACTCACAAGCAGACCTAAAGCATAACACATGCTGCCTTTACTCGAAGAATCCCTTCTTGTTATGTGCAGATTCCTTTGCTCGCAGCCTTGTTCTGTTTAATTTTTGCTTGGGTGGAATCCTTCTTTCTTTCTTTCTTTCTTTCTTTCTTTCTTTCTTTCTTTCTTTCCTTCCTTCCTTCTTTCTTTCTTTCTTTCTTTCTTTCTTTCTTTCTTTCTTTTGAAGGATGTCTGTTCTTTTCTTTTCCCCACCCCCCAATAATGTTTAGGGATGCAGGTGGCGCTGTGCGTTAAACCACAGAGCCTAGGACTTGACGATAGGAAGGTCGGCAGTTCGAATCCCCTCGACGGGGTAAACTCCCATTACTCAGTCCCTGCTCCTGTCAACCTAGCAGTTCGAAAGCACGTCAAAGTGCAAGTAGATAAATAGGTATCGCTCCGGCGGGAAGGTAAACGGCGTTTTCGTGCACTGCTCTGGTTTGCCAGAAGCAGCTTAGTCATGCTGGCCACATGACCCGGAAGCTGTACACCGGCTCCCTTGGCCAATAAAGCGAGATGAGCGCCGCAACCCCAGAGTCGGTCACGACTGGACCTAATGGTCAGGGGTCCCTTTACCTTTACCTTTACAATAATGTTTATTAAAGTTTGAAGAAAAAATTACAAAGGATAAATATCTAATATCTTCTTATCAACGATAAACTAATCTAAATAAAAACACAAACCAGAAGTGGGGGGGGGGGAGAGAGAAAGAAATAAAGAAGAAAAGGAAGAAAAATGAGTGAGAGAGGAAAGGAGTAAAAAGAAAAAAATTCCAATTCTTTGTCAGTCAGCTCTCGCTCTCACTCTCTCTATACATAATTATTCAAAACACCCACCCCAAGATAACACCCAACAATTCCACTTCCCATAAACCAATATTTTCTTCAATCCTCAAACCCAGATATCGTAAATTCATATTCCCCACTCCCACACACAAAGTCTATATGGGGTTTCCAATATTGAGCAGCTTGGATGTGATCCTGACCAACATCACCTTCCGCATTCCTGAAGCTCTTTGAGACCTTGAGTCTGTTACTGCCTTTCAGCCTAAAGTACGTCACCGGGTTGTTGTGAGATGAAATGGGGCGAAGAGTCCTTGGAGGAAGGTGGGGAGGAGGATGGACATAATGAGAGACCTGCTGGACCAGGCAGTGGCCCCATCTAGTCTTGCATCTTGTTCTCACAGTGGCTAAGGAGATGCCTACAGGAAGCCCCAAAGGAGGACATGAGCCCAAGAGCACTCTGCCCATGGCTGATCCCCAGCAACCAGCATTCTGAAACCTATTGTCTCAGGGAGTGGAGGTATAGAATAAATATCATAATATTCTCATTGGTGCTGACCCATTCCTTAAGCGATTCCTAGCCAGACATTAAAAGTGGAGCAAAGTTTTGGTGGACTTGTAAAAGGGTAAAAGAGTATTGGGAAATGATCCATAATGAATTGAAAAAAATGTTTAATGGTACTTCCCCCCCAAAAACCTAGAGTCCTTTCTGTTGGGGATAATTCAGATTGAAATTCCCAGGTGTCAAAAAAGGTTAGTTGTGTATGCTACTACTGCGGCCCGTGTTTTGTTAGCCCCAAAATGGAAAACGAGCAAAGTCCCAACGAAAGAAGAATGGCAACTTAAACTGATGGAATATGCACGACTCACAGACTTAACATATAGAATAAGAGAAAGAAGAACATACGTTTAAAGAAGATTGGAAAACTTTTATTGAATATATGGGAAATAATTGTATACAGCTGAAAATGCTGGCAGCATTAAGATAAATTCAACAGTGTAATCAAGTTTTGATGGATGCAATAATGGAATACTGAATGGTATAGTTTTTAAAAAAATATGCAGGGATTCATGATATGTAACATGAACCATGGAAAGGGAAGTCATTGATATCTTAAGTATGTAAAATGAGTATTTTAAATTGTAAAACAGTAAATTTAATAAAAATGATATATATATAAAAGTAGAGCAAAGTTCTTCCCAAACGAGCCTGGGATTATCGACTAAGTAAACAAGCTCCTTGCTACTTGTTCTTAATCATAGAATCGTAGAGTTGGAAGGGACCCAAGGGTCATCTAGTCCAACCCCCTGCAATGCAGGAATCTCAGCTAAAGATCCATGATAAACAGCCATCCAACCTCTGCTTAAAAACCTCCAAGCAGAAACTTCAAAAGAGGCAGAGGAAATGTCCGCGTTTCTTTATGCTTTTGATGTAGTCGAACAACACTGTATTAAAAACAAGATTCTTGCTAGCAGCTTGGGTCAATCTCTTGTCTAAACAGAACTTTTCACTTTCCTAATTACAAGCTACCACTTCTATGTAATTATACGCCATGTAGCATCTTCGTTTTGGCAGCCCCTGACTCATCTGGAAACAGCTGCTCAGGGATGCCGTCAATTTTCCCTCTAACAAATTCTTCCAGGCTTTTCTCCCCAAGCTTTTCCCCATACAAACAGCTAAGAATACCAGCCTCTCCTCCCCCCTCACCTATATCTGTTAATGGTTAATATGTGAGCGCTAGAGGACAGCGTACATACTTGGGCGGGAATGAAAATGCTCGCTCCTGCATTTTCCTCTTCTCAATCCACCTGTGATTAAGAACAGGCAAATCTGTCAGTTTCTGGTTTATTCCAGTCTCGCCTTGTTCCAATCTTTAGTTCTACATCTCCACACCAGTTTCTGATTTTAAGCCCTTATGAAAATTCATCAGCATTTTACGGTGAAATTTTCCAAATATAAACATTGTAATACACAGTTTTACCTAATATGTACATTTTTTGCAAAGCAATATCCCCCTTCATAATGCAAATGTGTGCATTATTTTCTCTGCTAATATTCATTTATAAGCACATTTTACCCTAGTATATGCATTTTTGTACACATTGCTTGGCTGGGTAACTGCATTGCACAATTCAGAGAAATGTGAATTTCAAATGTGAATTTTTCAGTCTGTGTATTGTTTCAGAAACTGGATTAAATGTGAACTGAACTGAATCCACCACCCCCCATCTTCACCTCTAGCCCATCTCCACACACCTAGATACAGCCTTACCTTTGCAAGGAGTTTGTTTGCCAAGCAAATAATAAAACATAATTGTGCCTTATACATTTTATAGACGTACAAATGGAAGCATTTGCAGGAGAGATGTTTTATGTACACAAAGCAGTGAGAGGTTTCAGGAGTTCCAGCAAGAGCCTTAAGCAAGTGTGCAAGCCATGGTTTCGCTAACTATTGAAAAGCATATTTTGGTTAATTAAGGAAATCTCACAAGTTCATTGGGGCTCAGTTTCTGGCAAGTATGCTTAACAATTACAGTCAAACTCAGTTGTCAAACATAAACCATTCTGAAACATCCAACAACCGAGGCACGGCTTCCGATTGGTTGCAAGAGCTTCTCGCACTCAAATGGAAACTGGGATTCCAAATGGAAATGGGTTTCCAAATGGACGTTTGTGTTCCGAAAAACGTTTGAAAACCAGAGCATTTACTTCCAGATCTTCTGCGTTCGGGAGCCGAAAAGTTCGGAAACGGAGCCATTTGAGAACCAAGGTTGGACTGTATAGCCTAACAGCACGATTATGAGTATGTGCTTACTCAGAAGTAAGTGAGTTCACCCAGGTAAACATGCCCAGAAATGCAGCTAACTCCCACTGATTCTAGTGAAGTAGGATGGCTTGTAATATGGAACATTTCTGCAAGGTAACCAATTTCTGGTCCCAGGTTAACAACTACTAGGAACAGATAACCCGGGAGCCTCTGCAGTTTAAACAAGAGCAATAATGAATGGATAAGGAAGAATGACTAGGCTACACGCATTAGTTTTGCTCATTAGCTTAATGAAAAGGTCCCAGGCAGCTATGTTTAATTCAGTTTCGTTTCCAATCCAAGCTTTCCTTGGCTATCAAAAATACTTGCAAAATGAAAAACCTTTTAAAATCATTGCATGCTTTTAATTATCTTAAAGGCAGGTGGCCAAGGCCCTGCGTGAAAGTTCTTGTGCATCAGGCAGAAAGCTATTCTGGGATTTATACATGTGGGGTAGGCAGATAAAATAACCACCTGCCAAGTCATATTCCTGCATTAAATTTCAAGTACTACAAGATGAACGACAGCAAGGGATTCTGCTGGCGCTCTGCTCAGACTGCATTCGCCAGGCTTAGGCAGAGCTGAAGAAGCCAGACATGAAAGGCTCCGCGTTAATAACAGCCCTGCTAAGTTAGATACTCGCATTTTAGTGAGCCTCTCTAAGTCATGGAGTGGGGAAGACCTTTCAGATCCACAAAGATCAAATTAACGGCGATGGTCCAGAAATCCTTGTTGGCAGGGTGCAAGGGATTCACTAGGCTGACTGGAGTCCTGCTAGTGCATATAACTCTCTCTATAGCCTGCAGTCCAAGGCTGAATGATTTTTTTTTTAATAAAAAAACCCATACTTGTGTTTCTAAGAAAAGCTGAATTCTGCACCATGATAATGTTAAGCAAATTTTGCATACTTCCCTCACTTTGCATACCATATTATGCCAGGCATACTACAGTGGTACCTTGGTTTACAACCACAATCCATTCCAGAGGTCCGGTTTTTAAGATGATCTCCTGCAAAATAATGCTTGGACTGAACTAGCTTGGTTTAACAGCAAGTTGATGGAATTGGTTCAAAAATCTATGACTTGTACCTTAAAATAGGTATACACCTTCTTTGATTTATGTACCTTAGGTGTTTTTATCTTATCCTGGTCTGTAGTAATTGAGAGACTGAGTATATTTGGCGACCACTCTTGGCTGAGTAAGATTGTCTTCCTTGAACATGGTCTTCACAGTGAGTCCGTAAGTGACTGTGGAGGCCAATTCTGGATCCACACATCCTTCCACAGTGGGGACATAGGTTTCCGGATGGGAGTTGATCACGGTGAGGGTTTGCTAAACGTGCCTTCCTCTTAGCTCGTTTCTCCTTCTTGCCTTGAGTTTGTGCTTTTTCAAAGTCCACGACACCTTTGGTAAAGGCTGTTCTCCAATTGGAGCGCTCGCAAGCCAGTGTTTCCCAGTTATCCATGCTTATATTACATTTTTTTAGATTTGCCTTGAGAGCATATTTAAACCTCTTTTGTTGTCCATCGGTATTTTGTTTTCCATTCTTAAGCTGGGAATAGAGTAGCTGCTTTGGAAGACGATAATCAAGCATCCAAACAACATGACCAGTCCAACAAAGTTGATGTTGAAGAATCATTGCTTCAACAATGGTGATCTTTGCTTCTTCCAGTACACTGACACTAGTTCAACTGTCTTCCCAAGTGATGTGTAAATTTTTCTGGAGACACTGTTGATGGAATCGTTCAAGGAGTTGGAGATGGCGTTTATAAGTGGTCCATGTTTCACAAGTGTACAGTAAAGTTGGTAGTACAAGAGCTTTGTAAATGAGCATTTTGGTTTCCCTGTGAATGTCCCGGTCCGCAAACACTCTGCACTTATAGTTGCCCTATTACCTATTTAGCATGCTCTAAACAGGTGCTTTTACCTAATACTGGCCTATGGCCGTTATAAAGATGTTGATTTGCTGAGTGAACTGAACACAAATTATTATCATTGGGGGGGGGTAGAACTTTGAACAAATTAGTTCATCTTACACGTGTTTTATACTCTTTAGACCTTTAGGGCCTTTAAGCTTAAACCTATAATTGTTGGGGGGGGGGGAATAAACAACTCACATTTCACATTTTTTTCTTTCTTACTTCCAAAATATTCTACATAGTAATTTTGTGAGTATACGGAAAACAATTATAAAACATCGTTGCCTAAACGTTTGCTTCTGAGAGTATATGACAATGAACTAGTTTTTGCTACTCAATCCTAAAGGTTCAGCCATCGTGACGCATTGTAAAGATCAACAAAACTTGTTTTTGTACAAATCTCATCTGAACAAAATGGAAGTTACCCTTAGGACAAAAAAATCTAAATCTCAAAATGTCATCAAGTCTGAAAATGAACAAAACCAACATTAATTCATTAATTAACATTTGAGAAATATCAATCAGTACTATCTGTCATTCCTATAAACGCATGTGGGCGGTTGTGAAAAAGAACACCCTGTGTAAAACAGGGGAGGAGAAAAAAAAGAGTTATATTTTTTTACACAAGTTTTAAAACAAATCTTTTCTTTCCCCCTCTCTCTTTCCTTTCTTTCTTCCTATTCTTCCTTCCTTCTGTTTCTCCTTTTTCGATTTGTATCTTCTGTGGTTGTAATTTTACTGTATTATGGGAAAATCTTAAGAAAAAATCTTTAAAAGGACCCCTGACCATTAGGTCCAGTCGTGACCGACTCTGGGGTTGCAGCGCTCATCTCGTTTTATTGGCCGAGGGAGCCGGCATACAGCTTCTGGGTCATGTGGCCAGCATGACTAAGCCGCTTCTGGCGAACCAGAGCAATGCACAGAAACGCCGTTTACCTTCCCGCCGGAGTGGTACCTATTTATCTACTTGCACCTTGACATGCTTTTGAATGGCTAGGTTGGCAGGAGCTGGGACCGAACAACGGGAGCTCACCCCGTCGCGGGGATTCGAACCGCGACCTTCTGATCGGCAAGTCCTAGGCTCTGTGGTTTAACCCACAGGAGCAATGCTCTCCATCTTTCTGATGTCAGGTTTATCTGCCTGATAAGATGTTTTGAGTTCTGAAATTACAGCTGGTGAAAGAGATGGTTTCTCAGTCCTTGGATTTCCAAGACTGCATGCCTGGACTTGCAGCCAAGCCCAAATATAGGGCCAGTTAGGAATGAAATGTATGGGGCAGCTGTGCTCATCAGTCAGGAGAGCAGCTTATATCTGCGGGTTGCATGATAGTTGTGAAAAAACTGCACACATGGATGTGACTTTTGTATCTTGGTGCCATTGGAAAGTGGGAGTCAAGAGCATGGTTTGGATTCTCATGAGCCACAAGCCCAAGGGATCACATAACAGTAATCGCTTGTACTTTGCTCCTCTCTCTGTATCCTCGGTACCTTACTGTAATACAACACATGCAATGTAACACCAGCTTGCTCAGAATTTCTTTGCCCCAGCAAATGGCCATGAAGTGAAGAAGGAAGAGAGACACTCAATTTGGCAACTTCACATCACATACTTTGGATTGCTGGGAGATAACAAGGAAGAGAGGCAGGGCTACTGTTTCAGTAGAATATGAGCATCTTCTGAAACATCTGATGACCTTAGTACACTTCAGATTGCATCAGCAACAGAACAAGTTAATTGTAGATTGGAAGCAGTTAAGCTCGGTCTAAGAAACCATGGTTTATTAGACTGAATGAGGGTGACTATTGTGCCCACATGCTCCCCGAAATGGAACACTTGTGGGGTTGTTATGCCATAGTTTTCTGTTACAGCCGAAACAAGAAACTGCAGCTTGCCTCCAATCCAAAACAGGATCTGAAACTAGATTCATGATACTTCACAGTCTGGATATTTAAATAATTAAGATCTCTCTGTGTGTATGTGCCCAACTAGGGGGAATGCAAAACTGTTGGCATATTCAGTGCCGCAGTTCTGAACTTATAATGTACCTGCCATAATGTACTTTTAACTTATAAAATACATCAATTGTACCAATTTTTCTCTTAATAGGTAGCTAAGTGAAATTTGTTTCCTGAAGATTTTTTTTTCTGTACAATAGTCCAGCATCCTACTAGTATTTATTCTAGTGCTGGCAATAGATATATTTTTTAAAAGTTTAAAGTGGTGCTGGGTGCTTTGAGGAATTTATGAAAACAGAAGGGCAGAGCAATCAAATTCCCCCACCATTTTATCCCAGGCTGAGGGGTTGGACTGAGCAGAGGTATTTGCATCTTGCCATCAGAGCCCACTAAAAAAAACCCCTGTAACAGGAAGTTCTGAGGGCAGAGATATCTGCTGGAACCCAAGCCTATCTCACAGACATCACGCAACACCATAGGGATCAATCTGTTCCTGCAAACTCCCACAGGCAGGGAGCAGAGGTAAGGACCGCATTTGCAATCTTTTACAGCCATTAAAGATTATGTTCATTTTTATATATTTAGTCATTTTGTGCATACATCTTGATTACATTTGTTGGTAAGACAATGCATTTTAAGAAATCAATCATTTAGGGTGGCAGCACCTAGACTTTGGAACTCCCTGCCTGGTGAAATCAAGCAGGTACCTTCGCTGTACTCTTTTCAGCGCCTGCTAAAAGCATCCTTGTTTAGACAAGTCTACCCAGATGTTCAGAAAGTTCATAGAATCATAGAATTGTAGCGTTGGAAGGGACCCCAAGTCTCGCCTAGTCCAACACCCAGCTGAAACATCCTTGACAGCTGATGTAACTTTAATCTGTTTTAGTCGTTTAACAGTTGTATGTTTTAAAGTATGGCTGTAGATTTGTCTTGATTTTATCTTTTTTCAAATTCCTTTGAGGGTTGTTTTCTCTTTTTTACAATTAAGAAGTATAAATTTTATGCAATAAATGTACACAAGACACTGGATAAAAATAAACTGGGGCAAATTGTTTTGTTTTGAACTGAACATTTATCTGCAACGGTAATACATTTCATTACATCTGAGACTTTTATAACATCTGACACTGGAGAGACAGTGTGGTGTAGTGGTTACAGTTTTGGACAAGGGCCTGTGAGGCCAGAGATTCAAATCTCAGCCATGATACTCACAGGGGGGCCTTCAGCCACTCCCTGCCTCTCAGCCTAGCCTACCCCACAGGGTTGTTGTTAGGGTAAAACTGGGGAGGACCATGTATAAGCTCCTTGGATGAGAAGTGGGATACAAATAAATGTCTTCTGCATACATCTCTAAACCCCTGGCAGCTTCCTAGCGAATGCCGTGTTGTTGGCAGAAGCACTGAATAGGAATCTCTCAAATGCTACCATGGCTTTTATTTCCCAATTCCTAGTGAGATGACATCAGTTGCGTGTTGCCATGGAAATGATTAGAATAACGAGTGTTAACTTATATAATTCTGGAAGCGCACTATAATAATTGTCAGAAGTTATCCCTGATCTGTAGGGCAAATAAGGACAAATTGACGGATGCACGACACAGTATGCAGAAAGAAAGGTGGATGCCGGTTTTAAAGAATATGTTGTTGTTTAGTCGTGTCCGACTCTTCGTGACCCCATGGACCAGAGCACGCCAGGCACTCCTGTCTTCCACTGCCTCCCACAGTTTGGTCAAACTCATGCTGGTAGCTTCAAGAACACTGTCCAACCATCTCGTCCTCTGTCATCCCCTTCTCCTTGTGCCCTCCATCTTTCCCAGCATCAGGGTCTTTTGCAGGGAGTCTTCTCTTCTCATGAGGTAGCCAAAGTATTGGAGCCTCAGCTTCACGATCTGTCCTTCCAGTGAGCACTCAGGGCTGATTTCCTTCAGAATGGATAGGTTTGATCTTCTTGCAGTCCATGGGACTCTCAAGAGTCTCCTCCAGCACCATAATTCAAAAGCATCAATTCTTCTGTGATCAGCCTTCTTTATGGTCCAGCTCTCACTTCCATACATCACTACTGGCAAAACCATAGCTTTAACTATACGGACCTTTGTCGGCTGTCTTATGCAGACTCAGGCAACTGAGTCTCCTCTGGCTGGGTGTGGTTCTCAGAGGTCCTACTACAGATGGAAGCATCAGTCTTTTTTCTGACCCTGCCAGTCTCACACATGTTCATTAACAGTGGCTGACGATGACCATTGGGGCATTGGCAAAGCTGCGTGCTCCGCTACCGGAGGCGGAGAGCAGGTGGGGGTGTGGCTGGTGCCCCCCCGGATGGCATGGCACGCATCCCGGGGGCGTGGCAAACTGCCTGCAGGAGCATGGCACGCCGCTCGCAAGGGCATGGCGTGTGTTCTGGGGGCACAACACACCGCCTGTGGGGGCATGATGCCGGCGCGGGGTGTGTGCATAGTGCGTGTCCCGGGGGGCACCCTACCAGAAAAGTGGTGCCGGGGGCAGCCCGCTCCCTCTGCACTCCCGTACATCCACCAGTGCATTGGAGCTGGTCAGATAGAAAGAAGACAAGGATGCCAGCAATAGTTGGAAGGGGGGCCAATGACAGGCAAGTGCCATTCTGCATTTCATATGAAGGCAGGGTGAAGTTAAAAGTTGTAATAAATAGCACGAAGTCTTCTCTTCCCATTTTATCCTCACGGCAACCCTTTTGAGGTGGGTGAGGTTGAGAGAGACAAGAGACTGGCCCAAGATGGCCCAGTGAGCTTTGTGGCGGAGCAGGGATTTCCAGTCCAACACTCTGCTGGTTACGAGAGCCAGTGTGGTGTAGTGGTTAAGAGCGGTAGACTCGTAATCTGGTGAACCAGGTTCGCTTCCCCGCTCCTCCACATGCAGCTGCTGGGTGACCTTGGGCCAGTCACACTTCTCTGAAGTCTCTCAGCCCCACTCACCTCACAGAGTGTTTGTTGTGGGGGAGGAAGGGAAAGGAGAATGTTAGCCGCTTTGAGACTCCTTCGGGTAGTGATAAAGCGGGATATCAAATCCAAACTCTTCTTACGAGCCAGTGGCTTTTACGAGGCATTCCACATATAGCATCTAAAATGTCCTTGAATTCTGTTCACATCCTTATATACACAGTTGTGGGAAGTGTTCATTTATCATTGATATAGAGCACATTTGCAAAGCCAAATTGGACACGGCTGCTTGTTCATCCTATCATCGCTCCTACGATACCTGGGCTGTAAGTGGGTCTCTCAGCCGGCCTTGCGGTGCTCTTTGTACATTAAGCAGTGGGAAAGTGCTTGGGAAGGTCGAAAGCACAGTCCAATTTTGAGATCAATAGATTGACAGCAGGAACTCAAGCGCCGAGCACCCACAGAACCAAAACGATTCCCTCAGCTCTACAGATTCAAGCTAAGAATACCAGAGGTGAAGGTTATTGTGCGGTTTGCTTTATCCTTTAGATATGAAAACCAAACGTGTTAAGCTGGGGAAAGTCCAATGGCTGAGAGCTGTTTCCATAAAACAAAACAAACATTCCTCCTAATGCTCATCTCACGAAAGAAACCAAGGTTGAGCAACTTGTGGCTTTTGCTTTCAAAAGTGCTGGGCCTAATGGAATGCTTAGCGAAGTGGTTTCTGAACTGCTTGGCTGGGGAAACCTGATGTTTCTGGGAAGCTTAACCAGGATTTTTGAAATGAAAAGGGCAGAAATGGTAGATAAGTTTCTGGGGAAAAGGGCTAGACCTGCTGCAGGAGAGAGTTAGTGGTTTAAAACTTTAATGTTGTGCTTTGTTTTAACCCACCTTGAGATCTTAAGGCTAAGGTTTACCCACTCTGGAAGAATGGCAGATGAAGTTGATGGACTATATGGAACTGGCGGAAATGACTGGCAGAATCCGAGACCAGGGAGAAGAGTCGGTGGAAGAAGATTGGAGAAAATTTAAAGACTACTTACAGAAATATTGTAAAATTAATGAAAGTTAGAAAAATGTTGGAATGAAGTTATATGGCTTTAGTAGAAATGTTATAAGGAATTAAGTAGAGATAGGTTAATAGAGCATTAAAGGAAAAAATAAGGTTAGAATTTGTTAAGATAATTAAAGGATAGAAAGCAGAGGAAGATGGAAAGGAATTGCTGAAATAATTGTCAGAAGTGGAATACAAAGAGGGAGGTGTGAGGAGGTCGCGGAAATAAGTGAGTGAAAGATGGGATAATGAAACTGTATGATTTATTTTATTGGTTTTGTTTTGTTTTGTTAATTTAATGTTTTGCATTGTCTTTTTTTTTAGTGTTTAAGTTTCTGGAAAAATAATAAATATTATTTTTTTAAAAAAGAGATCTTAAGGCTAAGGATGGAATATTAATAATAGTAGTAATAGTAAAAAATACTCTAGGTCTCACATTTCTTCATATGGGGCTTGGGTGAAGCCTCTCAGGTTTGCCCAATGCCATTTATGACACATATTCCTTCCCTGACCAGCTGTTTGGTGTGTGTGACTATGCGTGTGCATGAGAGAGGGAGAGGCAGGGAACACCGGGGGCCTCCTACGCCTAAGTTTGTGGGAGGTGGGAAGGATAGAGGCGCATGTATTTTCCCACCCCTCCAGCAGCATCCCAAGGGGTTGGCTGCCAATGCCATGCCCTCTGGATCACCTTTCAAAGGCATCCAAGTTGCTCTTACATTCTCACTTGCTTGTTAGTAATGTCAGTGCCAAGAATGACTGCATTCGAAGACAGAGAAAGAAACATATGCAAATTAATTACAATAATGACAAACAAATTCTAACCTTGATATTTACTATTTCAGTTGGCCGCTAAAATCCACCATCAGTGCAGCAGTCTAAAGGCATTCAGACCAATCTATCAATGATGGTGTTTTCCCAACGAAAAGGCACCTTTTTGTAGAATAATTCAAGATACAATTTGTGGCATCAGTGTCATTTAGATAAACCAACAGTACTATTTCTGGGTAAATAAAACGATACACACTTTAAATTCTTGCTATATTGAGAACAGATCTTGCACAAACACAAATATATATACATATACAGTCATACCTCATGTTACGTTTGCTTCATGTTACTTTTTTCATGTTGCGTCCCGCGGCGACCCGGAAGTACCAGAAAGGGTTACTTCCGGGTTTTGCCGCTCGCACATGTGCAGAAGCGCTAAATCGCGCTTCACGCATGCACACAAGCACCAAATCAGATACGGCACCTCAGGTTGTGCACTTTTTATGTTGCTAATGGGCCTCTGGAACAGATCCCATTCGCAACCAGAGGTACCATTGTACATATATATATATACACAAAACATACACGTATATTTTAATCTCCCGTCAAATCCCAGAAAAACTGCCTTACGTTTGAGTTAGCACTTGTGATGTTTTTTCCCCAAAATCAGAACCGGTTCTCCGAAAAAAAATAATTATCTCTCTCTCTCTCTCTCTTATATCTATAATTGGCCACCATGCCATACCTAATTTTAACAAAAGGGGATACATTTTTTCTCATTTGGCTTTTCAGCTTTAATAGATGCAATTAAGCACTCAAATTCTGTATTTCCCTTAATTATCATATGCGGGGGGACGGGGGACGTACAATATCTCTTATCTGACCCAGGTGACATAATGCCACCCATTCTATCAGCACTTTTATAGTTAACGAAAGGATATTGTACGGTTGTCAGATGCCAAATAGTGGAGTCTAAACAGATTATGATGATTAGATCATACTAAATGGATACACACATCCTAACAAATTTGGAGAATGTATCCCTGTTTTAAATGGATTTTTTAATCTTTTTTTAAGGGTAAGGGGAAAGATACGCAAATACAGTTTTTACATGGAGGTATACCAGACTGATAAAATACTTACTGAGTTTATATTATAACTTTCCATGGGCACTAGGGAGCCATGGTATTTCTGTTCAGTGTGAAGTCTTTTGGGAAGTAACTGCAATTTGCTACTACAGGCCAAAAAAGCAGACCAACTAGACACCATGCTTAATCTCTGCTTCTCCTTTAACTAATTACAGGTGGGAAGCGACGAGGTACCAGAAATCACCATGAACACCTCCCTCTTCTCTTACAATGGCAATGGCGCCCACCTGAGAAGCGGGGTTTCAGCTGGAAAAACAACAACCCTGGACAAGCCCAAATCTATTTGCAACGGAGACACAGGAAGAGGGCAGGTTTATTGGGATTACAGTGGTACCTCTTAGTTACTTAATTCATTCTGGAGGTCCGTTCTTAACCTGAAACTGTTCTTAACCTGAAGTACCACTTTAGCTAATGGGGCCTCCCGCTGCTGCCTTGCCGTCATGCGATTTCTGTTCTCATCCTGAAGCAAAGTTCTTAACCCGAGGTACTATTTCTGGGTTAGCGGAGTCTGTAACCTGAAGCGTCTGTAACCCGAGGTACCACTGTACTTTTCTTCACAGTGAGATTCAGGCTCCCTGTTGCCGTAATTAGTTAGGGAAAAACAAGATAGACAGCTGCCTGTTACATATTAAACAAATGCCTAGGTTGGCCATAGATATCTGCCTTATCAGGACATGGAAACAGTCGTGTTTTGGCCACAGCTTCCTTGGTTATGGGTGGTTAATAACCCCTAAGTACTGGTTTGTGTGAGCAAATGGTTAGGAGATGGTCTCCTGACATGTTGTAGAATTGCAGAATTGGAATCTCCCCGAGGGAGAACTAGTCCAAGCCCCCTATAATGCAGAGATCCTGCCCACACCTGTCCCTCGGTGGGCTTGGACCACCAACTTCCTGATTAACAGCCAGACACACTGACTCATTGCACCACCTCCAATAATGTCAGGGACAGATCTACCTTGCAAGAAAGGGCGTTCCACAACTTGAAAACATCCCTGAGTGGATCAGCGCCAGCAGCAAAGCATTCCCTGCATATTGTAGGGCCCAAGATGGTGAATGTCAGGCATACCTTGGGAAAGCAGAGCATGCAGGCTTGCCATAGGCATCTGGTAAGCCACTGTGAGAGCAGGATGCTGGGCCTGATCCTGCAGCCCTTCTCGTAGGATCCTTAAGGCCTCTCTCTTCTTTGCACCACAGAGTAAGGGGAGGTCCTGTGCAGAAACGGCATCTTACCTTTGGAATATGCAAACGCAGAAAATGAGGCCACAAGCACCCCCTATGTTTAAAGCCAGGCATAGGCAAACTTGACGCTCCAGATGTTTTGAGACTACATTTCCCATCATCGCTGACCACTGGTCCTGTTAGTTAGGGATGATGGGAGTTGTAGGCCAAAAACATCTGGAGGGCCGAGTTTGCCTATGCCTGGTTTAAAGCGCTATGATGCCATTTTAACACTCGTGGCTTCCCCCAAAGAATCCTGGGAGCTGTAGTTCGTTAAGGGCTCTATTCCCCTTCCCAGAGGTACAATTCCCAGAGTCCCAGGGTAGAGGGATGGATTGTTAAACTACTCTAGTTTAGCTCTGGGAGGGGAATAGGGGTCTCCTGGGTGGCGCTGTGGGTTAAACCACAGAACCTAGGACTTGCCGATCAGAAGGTCGGCGGTTCAAATCCCCGCAACGGGGTGAGCTCCCGTTGCTCGGTCCCTGCTCTTGCCCACCTAGCAGTCTGAAAGCATGTTAAAGTGCAAGTAAATAAATAGGTACCGCTCTGGCGGGAGGGTAAACGGCGTTTCCGTGCGCTGCTCTGGTTCGCCAGAAGTGGCTTAGTCATGCTGGCCACATGACCCGGAAGCTGTGCGCCGGCTCCCTCGGCCAATAAAGTGAGATGAGTGCCGCAACCCCAGAGTCGGTCACGGCTGGACCTAATGGTCAGGGGTCCCTTTACCTTTACCTTTACTAATTCTCAGCACCCTTAACAAACTACAGCTTCCACAATTCTTTGGGGGAAAGCCACAGATGTTTAAAGCATTAGAGGTGCTTTAAAAGTAGGGTGCAAATGTGGCCGAGCTGTGAGTGAGCTGATGGCTAAAGCCAGATCGGCAGCCTTGTAGATTCTCGCCTGCCATTCCTCTTTACTTAAGCTCCACTTGCATGGTTTGCAAACGAAGCAGATTTAATCCACTCTTAAGACTTACATGACCAAAAGGGAACCAAACCCAACTAGTGCTGTTACCCCTGGAATTTGTCGCCACTCTAGGAAGCAAGGAGTACACTGCAGGAGTTAAACTCGGATGTCCCCATCTACAAAATGTTGAGGTCCTCTGTTCCCACACATACGCCACCAAACATAAACACTCTCGCACGCCTGGGAGTCCGCAGAACATTCTTCTCCCCTCTTCCGTCTGTTTAGACAGATGGTTTCTCTGTGATTAGAGCACCTCCGAAACGCAGGCAGAGAGTGGGTGAGTTGTCTGACAAATGAAGAGCAGGGTCTGGGATTTGATTATATAATTTTTCACTTATGTTGTTTCATCTGCTTTTAATTGAGAGAAAACACCCACAACATTCTGGGGCCCGGGGAGGGAACTAGGCATCGGTGGGTTTGGGAAAGTGTCAAAACCAGAAGCAATCAGAACAATAAGCATGAGTTTCTTACTTATATAACTTAAGTTGTGTGGGCAGCGAGCGCCGCAGATATGCACCCTCCCCGTACCTCGAGGAGAACTGGTGCATGCAGCATTGGCCAGCATGCATGCATGCTCCCTGCTTTGCCGGCCTCAGCAATTCAGCCAGCGACAAAGTTGTGTATGTGGGTGTTATGTACTGAGTTGAATAGGATCCAAAATGCAGCAGTCTGATTGGTCCTAGAACAATAGGATTCAGAATGCAGCAGTCTGATTGGTCCTGGAACAATAGGATTCAGAATGCAGCAGTCTGATTGGTCCTGGAACAATAGGATTCAGAATGCAGCAGTCTGATTGGTCCTGGAACAATAGGATTCAGAATGCAGCAGTCTGATTGGTCCTGGAACAATAGGATTCAGAATGCAGCAGTCTGATTGGTCCTGGAACAATAGGATTCAGAATGCAGCAGTCTGATTGGTCCACAGGAGCCACCCAATCCAGCTCCAGGTGGAAGTGAATCCGCAACCTGGTTGGCCTGCAGGAGAATACCGGAATTAGTCAATCACGTGGAGCCCATTGTGTAAAGAATGTATATAAAGCAGACATCCTGGGGGAACTTCCATTCCTCCTCACCACTATGAGCTGAATAAAGAGCATGAAATCCACTCTCGACTCCAAGTATATTTCAGTGTATGTACATGTCTTTCTCTTCCCACTCATTGCAGGAGAAGGGACACAAAACCACCAGAGAAATAAGGCAGAGAAGCCAGCACTTGGCAAGCTTTGCCGCCTAAGCCTCCTGTATCAAAGAGTGCATTGTTGCTGTGTCAATGCAATCGTTTCACAAAATCAAAGCCAAACTATGCAGGCATTCACTATGCAGGGTTTTCAAACGATGCTCTGGGGAAGCACTGTCGCTTGGCGGTGCACAGGAACCTGCTAGGAACATAGGAAACTGCCTTAACGCCGAGTCCAACCATTGGTCCATCTGGCTGGGTGATGTCTAATTGGCACTCCAAGTTTTTAGCTAGGAACGTTTCCAATCCCACTTGGAGGTGCTGGGGATTAAAGCTGGTACTGTCTGTCTGCACACAAACTTCTGCCATACAGCCCTTCCCATACTGAGCTACTTCCTGTGGAGAGCACATGCAAAGGTTCCACACACACACACACAGGTCTTGTTTATGGCCCCCAGTTGGATGAACATGTGTGACTTGGTGGGAGAATGTGGAAAGAAAGTTAATGGCTGCTGTGTGGGGTGAGAGCCCACAATAACAATTCAATTCAATTGATTGCATACAGCCAAAGGCCTACACTAGGAGGGGGGTGGCACTGTGGTCTAAACCACTGAGCCTAGGGCTTGCCAATCAGAAGGTCGGCGGTTCAAATCCCCGCAACGGGGTGAGTTCCCGTTGCTCGGTCCCTGCTCCTGCCAACCTAGCAGTTTGAAAGCACGTCAAAGTGCAAGTAGATAAATAGGTACCACTCCGGCGGGAAGGTAAACGGCGTTTCCGTGCACTGCTCTGGTTTCGACAGAAGCGGCTTAGTCATGCTGGCCACAAGACCAGACAAACGCCAGCTCCCTCGGCCTGTAAAGCGAGATGAGCACCACAACCCCAGAGTCGTTCGCGACTGGACTTAACTGTCAGGGGTCCTTTACCTCCTCTTCCTCCGCCCGTGGCTTAATAGTCAATCGCTCTTCCCAGAGACTCTGGGAATTGTACCTTTGTGAGGGGACCAGGAGTCTCCTGGCAACTCTTTGCACCCTAAACCAACTTCAATCCCCAGGATTATTTGAGGGAAGCCATGACTGTTTATATATTTATAGCAGTATCATACCACTTTAGTGAAGATAGGGTCTGAGTGCAGCAAAAAATGAGGTAGAAGTTGCTGGGCAAGCTTCATAACAGACTCAGCTTGGGGGGTCTAGTGGCACCATCCATCATTCTGACAGCCTATTTCTACACACATTGACTTTAGGCCCATTTTGTTTGACAGGATTTACTTATTATTATGTATGCTCGGGGTAGCAGTCTGGCAGACACAACGGGACACGACATGAGAGCTGCAATGAAAATGGAACATCTGTTGGGCACTATGATTGATCGCCGCCGCAAGGTGGAATACCGGGCAAAGGCACGGCTGTTTTTGCCTCAGCGGGGACCTCCAAACTGGCCCCAGAGGCTCCGCTCATGTGTAATTCAACCCTTGCTGAACCCCTGCAGCCAGTACTTACAACAGGGACGCAGGTCCTTCCCCCCCCCCGCAGGATAGCCCCCATTCCTTTCAGGGGAATCGCTTAGGGACCACATACTGGCGGGAGGGGGGCGGGACAAAAGTGGGAGGAGCAAGGAATGTGAATCTTGCTTTTGTACATTAGACTGCAATGCAGTCGTGCAAAAGCCAAAGGCTTCTACACATTTCTTCCCCACCACCTCCCTTCCCTCCAGAACATAAGAATGTAAGATTAGCTAGCAGGATCAGGCCAATGGCCCACCTAGCTGTCAGGTGTCAGAGGATCCAACCCCCCACAGTTCATTGCCTGGAACTGGTAAGACAAGGAAAGTTCTTACCAGTGCTTTTTATTCAATATTCACAGAGAGAGGCTTAGAAATGCAGCCACTTGACGTCAAGTGGGTCTCCAGCCCCTTCCTCTCTCCCATTATGCATCATCAGTACTCTGAGGTCTCTGCTCTTCTACTTTCAATGCCCACCAGGTTTTTGGGGGGCGTCTGGAATGCTTTCTAAAGACACTCTGTCCTTCAGCTGTTCCCCCTCTGGTGCTTCTTCTTCTTCCTCCTCTCCCATTATTTCCCAGCTTTTCCCCTCATCTGCCTCTGAGCTGTGATCTCCCTCAAACCCCTGTTGTAATTCTGAACTGCTTCCTTCTTCTCTATCTGCCCAGGCAAGCAAGAAGTATTGCGGATGTGGCGTTCGTCCGGCGCCCCCGGTCGTCTCACGGACTATTGACCCGTACACCACTAATCCGCTGCCACCAACCAGGTCCTCCCTGGTAAAATCACTTCAGTCTCAGTCAGGTTTTCAAATTAAAAAAGAAGAGTGTAGTTTATTTCAGACACAAACAAACTTTAACGGCATTCCAAACGTTGTTACTCTTTACTTTCTTAGTCTTATTTTCCTCTCTCTATCTCTTCTACCTTCCCTCACTCAAGAGCACTAACTGTCTCTATTTCCAACTGCCTGCCAACTGCTTTTCCAACTGCCTTTCCCAACCAACCCACTAAAACCAACCAACTACCCACCAACAACTAACTCAAACCTCGGGCTAAGCCCTTTTATAAACAGGTAGGCTCCGCCTCCGGCTTTCCTATTGGTCTACATTTTTAACCCTTTCTCTCTCCTCTGTACAGACATTTTCTAAACGAACGGGCAAACGCCACAGCTGCATTCCAAAGACACATTTTAACCAGGCAAAAAGCACTCTGTGAGGGCTCTATCCTGAAGTTCACATTGAGTACGCTACTGTTTGCATGTAACACCAAAGCAGGCCTGTCTTCAAGGTCTACTGTGCCTTACACTTATAGGCAGGCCTGAGGACTCATGACTCAATTCTATTTCATAACTGTAATTATTCCAAGATAGCATCTTTCATTTTTGGTAATGATGACTGGACTTCCAAAGAAGAGCAGCTTTCCAAAGTACTTTACTCCTCTCCCCTCCCAGCCGCTGCTCCTGGATTTGGGATTGAAGTTCAGGTGTGGAACTCTGGTGGGGGAAAACGCAGTGAAATAACCTCTCCCTCTTCCCCAATCATAATAAATTATATTTTATATTTAAGCTAGTGATACTCATGGGAACAACACACAGCAATGAAATCAACTGCCTCCATGCCTGAATTGTGTTAAATTAGTTCTAAAAAGAGGAGAGGATTGGGCCCATTAGACTGTAAAGCTCCTGGGAATAGAAAAATGTCTTCAAGAAAAAATGAAAGGAGGAAAGAAAAATTTGAAGAAGGAACAGGTTGAATTCTAGAGCCTAATTAACCACAGGTTTATAATGTACGAAAGGAATATCCCCATTTACAGATGTCTGAAGGTCTCAGTGGGAATTTTATAAACTTGCCTATGAATACTCAACTACCAAATACTATATAAATTCAGTTACAGATAGGTAGCCGTGTTGGTCTGCCATAGTCAAAATAAAAAAATCCTTCCAGTAGCACCTTTAGTTGGTCTTAAAGGTGCTACTGGAAGGATTTTTTTATATAAATTCAAAACATGTAATTTGGAATGGAGTGTTTAGAGATGGGTGAGAAATTCAATTTGGCTCATGAACCTACATCATTTGTACCTCCTGAGACAATAATAAATTTCCAGAGTAGTTTTTACAGTTCTATCAAAAATTACTGATTTGGTTATACTATTAGAAATACATAGACGGATAATTATGAAATTATTGTGAGGTTTAATAAGTTGACTGTTTATATTTGGACAGTCAACTTTTCTGCTGTACTTTATTGGAAGGAGAAAAATAATCATTTCCTTAATAACAATCTAAACAATTTATTTAACTCAAACAATAATATTATAGCATATGTATCCATGTTCGTTAACTGATGTGGTTCAACAATTTTTTTAAAAAAAAAACTTAGACTGAGTTTTAGCGCACATGAAAAACTTAAAACAAATCCTTATTTCCTTAAACAGAAAACTATCTTTAGAAAGATTTTTCCTCCAAAAGCATTTTATTTTAAAAATTCGATTTATTTTTTTAAATTGTTGATTTTTATCCACCCTGCTTAAAGTACAAGGTGCCTACTGGAGTCCCCCAGGAAGGGAATACCATAGCCTTAAGTCCTGGTGCAAACGTCTTGCTACAAAAAAGTCAGACAAATTCATTCACACATTGCGCTCCTGCCTCCTAGTGCAAGGTGATCCCCACTTTCAACTCTCAGATATGGATCAGCTTGGACTTTGAATTCTGATCCACCTGTGGCCAGCTGTAGCTCATTCCCAATTCTTGGCCACATATTTTTGTTTCTATACTGGGCGACGCAAGTGAGATCATTTTCTTTCTTTTCCACCCACATATAAAGAGTAACAAATATACATTAAACTCAGATTTTGCTCGAAGAGATACACATAAATACAGTACACAAAGAGTTACAATCTAGTTTTGCAAGCACTGGTAAAACGGGGAGCTTGAACGACGCCAACTTCCTTCCCAGGTTAAGGTATGGGCATCATTTCAGCAGAAGTTAACACTTTCTGCCCGCCCACCCCAACTCGTCAGCAAATATGTATATAAAAGAATATCGTCACTAGCTAGTGTTGACAACCGGTAGTAAAAGAAGGTGGTTCAAGCTCCTGATGGTATCTCAGGATTGTCAAGTGCCTTTCTCAGAATGACACCAGACATCTGTTCTCTGTTCAAAGTCAGTCACCTTCAGACCAGTAGAGCAGAATCCATTATCTTCTTCTTCTTCTGATGCTGCTGCTGCAGGAACTGGTCCCTCCAAATATTAAGACACAGCTTTCCCAGAAATTAAACCTCAGGATTCAGCAAGCTCTGAGCTTAGCTGCAGACTCTCACAGATTGCGTGGTCTCGATTATTTACATCTTTCTCTGTGTATGTCTCCGCAAATCCTGTTGGTTGGTTGTAGCCATCTTTCTTTTTCTCGTGTTTGTTGTTCTATAAACCGTTGTTGGATCTGAACAGTCTGGACTTGGGCTTTGTATGCACTGCACTGTACAGTGGTACCTTGGGTTAAGTACTTAATTCGTTTTGGAGGTCCGTTCTTAACCTGAAACTGTTCTTAACCTGAAGCACCACTTTAGCTAATGGGGCCTCCTGCTGCTGCCGCGCTGCCGGAGCACGATTTCTGTTCTCATCCTGAAGCAAACTTCTTAACCTGAGGTACTATTTCTGGGTTAGCGGAGTCTGTAACCTGAAGCGTATGTTACCTGAAGCGTATGTAACCCGAGGTACCACTGTACCTTTAAAGCACATTTGAAGCACATTCATTCCCTCAAAGGAGTCTGGTTGCTGTTGTTTACCCCTCAGAGAACTGCAATTCCAAGCAACCCCTAACAAACTAACGTGCCAAATCGTTTTGGGGAGGATGTGCTGTGAATGTGCTTTAAAGGTGTTGTGTGCATACAGCCAGACAGGAATGCTGCAACTTGAATGCCTGCTTTCCAGGGTCCTTGTGTGAGCAACAGTCTCTTTCCTCAAACAGGGCAATTTTCTAGACTCCCTACTGACCAAACGTTTGAGAGCATTTTAAGAAGTTCTAAGAAGGAAACACTCACATGCAAGCAGAACTACAGAGGAATATGGGACAAAAGGAAGAACTCATCCAACCCCTAGTAAAAGGTAAAAAGGTAAAGGACCCCTGGATGGTTAAGTCCAGTCTAAGGCGACTATGGGGTTGCGGCGCTCATCTCACTTTCAGGCCGAGGGAGCTGGCATTTGTCCACAGCTTTCCAGGTCATGTGGCCAGCATGACTAAACCGCTTCTGGCGCAATGAAACACCATGACTGAAGCCAGAGCACACAGAAATGCTGTTTACCTTCCCGCCACAGCAGTACCTATTTATCTGCTTGCACTGGTGTGCTTTCAAACTGCTAGGTTGGCAGGAGCTGGGACAGAGCAACAGGAGTTCACCCCTTCGCAGGGATTCAAATCACCGACCTTCTGATTGGCAAGCCCAAGAGGCTCAGTGGTTTAGACCACAGTGCCACCCGCGTCCCCTATCCATTTCCTCCATGCGATACATAATTATATAAACGTCTATCATGTCACCTGTCAAATACTGCAACTGTTCCTCATGGGGTGCCAGGAACTAGGGTTGGCTGTCAAGCAAACATCCAGTGGCAAATCCTGTCACATACAGGACAGTAGAAAGAGGAGGAAACCCTGCTGGGTCACTCACTAGTGAAGGACATTCACAAACCTTTGAACCCACCCACCCCAGAAGCGAAAGGGACACTGTGCTATATAGCATTTTGCAAAGACAGGTTCTTCTGCATCAGCAGCTACATCTATTCTGGGGTTTTTGGGGATAAGCTACGGTTTGTTAACTTTAGTTTACAACTGCTCATCATGTTATATGGCTTCAAGTGATCCAGGGGGAAAGAGTCAAAATAGATTAGCTTCACTGAAATCCAGTTCAATAACTATATTCAATGAGTAAGACAGATGAGACAGAAAGAATGCAGATGTTCTAAGCTTAAGGTGGAGGCTCAAAACATATTCCAAATTGAAATGTGCTAGCACAACACAATGCTTTAACCGTAACATATCTGTCTGTCTGTCTATCTATCTATCTATCTATCTATCTAATTAACCACCAGCTCTGTGCATGGCTGGGCAATGTTTTATGATTCTTCACCTGTGCATTCATCACACCGTAACAACATGGATTTATATTGCAATTTTTTTATTTTAATGTTTTTGTAAGCCACCTTGGGAACTTGTTGAAGGAGACTATAAATCCCTAAAATCAATAAATAAATGCTGCTGCTCTCAAGGGCACAAATTCAAGTTTCACGCATTTATTTCACAACATATTTTCTTAATTCAAGGGTCTGCAAAGCCAACATTCCCTCAGAACCACAGAGTTTGAAATATGCCTCTTCATACTCAAACTCTCAGGCTGAGCAAAAGAAGTACCAATAAGCGTTGTTGTTGTTGTTGTTGTTGTTGTTGTTGTTGTTGTTGTTGTTACAAATGGTGCAGTCTATTTGCAGAGGTGTATCTTGGGTCTTCCGCTGTTTTTGGACTACAACTCCCATCATCCCTAGCTAGCAGGACCACTGGTCCTGCAAGCTTGTTTTTCCCCCCGGCTCCAGAGGATAGGACTGTACCAATGGCTTCAAGTTACAGTGGTACCTCTGATTATGTACTTAATTCGTTCCAGAGGTCCGTTCTTAACCTGAAACTGTTCTTAACCTGAAGCACCACTTTAGCTAATGGGGCCTCCCGCTGCTGCCGCGTGATTTCTGTTCTCATCCGGAAACAAAGTTCTTAACCCGAGGTATTATTTCTGGGTTAGCGGAGTCTGTAACCTGAAGTGTATGTAACCCGAGGTACTACTGTACAAGAAAGGAGAGACCCTACCTGCCTGCGGACTGTCTCGCCAGAGTGATACATGCTCTAGTTATCTCCCGCTTTGACTATTGCAATGCGCTCTACGTGGGGCTACTTTTGAAGGTGACCTGGAAACTACAACTAATCCAGAATGCGGCAGCTAGACTGGTGACTGGGAGCAGCCGCCGAGACCACATAACACCAGTCTTCTTGAAAGACCTACACTGGCTCCCAGTACGTTTCCGAGCTTAATTCAAAGTGTTGGTGCTGATCTTTAAAGCCCTAAACGGCCTCGGCCCAGTATACCTGAAGGAGCGTCTCCACCCCCATCGTTCTGCCCGGACACTGAGGTCCAGCGCCAAGGGCCTTCTCGCAGTGAGGTTACAGGGAACCAGGCAGAGGGCCTTCTCAGTAGTGGCACCCGCCCTGTGGAACGCCCTTCCATCAGATGTCGAGGAAATAAACAACTACCTGATATTCAGAAGACATCTGAAGGCAGCCCTGTTCACAGAAGTTTTTAATATTGTGACATTTTAATGTATTTTTAATCTTTGTTGGAAGCCGCCCAGAGTGGCTGGGGAAACCCAACCAGATGGGTGGGGTACAAATAATAAATTATTATTATTATTATTATGACCAAACATCAGAAAAAACTTTCTGACGCTAAGAGCTATTCAACAATGGAATGGACTCCCACACAAGGTGATGGGCTCTCCTTCCTTGGAGGTTTTTAAGTAGAGGCTGGATAGCCATCTGTCATGGATGCTTTAGTCTGAGATTCCTGCATTGGAGCAGAAGACCTTCAAGGTCCCTTCCAACTCTATGATTCTATGAAATATGTAATATTTACATGAAGAGTGGTGGACCAAAACACCTTACTTGAGAACAAATTCTAACACAGACAGGAGAAAGACCCATTAGAAACAGATTGCACTAGTAGCACTACAAGACGTTCTGCCAGGAGGACTTTGTGAAATATTGAAAAGAATTATTAGTTAAGGACTAATAGAGAGTAATAGAGAAATTAAGAAATGCAGAACAAGTGATAAAGAACGGAAAATCTTCAGAGGTTGTTGACAGAAGTCTAAAATATTGTATAAGATAAGAAGTTATGCTAAATGCTTGTTGGAATTGATATGTTAAAAATTAATAAATATATATATAATAAAAATAAATAAAAAAGAGAAAGACCCGTTAGAAATTTGTCTTTGCAACTGCTCTCAGGTCTAGAGCTTCTCGGCTTTATGCAAAACGTGGACTGGTGTTACCCTAGGCCCTAGTGAGCAAGAACACATTAAAAAACAACAACAGCAGACTGGAATCCATTAACAGCACAATTCCCACCTCGAAGAGCAAAAATTACACGTGTAGTAGGTAACAAGGCCATTTTGGCTTATTGCTGGGGGTTTGGAACTCAGTGGTAAAACAGGTAACTGGCAAACAGAAGGGTCCAAGTTCACACCTGGGAAGCTCCTCTTCAGAGATTTCCTGCCAAGCAAGCCTGAAGGCAGTCTTAGTGACCTAAAACTCCCCTAGGTTACCTTGGCAGACTTGGGCTGTTCCCTGGTTATCTAGAGAAATTCCAGGTTCACTTCACTACAGCAATAAACAAGAGATAAAAGTGAGGCTGACACTTAGACTCCCTTTTTCTTCTTCAAAAGTTCTATTAAAGGAATGGCATGCAAGTAATTTAATAAGCGCATTGCTCCCTGTGCAACTTGGGAGGCACCAGAGGAGACAAAAATGCTTAAGGGATTATTTTCTGAGAATTTCTTTTTTAAAAATAAAAATAGATTCCCTGTTATCTTAGCTAACTCTCTGCAGAGTCAATTAACTCTGGCTCAATTCCCACATGTTTGATGCTCAGAGAGTGGAACTCCTGCAGGGATCCCATGAGAAAACAGTTTGCATCTATTTTTCCCCTGATGAAGAGCTAATAAACGCTAAAACCGCATTTTTTGCCCCCTCTTTTATTGCTTCAAATGCTCATGTTTGTAATCACTAAAAGGTAAAGGTAAAGGGACCCCTGACCATTAGGTCCAGTCATGGCCGACTCTGGGGTTGCAGCGCTCATCTCGCTTTATTGGCTGAGGGAGCCAGTATACAGCTTCCGGGTCATGTGGCCAGCATGACTAAGCCGCTTCTGGTGAACCAGAGCAGCACATGGAAACGCCATTTACCTTCCCGCCGGAGTGGTACCTATTTATCTACTTGCACTTTGACGTGCTTTCGAACTGCAAGGCTGGCAGGAGCAGGGACCGAGCAACGGGAGCTCACCCCGTCGCGGGGATTCGAACCGCTGACCTTCTGATCAGCAAGTCCTAGGCTCTGTGGTTTAACCCACAGCACCACCCGTGTCCCTTGTAATCACTACATCCTGTGCTGGTCCCGGGGGTAAGGTACCTTGGGTGTAGCAGAGTCCACATGAAGAGGGGCAAGGTCCGAGGCAGAGAGCCGGGCGGGGAACAGGAACGCTGGAACAGGAGGCTGTGCAGGGAACAGGAACACCGGATGGTCGGGAACAGGAGGCCGAGCAGGGAACAGGAGTACCGGATAGTCAGGAACAGGAAGCCGAGCAGGGAACAGGAGTACCGGATAGTCAGGAACAGGAGGCCGAGCAGGGATCAGGAACACAGGAAGGTCCGAAGCCAACAACGACGTTGCTCCCGCAACCTGGGGCCGGGCTGACTGGGCTTTTATCCTCTTCTAGGGCCAGGGGCGGTCCCGGTCCCCAGGAGCCCCGCCTCCTCTGGCCTTAAGGCGAGCACTCCTCCTGGGGGCAACCAGTTCCCTTCGCCTCTCTGCCCTAAGCCTCTGCAGATCAGGAGAGGCCGAAGGGTTACTGGGCCCTGGAGGAGGCTCACCTGTGGCCACTGAGTCGTCAAGCCCCTCTGGGGCCAGAAGGGCTTCACCTGGGGCCAGCTCCTGATGCACTGCCACAGGTGCAGGCTCTTCAGCATCTAGGCCTTGCCCCAGTTCAGCCGGCCCTGGAGGCGGGGACTCCTGTGCAGGCTGGGATTCCTCTGTTTCATCCTCCGAATCGGAATCCCAGGCCATCACACCATCCCCCCTCCCAGGCCCCCCCCTCAACCGAGGGTCCGGACCCGGCTTGCCGGGGTACGTCGCGTGGAACTTTCGGAGGCAGGCAGGTGCGTGGACATTGGCCGCTGGTTCCCAGGAACGGTCCTCCGGTCCGTACCCCTTCCAGTCAATGAGATACTGCAGCTTTCCCCTGCGGTATCGGGAGTCCAGGATGCGTTCCACCTCGTACTCAGGCTCTCCCCGAACCAACACTGGCTGCGGTCGGGGACGGTTCGGGTGGAACTCGTCGGGTGGGGCCACCGGACTCAAAAGGGACCTGTGGAAGACCGGGTGAACCTTCAGGGTTGCGGGTAACCGGAGACGGAATGCCACAGGAGAGATTTGGTCTACGATAGGGAACGGGCCGGTGAAGCGGGCGTCCAACTTCCGCGAAGGTCGAGAGGGGTGGAGGTGGCGAGTGGAGAGCCAAACCAGGTCACCGACGCGAAGTTCCGGCCCCACCTGGCGGTGGCGGTCGGCCTGGGCTTTGTACGCTTCCTTGGCCTGGTGCAGTTGCTCCACCAAAAGCTGTTGCTGGGACTGGAGCTCTTGAAGCCACTCCGTCACCGCCGGGACCGCGGATGCCGGCAGCACCTCTGGAAACAGCCGTGGATGATAACCATAACTGGCCTGGAACGGGGTCTGCTGGGTGGACGCATTCACCGCGTTGTTATAGGCGAACTCCGCCAATGCCAGGTGGTCGACCCAGTCATCCTGCTGGTAGCTGCAGTAACACCGGAGGTACTGCTCCAGCACCGCGTTCGCCCGTTCCGTCTGGCCATCGGTCTGTGGGTGGTAGGCTGACGAGAGGCAGACCTCTGTCCCGAGGGTCTGGTGTAATGCTCGCCAGAACCGGGATGTGAACTGAACGCCCCGGTCGGACACCACGCGCTCAGGTAGTCCATGCAGGCGGAAGACATGCTGAAGGTACAGCTGAGCAGTTTCCTTGGCTGTGGGTACAGATGGACAGGGAGCGCAGTGCACCATCTTGGTGAAATGGTCGGAGAAAACCAGAAGGCAGGTACAGCCACGAGACGAGGGTAAGTCCACTACAAAGTCCAACGAAACTGTGTGCCAAGGGCGCGGTGGAACTGGCAATGGCTGAAGTAGGCCGGGGGGTCGCCCGGTAGGTCCCTTGGCGCGCCGGCAGACATCACAACCAGCAACGTAGCGAGCCACGTCAGCCTTCAGGCGGGGCCACCAAAACTCACGACTGACCAGATGGGTGGTCCGATACCGTCCAAAGTGCCCTGCTGCTGGGGCATCATGGGCCATCCGGAGAACCTCCAGCCGCAGTGGCCCTGGCGGGATGTACAGACGACCGTGGTGCAGCAGGAGGCCCTGATGCAGGACCAGCCCCGGATACTGTGGGCTGGACCCTTCAGCCAGCTCCCGGAGTCGTTCCTGGGCCCAAGCGTCGACCCGCTGCTGTTCCCGCACCCGAACCTGCAGTGGCTGCGCCTCCTGGGTGGCCAGGAATGCAGCCGGAGGTAGGATCGTGGTGGGTTCTGCTTGCTGTACCGTGTCTGTGTTGTCTTCAGGTTTCCGGGACAGGGCATCCGCCTTCTGATTCTGAGAGCTAGGGATGTAGCGGATCCGGAACTGGAACCGGGAAAAGAACAACGCCCACCGGATCTGTCTTTGGTTCAGCTTGCGGGTGGTCTGGAGGTACTCCAGGTTCCGGTGGTCAGGTGGTCAGTTCTCACCTCCACCGGATGTCGTGCCCCCTCAAGATGGTGGCGCCAGACCTCAAAGGCTACCTTGATGGCCAGTAGTTCCCGCTCCCACACAGTATAGTTACGCTCCGCTGGTAGGAGCTGGCGAGAATAGAAGGCACAGGGTAAGAGTGGCGCTTCAGGACCAATCTGTTGAGACAAGACGGCACCGAGAGCCGTACTGGAAGCGTCGGTCTCCACCACAAAGGGTCGAGAGGGGTCAGGATGTTGTAAGATTGGTGCCCTCTGGAAACAGGCCTTCAACCCCTGAAACGCCTCCTCTGCCTCCTTGTCCCAGGAAAACGGCGTCTTTGGGCGCAGTAGCCGGGTCAACGGGGTGGTGCGATGAGCATAATCAGCGATGAAGGTCCGGTAGTAATTGGCGAACCCCAGGAAACGCTGCAGGTCCTTGCGGTTCCGGGGTGCCGCCCATTCTTGAACCGCTGTCACCTTCCCCGGGTCCATTTGCACCCCATCTGGAGAGAGCCGGTGACCAAGGAAGTCCACAGTCCGCTGATGGAACTCGCACTTGCTGAGCTTTGCGTACAAACGGTGCTCACGCAAGCGCTGCAGCACGGTCCGGACATGTCCCTCATGGCAAGCCGGGTCACGGGAGTAAATCAGTATGTCATCCAAATACACCACCACGTACTTGTCTAACAAGTCCTGAAACACGTGGTTGATGTAGCGTTGGAACACAGCAGGCGCGTTGCACAAACCGAAAGGCATAACCAAATATTCGAACTGCCCGTACCGGGTCCCAAACGCTGTCTTCCACTCATCCCCGGCTCGGATCCGAATCAAGTTGTAGGCCCCCCGGAGGTCCAGCTTGGTGAACACCTGTGCCCCTTGCACCCGCTCCAGCAGCTCCGAGATAAGGGGCAAGGGGTATCGGTCTGGGACGGTAATTTTGTTCAGGGCCCGGTAATCATGGCAAGGGCGGAGTTCCCCACATTTCTTCTTAACGAAAAGCACTGGTGCCGCGGTAGGCGAGGTGGAAGGCCTAATGAACCCACGCTCCAGGTTCTTGCGCAAGAAGTCCTGCAAAGCCTCGCGCTCTGGCTCTGTTAGGGAATATAAGCGACTCACTGGTAAAGGCGCTCCGGGTTGGAGGTCTATGCCGCAGTCAAAAGGCCGATGCGGCGGCAGCTGGTCTGCCCCCCGTTCCTCGAACACGTCCTGGTAGTCCTGGTACACGGCTGGGAGCGTGGGTGCTGCCTCCTCTGAGGGCGCGGCCGCCAGCGTTCCGGATTGAGCATGGGAACATGGGTCTGGGAAGTGCACGGTCCGTTTGACCCAGTCAATCTGAACGTTGTGGGCTTCCAGCCAGTCCATCCCGAGCACCAGGGGGAAGCGGGGCATAGAGGCAATGTCCAAAGTTCGCAACTCCCGGTGCTGCTGGAGACACAGGACCAGGGGCTGGGTCTCCTGAGTAACGGCACCTGAACGCAGAAGTCGTCCGTCAATCGCTTCCACCTGGACCGGTACTGGCTTGTTCCGAAGTGGCACCTGATGATGGGCGGCAAAAGCAGCGTCCATATAGGAGCGGGTTGCCCCTGAATCTACCAAAGCATGGGTGAGGATCCAGGGCCCACCTGGAGGGTATAAACGTACCGAAACCATAAGATGTTGCAAGTCCATTGGTGCGGGCCCATTCTGTACGGTTTGGGACCCCCGGTAGCTAGGGCCATCAGCTACTGGGGTTGGCGGTTTCCCTGCAGCTGGCGTTTCTCAGGGCAGGACAGAGCGAAGTGTCCACTTCCGCCACAGTAAAGACAGAGATTTCCCTCCCGACGCCGCGCCTTCTCTGCGGGGGAAAGGCGTGGCCGCACTGCCCCGAGCTGCATAGGCTCCTCCGTTAAATCAGTTGTGACCGTGGGGCTGCCGGAAAAAGCTGGTGCCGTGAACTGGAAGTGTCGGCGACCCCGGGCCTGACGACGATCCTCCAACCGGTCGTCTATTTGTAGACTCCGTTGAATGAGAGTGTCCAGCGTGGTGGGGCGTTCCATTGTGGCCAACTGGTCCAGTACCTCGTCCGAAAGCCCTTCGAGATACTGGTCCCGCAGTGCCGAGTCATTCCAGGTCAAGTCCTGTGCCAACAGCCGAAACTCCGTGGTATATGTGGCCACCGTGGACTTGCCCTGTTTCAAACGCCGAATCGCCCGGTTGGCTTGACTCTCTTTCTGGGGGTTGCCGAACGCGGCCTCCAAACGATTGCAAAACCCCGTATAGTCTGCCAGCAAGGGGGAGTCTTGCCTGAGTAGCGGCAACGCCCACTTGGCCGCCTGGTCCTTTAACAAACTAATCAAAAAGTGCACCTTGGTGCGGTCGTCAGGAAAGTTCCGGGCTCGCCCCTGAATATACAGCTTGGCCTGGGCCAGGAACATGGGAAAGCTGGCCGGGGCTCCATCAAATTTCTCAGGCAAAGCCACTGGGTACTTGCCAGGAGCCGGGGCGTCGGCCCCAGGAGCCGGTAGGGCTTCCAAGCGTTGCTGAAGTGCCACAACCGCGTCGCTGAGCTGCTGCACGGTGTGAGTCAAGGCCTGGTTCTCCTGGGCCAAAGCCACCAGTGCAGCCGCCTGTTCAGCCATGGCCTCTGGCTCTTCCCGAACGCACCCCTACGAAGGGGAAGTGCGGGTGTGGCGGGAGCAAACTGTGCTGGTCCCGGGGGTAAGGTACCTTGGGTGTAGCAGAGTCCACACGAAGAGGGGCAAGGTCCGAGGCAGAGAGCCGGGCGGGGAACAGGAACGCTGGAACAGGAGGCTGTGCAGGGAACAGGAACACCGGATGGTCGGGAACAGGAGGCCGAGCAGGGAACAGGAGTACCGGATAGTCAGGAACAGGAAGCCGAGCAGGGAACAGGAGTACCGGATAGTCAGGAACAGGAGGCCGAGCAGGGATCAGGAACACAGGAAGGTCCGAAGCCAACAACGACGTTGCTCCCGCAACCTGGGGCCGGGCTGACTGGGCTTTTATCCTCTTCTAGGGCCAGGGGCGGTCCCGGTCCCCAGGAGCCCCGCCTCCTCTGGCCTTAAGGCGAGCACTCCTCCTGGGGGCAACCAGTTCCCTTCGCCTCTCTGCCCTAAGCCTCTGCAGATCAGGAGAGGCCGAAGGGTTACTGGGCCCTGGAGGAGGCTCACCTGTGGCCACTGAGTCGTCAAGCCCCTCTGGGGCCAGAAGGGCTTCACCTGGGGCCAGCTCCTGATGCACTGCCACAGGTGCAGGCTCTTCAGCATCTAGGCCTTGCCCCAGTTCAGCCGGCCCTGGAGGCGGGGACTCCTGTGCAGGCTGGGATTCCTCTGTTTCATCCTCCGAATCGGAATCCCAGGCCATCACACATCCTCACTGATAGGATGCTACCCTTTTGAACCAACTGCCCCTGATCACATGCACTTGAAGTGTTTATGCTAGAACTGGCCATTCATGGAACTCTTCCTGAGGTAAATGTGCTAGCTAGGAAGCTCACTTTCCAAATAATTACAAAACTAATCCCAATATATTTTTTGTATAAGCATTTGTGTGTGCACATTCTCTCTCTCTCTCTCTCTCTCTCTCTCTCTCTCTCTCTCTCATCTGTCTCTGTCTCTGTCTCTGTCTCTCTCTCTCTCACACACACACACACACACCAGTTTTACACAGGAGTCAGTCCCAGGCCTTGCTTCCAAGAATTGCACTAATGAACCAGGGCTGCTGGCAAGTCAGATGCATGGGCAGACAGCAACTTGCAGAAAAGAATCCTTAGCGTGTCCATAGCAGGTTTGAAAACACACAACCACGTATCTCATAGTGTCAACACAGATGTGCTCACACCTGGGAGACTTTCAGGGAAGACATCATTTCATAATGCCTATAACACTGTGGTGGAAGAAACCCGAGGCTGTTTAAGCCAGGTCACTAGCACCACAGACCTGAATCACCCGGGTAATCCTAGATATCCAACCCCATGTCATTGCCTGTTTATATAGACCTAAGATCTAGAACCGTCTCTCAGCCTTGCCAGTTTCATCTGCCTCAATAGCCAGTCTTTATACCAACAAGATGCAAGGGGTAGTTTCTATGGTCCTTCTCCATGTTCGCCTCTTTCACCCTGTTATCAGCCATGAGGTAGGTGAGGCTGAAGTCTCCAAGGTGACTGAATGTGCTTCGTGGCTGGGTGAGCATCTGAACCCAGGTCTCTAACTACTAGAGTGTCCTGCAGAGACCACCCTATCAGGAGGTCCATTCTGCGCAGTGTCGGAATCATGCTTTCAGTCTGGCAGCACCTGTCCTGTGAACTCCCTCTCAACGCACATCCCTATGGTCTTTTTGGCACCTGTTAAAGACGTTCCTGTCAAGAGCCCATCAGTATCTTCTTCCCAGTTGGCATCAGTCTTTGAATTGATTTTATATATGCACTGATGTCGTTTTAATATATTGTCTTTACGTAAGCAATTCTTTTAGATGCACCTGTTTTGCATAAGTTGATATTGATCTCTTTATACATGCCTATTATTTTAAATTGCTTCGGGATGCCTCAAGGGAAGAGATTTGTAAACAACAACATTGGCTCTCGCCAAGGCCACTAGGCCCTCTCTCTATGATGCCAGATTGTCCCCCTTCCAGGCCTTTGGACCTTCTGCTCCATGCACTTAAGGACATAAGAAAAGCCCTGCAGGATCAGACCAAAGTCCCATCTGGTCCAGTATCCTGTTCTCACAGTGGCCAACCAATTGCCTAAGAGGATCCTGCAAGCAGGGGACCAGGATTCCCAAGAGGTAGGACATAGCCATATAACTTCTCCATCCATTCTGGGCTTGAACTTGCTAGAACTTGGACCTGAGGAATCAACACAAGTTTGCACATTTTCTTCTTCACAGGAGCAAGTTGTGGTTACAACAAAATGACTGCTGGTTAAACCAATAAGAACGACCATCAAACATTGTACTGTGGCTGCCCACTTTAGTGATGAGAGGGAGAGAAAGAGAGGTACTGGCTCTCTTTGCCTGGCAAAGATCTTTGAGGGTTTATCAGAAAAGTTTATTTCATTAAGAGCTATCCATCTATGCCCATTTGCCATCTGAAATCTACAGATGTTTCGGATCTATACGTTCAGACACTACATAGCTTCTAATAAGCCCATTACATAATCTTTTAAGAGGCCAGCCCCTTGCAAAGGAGTTGATCGTTCCCCTTCCAAACTTCTGGGGTGCTCAGCACGTTGGGAGCGAAGCCAAATCAAAAGCAAAGTGAAACCCAGCAAGAAAAATCATTTTAAATTGTACATGCCAAAACTGAAGGCGACAGATAGCCTTCCAGGGGAAACTTCCATTTTTAATCCTTTAACACTGCCATTGTTTATATTGAAAGCAACCCCTCCTGTTCTGCAAAATTAAAAAATACCCAATATAAAGTCATCCTTCTCCCCTTGTTAGCAGGCAGGAAGCTGAAGCCTCGACTGCCTAGGTCTGTCGCCAGCTCCATGACAGCTTGGCAACAAGTTGAGAGAATCAACACGGACAGTTGACATATACGCGTAGAAGTTTGAAGTGTACTAACCTTGTGCCCCGAGAGAGGAAAGCGACCCATTGTCCTTCTGGTCTGTTTTTTTCTCCTTTTAAAAAAGAATAGCCAAGTACTCTCCTTCAGTGTTAAGTTAAATGACCATGCCAGTGTTCAGGAAAAGGCAATTGAGCTCCCAGGGTCTCTTCAGAAACTGGGAAACGGCTTCTAGCTAAGTGCTTCTTTAGCTCAGAGATCTTGAGCTTGTTCCACAGAGGCAGTTTAAGGGAAAATCCAGCCCCCGAGATCCTTCAGCCTATGAAGTCGAGCTGATCAAAGGGAAGCCACTCCCCTTTGAGCCAATTCGAATGGGAGGGAGGCAGAGAGGAAAAGCCACAGTCTGAATGAGCTTATTAAGTCCTCTGTGTTTTGCCACTAAACACTCTCTCTCAAAACCCAGGGGAGCATTTTTTATTTATTTTTTAAACGGTGCAGGTAGATGAACTTCATTGGAGATATATTCATCTGCAATTGTTACCCACATCTCTTCAAGGTATTTGTGACCCACAAAGAGCAAGATTATGCCGCTTGTTTACAATGCGAATGAATTGCATTGTGCATCCCTTTGAAGACAGCTGCAGCGCAATGGGGAATATGTTATTCATTCCACTGCATTTTAACCCTCTTTAAAGTCAAGCAGTTCGCAGTGAAAAAAGCTGCAATTTTCAATGCTTGTTCAGTGTCGGTTCCTACAGATCACATGCCGCTGTTGTAAAACCAGGTGTGTCTATCGTAGCCATTTAAACAGTCGGTGTTTATTACCCCAATTGCAAATGCAAAGAGGTGGGAGAAACCTAGAAAAGGACTTGATGCAATTTTTCATTACGGTGGCTGCTCAACTCTTCCCTCGACAAAGCAACAGAGTCACAATCTGGGTACAGAATTCATATCATTCTTAACACAATCACGCATATAGCAAGGATCATTATTATTGTGCTAGGAGTTCTTATTTAGGCTGCAACCCTCAGCACATGTATAGTAAATCCCATTCACTGCAAATTCACCCAAAACAAAGTGTGCATAGGATTGGAGCCTTTCCAGAAAGCAACTTTCACTGAGATCTAGCAGACTTCAATAGCGATGCTTGAGCCTCACTTCCTCTCTCAACAGCTGCTTCCATGACAGGTACAAAACCCACGGTCCATGACACCCAGACCGCTACGAAATAAGATGTTTTAATTCTAATAGCTGAAATGTCTGCATTAACAGGTTAAAAGGCTTTTTACTGCTGTCCTTACTGTCCTATTATCTTTCTGGGTTTTCCTGTTCTTTTCCTTCTATTAAGCAAGAACACTTACAGTGTCTTAGGGAGCAATCTTAACACACAAGTAGGGGGACGTGGGTGGTGCTGTGGGTTAAACCACAAAGCCTAGGACTTGCTGATCAGAAGGTCGGTGGTTCGAATCCCCGCGACGGGGTGAGCTCCCGTTGCTCGGTCCCTGCTCCTGCCAACCTAGTAGTTCAAAAGCACGTCAAAGTGCAAGTAGATAAATAGGTACCGCTCTGGCGGGAAGGTAAACGGCGTTTCCGTGCGCTGCTCTGGTTCACCAGAAGCGGCTTAGTCATGCTGGCCACACGACCCGGAAGCTGTACACCGGCTCCCTCAGCCAATAAAGCGAGATGAGCACCGCAACCCCAGAGTCAGCCATGACTGAACTTAATGGTCAGGGGTCCCTTTACCTTTACCTTTAGCTAGTGTAGGAAAAGCCAGCGTAAGTTAAGACTGCATAAAGTACACAAGATCCAAACTCTGTTCAGCAGTGGGAATAAAGCTGGCTGAGCTAGCCAAAGTCTGGCAGAGGGAAAACAAGCAGTTAAAATAATAAATAAATAAATAAATAAATTACTTATACCCCGCCCACCTGGTTGGGCCTCCCCAGGGTGTCTTCCAACAAGTTGTTTTAAATATTAAATATTGCTTTAGAGTTGCAAACCACATGGAAGACATTCTGGTATATGAGCAGTATATAAAATTAATAAAGAACAACCACAATAAATTTAGAAACTGTGGGGGGCATGACTCCTACTCCCTCCCCTCATTTCAGACCACAAGTATGCCCTCTCAAAAAAAGATACAGCCATATTTCTTGCCTACTCGTTGTTACTGCAAAGGCTGCGGGGCGAGAGAACCCACCATCCTCCAGATGTCTTGGACTCCAACTTCTGTCAACCCCAGTCGTCATGACTGACAGTCTGAGATAGGGATGGGGAAGAACTTTGGTTCGGCTTGCATTTAAAGACAAACATGTATCATTCGGTTTCGAAACAGTACAATTACTGAAACGCAGTCACCCTTTGAAATTCGCATTTCTCCTAATCTCGCAATGCACTTCTGCAGCGAAACAACGTATACAAAAACGTTGCGGTAAAGTGTGCATAAGAACAAACAGGTTTGGTGAAAATAACATACAGAAATGCACTAAAGCAGGGCAAAAAAACAAACACGTATTAGACAAAATTGCATGCAAAAATGTGTAATAATTCACACTTAAAGAGACTGATGAATTTTTTGTCGGTTTTTTGTTGTAGGCAGGGATGAGCAAAACCGGTTTCTCTCAGTTTCTAATTTTTCTAACCTTCGTCGCAGTTTTACACATTTCCACATCAGTTTGTGAATTTATTCTTTTAAGTACTTGTGAAAATTCACCAACATTTCATTGCAAATTTCTCCTAATGTAAACATTTTGTGTGCAGTATGCATATCTTTGCAAGGAATTTACCCTAACGTAATGCATTTTTGAACACTACCTTCACTAATTCCAGTATGTATCCATCTTGGATTTGAATTGGTTTTATGTAAGTTCTGTTGTTGTTTCAAACTGTTTTTGTATCTATAATTGCTTCTTAAAATTTGTTTTGTACATTCTTTAAACATGTTATCATATTGCAAATCGCTTTAGGTTGCCTCATGGGAAGCTATTGATAAATGAAATCAATAATAATAACAGCTTTAAGCATACTCTGCCTAGTGCATGTGTTTTTGTACACAATACTTGGTTGGAGAATTGCAATGGAAAATTTGGGACTGTATTTTGACTCCATTGTTCCAGGAAGTGTTAATGAGACAGATTCACCTTTAAATGCTAACTCCCCCCCTACACTTCTGATTGTAGTCAGAAGCTCTTTGTGCATGAAAGACTTTTGGAGCAGTGGCATAACATCACTGGAATCAAAATACCTGTCTGTATCTCCACAACCCTGATTTAATTCAGATTTACCCTTTCCTGGGGGGAAAGCCAATATGCAAAAGAACCTGGTTGCCAAATAACCATTTACATTATCTCAGAAGACTCATTTGCAAATAAAATACCGCTTAGATGCATCCTCAATCTCAGCTCTGCATTCTTGTATTTTCCCCACCACTGTTTGTTTGTTTTTTTGTTTAGTTGTTTAGCCATGTCTGGCTCTTTATGACCCCATGGACCAGAGCACACCAGGCACTCCTGTCTTCCACTGCCTCCCACACTTTGGTCAGACTAATGTTGGTAGCTTCGAGAAGACTGTCCAACCATCTCGTCGTCTGTCGTCCCCTTCTCCTTGTGCCCTCAATCTTTCCCAACATCAGGGTCTTTTCCAGGGAGTTTTCTCTTCTCATGTTACTGCCACAGTAACAGATTGAGGTTGAATCCTGACAAGACAGAAGTACTCTTTTTGGGCGACAGCCCTAAGCAGCCTCGGCCCAGTATACCTCCACCCACATCGTTCTGCCCAGACACTGAGGTCCAGCTCCTATGGCCTTCTAGCAGTTCCCTCCCTGCGAGAAGTGAGGTTACAGAGAACCAGGCAGAGGGCCTTCTCGGTAGTGGCCCCCGCCTTGTGGAACGCCCTCCCATCAGATGTCAAGGAAATAAACAACTATCTGACTTTTAGAAGACATCTGAAGGCAGCCCTGTTTAGGGAATGATTTACTCGTTTTCTGCAGGAGGGACTTCCTCATTTCATTTTGAATTTATATTATTATATATTCATTTGCCACAACATAATGGGACAGAATAGTGCCACTCTACGGGCTAGAGACATTTTTTAAAAAGAAAAAAAGAAATGAAAGGTGAGAAGCTTGGGCAGCTAATGGTGAAAACTGGCACCGGTTGGTATAACTAGAAACTAGAAATATAGCAGCCCCACCTTTAAACATACTTGCCTGACAAGGCTAATAAGGAAGAGTCAGGGACTGAACCAGAAACAGAGGAATGCCCAGTTCATAAGGACAATAGACCTGAAGTTGCCATCTTTAAGCACAATTAAATGGAACCACATCCTCTTGAACTCTGCAATCCCCAAACCATAAACCTGAGTATGCTTAATTAAACCAAATGCATATTTATTCTTTCCCCATTTACCACTTCCATCATTTCCACCTCCCTTCCTCTGTTGTCTCCTCTGTGTTTTAATTTTAGATTGCAAATTCCTCTTGCACTTTGCAAAGCAATTTGCCCATTGACGACATGGCAAATCAACAAGCATCGAAGCTTCCAAGCCAACAAATATTACATATTGCGTCAGACATGTCATTTCCTGGTTACTCCGGAAAACTCATCGCTTTGATTTTGATGGAACAAGACCCTTAACTAAGTGCCTTAAGGACTGCCTGATTCTTTATGCTCCACTTCAATCGCTGAGGTCTTTTGATGGGGCATTTCTGGTAATCCCAGGTATGACTGGCCTTTCCCTGGGGCAGGCCTTGCCCTGTGGAACTCCTTGCCAATAGGGCTTCGGCAGGAGCCATCCCTGCTCATTTTTTAAGGGAACAATCCTATGCACAAGAAGCTGGATGTTAAGCCAGTGTAGAGCCTACACCAGATTCAAACCCCGTTCAGTGGCCAGACAGCTGGCAGAGGGAAAACAAACCTTTAAAATGGCGCTCCATCCTGAATGGGCTTAGGATCCGGACTAAGTCTTCCCACTCTGCTCCTGCCCCCACTAACACCCCTTTCCCCAGTTTAGCAAATTGAGCCGATATATAAAATAAAGAAAGGTAAAGGACCCCTGGATGGTTAAGTCCAGTCAAAGGCAACTACGGAGTTGCGGCGCTCATCTCGCATTCAGGGAGCTGGCGTTTCTCCACAGACAACTTTCTGGGTCATGTGGCCAGCATGACTAAGCCGCTTCTGGCACAACGGAACACCGTGATGGAAGTCAGAGCGCACGGAAACGCCGTTTACCTTCCCGCCGTAGCGGTACCTATTTATCTACTTGCACTGGTATGCTTTCAGCTGCTAGGTTGGAAGAAGCTGGGACAGAGCCACGGGAGCTCACCCCCGTCACACAGATCTGACACCTTTACCTTTAAGCCAATGTATCTTTGACTGAGCTGAGCCAGACACTACATTCTAAGCTGCCCATCCCAGCAGATCTTGCCCCCTAAATGTCTCCTGAAAACTGTATTATTACTCAGACAGGACTTTCAAAACTGAGATTCTTGGCCAATCAGCTCTTACAGATACGGCTGATGCTTTTATTGCGCTAGGTGTGATTTTTAGTCTGTGTACCTCCTTATGCTATTTTATCTCGAAGCACGGTTTGTTGGAATTTAAGTAAATAATAAATAAATAAAACTTCCAAATAGGTATGCTGGGGATCACAAGCTGCGACTAGACAAAAAGTCACAGTGAGACATCCAAGAGCCATTCATAAAGCACGGGAAATAGACAAAGGAAGGCTGCTGGGAGATTTATTAATGTTCCATTGAATATTTTGTTTCCTGACTCATACAGTGCCTTTCGGTGACCTAGTGAAAAGTTTCCTTTTTTTATTTTTTTCTCCTAGGCATTCTTCTAATGAAAGAAAGGGGACAGCGTGCACTAAAGCCACAAGCAAGACATTTGCACAAAGGCCAAAACTCATTAGATAAATCTGTAGTTAGCAATGCAGCCATTTGCACAACAAACAGATCCCTAGACCTTCATGATTCATCCCCAAATGTCCATCTCTGAAATCCAGACTACGCAGGACACCCTTATGTTAAAAGCAGCTGATTGTGAGGGGAGCAGTGTTAGAATTGGACAACAACACTCAGGGACGGGTGGCAATATGTCACCATTTCCCTGGCTTAAATCAACCCTCTTCCACCCAAAGCTAGAATTATTATTATTTATTAAATTTGTTAACTTGCCCAAGGCAACCCAAAGCGACGTGCAAACCAAAGCAAGTAGAAACAGAAGGGAAAAAAGACAGGTCATATACAACTGAGTTTTACTCAGCGTGGACCAATTGAAACAAATAGGCCTAACTTGGCCATGTTTGTTAATTTCAATAGGTCTACTCTGAGTAAACGTAGTTGAATAACATTCAGACACTCCTCCCCCTAGTGTTTTGGAGTTATGTATGCTTCTTGGGGTTCATAACCTGACTTTTACTGGGTATGGCCCCTCCTCCATCAGCCAGTTAGAAAGCTGCAAATATCAGCCACCACCATGCCTGCTGACATAGAGACGTTCTCTGCCCCTCTCTTCTGCTCATGACAGAAGGAAGGGTGGGTGGGTGTCCAATCTTGAGACTATTTAAGAGGTCATGTTCAATGTATAGGATTCTGGGCCAGTGCAAACAGGAACAGGAACAGGAACAGGAAAGTGGTCTCTCACGTATTGTGGATTTCTGAAGAGATATTTACTGAGACCTTTCACGGGCACCGCAAGAGGTATTGGTGGGCACACTGGCGCCCGTGGGTGCCACGTTGGAGACCCCTGCTCTATTCTGACCCCTCTCTTCGGAGCCGCAGGAAGAGATCTTCCATGCCACCTGCTACTTGATATTATTTTTAAAACTAGCTATACCAGTAGTGAGCCTAGGACTTGCCGATCAGAAGGTCAGCAGTTCGAATCCCCGCGACGGGGTGAGCTCCCATTGCTCAGTCCCTGCTCCTGCCATCCTAGCAGTTCGAAAGCACGTCAAAGTGCAAGTAGATAAATAGGTACCACTCCGGCGGGAAGGTAAACGGCGTTTCCGTGTGCTGCTCTGGTTCGCCAGAAGTGGCTTAGTCATGCTGGCCACATGACCCGGAAGCTGTACGCCGGCTCCCTCGGCCAGTAAAGCGAGATGAGCGCCGCAACCCCAGAGTCAGCCATGACTGGACCTAATGGTCAGGGGTCCCTTTACCTTTACCTATGCCAGTAGTACATGTGAAAAGGATCTAGGGGTTTTAGTGGCCCACAGCACTCAGGGAGGGGTGGACAACAAGCTTAACATGAGTCAACATGAGACAAAACAGCAAAAAGAAAGAAAAGAAGCACTAATGCTATTCTATTCAATCAAGGGAAGTCACTCTATTCTGCCTTCGTCAGGTCCTGTGTCCAGTTCTGGGCACCACTGTTCAAGAAGGATATTGACAATCTGGAACATGTGCAGAGGAGGGTGACCAAGATGTTCAAGGGTCTGGAAACCATGCCTTATGAGGGAGCTGGGTGTGTTAAGCCTGGAGAAGAGGAGACTGAGAGGAGATATGATAGCAATCTTCAAATATCTCAAGGGCTGTCATGCGGAGGATGAAGCAAGTTTGTTTCCTCCAGGTCCATAGGGTAGAACTCAAACCAATATATTCAATATACAAGAAAGGAAGAACTTTTTAATGGTAAGAGCTGTTCGAGCGTGGAACGGACTCCCTAGGGAAGTGGTGGTCTCTCCTTCCGTGGAGGTTTTTTAGCAGAGGTTGGGTGGCTACCTGTCATGGATGCTTTAGCTGAGATTCCTGCATTGCAGGGGGTTGGACTAGATGGCCCTTGGGTCCCTTCCAACTCTAAGAATCTACGATTCTACTATATGAGTGATTGAACCTGGAACCACCTGCATTCAATACACAGATTCTGTCACTGACTTATGGCCCTGAGATAAAGAGTTTTTTTAAAATAAAAAACCCTCCCCTATTGGCACATATTCAGTTCAAATCTCCCCTCCCTGTGGCTTTTAACTAAACAGGCATTGGGAGATTGAATATCTGGTTTGCTGCTAAAATTCTCCTGTTAAGAGTGAACTCAAACACTTCTACAGAACCCAAAGCAACATGTGCCTCAGGCTGTCCTCCTCTCCTCAGCATCAAGCTTGATCCAGACAAGCTCTCCTTCTGCTAAAGGCCTAACATAAATGCATCACATAAACTTGAGAGGGAAACTGCCTCTGTAAACAAGGATGGCATTCTTTTCTTGCTTACACAAAATCACTAGGCTGCCACCTAGTGGCAGCATCGTTGTGCATAATTCACAGTAGAACAAAACTCCATAAAACTCCAACCAGCGATAACACATAGGAAAAAAAGGATCAGGGAGAACATTGCCATATGATACTGAAAGGGAAGAGAAGATCAAGTTAAAGACCATCCTTTCTGTTTCTTTTTTTGGCCGTAGTGACTAGCTTGCTGGACTAAAGAGATGGAATCCCAGGTCCAAATTTCTACAGAGTGATAAAGCTCACCATCTGGTCTTGGGAAAGTCCTAAGCTCTCAGCGTAATCTTTTCACAGAGCTGTTGTGTGATTTACAATGCAGGCTTGATATCCTTGTTGGAATTTCAGGTGCAAACGGAATAATAAGTTTGTGGACCTGTGGGAAAATATGGAGGCAAGATGTATCGTGGCCAAATAATGGTTGTGGACTGATTCATCAGATGGACAGGAGCTGATAAAGCACAAGTTGATGTATTGACTTAACACAGGTTGAGACCTGCAGACTGCAGCAGGGTATCTCTAAAGATAAGGTGCTCGATCGATGGGAATGCCATACGTAATCTAAATACCTGTTTGATAACTAGAGCATGAATACTAAGTAAGGCCTGTGGTGACACATTGCACAGAAACAAGCGTGGGTTTGCCACTGTACATGCGACAAGGAGGTACAACCCATAGTGGCCACACAGATCAGCGTGGCCTGCGTGATGCCACGGTTTTCAAACGCCTATTTTGTCACATCCAAATTGTTCGCTTTTAGGCTCATGCTGAAAGAAAAGATGTCTATCTGAAGAAGAACAGGCCCTGTCATTCGTCAGAGTGAGACAATTGCCTCAGGAGGCAGATTCTGGGGGGCAGCAGCCCCTCAGACTCAGCCATTCCCCTTTGCCAGAGATTAGAGCTATGTATACCACCGGCCTGTAACGATGTGTTGAAGAAATTTTTGCGCTGCTTTCCTCCATTGCATTGCCAGGCTCTAGCTTCAAACCATATTTTGCGCTCTCCTCTTTCACACTCATTAAAAGGTTCTTTAATTCCTCCTCAATGAATCCTCCTCCTGAATCCCTAGCCGGAATTAAGATTGCCGGAATAAATATCAACAACCTCAGATATGCAGATGACACAACATTGATGGCAGAAAGTGAGGAGGAATTAAAGAACCTTTTAATGAGGGTGAAAGAGGAGAGCGCAAAATATGGTCTGAAGCTCAACATCAAGAAAATGAAGATCATGGCCACTGGTCCCATCACCTCCTGGCAAATAGAAGGGGAAGAAATGGAGGCAGTGGGAGATTTTACTTTCTTGGGCTCCATGATCACTGCAGATGGTGACAGCAGCCACGAAATTAAAAGACGCCTGCGTCTTGGGAGAAAAGCAATGACAAACCTAGACAGTATCTTAAAAAGCAGAGACATCACCTTGCCGACAAAGGTCCGTATAGTTAAAGCTATGGTTTTCCCATTAGTGATGTATGGAAGTGAGAGCTGGACCATAAAGAAGGCTGATCGCCAAAGAACTGATGCTTTTGAATTATGGTGCTGGAGGAGCCTCTTGAGAGTCCCATGGACTGCAAGAAGATCAAACCTATCCATTCTGAAGGAAATCAGCCCTGAGTGCTCACTGGAAGGACAGATCGTGAAGCTGAGGCTCCAATACTTTGGCCACCTCATGAGAAGAGAAGACACCATGGAAAAGACCCTGATGTTGGGAAAGATGGAGGGCACAAGGAGAAGGGGACAACAGAGGACGAGATGGTTGGACAGTGTTCTCGAAGCTACCAGCATGAGTTTGACCAAACTGCGGGAGGCAGTGGAAGACAGGAGTGCCTGAGGTGCTCTGGTCCATGGGGTCACAAAGAGTCGGACACAACTAAATGACTAAACAACAACAGTCCCTGTGGCAGAAGCCACCAGGACCTGGATTGTGGGTGTAGAGGCCTCACAACAGTGTGACAGGGATGGAATAGTATCTAGGTCCCGCCCAGGAAAAATGAAACCTGTGCTCTGGGTTGGCCTCTCACCTGGGTTGGTAGGAGAGGGAATTCCCTGGGATGGAATGTGGGTGTGGAGAGGAGACTGAAAGCTGTACCACTCTTGATGTACAGATGGTATAGTACACCAGTAAAAATGGCAGAAATGTATAAAACCGGGTCGAATACATGTTGGAAATGTAAAGAAAGAGAAGGTACTTTTTATCATATGTGGTGGGAATGTAGAGAAGTTTAAAGAATTTGGGAAATGAATTGAAAAAAATGTTTAAAATGACATTTGTAAAAAACAAACCAACAGAAGCATTTTTGTTAGGGATTGTAGGACAAGACCTGCCAAGATAAATAAAGAACTTATTTATGTATGCTAAAACAGTGGCAAGAGTCTTGTTAGCACAAGGATGGAAGAATGAGGAAACCCCAACGAAAGAACAGTGGCAAGAAAAACTGATGAGCTAAGCCGAACTGGCTAAATTGACATATAAACTGCGTGACAAGGACAATCGTGACTTCAAGGAAGAATGGGAACTTTTTACAAACTATCTAAAAAGACAGCAAAATGACTTGGACTCCTTGCCAGGTTTTGAATAAACATCCACAAATTTATTAGTTGAACACATGACAGATGTGGCAAGGATATGTACAATTTTATAACATGCAGAGAACAATATGTGCAAAGAAATCAGAGAGGGGAGCTGAGGGAAGTCCTTGGTGGGGGAAAAAGGGGGTGGGGGAAAGGGGGAAATAATGCAATTGATTATTTGGATTGATAATTTGGTATGTTGAAAGTGTTTAATAAAAATATTTTAAAAAAAAAAAAAAAAAAAAGCTGCACCAAAGACCTTGCAGCAGGCTATCTTTCCTCTTCATGCCCCATTTTGTATGCTGCGATTAATCCCAAGTACGTGTGAATGAAATAATAGCATAGACTTCTGCCATTGGCCCTCCATCCATTTTTCTCCCCTTATTCTATTGTCTCCTGTGTGTTGGTTTATTGCAGAGCTACAAGCCAGGATGGCTATTCCTTGCCTCCCAGGTTGGAGGTTTCTCTACATGGGTTGCTGGGAATCTTGAACAGAGGAAGCACTGTCATGCTCAGGCTCTGCTTTGGGGCTTCCCGTGGGCCCCTGGCTGACCACTGTGACATAGCTTACAGATTTGAAAATAAGGGACCAGCAGCCTCGAAAATAAGGGATCAGCAGCCAAAATAAGGGATTTTAGCCAACCAGCTCATTTCCTTTCCCCCATAACAGTCAATCGAAGGAGCCTCCAAAACAGATCCCATGAGATCGCCGCCCACCATTGTACTCAACCAGCTCCTTCCCTTTTCCCGCACCATGTGCCCCCGCTCCAGACAGACCTTTTCCCTGGCAAGGGTGAGTGGGCCGTCGATGACGTATCCGTCCGATTCCGAGCACAGGTATGTTCAATTTCTGAGCCCCTCCGAGCCAAAGGCAGAAAGCCCAGCCAGCAGCCAAACGAAGCCTCAAGCAGTGGTTCCCACAGAGCAGCAACCCGGCAAAGGCGATGCAGCAAGGAAAACCACCGTCACCTCTCCGCTGGGAAGCGCTGAGCAAAGGCGAGTCCCCAGGCAACGCGGCCGATTTGATCGGCACAAGGCATGCAAGCTCCACCCCCCAGTCGTTCTTAGACTCCTTATTGGGTGAGCAACGCAGCCAAGCAACACAGTTGGAGCCTCCCTCCTCCCTGGCCAGCAGGGAGGGAGGGAGAGGAACTGCTTCCTTTGAAACCCGGGAAATTGAAGGGACATCATCAATAAGGGACAGCAGCGGGACACAGTGCTGGGATAAGGGAGTTTCCCACCAAATAAGGGACAGTTGACAGCTATGCACTGTGAGAACACAATGCTGGACTAGACGGGACTTAGGTCTGATCCAGTATGGCTGTTCTTGGGGATGGGGAATCGGCGGCCCTCCAGATGTTACTGGGCTTCAACCAGATGTCTTAGGCAGCGGGGTCAAAATGGTCAGGGATGATGGGAGTTGTAATCCAACAACACACAACTCCCCACTTCTGTTTTATGGCAAGCATTTCTCTCTCTCTTTCCTTTTCTCCTTTTGCTTGTTAAAACCTAGGTTTGTAAACATTTGCATCACCTGCCCTAGAAACAGGACGCGATACAAACCTAAGCAAATAAACTTCCAAGAGTAGCTTGTCAGCTCCTGTGGTAAATTTACTCCTACATCTTTCTCCCACTTCTTCCCCATGGCTTGCCATGTGAGTGGCATGCAAGCGATCGGCAGAGTACTAATTACTGTGAGCTTACTGTGAAATCATAAAAGAGGCAGGTGAAGCCTCTAAACATCAGGTGTCTAGATCCTTTTACCCATCAACAGTTTATAATTCATCTGTGTTTCATCTTGGACTGGAGAGGCCCAAGTTCAAAACCCTGTCCAGCCACGAAGATCACTTCCATGGACTGGATGCATAAAATCCTAAATGTCATGGAAATGCCCTCCCACCTCAGTGAGGAAGGGCTGGAAGACGTGAGGCTAACACACTAGAAGAACAGGCACATACTTGTTCCCCTCCACATGAGATGTGCTGGATTGGGGAACAGGTATTTTCAAGGCAGTAAAAGGAAGCGTCATGTCTTCAAGGATTGAATACAAACCACGATATATTCATGGCCCTCCAAATGTAGTTGGACTCCAACTCCCATCAGCCCCACCAACATGGCCAACACAGTCAGGACTTGTGGGAATTGTAGTCCAACAACATCTGGAAGACCGCAAGTTCTCTATCCCCGGATTAGTTAGACAGATTTTTTTTTATGCAAGTCCCTTTCGAGAACAAGAGACTTAAACAGATTTGGATGCAAAGTGAACTATTGTCTCAGGACAGGTCACTAGATCTATTGTGAAAGAGAAGAAATGCTTATTTTATAGTAAATATATATATATGTATCATAGCACATAGTCCCAATGGTTAATATTTCAGTACAGGAATCCTCTGAGGTACTGTGCATTCTGAATATTTCATGGAGATTAATGAACAGCCCATGAAGCACAGTGTAACAAAAGCCAAGTCAGTGAGGTCTCCAAGAGCTTACTTCATATTTTATACGCCTCTTAATGACTAGATAATGTTAGGCAGCCTCCAACACCTTACGCCATTGTGTTCATGTATTGCAAAAGTCAGTGGTTTTTCAGTCAGTGGCTGATGAACAATGCTGTGAGCTATTTTGATCCGCAGGCTTGAATACATAACATGCAATGTTGCAAACAGTACAAAAGAACTTGTGCAGGAAGTTCTCTGTTGGCAATCAGAATTATTTCCACCAAAAAGACATAACAGGACGCACTTTAGAGGAGATGATGCAGAGAACATATGACAGCTCTTCAATAGGAAATTATGTTATTTGGATTGCTGTTTTTGATGTATTGCCTAAACACCATCTTCCGGGCTAGGTGGGATATCTTATTTGATGCGTGCGTGGTGTTGTAATTTGGTGACAACCCCTAAAAGCAGGTGGAGCCTGTATCAAAAGTGGGTGTGCGAAGATAAAGGCCTACTTTGGACAGAAATTCTGCCCATGGTTTTGTCACATGGCACAGGACGGACACATCTACAGCAAGAGTTAGCTGTGCTGGGCAGCTAACTGGTGAACTGGAGATGTTTCAAGTTGCAACTGGTGTCCAATTCAGCACCTAGACCGCACACCAAACCTTGGCGTTCACCTGGCCAGTACGGAATGGGAAGTCATAAAGCAGTTCATAATCGGGCGAAACATTCTCCAGTGTGGCTCAGAGGAAACAATAAAACGCCTCTTGCCTAAGTGTTTATCTAAGGCACAATCTATTTGCTTAAGTATGGGGAACACCTATTTACATGACTAAGCCACCCGGTACTCTTAGATAGCATGAGACTGGATCCAAGGCCAATACAGAGCCTGCTGATTTACTTCTCCCTTCTACTGGGAACAGGGAAAAGAAACGTCATGGTGCATCTGCAGAAGTACAACCAGACGCCTCCATCTTCTCTGGCTGCAACAAAACATGTCTCTCCCACATTGGTCTCTACAGCCACAGCAAGCGTTGCTACCTTCCAAGAGCTTGACCTCACCCCCAAAGGCACACTCCGCCATTGTCTCCAGGGACAGACATATGCCAGCAAAATAAACAAGTAGAAAGAGATTGCAGATTTAATTTAAGAGGCTCTGTGAGGTCCCTGGTTGCACCTTGGCCTGCTGGAACAACAAATCCAACATATATTTTCAAGAATGTGGGATCAGTCATTATTTGATTCTTTGTCCCAGCAGCCCTAGCGACAATATAAACTCTGCATAGCATCTACCAGAGAAGGCCTGGAAACCTGCATCCCTCCAGGTTAGAGATGTTAGAGAACTATGTCAGAAATGGGAGTACAAATTGCCACAATTTGCATGTTCATTTGAGATCAGGAATGGGAATTACACAAGCTAATATGAGCTTACACAAGCTATTTCTGTTTCTTAAGACTGTGCACATTAAGTAAATAATTGTGTTGTTTTCTGCATTGTTTTTGATGTTTCCTTTCCACTGAAATGCCCTGAAGTAAACTACGTTGTTAGTTTGTTTCAGCTATCACAAACAGTGAGATGAATGATGTATGTTTTAGTGGAAGCCGAACTGCAGTAGAACAGAAACAGTGCTGATTGCAACAAACACAGGAAAGGATGGGCATTGCTGCCATCTTACATCCCTACTCCAGATGCTGCTGGAAACTACAACTCCCATCATCCCTGATCATTGGTCATGCTGACTGGTCATTGGTCATGCAGTCCAACTTCATCTGGAGGGCAGCAGGTACCCTATCACTGTCTAACTAAGTGTGCAACTTCCTCCAACGCTCCACCAAACTGCAGGCAAAACATATCATTTGCAGTTGTGTGAGTTTTTATTTAAGCCCAGAAGAGCAATTTTCATCTGGATGGTCAATCCTTTTCTTCTCTGCCACAATCCTCATGAAAACCTGACACACCTACAACTAACCGGGTTTCTTAAACCAATGCAACTGAAAGAGGCATATTTAGTTTGGCCTTGAGACTGTGATTAAATGCAGAGGGCTGTGGGTTCAGTGTCAGGCCTTCTCCTCTCCTGCTCAACATTCAACCTGACACAGAACTTGAAAACTCATTCACAATTGTGTGGCATTTTGGCCGGTCCTAACAAGAGTATGGCCTGACTTTTTATTTCAAAAAGCTTTTGGCAACTCAGATATGATGCAGACGAGGACTTAATAGATTTTAAAATAATAACTTAGGTGGTTTTACCTGCATTTATAAAAACTGTTAACTGGCTAGATGGTTTTCTTATTCGTTTTCTTTTTAGGTGTTGCTGTTGAGTAAAAGTATATATGCAAGCCATCGGAAAGACCTAAATAGATAAACCAGATTGCTAGGTGTGGACTCCCATCCCTTGCTTTGCTATTAAACCAGAGCCCTGGTACCTGGCTTTTGCACACCCAATTATTACTGATCCCAAAACTGTTTCCACACACATAATTCTCTGGCTAAGGGTAATGCTGTAAAACTTACATGCAACTATTTCATTGACTGATTGATTGAAAAGGAAGCATATGACCTTCTTCTCAGCTTAGAGCCCAGGAGGGAGAAGGTTGGATCCAGACCTATTTAAATCAATGGGACTTGAATTACAATTAGCTTAAGTTCTGTTGATTCCAATAGGTCTACTCTAAGCAGAAGTGTGACTCCAAGATGCTGGACATTTCTGAGTAAACATGCACAGAATGGGGCAGTAAGTGCAGTATGTAAGCATGCAAGTTAAGCACATTAAAATAAAAAGAGGGAGGAAAGGGGGCAGGAGTCAGGGAACGGGGACTCTGGCAATCCCATTGAACACAATATGTTCTGACTATACACGATTTTGGTTTTAGGCATGATCCTCAGAACATAACCTCTGCAAAAGCTGCAGGCTTACTGTACGTGCAACTGCATTTGCTTGCAATCATGCAACTGTTTGCTCCCCCTGTTGTCTATTTCCCCTCCTTCCCCTATTCTAAATTTAGACTGTGAGCATCTTGGGCCCAGAGATCTGACTTCTGTTTATGGTACTCTGTGAAACACACCAAGCGCTCCCCAATGAGGTTTTATTAAGAAACATATGAATGAAGCTAGATATGCATGCCACAATTCAGATTATTACAGTTTTGCAAGTTCTCAGGCACAAGCCCGGCTCCCAGGTTGCCTCTAGACTTGCAGAATTTCATGGGAGGCATTCAAGTGCCTACCATAAATTTGGGTTTGTGCAATTAAAGCTGATGACAGCGGCTTCCTATCTATAACCTCCCTGCAAAGCAAATCGGGCATCTCTACCTCGTATTATTCTTAGAAGAATGCATACACCGTCTTTCTTTTTCCTTTCCTTTTTTAAAAAAGCAAATTAGTCAGTTTAACGAGTGAAAATTACAAAAGGCATGCAAAAACCATGTGCGAGGTCAAATGCACATTTAAAAGCGGCTTGCAAACTGACATCTAAACTGCAGCTAAGAGAAAAATCCCAACACTTTTCAACTTGAACTAAGACCTAAATTCATTTTCTGCACCACAGGGGGTCGACCGCTCAACAATTCTGGGCAATGCTCCCCAAAAAAAGGTCAACAAGTAGGTCACTGCCAGTGTTTTTATACTGGGAGTGCATCACAGTCTCTTGGAAGTTGGACGTGCCTGCATTAGATGATCTTTGGGGTCCCCTCCAACTTTACCATTCTTTGAAACTTGCAGCCCTCCAGCTTTTTGGCTGCACCTCCCACCATCCTTGGCCATGCATGCAAGAGCTGATGGAAGTCTAACAACCTTTCATTTCAAGAAGAAGAAGAAAGCAGGTCTGGTAATGTCCCCTGTCCCCCCACCACTGAGAAGACAGCCCATTCTGCAAGAGACACCAGGAAGTCCCAGCATCACCCACAGCAAGGTGCCAGAAACTTCGCAGGTCCTCCCACAGTAAGGCTCCTCTGGAGCAAATCTGCTTCTCAGCTGCATCCATGAGATGGGCTCACGGTGGAATTTCTGAGAGAGACCAGACACTCAGCTTCAGATTATTCATGTGTGCACAAAAAAACCTACAAAACAATAACAATTAAAAAATACTTCCTGGTCGGGAATAACAAACACACAAGCAAAAGTCTGTACAAAGGTGGGGAGAAGAATTTGCAAAAGGTGGGTGGGGGCATGGGTGTAGCCCATAGCTGTCAACTTTCAGATTTGAAAATAAGGGATCAGCAGCCTCGAAAAAAAGGGATCAGCAGCCTCACCTGTCCTGAGGACAGTCTACAGGATATCTAACAATCCAGGATAGCAGCGGGAAGCAGCAGGAAACAGCGCTGGAATAAGGGAATTTCCTGCAAAAAAAGGGGAGGTTGACAGCTATGGTGTAGCCAGGATTTATGTTGCAGGGGCAGGACACCCATCTGTGTCTGAACAACAGTTGTTTTAATTTGACCCCAAGTAACCTAGACAGCATCTTAAAAAGCAGAGACATCACCTTGCCAACAAAGTAGTGATGTATGGAAGTGAGAGCTGTACCATAAAGAAGGCTGATCGCCAAAGAATGGGTGCTTTTGAATTATGGTGCTGGAGGAGACTCTTGAGAGTCCCATGGACTGCAAGAAGATCAAACCTATCCATTCTGAAGGAAATCAGCCCTGAGTGCTCACTGGAAGGACAGATCCTGAAGCTGAGGCTCCAATACTTTGGCCACCTCATGAGTCTGACCAAACTGTGGGAGGCAGTGGAAGACAGGAGTGCCTAGCGTGCTCTGGTCCATGGGGTCACGAAGAGTCGGACACGACTAAACAACAACAACTAAGAAAAAAATCTGTCAACATCTTTCTACAATTTCTACTTTTAGTTAAATATTTTTATTTACTTACTTGAACAGGTGGCAGCTGCCCCCCCCCCCCGCTACGCCCCTGGGTGGGGGACTCCCATCAGCCAACAATGACATCATAGGAAGAGCGATATCTGTTATTGAATTGTCTGAAGTTCCACCTTTGGCAGGTAGCTGGTCTAGTTACTCCTTGGAAGGAGAGAAAGGGAGATCACCCCAGGGGATCTCTCTCTCTCCCTCCCCCTCCCTCTCCCTCTCCCTCTCAGTCGTAGTTGGAGCGGGAAAGAGGTAGCGATTTCAAAAGTTTCCCGAGAAGTTGCAAATCGACGCAGCCGGAGCTGCTGTCTAGCAAATTTCCGGATCGGAGGAACGGCGACGCCGAGGGGCATCGTGGCGCTTCGCTGGCGCGGGGGGGGGGGGGGGCGCGGCTTACCTGCTTGTGGCGCGCGCGCAAAAAGCGCGCAACTGGATCCCACCGCGGAGAGAAAGAGAGAGCGCACGACGCCAGGAGCCGGAGGAGCCCGGGAAAGGAGTCCTCTTGCCTGGCTGGTGGAGCTGGACGCCCGGCTGAAGCGGGGCGGGGCGGGGTCACGGCTGTCCCCGCGCCCACAGGAGGCGGGTGCGCCACTCCGGCGAGGAGGAGACCTTGGCTTTGGGTGCCTCCGATTCTTCGAAAGGGGAAGGAGGGCCGCGGAGCCTCATCCGTGGTGGAATCACAGCTGAGAAGCCCTGGATTCAAGCCTTTGGCATCTCCTGGGAAATCTAGGAGACCTGCTGCTGCTGCCGGTCCGTGCAGGCAATACTGAGCCCGATGGGGCTGGCAGCATCTGGTGAGGCTGCGGGCGGGCGCAGCGCTTTGCACGATCCCTTGCGCCCCTCTGGGTACATGCGAGGCTCTCGCAGCAGTTCTGTTAATGCAGCACATCGGTCATCTTTGCTATTCACATCTGCTGGGCATCTCCTGGAACAATCCTTTTGTCTGTCCGCTTGCTGGAAGTGCGAACAACAAGGGGCATTCCTCGTAGGAACAACAGACAATGCACAATGCTTGTTGATCCTAAGGCCTGGGCCGCAGGCTCAAAGAAAGGCAGCTGCCTCCTCGATGTGTTTATTCAGAGGGAGCTGGCTTCCAGGAAACGCTGGCCAGGCTTTGAGAAGACAACCCTCTCCAACCTGGTGCCCTCTCCCCAAGCTTTGGGACTACAAAATCTCACATAAATTCCTGCATTGCAGGGGGTTGGACTAGATGACCGTCAGGGTCCCTTCCCACTCTATAGTTCTGTGATTCTATTAATTCTCATCATGGGAAGTGGTCAGGGATGATGGGCATTGTAGTCCAAAGCAGCTGAAGGGCTTCAGGCTGGGAAAGCGCTAGCTCAGTTGGTTAGAGTGTGGTGCTGATGGCGCCAAGGTTGCGAGTTCGAAACCCCATATGAGACAGCTGCATGTTATACAAAGGTTACATACAATGTTGTGTTGTAGAATTGTAGAGTTGGAGGGTCCCAGGGGTCATCTAGTCCAACCTGCTGTAAAGCAGGAATATTTTGCCCAAGGTGGGAGTTGAACCCACAACCCTGAGATTAAGAGCCTCGTGCTCTACTGACAGTTTTGTCCCTGAAAAGTCAAGCAAGTATAATCCTACGCTTTGACATGCATCTTCAAGTCACTTTTCTTATCATAAGCAATCCGATTTTGGGAGGGGTGTGGGCAGAAGTTCAGGTGGTGCCTTCCATCCATCTCTGCAATGTGTCTGCTTTAAGCCATAGCCACACCAGCCACCTATCACAAAATTTTGCATCCCTCCTCCTTCCGAAACTGTCAGGCAGCAATCCTTGATCTGCGCTGCTCCTTGAAGTGTTGCCGTCCATCTGGATGAGGAGAAGCCACGGCTGGCATTCTTACACCTTCCTAATCACAGTGCGTTGTCAGAATAATAAGTGCTCCTTATGGCAGGTGTGTCTGCTGGACTGGCAACCCTTGCGGGAGAAGCGTTCCAGCGTAGGCCTATGAAAATGAACACGAGCGACGCAACCGGTTTTGCAAGGGCCTCACCTCGAGTGCCAATTAGCAGAAAGCATCACTGAGTTGTTCCCTGAGGCAAGTTCGACTCTCTCTTGCGAACGGGGAGCATTACGTGTCCATAGCATTCTTTCCGGCAGCTAGAGCGGTTACCTCAGAGATAGGGAACCTCAGGCCTAGGTGGCTTGGATGCAGCCTTCAAGGCTTCACTACCTTACCCCAGGCCCCAGCCCTGGCCAGCCCTGCTTTTCACCCTCCATGAGTGTGTTTGCCTGGCTGGAATTTGCCCTAGGATGATGCCTTCTCCACTGCCTGAATGGGGAAGGGTTTGTGAGTGTGCGAAGGAACTGTCATACTGCACAAACATACAATTTATTTATTTTTCCTGGAAGATTGCCCAGAAGAGAATCCGTCCCTCGAGGTGAAAAGGGTTCTCCGCCCTTGAGTTAGAGCAGCCTGTGGCCAGGAGATTTGCTATTAGTTCTAAAATTGCTTTCAGGTACTTTCTGATTCTGGTGTACTTGTTGGTGTTTGGAGTTGACATACTCACAGAAGCTGAACAGAACATTTTATTCCTGCTGGAGGAGTGCATTTTACACTAGATAGAATCACACAGAGACTCTGAGTTTGGGAAAACAAGAAAGCTATATCTATTGCAGGAAGTACACAATAGGCAGGCATTATAAAACTAATGAGGGACGCGGGTGGCCCTGTGGGTAAAACCTCAGTGCCTAGGACTTGCTGATCGCAAGGTCGGCGGTTCAAATCCCCACGGCGGGGTGAGCTCCCGTCGTTCGGTCCCAGCTCCTGCCCATCTAGCAGTTCGAAAGCACCCCTAAGTGCAAGTAGATAAATAGGTACCGCTCCAGCGGGAAGGTAAACGGCATTTCCGTGTGCTGCGCTGGTGCTGGCTCACCAGTTGCAGCTTCGTCATGCTGGCCACGTGACCCGGAAGTGTCTTCGGACGGCGCCGGCTCCCGGCCTCTTGAGCGAGATGGGCGCGCAACCCCAGAGTCGGTCACGACTGGCCCGTACGGGCAGGGGTACCTTTACCTTTATAAAACTAATGAAGCTTAAGTTCAAGGCCCCTAATCCCAGACGGGCCCCAGAAGCAACTTGGGTCTACCATTTTTTTTATTTTGTATATATTTCAACAATCCCAAAGTTCGAGAGATGTTGTAAAGGTGTGGTGATCTGTCATGGAGCAACTCCACTGAAGAAGATAAGTGTGGTTACCCAAATCTTGTTTCTGGTTGCAAAGGGAGCCCATAACAGTTCAGGGCCCCAAAAATGTAGGTTCGCCACTGTTGATAGGGAAAATGCTAGTTCTAACTATGTACGGTGAAGATGCAAAGAGCTATGCTTGCTCTTTCATCTCAGCAGGAGAGACACACCAAGATGTCTCCTCTCCCAAGGAAAGGCTGGCGAAGAAAATGAGGTCACCAGTCCTGAGAGAATCAGTATAACATTGAAGGAGGTCAGTGCAAAAAGGTAAGTCTAGGAAGGTTGAAAGGTATCTACGATACAATATCTTTATTGTCATTGTCCCACACAGAACAATGAAATTGAAAAACTACATAAAACATTCAAAACCCCCTAAAAACTCTGAAACCCCATTTTAAAATACAATGTACTATAGAGACTCCTTATGCTGCGTTTAGAACCAGAATTGCATTTGCGTAGAAACTGTTTCTCAGGCGGCTAGTCCTGGCCTTTATGACCCTATACCTTCTTCCAGAAGGCAGAAGCTGAAAGAGATCATTTCCGGGGTGCGTACTATCCTGTGCTATCTCTGCAGCTTTCTTATGGCACCTGACAGCATAGATTGGATCCAAGGTGGGAAGAGTGCACCCAATTATTCTCTCTGCAGTCTTTACAACCCTGGACAGCATTGTTTTTTCCCTGGCCGTGCAGCTCCCAAACCACACACAGAGACCATAAGTTAGTACACTCTCCACAGTGCAATGGTAAAATGCCATCAACAGGTCCTTTGAGAGATTGTTTTTCCGGAGGATTCTCAGAAAATAAAACCTCTGCTGTGCTCTCTTCATCAAGTCTTTGCTGTTTTCTCCCCAGGTTAGGTCGTCTCTCAACTTCATTCCCAGAAATCGAAACCGAAATCGAAGTCAAGTCAGCCTGCAGTGCAAACTGACTTTCGTCTCAACGCTTCCAATGATACTCCCACCGAAGGAACAGGTTCACAGCTTGAGGGTCTTGTTCCTTGACCTTTTTGTTGTGAGATGGGCAGGCTGTATCTGAGGTACTGCTGATAGGCCACCTGACCCTGCTTCAACTGAAATAACCTAGTCTCAGTTACCCATGCTCCTGGTTACCTCTAGGAAAGACTACTGTGCTGTGCTATACATGGGCCTGCCTTTGAAGGCTATTTGGAGAATGCAGGCTGCTAGATTTCTAACTGGATGTTATGGCCATTTTATACCTGTGCTGTGCCAACTGCTATGGTTCCTAGCCTGTTTCTGGGCTCAGTTTCAAAGCCATGGTTTTGGCCTTTAAAGCCCTTCATAGCTAAGGACCAAGACAAAGGCAACTGAAGGACCACCTGTCTCCATAAGTACCTGCCTGTGCTGTCCTAAATAGAACATCAGCAGCTATTTACCGTATTTTTCGCTCTATAAGATGCACCAGACCATAAGACGCACCTAGTTTTTGAAGGAGGAAAACAAGAAAAAAAATATTCTGAATCCCAGAAGCCAGAACATCAAGATGGATCTGGCTTCTGGGATAGCTTCTTCCTGTTCTGGCTTCTGGGATAGCCGCGCGAAGCCTCTTCAGGGCAGCGGGATGAAGGCTGCCCCTGCACTCAAGAGCTCCCCCTGCACTCAAGGCTCCCCCTGCACTCAAGATCGCTGTGCAGCGATCTCTCTTGCTGTCCTGGCTTATGGGATAGCCGCACACAGCCTCTCCCGGGCAGCGGAATGAAGGCTCCCCCAAGAGCCATGCTCCCTTTAAAGAGCGCGTGGAGCGTGTGTGCGGCCCTTCTCCCTCCTCAGGGAAAAGCCCCCAAGAGCCGCACACACACTCCACAGGGTTCTTTAAAGGGAGTGCTGAGCAGAGCCTCCCGCCTGCATTCGCTCCATAAGACACACACACATTTCCCCTTACTTTTTAGGAGGGGAAAGTGTGTCTTATAGAGCGAAAAATACGGTAATGAACATTCACCATGCTCTGTTTTCAGGGAGGTTAGAGGATGTTGCAACAGAGCAAGTGCCTTCCCATACTCTCCATTTTAAAATCAGCATGCTATGTAATGCCATGAACCACCTAAATGATGCTTCTGGACTACTGATGGTCCATGGACCAGTTTGGGAACATTACTGAGCTAGAAGTAGCCCAGTTGATAAGATGATGATTTGCCCCATTCTCCTTTAAAGCCATCTAAGTTTGTAGGCATCACTACCTCCTGCAGCATACAGTAACTGCAACCCTTGTAAAACCACATGCATGTCAGCTTGCCGTGGGCTTCATAAATCTCCTATTTGGCTGCCCAGCAGGCAGTGGCCGGTGGGCCATGGGTGGGCTGAATCTGGCTTGCTGGGGCGCAAGCTGAGCAGGCTTCGGCTGCTGACACAGCGGCTAGCTGTCTTGTGGCTTTGCCGTTACTGCCAGCTGGCAGATGTATTGCACAGGCAAGGGACAACTGCTGATTCTTCCTTGATTAAAGGGAACAGCAACCCATCAGGGGGAAGTTGTTTTATCTCTGCTACAGATGTTCTTCTCTATGGGAAGGAAGTTAAAAGGACCTCATTGCAGCCAACAACACAGGATGAAGAATTACACACAAACAAAAATGCAGATATATGGGCCCAGTGGTGGAGCACTTTCTTTGCATGCAAGGAGTCCCTGGTTTGATTTCTGGCATTTCCCACCAGGGCTGGAAAGTAACCCTGGATAGCTGCTGCCAGTCGGTGCAGTCAATATACTGCACTAGATGGACCAATGGTCTGGCTCTGTACAAAGCAACTTCCTATGTTCTGGTATGGCATATATATACTAGAGTTTAGTGAGCAGGGAGAGGCTGTGGCAGAGAAGTCCAGAAGCAAGCAGAAGTGGAAGCAGGAAGGTGTTATGAGGGAGGCCTAGAGGTAGAGAAGAGTCAGGCTGGTGTCTTCCCCTCCTGCTGTGACAATCTCCCTTCCCCACTGGTCTCCCAGGACCAGGAGAGGCATGAAGCGGGAGGAGCAAAGGCAGGCGCACCGGCATAGTCTCAGATTGCTTGGGAAAGAACCAGAGGAGCAGGAAGCCAGGCACCTTCAACCTCCACAATTGCCTCATAGGGGCAAAACCTACCAAGGAAGAGCTGCTATGCTCATTAGGCCTGGCACTCCTGAGCAGACCCTGTTTCTTCTAAGAACTTCACTTGCTGCATGTGATTTATTGTTGGCTCGCTCTTGACACCAGGTGACCCATGTGTCAGTTTGCTTTCTAAGTGCTTACTGCTGGTGAGCAGCTTCAAGGTTCTTCTGCTGTCTCCCCCATCTCATGGCTCTTCATCTTTGAACTGGACTTGGACCAGCCACCGTTTCAGACAGAAGAGTGTCCTTTACAAAGCAGGGCACTTGGCCTACCTGTTATGTACAGGGGGCGGACGATAGCTCCTCGCACAGGGAAGCTTGGAAGACCCAGGACCTGAGTCCTCTGACAATCCAGCATGGGTGCTTCATGGTCCAAGTAGTATTCTTGTGAATAGAGCTGTCATTCCTGTGCTCTCTTATTCATTCGTTTGTTCATTATTTAAAAATAATAACAACAAGTTTAACAAAGAAAGAACAACAGAGAAAAGGGGGAAGGGAGTGGACGTAAATAAAATTCACCAGTTCACACTGAGAATACAGTAGCCATCAATGCATCCATCTTAATTTAAACATACAAATCGATATAAGCCATCCAGAAAGGAATTCACATGAAATGGATGTTCATAAGAAATGTGTTCGAGGATAGCCAAGCCAGCGAGGACCTCAGACCACTGCATAATAGATTGTGGGTGTTTCTCCTTCCAGAATCAAAGGACAAATCTCTTGAAAGGGCTTGCTGTCCTTTTCTTAGTCCTCGTGCTGCAGGAATGCAATTTAAAAACATATCAGCATCTTCAAATATCAAGAATTTCACCGGTATAAAATCAATATGGACAACAACTTCTTTTTTTTTTTTTTTTAAGATATTTATTAGAGGTTTAGAAATTACAGAAAAAAGAAAAAAGGAAAACAACAAAAAATTCAATAAGACATACATTTCGATACATAAAAAAGGAAAATAAAAAACATAAAAACCAATACAACAATACAACAATAAAAAACACACATCCAATACTCCATATCTTTATCTTTCATTTGCTTGTTTCCTCGACCTCCTCACACCTCCCTTTTTGTATTCTAGTTTAGTTCATTTTTCCAGCAAATTCTTTCCATCTTTCTCAATTTTTGTTAAGTAATTTATCTTAACAGCCTAACATATTAATTCACTCAGCAAATCCTTGCTATCTTTCACCATGTTCTGTCATTCAATTTACCTTAATTTATTTTAACCTTATCTTACCATAAAATACCTTAAAGCTTAAAACTTAATATTTATTTATACATAACTCCTTATATCATTTCTACTAAAGCCAAATAGTTTCATTCCAACATTTTTCCTAATACTCATTAGTTTTACACTAATTCTCAAAATAATTTTAAAAAAAAAAAAATTTCTTCCAATCTTCATCCAACGTCTCTTCTTCCTGGTCTCGGGTTATGTCAGTCCTTACTGTCCATTCCATCTAGTCCATCAACTTGGTGCTCTTGTGTCCGAGGCTCTTAAGTCTCTTCCATGCCCCTTCTGCAGATCTTCTTCTTGTTTATACCTGCACTTTACCTTGTCTTCTGTTGATCTTTTTCTTAGTTTCTTTCCTTTCTCATTGAGGAATAGGACTCGGGGAGACTTCGACCCAAAGATATCTCCATCTCCCCTCAGCAGATCAGCCCATTCCCCACAGTCCCATTCCCCACACTCAGCGCTGTAGTCCAAAAAGTATTTAAAAGCATGTTTCAAAGACCCTCCAAAATTAAAAGCCCCCACAACTCCAGACCCCCCCTGGCCCACTCCAGATTCAATGTTCAAGAACAGCAGCTTATGCTCCTGCAGGGCCTCGGGTCTCTCCATTTGTGTTACTTGAGGTTCAACAGCGACCTCCTCCATTATCTTCTGCACTTGCACTTGCCCTGTCAAAACAAGTTCCTGAGTTGGTTCCTGGATGGTTTCTATATGGGTATTCGCCGTTTGTCCAAAGTTTTTGACTGCAACAGTCATCAAATCCATCTGCTCGTGCATCTGCTCCAACAAAGCGCTTGTCTTGCAAAAAGCAAGCACCAAAACTTCTTCTAAACACATTTTTATTCAAGGCCAGAGTCCAGTCTCATGATCCTAATCTGCAGCTGTAAAATCCCCAGATCGACTCCAGCAACAATTTAACAAGCTCCCTCTAGAGGAGACAATTTCTATTTGTATCCATCTTTTGTAAACAGGTCCAACAAAAGAAAATTACTTTCATTTTTCATATATTTTGTATCTTTTGATTGCAAAAGGCAACATTGGAATCAGTTTGTTTCTCTTTTTTTTTTTAACTATCTGTCAAAAAAACGTTCCATTCACAGTCAATGAATATGGACAACAACTTCAGACCAAATATGGACAACAACTTCAGACCAAAAAGGATATACTTGTATCAGTGGACTTCTCCGGGGTTACAGCTCAAGAATCTACCTTCTGTCTAAAGACACATTACGTATAGAAAGCCCATTATTTTCCATTATTTCTTGTTATATAAAACACAGTCTATTCATACCCTCCTGTGGTCAGGAACAAACCCACACTACTGATGCAATCTGGGATGTTTGTTTCCCTGCTCACCCAATACTGGAGAAGTGGCAATGGCGGGGGTGTCTGTGTCGAATAGTCAACCACACAGAGAGAGAGATCTTTTTCTCTGTGCAACCAACATCGCATTCCCTAGTGGCTGCTGAATGAAACACTGAACTGTTCCTGAACTATAATCGTGATCAGATGTTATCTCTTCTCATTCAGAAGTATCTGGCATGAAATATGCAAAAATTCCACCAGATGACCTTGGTTCGCTTGTCACATCTACATCTACACCACACATTTAAAGCACGTGGTTTTCCCCAAAAGGTTCATGGGAACTGTCGTTTGTTAAGGGTGTTGGGAATTATAGCTCTGTGGGGAGTAAACTACAGTTCTCGGGGTTTTCGGAGGGCAGTCATGATGTTTGCTGCAGATATGATCAAAAAGGATAAGCCTAATCTGGTCTTTTTTGAACACTTGTTCTAATTTGTTTGCAGTGAGGTTATAGCAGACTTGAGAACTCTTCCTGATTTGCTAGCACAGTGTTTATACATCTTCATGTTCATCATTTGCACCCTACACTCTGCAGTGGGTTTCCACATCACTTTCCTACCAGCAAAATGTCAGTTTTGAAAATGGGGTTTTTTTGCACTGGAGCCCAAACCTAAATTTCTGCTATGCACTTGAATGCTATCTGCAAAACTCTGGCAATCTGAAAGCGATCCAGGACTGTCTGGACCACAGCGGCGTAGCGTGGGTTATCAGCACCCGGGGCAAGGCAAGTAATTTGCGCCCCCTAACCCGAGGCAAGGCAAATAATTTGCGCCCCCTAACCCGGGGCAAGGCAAGTACAGTAATTTACTCTCCCAAGCAGCAGCAGCAGCGAGGCTTCTCTTTCCCCCGCGCTCTCCTGGAGCTGCCTCTTTTCTTTCCTTTTTTCCCTTTCTCCAAGGCTTTTCGCTTTCTCTCCTTAATTGATTCCTCCTCCACACCGCAGCGTTTCCTAGCTGCTTCCCCCCCCTTCCCCTCTCTCTCCTCCTCGCTCTGCTTGCCTTGCCCTGCACCGGCAGCAGCAGGCGCAGCCAGACCCCCGCCAGCCAGCCCGCCCGCCCGCCCACCCGGCTTCCTCTCCTTTTTTTGCCCGCGGCAGAAGGCTTCGCTCTCCCCCTTCCGCGACCTCCTCGCCAAGCTGAGCGAGCGCGGGCTCCCTAACCCGTGGATTTTAGTAGGGGCAGAGAGCTGCTAGTGCGAGCGCGCCCCCCGCCCATGTTGCGCCCGGTGCGGCCGGCCCCCCTGGCACCCCCCACGCTACGCCACTGCTGGACCAAGAAGCTGACTTTGGGAACTCAAGTGGCAGATCACCTTAAAAAGATAGCAAATCACCCATTATTTCATTCATTACTGTGTTATATTTTCTGAACCAGAAGGGACAACTGGATTTTCTGCCTCGGGCACCAGACTGTCTTGGTCCAGCTTTACAACAGAGCTTGCAACAGACCTTTTTTTCTTTCTTTCACCAATACAGTGCTATTACTGTGCATGAACAAGAATGAGTCACCCGTCGCTACATAGGGTTAAAGTCACTTCCGTTTTCCGTTGCCATGGGGAACTCAGTGTCCTAGAAATTTGTCCTTTCTCCCACTCAAATGTGTGGGAGTCAAAAGCCCAGCAGAGCCAAACCTTTTCTTTAAAATTGGTGTTGTTGTTGTTGTTGCCTCCCCCCCCCTCAAAAAATAAGCAAACTCTCTTTCTGGCCTTGCAATGCCATGGGACGGTTCCAAGAAGCATCAAATTAATGGTGTCATTCCCCTCAGCTTGCAAAAATTCTTTTAAGCAGAGTTTAAGTAAATATTTGAAGCAAAGCAATGTAAAACATTCGGCTTAATTTTAGTACTTAAACTGGTCAGAGAATTGTGGGGGTGGACACAAGGATATATCACTGCTTTTTCAGTATTCTGGGTGCCATTTGTGCCATTGGGATTGGTAGGGCAGGGAGGTCAAGAGTGGGCGGGGCCACAGCCAATGAGAGGCGGAGCCACAGCCAACAACAGGTGAGTTTCATTTCCTCCCTCCTCCCTGCTGATTTCCAGGAGAGCAGAACTGAGACTAAGGAGGAAGATGTTACCCCTAGAGAGGCCAAGTCAAAGGACAGGCAGGTTGGGAGTCTGGCTGATGGCAGAGTGAGGTTGGTAACATGGCACCGCACTGGCGGGAGACATAATGCAAGCAATACCAAGATGTGAAACTTGTCAATCAGCTTAATGTGCATTGTGGCATCCCAACAAAGAGAAGGAATAGCTCAGTTGGTAGAGCACAAGACTCTTAATCTCGAGGTTATGTGTTTGAGCCCCACATGGGGCAAAAAGATCTCTGCATTGCAAGGGGGTTGAGCTAGATGACCCCTCGTTCCCTTCCAACTCTATGATTCTAAGCTCCACGGAAAACTTTAGATTCGTGAGGATACTGCTGGATGTAGAGGGCTGCAGTAGGAGGCTATACATCTCAAATGCATTGATGCAGTGACACCTAGTGTTCTTCTTCAATATTTCCGCATTTTATAAGCCTCCTGTGAAAGGGATTCTAGATAAACTGGAGCTAAAATTGATACTACCCTGAGCTAGGGTAAGATCACAACACCGTGGTTTTGATTTTGGGGCCATGGATTGATTCTGGTTCAGATGTAGAGGTTGCCAGGGAGGACTTCCAAACATTGGCTGGGTCTTTCACTAACGGCCTATTCATACATACAGTGGTGTTGAACCACTTCTCTTTTTTTAGTGTATTTTTATTAAAGATTTTCTTGGTTTACAAAAGTATGTGCAATGTCTCTCTCTCGTATTTTTTTTCCCATGTAACATTTTTTACAGATCAGTTTCATTTGTTGAGACATTAGGAGGAAAAGGGGGAAAGGGGTGGAGGGGGAGAGATGAGTGGGGGTGGGGTAGGGTGGTGATGTTTCTATTTTACTTAATATATATGTTGCGGGGGGGTTGTCAGTGTTGCTTGTGCAGGTTCTCTGCTATTCACTTGTGTTCCTGTGGTGGTGAGAGAGGTTGGGGTTGGCCTAGGGTGTGGATCTTCATTTGTGGTTGGCTGTGGTGGTCTTTGTTTTCATGTGTGAGTGAGGTGGGTGGGTGTTTTGGATCAGGTTAGCCATATTGATTTGTATGCTGTTGGTGGATTTTTGTCATTGTCTTGTTGAGCTGTGCGTGTGATGAAGGGGAGCCATCCCGGGGTGAAGGCGTCTTCTGTTTGTCCCCATGTCAGTTTCAGTTTATTGGTTAATTGTTATAGTAAGGCTGTTTCCCATACTATTTGGTACCATTGGTCCATGCTTACTCCTGACAGGTCTCTCCAGGGTCTGGTTATGGTGTTTCTGGCTGCTGAAAGTAGGTGGGTTTCTAAGCATGGCAGGGTCGCATGCTGCCGCCACAGGATCATTCCCTCTATTTCCAGGCTTCAGAGGAAGAATGCTGCGGCTGATGTAGCCAAAACAGCACCACCCGCGCACCCAAGAGAGGTGTACGCAGACTCCAGGAAGCACCAAGGTTTGCAAAAGCACCAAGGATCTTCCAGGAACAGCAGCGATCAGCAGGACTGAACATGATTAGACTGACTGTATCAGAAGGGGTATCGGAAAACAGGGAGTGAGGGGGAATGGGATGGGAGATTCTGACTAAACGTCAGGAAGACTTTTCTGATGGTTAAGAGCTATGCAACAAACTCCCTTGCGTGGTTGTGGACTCTCCTTCCTTGCAGGTTTTTAAGCAGAGGTTGGGTGGCCACCTGTCGTGGATGCTTTAGTTGAGATTCCTGCATGTGGGGGTTTGACTAGATGATCATTGGGTCCCTTCGAACTCTAAGATTCTATGGTTCCCAGACTAATTTAATTCAGTAACCATACTGCTCTAACTGGGGGCAACAGCTGCAGCCACCAGATACTAGTACAAGTTATTTTTTTTCTCATTTAAAAAGCCCACGTGCAGCAGGTATCTGTGATCTGTTATCCGCCTGGCTTTCAATTTGAACTTAGCCTGATCTTTTATTCCCCTTCCTTCCCTCCCCCTCCCCTTTTTATAAAGATTACCCACTCTGGATCCCACAGCTAATTCTCCCCTGGTCTCCTCGCTGGCCCAAATAGGACTAATTTAGCCAGCTAGCCCTGGTGATCATCTAATGTTTATTGGATGGATTTCCCCCCTAAATTGATTTTTGAATTCTGAATTTATTGTTATTCACGTTTTATACTGTATTTTATGCTGTTTTTTGTTGCATCAATTAAGTGTTTTAAATTTGTTGTTAGCCGCCCTGAGCCCGGTTTTCTGAACCAGGAAGGGTGGCGTATAAATAAAAAATTATTATTTATTGTTATTATTATTATCTCTCATCTCTATTGATGTGCCTGGTTGCTTTAACCTCCACTGAAGACTAGGTGTGTTTCAGAGCAAGGTAAAGGTAAAGGGACCCCTGACCATTAGGTCCAGTCATGACTGACTCTGGGGTTGCGACGCTCATCTCGCTCTATTGGCCAAGGGAGCCGGCGTTTGTCCGCAGACAGCCTCCAGGTCATGTGGCCAGCATGACTAAGCCACTTCTGGCGAACCAGAGCAGTGCACGGAAACACCATTTACCTTCCCGCTGGAGCAGTACCTATTTATCTACTTGCACTTTGTGCTTTCGAACTGCTAGGTTGGCAGGAGCTGGGACCAAGCAACAGGAGCTCACCCCGTCGTGGGGATTCGAACCGCTGACCTTCTGATCGGCAAGTCCTAGGCTCTGTGGTTTAACCCACAGCGCCACCTGCGTCCCTGTTTCAGAGCAAAGCTATATCCTTGCCAGCTCCCTGTATGAAAGTCTCCAGGTGTCAGTGGGAACAGAGCTCAGCCCTCTTTCTGATGACTGAAACTAGAAGGGGAATACAGAAGGGGAGAATCGTCCCGGCAGATGGAAGCCCAGTTGAATCCTCACTGCCAAAACAAAGATTAATCTGACAAACACAAAGCAACACGTAGGCTTACAGTATACTAACAATATTTATATAACACTATCAAACTGCTTCTTAATTCACAATCGGAAAACATACAATATGTACATGGAGTCACGAAGTAATATGAGTCAAGTAGATATTCTATGAAAAGAAATGATCAGATTAGTATCTGACTGTAAAGAATCACTGAATATTGAGGCTAAACGCCTTCCAAAGTCAATATCCTATACAGAATTTTGCTGAGAGTGAGCTGGAGAGAGATGGTGCTATAAGCACAGCAACACAGAAGAATGATGGCAGGTGCTCCAAACACAGTAACAGCAACAGAAGAGTCCTTTCAGGATAATAGACTGTTTCAATAAATGTTCTTCATCAGCTGGCAATAATATAAAATAAAATCTATTACAATAAAATACAGCGATTGAAATGACATACCTGCATATTCTATAACGGAACAATAACAGATACATTACCAAGTCAAATGTCCACAAAGGTACACCAAAGAACAGTGGATCAGCTGTCACTCAAAAGCGAACTATATTAGGTATTTAAAATTTGTATCCCACTCCTTCTCCCAAAAGGAGCCCAGAAAGGGAAACACACAAACTGCAAAACAATTAAAACAATTCCAATACAGGTGCAGAACTGGGTAACATCTCTGCTTAAAAGGCTTGTTAGAAGTGGAAGGTGCTGAGAAGACATTGGAGATGTTTAACAGGAGGGAATAGCACGTAGGTGCCACACTTGAATATTGCGCAGATTCATAGAGTTGGAGGGCACCCTTCGGCTCATCTTGTCCAACTCCCTACAATACAGGAATATGCAGCGGTCCCTTACAGGGATTGAATCTGTAGCCTTGGCATTATGAGTACCACGCTCTAACCAACTGAGCTGTTGATGAGTGGATCTCCTGATAATATGGTACAGTGGTACCTTGGTTCTCAAACACCTTGGTTCCCAAATGCCGAAAACCCAGAAGGAAGTGTTCCTGTTTTCGAAAGCTGAACGTCCGATGTGGCTGTTGGCTATTGTTTCTGGGGCACCTGCAAGAATCAGAAGCTGTGCCTTGGTTTTTGAACATTTTGGAAGTCAAACGGACTTCCGGAATGGATTAAGTTTGGCGCTTTTGTTTTTGTTTTTGAAACTGGAACCCAGTCAGCTACTGATTGATTGGTTGTGTGACTGCGGAAATGGAAATAAGCCTCCCATTCAAACAATGATTATCATCAGTGCAGGTAAGAATTTTTGTTTTATTTTTTAATTGTTATCATCTACAATACTGTCTTATTTATTTTAAAGTACAATACATTGATTTTTGCTTTCATTTTATGGATCAATGGTCTTGTTAGATAGCAGAATTCATGTTAAACTGCTATTTTAGGGCTTGTTTTTAAAAGTCTGGAATGGATTGATCCGTTTTGCATTACTTTCTATGGGAAAGCGCGCCTTGGTTTTGGAACTCTTTGGTTTTGGAACAGACTTCCGGAACGGATTAAATTTGAGAACCAAGGTATCACTGTATCTGCAAGAAGGTCTCACCTGCAGTATACAGTGATCAGCTGGCTACATAAAGGGTAAAAATGATATTTCAAGCTCCTGATCCCCAGTTATATCACTTTCTTTACACCAAAACCATCACCTTGAACTTAGCTCAAGAGCTAATTAGCAGCCAGTGCAATTGTTTCTGAGGCAGTACAACATATTGGTGATATCCTGGCCCAGTGAGCAGTTAAGCTGCCACATATTGCAGTAGCTGCAGCTTCTGGGTCAGCCTCAAGGGCAGCCCCACACAGAGCACATTGCAGTCGTCCAGCCTGGAGGCTGCCAGCACATGGAGGACTATTGGTCAGGCCAGGGGTCAGCAAACTTACTGCGCCTCGGGCTGATGTCTCTAGTGCATATTACACAGTGGGCTGGAGGGCAGGGGAGCGCGTGCCCATACGTGTGCGCACACACTATTTCCAGCGCACTTCCGGGTCGGAGGAGCACCGAAAATAGCTTGTGCGCGTGTGCCCGGGCCTCCTCCGACCCGGATGTGCACTGGAAATAACGCATGCGCATGCGCAAATAACGCTTGCACATGAGCACAAGCTATTTCCGGTGCTTCTCTGACCCAGAAGTGGGAAGCCACGCAGCATAGCACCGGTAAGAGCAGGCGGCAGCAGTGGGCGGCGGAGGTCGCCATGGGCCGGATAAAGGAGTCCCTCGGGCCTTATCCAGCCCGCGGACCATAGCTTGGGGACCCCTGGGTCAGGCTATATGGGACGTGCAAAGTCATATTAAGTGAATGGATCTTCTCTCCTGCTCACCTCCCCTGCTGCTCCCAGTCAAGGCATGAAATTACATTTACAATCTGCATGTGACATTTATGCATCTTTCAAAGGGGTCGTGGGCGCTTGAGTCTCTGGCCTGCCTATCTGAGCGTGCGCGCAGTCTTGTGTAAAAGATCTGCTTCTAACAGAGTCGCTAAAGTTATCATTTTCCGCACGGATCGCTTTACCAACATGCTAAATGAAGAGAGGAGAATTTATGATTAAGTCTGAAGAGGGCAAAACGCGCATTTGCAAGTGCAATAATGCATGAACATTGCCGGAAATGGCAGGGGCTTGCTAAGTGTCATTTAATTAAGACCAGGACTTTTGCATCACCCATTTGACTGACAAGGATGAAGCTATCATTGTGGGTTTTGATACGCTGAGGTGAGAAGAAACAACTAATAATATAAGAAGAAAGGAGACTACCCAACTTTTGCATAGAAATCTTCGTGTTGTGGACGTCACTGAACAGTTAAAGCACACAATCAAAGCACATGACTCCCCCCAAGAATCCTGGGAGCTGTAGTTTGTTAAGGGTGCTAGGAACTGTAGCTTTGTGAGGGGCAAACTACAGCTCCCAGGATTCTTGGGGGGGGGGAGAGATATGCACTTTAAATATGTGCAGTGTATGAAGCATTGGGAGATAAAATCCCAGTAGACCAGGGGCATGCATTCTGTGGGCCTCTAAATGTTTTGGAACTATAATTCCCATCGTTAGACAAATTCACGGAGCATAGGCCTTTTGAGGGCTATTACAGGGCTGGAGTTGCTAGGCCTTTGGGCTGATCTAGTTGGGCTCTTATTGTTATGTACTGAAGTTCTCACCCTGGGCCAGCAGGGGGATACTGTAGATAGTTATGCAAATAAGGGCTCGAAAGTGACGTTCAGTGATTGGATAGTTTTAGAAAATTGTTACAGTTACGTTGTACTGGAGCTCTATATAAGCAGGCTGACTGAACCCTTCAGTTCAGTTCTGTTCTGGCCTGTTAATAAACAAGAGGTGTTTGAAGAATCTCTGTGTCATCTGATATGTTCACCCACAACTTAACACTTATGTTGTCAGAAGCAGAACAAGAGATCTGTAAATTAGAATCTACCACAGGCATGCATGAGGAACCTGTGGCCTTCCAGAAGTTTGTAGGACTACAGCTCCCATCATGGGCCGACGCATGGGAGTTAACAGTCCAGCAACACAGGTTCCTTATGCCCGGAGATACTTTTAACCCAAGAACTGAACCCGAACCCTTCCGTCCCCCATCACTGTTCCAACCATCTGCTTCTGGCAGCGTGGCCAGAAAGCAAGGATGATGGGATTTGTAGTCCAGCTACACCTGGAGGGTCTGCATCCCTTCTGCAGGCTGGCCCAGGGGATGACACGAGCCTGCTCCTTCTCAAAAGCAGGGGCGGTGGAACGTTTTCCCAACACAAGACCCACATTTCCTTCTAGGCTCCAGCCTACTTGAACCCAGGCCAAGGCCAAGCCCTAGACTTTAAGCGCTTCTGAGCAGAACCGCAGGCGGACGGGGCTCTTGAGAGAGAATTTCAGGAACTACAGCTTATCTCTGCTGCGGCGCTTGCCATAATTCTCCGCTTTGCAGCAATGAGATGTTTACAGAAGCCTTGTTCTCCGTTTCTCGTGCTGGCTGAGGCTGATGGGAACTGTAGTCCAAAACATCTGGCAAGAGCCATGCCAGGGAAAGCTGCTCTAGATGAATTTTGATGTTGGCCCAAATAGAGATGCAACACTTCTGGAAATTTTGAAGCCATGGAAAAATATGTCCCGTTCCACCCCACCCCCCCATTCCGCCCTCTGGCTTTCACATCTCTAAGGCCCAAAGAAGAATCCTTCATGTATTGAGCAGAGACAGCCGGCGGTAAACATAAAACACGAGAAAGCAACATTCCCTCTGAGGCTCCCTTAACCAAGCTTTTATATTTAATAACGACAAGCGAGTGCTATCTCAAGCTGAGAACATACTTTCATTTCCCTGCTTTTCTGTCAGTCAGTATTATTGGCTTATTTGGATACATAGGATGTTGGTTTTTCATCTTAGCTCCGCAGAGCATAATTGGAAACAATGGCTGTGACTCAGCCAGAGTGTCAATAACTCTGTGTACACCAGGAAGTGGTCACTCCTCATGGGAAAATGGGCAAAAAGGTTTACACAATAAATCAGCCAAGTTAAGGATGACTGTGTCTTAAGTTCATTGCTTTTCACTAGTAATCTTAAATTATTTGTAACTGAAGAGCTGAACACATGGTCCAAACATCCTGATTCTATTAATGTTACGATTTCAATTTTCATTTGGAATTTGTGTTAACCCTTATTTGAACCAAGCTGGAATGATAGTATTTCTGATGGTGCTCTGCTGCCTGAGGAGCTTTTTAATCATCACCTAAATGACGTATTTGGGGGGGGGGGGCGGGTTGCATTTGCAGTTCGAAAACAAAACCGGATTTTACAAAAACACTTCGAACGCAACCCATCTAGGTATTAGCAGAGTGACTGGGGTAAAGCAGAGGGAGTGCGGGGAGAAAAGAAACTGATAATACTTCCCTGAGGTAAACTGAACAAAAACAGCATATAACACGCGGAGGAATAAACCAAAAGGTTTTTCTTTCTTAGGTCAGGCCTACGCAGGAAGAAAACTAGTTCAGAACCACTCCCCAACCCCAAATCCTCCAGCTGTTAAATCTCAACTGTCTTCCTCACTGACAGCTAATTCCCAACTGACCAGAACTTCATGCCAATAGTCTGCTGTCAGACAGACCAATAGCAGAATTACCCCCAAGTTACAGACTAGATAGTCCTTGCTGTTGTACTTCCAACACTAGACCCACCTTGAGCTGCCCATGGGGGAAGGAGGGGTCCCTAATCTGGAATGCGGCAGCTAGACTGGTGACTGGGGGGCGGCCGCCGAGACCACATAACACCAGTCTTGAAAGACCTACATTGGCTCCCAGTACGTTTCCGAGCACAATTCAAAGTGTTGGTGTTGACCTTTAAAGCCCTAAACGGCCTCGGCCCAGTATACCTAAAGGAGCATCTCCACCCCCATCGCTCTGCCCAGACGCTGAGGTCCAACGCCGAGGGCCTTCTGGCTGTTCCCTCATGGCAAGAAGCGAGGTTACAGGGAACTAGGCAGAGGGCCTTCTTGGTAGTGGCACCCACCCTGTGGAACGCCTCCCATCAGATATCAAAGAGATAAACAACTACCTAACAGTTAGAGGACATCTGAAGTTCAGGGAAGTTTTTAATGTGTTTTTAATCTTTGTTGGCAGCCACCCAGAGTGGCTAGGGAAACCCAGCCAGATGGGCAGGGTACAAATAATAAATTACTACTACCACTACTACTACAACTAAACACGTCCCTATTTCTACTTCCCAGCAGACCTCAAGTATGCATATGATAATGCGAGGGTCTTCCACACCTCGTGTGTGAAGAAGCTTTTCTGTACTGCACTTAACCCCACATGGATGCATTCAGCAGCTTCCTTGCCTCCAGATCCCTGTGTGCATGGATAACCTGAAAGGGGAGCGTGGCATTGAATATTCTGTGAAGGGGAAAGAGAAGCCTCACTTTCATTGAATTATCTGGCAGCAAAAACATCCTGGCTGAAGGTCAGTGGAAAGGGACAACACCATACCCTCCAACACTTCTCCAAATAAAATAGGGATGTCCTATTCAGTGCTTTTTCCCCCCTGGGGGTACGCAAGGGTACACATACCCCTAAACATTTTGTGAATCTAAGTTTGGCCTCATTGAGGGGCAGTATTTCAATATGAGTAGGAAAATGAGAGTACCCGTAAATATTTTTTTTTAGGGGGGAAAGCACTGGTTCTATTTAATAATAATAATAATAATAATAATAATAATAATAATAATACAGTGGTACCTAGGGTTAAGGGACGCGGGTGGCGCTGTGGGTTAAACCACAGAGCCTAGGACTTGTGGATCAGAAGGTCGGTGGTTCAAATCCCCGTGACGGGGTGAGTTCCTGTTGCTCGGTCCCAGCTCCTGCCAACCTAGCCGGCTTAGTCATGCTGGCCACATGACCTGGAAGCTGTACGCCGGCTCCCTCGGCTGGTAAAGCGAGATGAGCGCCGCAATCCTAGAGTCGGCCACGACTGGACCTAATGGTCAGGGGTCCCTTTACCTTTACTTTTTACCTCGGGTTACATACGCTTCAGGTTACATACGCTTCAGGTTACAGACTCTGCTAACCCAGAAATAGTACCTCGAGTTAAGAACTTTGCTTCAGGATGAGAACAGAAATCGTGCAGCAGCGGCAGCAGAAGGCCCCATTAGCTAAAGTGGTGCTTCAGGTTAAGAACAGTTTCAGGTTAAGAGCGGACCTCCGGAACGAATTAAGTATGTAACCAGAGGTACCACTGTAATAATAATACTCCCATCTGATTGGGTTGCCCAGCCACTCTGGGTGGCTTCCAACATATAATGTTTAAAACATTAAACATTTAAAAACTTCCCTACACAGGGCTGCCTTCAGATGTCTTCTAAAGGTTGTATAGTTACTTATCTCCTTGGCTCAGGGGTCACATAACTCCTTACCCTCCAACAGTTCTCTGGTGAAAATCAGGCTGTCCTAAGGAAAATCAGGACATTCTGGGAACAAATCAGAAACCAGGGCTGCTTCTGTAAATCCAGGATGGTCCCTGGAAAATAGGGACACTTGAAGGGTCTGCTACACTCTCTGTGGGAATCCCACCCACAGGCACAAAGTTGAGTCCGAGGGATGGATCACATTCTTTATAGGGTGTACTAAGAGGCTTTGCTGTCTGAATCTTTTTCAGTGCCTTGGGCGTGTTTCATTCAAGAAAGCAAACAACGGGAAAGTATCGTGACTACTGTCTCCAAGACAGTATGTGGTGTGTCCAGGCTCCTATTGCAAAACCTTGGTGCGAGCAGAGAGCAGGCACAGAGCGAGAAGCTCATAATGAACGCAGGCTGCCTTTTTGTGGTGACTGGAAGAATGCTGATTTCCTTTGGGATTCTAAGCATCGTCTCTGGAATTATCGCCTTCTTCCCTGTTTTTTCCTATAAACCGTGGTTTGCCGGATGGAGCGTTCGCATTGCTTCTCCCATCTGGAGCGGAGCTTTGGTAGGCAGAACTGAATTATATCTAAATTTATATAGCTGTACGACTGGGAAGGGACGCGGGTGATGCTGTGAGTTAAACCACGGAGCCTAGGACTTGCCGATCAGAAGGTCGGCGGTTCAAATCCCCACGACGGGGTGAGCTCCCATTGCTCAGTCCCTGCTCCTGCCAACCTAGCAGTTCGAAAGCACATCAAAGTGCAAGTAGATAAATAGGTACCACTCTGGCGGGAAGGTAAACGGCGTTTCCGTGCGCTGCTCTGGTTCGCCAGAAGCGGCTTAGTCATGCTGGCCACATGACCTGGAAGCTGTACGCCAGCTCCCTTGGCCAGTAAAGCGAGATGAGCGCCGCAACCCCAGAGTCGGTCACGACTGGACCTAATGGTCAGGGGTCCCTTTACCTTTACCTGTGACTGGGAAACGATAGTAATGTTGCTGCTGATCTGCTGACATATAATCTGGAACCTTGTAAGGTTCTGGAATTTCAAGAATGGGTGAAAGAAATCCTTGCTGAATGTAATCTACATGGCTAGTAGCCATTGATAGGCCTCTATCACAAGATGAGGCACATACACACAATTTGAATGGCTAAGTCCATGAACCTTGGGGGGGGCTGGCCCCCTCAAATATTTTATTGGGGGCGAAGGGAGCTCGGTCCCCCATGAGTTGGCTCCTATGTGAGAGAGGGTGAATGCACATACAGACATCTCCCCTGAATTTTCCATATCGATTTGAAATATCCCACCCAATCACCAGCTTCTGGTCTATACTTCTATGTTACACTGCTTTGACGCAATGTTGGATCCCTCCTCTCCCTTTGTGTTTAGAGATGAAAACAAAATGTTAGGGCTGGCTCGAGGGGAGAAAAAGCAACAACATTATCTGTAAACAAGTGCAGTTTTGCGAAGTTTGGGAGAGGAAACAAGATCGCTGGGCAACGCATTTGCAGCAAAGTTGAAATTGATCATCTAATAGCTGAAACTCCCCGGCTGGAGTTGGCCTAGTTCTGAGGATGAACTAATCCCTCCTGGCTTTCTTTCTCTCTGTTCCCTCCACCACATGTGTAAATTGAGGGAGTCTCGCTTGGAAAAGCAGATGGGAAAAGAGGTTTGGCCACTCTTGCCTCCTACATTGGCTCGTCCCAGTGTTCTTACGTTGCTGTGTTATTTGTTCTGGCTAAAACCCCTCTTGGACCCTGTGCAACCTTTCTTCCTCTCTTTCTGCCTGATGAATTTTGCCAACCTTTCCCGTGACTCCAGATTAGCCTTCCCCAACCTGGTGCCCTCCAGATGTTTTGGTCTACAGCATCCATCAGCCCCAGCCAGCACAGTTTCTCCAGATGTTTCTGCTTTCGTTCCTGGGAACTCTCTACAGTAGTACATGGTGCCAAGACCTCAATTTCAGGCTCCTTTTGCCTAAGAACTCTGTTCAAACTTCTGTTCTCAGAGGGTAGGGCTGGGGAAGTTGTGCTCCAGCCTGGGTGTTATGGAGTTCCACAGGGGTCTGCATTGCCCTTACATACTTTATTTATTAAATTTATATCCTGCCCTTCATCCCAAGAGAGTTCAGGGGGAGAGGGCAAGCAACAAGCAATACTACAGTAAAATTGTTTTTAAAGCATATTTAATATGCTTTAAAATTCCACTGCAGATTCCACTTTAAGATTCCACTGCAGATGCAGTGGAAAAGGCTTCTTGAAAGAGGAAACTGTTTGAAACTGTTGGGGAATTTCATCCAAAGGCTTGGGCTGCAGCAGCGGGGGGGGGGGGGGGGGGAGAATCAGTCAATTTTCGTTCTTTCGGTTTCTCATTTTTCCAGTCTTAAACTCTGTTCTCTGCATTTCTGCAGCAATTCGTGGTTTGTTTGCTTTACGAAAAAATGCTCGCAAAGATTCTTCAACCATTTTGGTGCAAATTTCTTTTCCTAAACATATTTTTGTACACAATTTAAGCAAACATAAGTATTTTTGCAAGCAATTTCTCCTAAAGTAATGCATTTTTCATATGCTGTTTCCACTAGCATGTTCACTTTAAATATATATCTATATATATATATCTATATATATATCTATATATCTATATCTATATCTATATCTATATATCTATCTATATATATATATATAGATATATATAGATATCTTCTGTCATACAATTCAAGAGAGAAAGAGAAATAATCCATAACAGAAAAGAAACATTAAATCACTATACAATATCCCGAAAGAAAAAACCATAAACAAAATAAAACAAACTCACCACCCTGTTTAGCTTCCCTCCACCGCTACTGGGCTTCTCTAGAACCAATTTTACCTTTATCATTGCATTCTGATTGTTTTTATTTTCTCTATATACCTATACCAGTATATCTCTTTGATAGATTATTGTTTTGATGCATTTACATTTTTAGTCTAAGCATATTAGCATGTCTTTTTTAGAGCAGTATTTTGTCATATAGTCATCAAAGCACTGCCATTCATTTTTTAGTTTTTGATTTGACTCCTGTCGTATAGATGCTGTTAATTTAGCCAATTTTAAATATTCATTTAATTTGAGAATCCATTCCTCCTTGGTAGGTAGTTCTTTAGCTTTCCATTTAGATGCTATTACTATCCTAGCTGTGGTGGTCGCATATAAGAAAATTCTTTTTTTCGATTTTGGTATTTCTTTTCCTAATAGGCCCAGTAAGTAAGCCTCTGGTTTTCTCGTTAATGGGATTTTAAGCATTTTTTTCAACTCATCATGTATTTCTCCCCAAGCATGTTCACTTTCTATGCACATTATCCACTAATATATGCATTTTTATAAACATTATTTGGCTGGAGAATTACTCCCTTAAACAGGATCTATCTGTCCTATAGTAGTAACCTAAAGAAGGGCTTTCTTAAAATCTGGGAATGCAGGAAACTTTTGCCCAACATGGGGCTCAAACCCACAACCTTGAGATTAAGAGCCTAATGCTTTGCCAACTGAGCTATCCTCTATGCCAGTTTTTTATGCATAGGATTACTCCCTTAAACAGGATCTATCTGTCCTATAGTAGTAACCTAAAGAAGGGCTTTCTTAAAAATAGAATTTGCCATCGGCTTCTGGCTTTGCATGCTTCACATAGTGGGTTTGTTTCCTTGCATTGCGATTTCTTTCTTCTAAAGGAGTCTGTTTTGCAAAGTCCTTTGGAGAGAACAAAGGCCTATTAAACATTACTAACTTTATTATGTGTAACCATATGTTTCCCCCTCTGTCTACAGGCTGTTATTGCAGGTGTACTCCTTGCTGTGGCTGAAAAACAATGGACCCAGAGATACCTGGTAAATTTATGTGGTTATTCTATACAGTGCCACATTCTAGGCAGAAGGCAGGCAGAGTTAATCCAGGCATAGGCTCTCAAGAGGAAGAAAAGGCACACAGCTGTAGCCTTAAGCTACAGATCAGATAAAGAGTACAAGGTTTAAAGCAGGCACACTTTAAAACATTCTACCAGATTTACAAGACTGAGCAGGATCCAGAGATATTTCCTGACTTGAAAGAAGGGAATGTTGTTAGAATCAATAAAATCCATCAAACTAGTGGAACCTTCTTCTTCTTTTTAATTATTTTTCAGTTTCCTTGATATATGGAAAGTGCATAAATAATAACCCCATCTCGCAAAATGATCCTTATGGGATTTTTGCAGGTTTGGGTACATCTCTTTTTCTGCCATAACAAAAGGTGGTGGCTGTTTTGAAGAAAGAGATTATACTTTAGCCCCATAAACACTGCAAATGTTGTTGGGGATTTTTTGCACTGCTACCCTCCCCTGCCATTTATTGTTAATGTTTATTGATTGGATTTAATTAGTATTGCTGTCACAGAGGCTTTTTAGTATCCTTTTTTCTTTAATAAGCTGCCTTCAGGAAGCAGACTGGGGCAGCCTTCCTCTGAGACTCTGGTTAAGTTAGAGGAGTCAATACAGAAGGCTGTGTACGCACCACAACTTTCAAAGCGCATACCAAGCACATTTTCCTTCTTCAAAGAATTCTAGGCACTAGAGTTTACTAAGGATTTCTGGGAATTGTGAGGGGGTAAACCGCAGTACCCGGAATTCTTTGAGGGCGGCATTGTGATTCAAACGTGCTTTAAAACTATAGTCTGGACACAGTCTAAGAGAGATGGGTTGCTTAACTGAGCATTATATTGTTCTAGGATCGCAGTAAAACTGCTGTGAAGGAGTCCGGGTTTGTAGGGGGGGAAGGTTAGGGCAGATTCACACCATTCCTCTAAAGCATGGGTAGGCAAACTGTTAAGTTGTGGGTGAACCTATCAGACGAAACAGCGATTCTTCAAACAGCTCTTGTTTATTCACAGGCCAGAACAGAACTGAACTGAAGGGTTCAGCCAGCCTGCTTATATAGAGCTCCACTAGAACGCAACAGTAACCATTTTCTGTAACTATCCAATCACTGAACGTCACTTTTGATCCCTTATTTGCATATGCAGACCTGAGTGAAAACTATCTACAGTATCCTCCTGCTGGCCCAGGGTGAGAACTTCAGTACATAACACAAACCAAGGAGGCTGGATCCGGCCCAATAGCCTTGTAAATCCGGTCTGTGGACGGTCTGGGAATCAGCGTGTTTTTACATGAGTAGAATGTGTCCTTTTATTTAAAATGCATCTCTGATTTATTTGTGGGGCATAGGAATTTGTTCATATTCCCCCCAAAAAATATAGTCCAGCCCCCCACAAGGTCTGAGGGACAGTGGACCGGTCCCCTGCTGAAAAAGTTTGCTGACCCCTGCTCTAAAGCACCTAATATATCTCTGCCATTAGCCAGATAAGACAAGATGCTTCTCTTTCCATTCCAGTGGGAAGCCGCTTTCACCTTTAGCATCTTGAACATCATCAGCTCTCCGGTTCAAGGTGCCATCGCCCTTGCATCCCTCCTTCATGGACCTTATTGCTACTACTCTTTCGCCGGAGTTTCGGGTATGAACTACCTCGGTTATGCAGTCCTTTTGCCCTTTCCTTATGGCAAGTTTGCTTCCGTGTGCAAGGACCCCGCAGGCTACGAGTGGTACCACCTGGCGCTGCAGATACTAGACATTTGCTCCAGTCTTGCCATGCTCTCTGCATCGTTGGCCATTGTGATCAAACTCACAGCAAGACTGCTCCAGTTTGGACACTTAAATGTGAGTATTACTCAGTGGCAGGGAAGTAATGATTAAGAGCAGCATATAAGTATTCTTATTTGTCTGTTTCGTTTATTCCATTTAATGCCCATCTTTTATTTCATTGCATTGCACTGCACAATTCAAAGTGTTGGTGTTGACCTTTAAAGCCCTAAACGGCCTCAGCCCAGTATACCTGAAGGAGCGTCTCCACCCCAGTCGTTCTGCCCGGACATTGAGGTCCAGTGCCGAGGGCCTTCTGGTGGTTCCATCACTGCAAGAAGTGAGGTTACAGGGAACCAGGCAGAGGGCCTTCTTGGTAGTGGCGCCCGCCTTGTGGAAGGCCCTCCCATCAGATGTCAAGGAAATACAGTGGTGCCTCGCAAGACGAAATTAATCCGTTCCGCGAGTCTCTTTGTCTTGCGGTTTCTTCGTCTTGCAAAGCACGGCTATTAGCGGCTTAGCGGCTATTAGCGGCTTAGCGGCTATTAACGGCTTAACGGCTTAGCGGCTTAGCGGCTATTAACGGCTTAGCGGCTTTAAGAAAAAGGAAACAAACTCGCAAGAACTCACAAGATGTTTTGTCTTGCGAAGCAAGCCCATAGGGAAATTCGTCTTGCGGAATGACTCAAAAAACGGAAAACTCTTTCGTCTAGCGAGTTTTTCGTCTTGCGAGGCATTTGTCTTGCGGGGCACCACTGTAAACAACCACCTGACTTTTAGAAGACATCTGAAGGCAGCCCTGTTCAGGGAAGGTTTTAATGTGTGACATTTTAATGTATTTTTAATCTTTGTTGGAAGCCACCCAGAGTGGCTGGGGAAACCCAGTCAGTTGGATGGGGTACAAATAATAAATTACTATTACTATTACTGCATTGCATTTATATCCCAATGAAGGCAGCCCTGTTTAGGGAAGCTTTTAATGTTTGACGCACTATTGTATTTTAATATTTTGTTGTCAGCCGCCCAGAGTGGTTGGGGAAACCCAGCCAGATGGGTGGGGTATAAATAATAATAATAATAATAATAATAATAATAATAATAATTTCTTTATGGAGCTTTTGGTTTCCCCCTTTCCACACAACAACCCTTTGAGGTAGGCTAGGCTGAGAAGCAGTGATTGGCCCAAGGTCATCCAGTAATCTTCATGGTGGAGCAAGGATTTGAACCCTGGCCTCGAAGGAGCTCAAGGTGGCAGGCCCCTTCTTTGTTTTCTCCTCACAACAACCGTGCCAAGTAGGTTTAGGCTGAGAGACTGTGACAGGCCCAATGTCAAGCAGTGGTCAGTCAGGTTCTGGCCCAACACACTAACCACTACATTACACTGGAAGTTGTTTTGTTTGGATTTTATCCTGGTCTTTGGGCCCGCAAAAAATTATGACCCATCATACCAGGACTGCCCACTAACGGTGTATCATCTCCATAGGGAGAAGTCAACAAGCAAAGACAACTGGGCTGAACTGCCATGACACGTGGGTTTCAGGCCGCATTTATACTCTGGTGGACATAAGGGGCTGCCAGCATTAGAAGCAGTAAGGCATCATTCTTGGTGTTTGCTGTCTTGTGTGGCGATTTCTCTCCTACGGGGTTGGACTATCCCCTGAAAGCTAAAGGATTCCTAGGCTTCAAATTTACATTGCCGACCCAAGCTTCCTATTGCTTCCCACTGACCTGGAAGGACTATAAACAGGACATGAAATAAAGAGTTGGAAGGGACCACGAGGATCATTCTAGTCCAATCCTCTGCAATGCAGAATTTTTTTCACCCAATGTGGGGCTCAAACCTACGACTTTGAGATGAAAAGTCTCATGCTTGACAGTGGATCTCAAGTTGTGAAGGGCTGATCTAATGTTACCGGAACTGAATCGTCTTTGGTTGGCTGTTAGTATGCAAACGCCTTAACAGCTTGGGACCAGTTTGCACATAATTATTGTTCCACAGTTGTACGAAATAAATATTTTAGCAGCAGCTACACTGTGGAACTCCCTGGCCTTTGATACCAGCCTTTGCTGTTCTCTTTCCAGTACTTGCTTAGAAACTTTTTTGTTTAGGCAAGCTGATCTAATTATGTAGAAGTTACATGGGTTTCAGTCTGTTTTTAGTTCATTGCTGATTTTAACTGGGGTTATTTTAATATTTGAAAATACCAGTTTTTCACGGTCTTCCGCTGATAATTTTAACAGTGTGGGTTTTTTGGAGGGGTTTTGTAAACTGCTTCGATGTTTTATTACAATCAAGTGGTGTATAATTTTTGTTTAAAAAATAAAATAGAAATAAACATGGGGTCCGGTGTGCTGAGACTACTTCTGCTAAAATGTGCCTCAGTTTAACTGTATCTTTTGTGTGTGTGATGATGACCGGCTTTTGGCAAATTAATCTGACTAACTGACAGACCCCCTCTGCTGCCAGATCCTCAAGATTGTGCTCTTGGATGTCCTTATTAAATAGGAAAACAGAGCAAAACACTATTGCTTCCATTTATCTGGGGCATGTGGAGGAAGAAAAGCTTGACGAGGACACTTTTGAGTTAAAGAGATGGGCGTTTGGAAGCGAGGACGGGAAATATGCAGTGCAGAAAAGCAGACAGCTGTTTATATCTCCCAGGGGCCTTATTTATATTGTTCCTAAATTTTCTGTCCTCTCCGGTCTCATCAGAGGACCTCAGCTGACACTTTGCCATTGCCAGGGTCACTGGTTTCTCCTCTGGTCCCCCTTTTCCTGCTCCCTGCTCCAGCTGCAGGATTAACCCTCTGCCTCTCCCGTTGTCGGCCATGCAATGTGAACCCCTGCGGCCGCTGCTCCTGCCCTTGAAGCCAAGCGCTGGGCTTAAGTGCCTTGAAAGGCAGGATACTCCATCTCTCACATGACTGAGCATCTGATTGCCAAACAGCCTGTGACGAGATGAGGCGCTCAGGAGCTCGAGAACTTAACTGCAGCAGATGGTCTGCACTGCGGCTCCTATCTGCCCTGTCAGCTGGTTGGGGGCTGATCTGGATCCGGACAGTGCCGGGTTCACTAGAGGGGGTGTGATGCTGCTGAAACAGTGAGCTGCTGTTGCTTACTGGAAGGGAGATGAGGAAGTGAGGCGAGGCGGTGCAAATGCATCAGTGCAGCCAATCCAACTGCTGCTTAGCTGGAGGGAGAGGGGTGTTTGCACCACCCCTCTCCCTCCAGCTAAGCAGCAGCAATGCATCCGCTGGGCAGCTAGCACAGCAACTGCTGCACAACCTCTGGGAATTGCTTGGGGCTATGTATCCCAGCATCCTCCGCAGAAAAATTACAATATTAACTTCTATTGCTGCAGTGTGGGGAGGTCTCTTCCAGATGTTAATTGCTTCATTTTGGAAGCAGGGGTGCTGGGGGATGTCGTCCCAGCCCCTTCCCCATGCGGAAACAGAAACTTGAAGTGTCCGTCACAGCCTTTCTGCTGTTGCAATCCCATACCCTAAATATCCCTATTTATATCTGAGGAATGTTGGAGGGTACTCTAGTCTCGACCTGCCAGCCTTGAGATCTTCCTGGGCACACCCCATCTCCTGAACTGCATCTCAGGAGACCTGTTCATCCCACCCCTAAGTGCAAGCTGCCATGGTCAGTGTCTTATGGATGAGCCAGGATCAGATCTCTTTCTGCTGTTGGGTGCAACAAGGGTTAAAGCAGCCGCTGTGTAGCGAATGCCACTGAATTGAGTTAACGCACATGGCAACTCGACACCAAGATGCCAGGGCAAAGGTCAACACTGGGCTCTCTGGAGCATGTTAGTGACCTGGCGCTGTCTCGGCTTGCAGGGGGAAATCAACACAGTAATGAAGGTTTTGCACTCCACTTGACCTCTTGCTGAAGCCCTTGCTCAAGCTGTCTAGAGTGATGGACTCAAAAATCTGAGTGCATCTGCTCCACCTTTTCCAGCTCAGGGTGCAAGATGAGTTGCTCCAAAACCCATCTTTACGCTCCAGAGGGTCAACAATGTGCTTGCATTGTGGTGGCTCAGGCAAGAGAGAAAACGGAGCCATTTACGATAGATTTAATAATATATTAGCGAAGAAGCGAGACACTTTCACGGGGCCCTGCTTATGAGTGTTTGAAGGCTAAACTACATGATAGGCATTTTGCTACAGCTCAACATGTGCATGCTTTTGGGGGTTTTTAGTCAATAAAAAAGATTGAGGGGGCCCAAGCAGTCTCGGCCCCCTGGAGCTGGCGCCTGGGACATGGACCCATTGTTTGCCATCACCAGTTCCCAGGCTCCTGTTGCTTCCTACCTCCCTTCTCAGTTGGCCAGTGATCTTACCCTCCAACGTTTCTCCGATGAATATAGGGGCATCCAGTGCTATTTTTCTAGAAAAAGAGGTGGCAGAACTCACCATGAACACCTCCCTTGTTCTCTTCAAATGGCAATGGTGCCCACCAGAGAGGTGCTGTAACGGAGTTCCAGCTAAAATAAAGCCTTGGAGATGTCCTATTCCATACCCTCCAACATTTCTCCAATTAAAATAGGGGTGTGCTAAGGAAAATCAGGACATTCCGGGATCAGATCAGATTCTATGACCTACACCTGTGTGTTCTCGTTCCTCTGAGTTTTTAAAGGTCAGATTTTCTGAGCTCAGGAAAAAAGGAAGCTGGGGAGAGGGCAAAATGAGAAGGGAATGTTTTGTTTACAGTGCCATGCATATGCACCGGAATAGCCTCCTCACTGATCTATGATTGCCAGAGTTCCCTGGCAAGAAAGGGGTCGGTTGTTAAATCATCCTGTACACCCTCTGAGAGGGATATGGGTATCATAAACAGTCTCAGCACCTGTAAATAGGTGAGTTCCTCTGCCTTGATCTTATTCTGTTTCCCATCACCCACTCCATGAGGGTTGGCGAACCTCCTGCATCTGATTTCATGCCGCTCTTGGCCTAATTTCATGCAAATGGGGAAAGTCCAGGTGGGAGAAAAAGATGACAAGAGTGGGAAAATTCTGCAACAAGCCAATACAGAGGGAGCAATGAGAAGATGTGGGAAAGCTCTCTGAAAGCGATCAATTCACACTTCTGGTGAGGAGTGGAAAATGTAGTTGGGGTGGAAAGCTGAAATGGATGGAGTGATGGGAAATTATCAGATCAGACCTGTGGCAAAAGTGATCTGTCTCCAGATAGTCTGGTGCGGAGAGGGGGGAGAGTGAAGGAGTGGTGCCCCCCCATACCTCGGGTTACATACACTTCAGATTACATACGCTTCAGGTTACACACTCCGCTAACCCAGAAATAGTGCTTCAGGTTAAGAACTTTGCTTCAGGATAAGAACAGAAATCGGGCTCCGGCAGCGCGGCGGCAGCAGGAGGCCCCATTAGCTAAAGTGGTGGTTCAGGTTAAGAACAATTTCAGGTTAAGAACGGACCTCCGGAACGAATTAAGTACGTTACTCGAGGTACCACTGTATTTGGTTCTGCTCCTCACACACAGAGAGAGATTACCCTTGAGCAGAAAACAGGTTTCTTATACTCTGTACAGTTTTCCAAGGATGAAAATTATCATCATACTAATATGCATATGGGAAATTACTTTAAAAGACAGACTTGATTATCTCTGAGGGAGTCCAGCACACCCAATGGCTGCAGCGTCTTGCAAATTAATCTGCACAGAGGTGGGGGGGGGGGATGACTGCACAACAAACTCGTAAATCCCTCACCAATTCGAGGTTCCCTTGGAAGGTGCTCTCAGCTTCCACACAAGGCAAGAGACGCGTCAGAATGCGTTGTAAAATGTACCTGCTCTACCCAAGGGTCGCTTTCGAAAAACCAAAATAACAATAGGCCAACAGCATGCAGATGACACTGACCCCAAAAAATGTGTCTGTGAAAAGCAGCGAGTGAACTTTTACGGCCTTGTGCGTATACACCCTTAGAAACAGGGTGAGGTGCAGCTGGTGTGTGTACCTTTCAAAAGCAGGCTGTTCCCCCTTCTTCTTTTTCACCTGTCAACCACATGCTGCAAGTACAGTTTAATCTAAATATATGGCTCTGACCTTTTCAAGATCACAAGCTGTTGCTGCGCAAAGATCAAAGCTTCTGGAGTTTTGAAGTGGCGGGGCGTCTCGTTTCTATTGTTTGTCCAAGCTAACGCACCTCTGTTGTGCACGCCGAGACAGTTCACACACCTATGGCAGCCCCCTAGGTGAGCATCCCACCCTCTGGGGATGCATGCGTGCGCCTTTTGTGTGTGGCGGGTGTGTGTGTTGCATGTCTAAAGTCTGACCGGGAGGCCTAATCCGGCCCTCCGGTTGGTTTAATCCGGCCCCTGTGACATTATATTGTCCTGGGGTAAAATCCTAAAAAAAGCTCAACAACTTCAGTCGGCCCTCACACATGTTCACTTCGACAAATCTGGCCCTCTTTGAAAAAAGTTTGGGCACCCCTGTCTTACATGGTCTGGGTATTCTCCAAACATTTGTGAGCTGCCAAAATTGTGCAACCGTCATAATACGTCATAATAATTCAATAATTCAATATGTCATAATAATTCAAGAGGGTCAAAGGTAGAATGGGAATAAGGTGTGGTGAGGGTGGTTTAGTTGCAACTGGGGTTGTTATGCCTTTAACTCCAGCAACCAATAAAGAAAAGTTAAACAGTTTAACAACGTATTTCCTTTCAGTGATTGTACTGAGCAGGATTCAAGGGTTTGCCCTGAGAGGCATCTTATCGATATTTAAAATAAGTTATTTTTCTTAATAAGCAGCTAAAGGCAACAGGCATGGTGCTTTCCCAGTTTATCCTCACAACACCCCTGTGAGGTAGACTAGGCAGAGAGTGTGCGACTGGCCCAAGGTCACCCAGCAAACGTCATGTGTGAAGGGACAGCTCCTGATCCTAAGGGGGAAGTGGTTTTTTCTATAAGCATTTGCACTTCACGCCTATTCCTTTGCCACATATATTGGATTGACAGAATCATGACCCGTGTTTGTTTGTTTTTAGAAAGGATTCAGCAGCATTTGCACCAGCAAATAATGGATTTTAGGTAAGGGCTTTGAAGATAATGAGAAAAGTATCCACATGAGGACAATGTGAGGCTACCTCTTTATCCCTACCAACAAATGTTTGCTGTCCGGGCGATAAAGCCCACCTGAGCCTTCTGTAAATGTATGTCCCTGCTCCATTTAAATTCCATTTGCTTCTTCAGTGACGTCTCGGAGCACAACAACTGATCCCCCCCCCTCGATTATTTTACTACCTAAAAGAGTTCCAAAGGAGAAGCGGTGTTGTCCACTGTTTCGACAATACACACTCAAAAATGTGCATAAGACTGCAATTTAGGTATTTTGGGTGGGGGGTCGGGGATTCAATTCATTTTGCATTTAAAGCTGAAATCTGAATTTTCTGAAGCAACGTGGGAACAGAAACACAGACAAATTCGCACTTATCTGAATTTTATGGTGCAGTTCTCCAACCAAAATGAAAACATTAAATGGCCTAAAATATTAAATGACGTAAATTGGGCTTTTTTATTATTCCTCTGGTCTTGTTAGCTAATCTCCACCAACCTCTCTCCAATGACTACTAGTATCTTTTGTCCATGAACAAGCATTCGTTTTTGTCCTATGTTGGCGAACGCTGAAACATTAATCCTGCAGGCCAGAGATAGTAATAACCTAAAAAACAGCAACACCATCCTTATTAAAGACCCTCATTCAACCTTTTCCCTCTCTGAGACACCTGCTAATGATTTATTATTGACAAACTAGTTCCTGCCTTGACTCAACATCAAACTTTCCTTCAACAGCCCGTCCGTCGCAAGAATTTGTTCATCTGCTCTCATCTTTTGCCTGCAGGGCGACTGAGTTTAAAGTTGAACCACATGAAAGAAGGTAGCATTTATCAGCATTTACGGTGATATATACGCACGCATATATGTCTAATATGTCCCCCCCCCAAAAATGCAATTTTTGTGTAGCTTGTCTGATACTTAACTGACAGCTAAGAACCTAAGAACAATTCTGTATGCGTGCAATGTGGGGAGGTGGGGGGGCAGTGGAAATGCGCGAAAAAGATAATCATACAATGAAGTCATCAACGCTGGGGGGAGGTGGAATTCCTTCACAATGATCAAAGGTTTTTAAGGCTGTCTGCTAATGGCAACACTTTCCTAAAACAAAACAGAAAAATCCCTTTGAAGAAGACAACAGCTGAGGGAAGAAGAAGGCTCCAGTGAATGTGGTTCTTATAATATGCAGCTGCAGTCAGGGAGGGGGGCAGGGGAGGAGGAAGGGAGAAGCAGCAGCAAGCATGGCGTACCCTGGAAATATCAAAGCTTTCGCCGGGCGTTGTGGGTAAGCCTGATCCAATTCTACAGAAAGGTGCTTGCAATTAAGGTGACTTCATTCCACCAAAAATAACCTCTAGTCATAGACTCCGTATGCCAGCTGTTTTAGAGATCAAAAGGAAACACAGCTGAATCACGTCTTGCGCTTTTTGAAATACAAGAAACAGGGGGTAAAGGTGGGGACATTTAGATGGCTGACTTTAGCCAAGTTTTACTCGTGTCCCTGTTTCAGTTGGGAACAGGGGGAGTTGTGTGGGGAGGAAGCCTTGATAATAAAGAAACTCTTCATTGCTTAAGAGCACCGTCTGGTAGTTCCAAAAGGACTCTTTGGCATCAGGTCCGGTAGATAAATGTTTATCTTGGCGCCGTGAGATGGATCTGTAATTTTAAGGCCTAACGGCTTGATCACCCAGATCAAGAATTCAGGGCGCCATACCACATGGAAACTATGGGGAAGCTCATGGCAATTTCCCCCTTTTTGTTTGCTTACTGTAACGTGTGAAGGCCTGTCAAGCAGCAACATAAACTCTCCGTGTGCTTTCGGCTCCTTCAAATGGCCTGCTTATTGATTATTTTTATAATGATTACATTTGTATCCCACCTTCTGTCCAAGGAGGTCAAGTCTGTGTTCACGATTTCCCCCCTCTTTTGTTGTCACAACAACCGTGCGAGGTGGGGTGGCCTACAAAATTGTGACTGGCCCAGGGCCATGCAGTGAGCTTTCTGGTTGTGGGGATTTGAACCCTGGTCTCTCAGGTCCTAGTCCAATTCTCTAACCACTATACTACACAGCTCTACACCACACTGCTTATTGATCCTGACAGGCTTACACAAAGCTTATGTGGATGTAAGATTATATCCTGTCCTTATTGAACATTCCTTCTTCATTTGTTTACAGGAAGGTTACACCACAAGGAGCCTTCTGCTTGTAGGGTGTTTATACATCTTCCCGTTAATCATTTACTTATTCCACACTGGTCAATGTATTTGCCTATCACTTCCCTAACCACAAAAAGGGGGTTTCTTTTCTTTTTTTTGAAAAAAAAGATTTGTTGCGCTACAGCAGCAGACAGCTTTAATCCACAATAATTGCACAAACCTCAATTTCTCGGTACGCACTTGAATTTCTTTGGCAAAATACTGAAAGTCTGGAGGCACCCGTTCAGTTTTTCAAACCCACGAGAGCATTCCTTTTTTGTTCCCCTGGTTCTCTTTCCAAAGTTGATACTGTATACTTCCTCAAAAGCGTAGATTACCACGCTAAATAATACTCATCATCATCAAACCTTTTATTGGCATCACATACAAACATCCAAAACAAATCAATACAGAATTACCACATTCGGTACTGAAAACGCTAATAAAATGGCTCCATATTTAGGGGCCATTGGAGACAAATGGTTACGGTCTGACTGTGAGCGTTCAGAGGATACCTCATGTTGGAACCTCCAAGTATCCCTATTTACAGTCCCGGATTTACAGAAGGTGTCCCAATTTCTGATTTGATCTCAGAACATTGTGCTTTCCCTTAGGATGTCCATATTTTCATTAGAGAAATGTTGGGATGCCCACATTTTCATCAGAGAAATGTTGAGGTGTCCCTGTTTTCGTCAGAGAAATGGTGGCAGATATGGAAAAGGGATTCAGAATAAGAAGGACTGTTATCTGATCAATCGAGCAATTACTCTGTTCATTCCTTTGGCCGTGGGGTGGACAGACCTCATGCTTGTGGGATCTATTTGGTCTTTTACGGGACTTCGTAGCCCATCAAATGAAGTCCAATGCAAAATGGCGACTCCAGGGTTGAGCCAATGACCCGCTGGACCCCATGCACCATCCATGGGGGGAAGGCTGTGGCTTAGTAGTAGAGCGTCTGCCCTGCATTTATCAGGTAGGGCTGGGAAGAACTTCTCATGCGGTGACATCTACTTGAGAGGTGTGTGTAAATGAATGATTCTGCTTTGTTTTGATGCAAGGCTTTTCGTAGAACCATGAATGACCTCAAAGGAATCTCGTTTTTCTGCAAACCTTTTCAGTCTGGGTAGGAAATGTAAGTTCTGTTTTTGCATATTACCCTCTCCGGCTAAAAGCACAGATAATTAAGATGCATGAGAAGTCATAAATGTAATGAAATATCACTGTCAAATGCCTAAAATTGGAGGAGGTTCCTTGGCAAGCAATCTGCTCGGGATGGGAGAAGCAGATAGGCGGAGAATTATATTTACTTACTTAAGGCTAGCAAAAATATCAGGTTTCACTTGTAAACATGCAGAAATACCTTCAGGTGTTGAAAGGTTCTCACAGAATGATAGTTAAATAAACAGCTTGTAAAAATAATAGCAATAATGAAATAAGCCAGGAATTAAACAGCCTGGGGGTGGTCGGCGGGCCCTTTTCACAAATTCACCACGAAACATTCAGATAAATAGGTTGTCTCTCTTGATTCCAGAGTGGGAAAGGGGTCTTTCCCATTTTAATGAGCCTGCAGGGAAATCAGACAATTATAGTTCATCAAGAACTTGTCAGCATTATTTTCTGCTTTAATTGGCATGTGTTACTATCAGACTATCAGAGAACACATTGCTACTGACAAGAGTTTTCCAGAAATGGCCCCTGGGGTTAAAATAAGCAACACAAATCCTCAAAGCTTAAATTTCCACAGAAATTCCACCATGTTTTGGTCTCTCTCCTAGAGCTACGGTTCAGTCGCTAACCTCTGACATGAAATTCCGATTAAAGAGAAGAAATGTCCAAGGTTTAGCAATGTCTTTTTTTCCTCTCTCCCACCTCTAATTTAAAGAAGATAAACTGAACTAGCCTTGCAGTTTAACTTTATTGTCTTGTTTTCTGTGTGTTACGCTTTGGGCTAATTTATAATTATTTGGCATCTACAAATGAGCAACGACCTCTTGTTTTCTTTTCTCTGAGCGGAAAGGTCAATTTATGTTAGGTCAACACACTCCTTTACGTACACACTGTGCCTTTAAGGCACATTCGAAACACATTTCCCCCCTCAGAGAATTCTGCGCACTGTAGTTTGCCCCTCACAGAATCACAGTTCCCAGCAGCCCTTAACAAACTACAGTACCCAGAATTCTTTGAGGGGGGAAATGTGCTTTGAATGTGCTTTAAAGTTATGATGTGTACACAGCGCCCAAAATGTGCAAGCCATAAGAGAAGCCATGAAACATACTGCATAACCTTTATGTCCGCAGTAATCTGTCTCAGGGGGCTCTGTTGAGAGGATAACATGAAGACCCTGTGTGGAAAATAATAATAAATTAAGGCCACCATGTGAGGTATGCAGCAACAATTGTGCTCACATGATTTCATCCTGATAAAGATTTGGGAGGCAAGCATGATAGGAATTCTAAAGTCAAAGTAATGGTTGGAACACATTACATTAAGTGGGCAATCTATTAACACTTGTATAAAACTATTTCCAAAAGTGAAAACCAGGACACCACAAAATTGAAGACCCGGAAGTTGTTGAGGTTTTTTTTAAATACAAAAATGCCAAAACAACCCACAATTTTTCGATTGACTTGCCAGGACAAAGCGCAACCTTTCGGAAAGGTTACCAGATATTCTGGTAATGTCTGGAAAAGGATATTACAGCCTGCCTAGGAATATTTTCACAGAGTCTCAGTATTTGGGCTCTTAATTATATTAGGTTAGCAGAAAACAACAGAAGTATTTAGAAAATTTGTTAATTGTCAGTTTATTTTTGTTACTGTACACATATACATCTGCCCAGGTGTAGCTAACATGGTATGGACTACAACTCCCATCAGCCCTGGGCAGCTTGGCTAATGGTCATGGGTGATGGAAGTTGTAGTCCACAACATCCTGAGAGACCCATTTTGGCTATTCCTAATATAGAGACACATGCAGATATATTAAACAGAGTACCGTAGCCTCCAAAACAGTCTTTTTGCCGTACATTTGGCCAGGGTGCTTACCACTGAATGAAGGCCTGCAGGAAGCCACGATTTGACACGATGGGTTGGTTGTTTCGGTTAATAATAATAATAATAGAAATAGTAATATTTTACTATTCTCAGCAAAGTTAATCTACGCCAGCCTTTCTCAAACTTGGGTCCCCAGATGTTTTTGGTCAGGGATGATGGGAGTTGTAGGCCAAAAACATCTGGGGACCCAAGGTTGAGAAAGGTTGATCTACGCCCTAAGGGTTCATCTATAAATGTGTGGCAGCTGCATGATTGTAAGGATTGCTGCAAACTGGCATACTGCAGACATGGAGAAAACAATTCCAATTCATTTTTAAACAAAGTTTTATTGTGCTTTACATCTGTTGACCCCAGTTTTAAAAGACACGGTGCTTTTATGCGTTGTTGTTGCTGCTGCTGCCTTCTAAAACACCAGCAGGTTACCGGTAATGTAAACGATTTGACAACTTAAGAGTTGGCATGGATGTGACACTGGAGAGCTACGATCAGATCTCCCAACTTTAAAAATAAGTAATAATAATAAAAGCAGTTGCTACTGTGGGAGACTGAGCTGGATTGGGGCAAAAGTGGTGGTGGGGGGTTAAATCCTCCCCCTCCCCATGCCATTACCTTGATTGAAACTGTCCTTCCCATCAAGCTGTGAGGAGCTCAAAGGTAGGGCTGATTAGGAGCTTTAGGAAAGGAGTGATTTTGACCAGGAAAATGGCAAAGAAAGTGAGGCTTAACCCCTCTCCACTCCCCAGTCTTGATCCAATCACCCACCTTCACAACAGTTTAAAGGGGGGGGGATTGAATCATGGATTTCCCGCAACATGTCCATCATGACCCTCTAGATCTAGCCTAAGATCACTCCCCCACACCCCACCATGGCTGCTTTGAAGTTTAAAGTTTAGCTGAGAAGGGTGGAATTGTATCACAGGTTGAGCTTTGAAGGAGGGAATTTAATCACAGATGTCCTACATCATGTCCATTCCGAACCTAAACGTTCAGCCAAAAAGTAAGGGAGGGAGGGTAAATAAATTTACTCGTGATAGAGAGTGGGACGAAAAGATAAAAAATAAATTTATGGCATTTTATTTGGGACAAGGGGAAGTAAAGAATTTGGGGGGGTGGAGGGGGACAAAGATAAAAAACAAGTGTCATGCAAGTTGGTCTGATAATTGTTCTGTTTGTTCATGTTGAACAGTTAAGCTGATTATCTCCGAGTTAAACAAAGGTCCTCAGGTATATGATGTCCATCTTCTTGTTTTCTCTGTCTGTAAGAGTCCTCTGATAGTGTGGTCAGATAGCACTGATCTGAGTGGTGTTGTTCTTGGTAACTGGCTGACTCAAGAGACAATGGAGTGCGCCTCCGGGGGTGAAGTCAAACCACTGTGTTAGCAGTGAGAAAAGGGACCTCCCCAGGGGGTAAGCCTGGGCAATGCGTATGGAAGTCCTGGGCTGCCTAGATGACAAGACCCCACTCTTGGCCTTGCTAATGTGGTCCAAAGGAAAGAGCAATATATCTGGAACCAGTTTAGCTGCAGGAGTTGCCAGAAGGAGGCGTACAAGGTGCCACCTAACTGCCTTAGGGACTCCACTCTGTGTACGGTTTATTCCTTAGCCTTTTCTTCTCCTGGATATATCTCGCAAGGCAGCGGAGGTTTAGGATCGGAGTCAAGGCTCGCTGACCTCCCAGAAAAGCAAAAATTTGACCTTTTCCTGTTAGGCAAAGATCATAAGACAACCTGGATAGCCGCCAGATTCTGTGTACAGATCTGTAACGAACTAGTTCGTTAAGAAAATCCCCAAACTCGGTTCCATGGGTAACTCTGCGTCAACTCTCTGTGGTAGCTTATCTTACAGTTTTAAGTGTCTATATGCTTATCACATTTATAAATTTTAAATTTATTGTTGTACATTGTTTTAAGTGTTTATTTTCCTTCTGGGATTGTACCCCCAAGTGTGTTTTATAAGCTGGTCTCCGACCGAAATAAATTATCTATCTATCTATCTATCTATCTATCTATCTATCATCTATCTATCTCTATCTAGGATTGGAGTCTTCCTTCTCTTAGATGAGCTATGTTCCCAGGTTGATGAGCCCCATCTGTCCCTCACTTCCCTCTACAGTACGTGCAGAAACCACCTGGTTGACCGTTGAACCTGCTATTGGTCTCGTCCAGTCAACTCGCCATAGCCTGTATTCACCTGCAGGGGAAATCCCTAACTCACCGAGGGTTTGAGACCCATCGGCTGCCCTCACCTGGTTTAGCCGGCCAGTCAAAGCTGTTTCCTGGGTGCGGCTGATGTTGCATGTTGTCAGCTTCTAGGAGCCACAGGTGAGAGCTGAGTGTGGAGCAGGACCAAAGATGGACAGACTACCTCAGAAGGGGCACAAGATGTCCCCATCCAGAGGCGCTACCCCTAACAGGTATACAATATGGACACAAATCAATTGAGCTGTACATTCATAATGATTCAGTGTACAGTTTGGGTACCTGAGCACACTGCAGATGAGCTGTACAAATCAACAAGTGTACAGTCTTTCACACAGAGACTTGTACGTGTGTATAGACAGCTTGAACCTGTGTTTCCGTATAATGTGTGAAGAAGCTCTAGGGAAGCAGCAATTTCACCTGTCAAGTTTTGGCAGGCTAATCCCTTTCAAAGTTAGGCTTGCACACCGTCTACATTTGTCATGACCTGTTCGTTGAAATTCCTGCATTGCAGAGGGTTGGACTAGATGATCCCTTCCAACTCTTATGATTCTATGGGATTGAAGTACAGTGGTACCTCAGGTTAAGAACTTGATTTTTTCCAGAAGTCCGTTCTTAACCTGAAACGGTTCTTAACCTGAGGCACACTTTTGCTAATGGGGCCTCCTGCTGCTGCTGCGCCGCTGGCGCAAAATTTCCGTTCTTATCCTGGGGCAAAGTTCTTAACCTGGAGCAACACTTACTGGTTAGCGGAGCTTGTAACCTGAAGTGTCTGTAACCCGAAGCGTCTGTAACCCAAGGTACCACTGTATAGTCCTTTGGAGAGCATTATAAATTGCAAGGCTTAGGAAACCAAGCTGATAATGAACAAAAGCCAGAATTGTGACACTACTGGGCGGTTCTGAGATCATATATAATGTTCTTTAGACTGTCTGCCACATCAACAGGATGGAAAATTTCTCTTGCCCTTTCTGTGTAGAATTTGAGGCCAGGGCTTTCAACGGGGAGTTTTTGCTGCATTAAGCACAGTCCTCAAGCCAAAGGTTGATGATTTAATAGGACAGAGAACTGTTTTCCTCGGCTGCTTTACATTCCTCCTCCCCTCTTATTGTTTGCAGTGTCAGGTTTTAAAGTGGTTGGATAGTTTATCCAGGAATATAGGAAGCAGCCTTATATTAGGTCAGGGCATTGCTTACAAACAGGCTTTGCTGACTCAGAGTTTTAAATTCCTGCTAATAAAGAACAGAACCAATATTATTCCCTAAGTGCAGTTTAGCTTGTTGTAAACAAAATCTGCCCTTATTCCCTTATGGGGTATACAAGAGCCCTTTATAAAGTCCTTTGTAGGTTCTCCATCGGTAGGAGAAAACAACTGAGGCCGACCAGAGAATATTGAGAAGCAAAGCAGCTAGTAAGACTGATCTTTATTGAACTGTTGCAACAGGGTGCTCCCCTCACACACAGGAGGATGAAGGAGGACCCAGAACCAAGGTGTGCCTGCCCTTATATAGACATTTTAAATTCCCTGCCCTGGAGCTCAAGACCACCCCTCCATACATCATACATACATCACAGAAGGGGTGTAACCCAAGACCACCACCCACAAACATCATACCTACATCACAGAAAAGGCGGTCCTCAACAGAAATTTGAATGTTGTTGTTTTTCCTGTCTGCCAGGTTATCTGATAAAGCATTATCTGATTGCCTTTCCTAGTAGTCTGCCCATTCCTTTGAGATGGTGATTACCCAATTCCTGAGACAATGGGAAGGTTCCCTCACCTCCTCCCTCCTTGCAGAGAAAACATTCAGTGAGTTTGGGAGTCAAAATGGTTTCAGGATGGTCTTCCTGTGCTGCTCCAGACATGTGGTCCACATATCTATGTATGTGCTTGGTTGGTACATTTATGAACATTATACACACACACACACACACACATATATATATATATATATATATATATATATATATATATATATATCCTTAAATATTTTATTTCAGCTTCTTGGCAACGCCCACACTAAAAGCTGACATATCTCTTGAGGTCTTGCTTCCAACACAATCTGTTGCCTGGCTTTCTGGGGTCTTAAAGATTGCCGCTGGTTAATAACATAGGAATAGCTTGCTGGATCATGCCCGCATCCTGCTCTCACAGCAGCCAACCAGGCGCTTGTACAAAATCAAGGAACAGAAAATGGGCACAAGAGCACTCTTCCCTCCTGTGGTTTCCAGCTATTCGGAAGCATTGCTGGTGCCAACTGTGGAGGCAGAGCATAGCCATCATGGCTGGAAGCCATTGATAGCCCTCTCCTCAAATTTGTCTAGACCTTTCTAAAAGCCATCCAAAGTTGGTGGTCATCACTGTTTCCCAGGGCAGCGAATTCCATCGTTTGACTATGCTCTGCTGAAATCTTCCAACATTCAGCTTCATTGGATTGAATTCTAGTGGTATGAGAGAAGGAGAAAAACCTTACTCTGTCCTTGTTGCACAGACGCTTAGGGAACTACACTTCGGGGGGAAATACCGGTTTTGCCATCACTATTTTTGGCTGGGATTCAATCACTTCGCTCCAAATTCAGGTTGCACAATGGCAGCTGATTTGTTTTTGTTGATTAGTCGTGTCCGACTCTTCGTGACCCCATGGACTAGAGCACCCCAGGCACTCCTGTCTTCCACTGCCTCCCGCAGTTTGCTCAAACTCATGTTCTTAGCTTCGAGAACACTGTCCAACCATCTCGTCCTCTGTCGTCCCCTTCTCCTTGTGCTGCAGGTCCCCCAGCGCTATGCTACTTGATATTTTCAGGGACTGAGAGGCGGGAGGACATTTCCAGGTGACCTGTTTATCAAAGCATTCATCCTGATTGCAAGAAGGTTAGACAAAACTGGCTATTCGGCAAGCGCCTTGATTTGTTTGGGGGCAGGGATTAGACCCTGTTGCATCAAACAATGCTATCCCACGCTTTCCAGTGCAATTCCCCTGCCCCACTATCCTTTTCTCAAAAAGGCCAATCTTTCCAGGAAGTAGGTTTGTTGCGCAAGACCTTTCAATCAACTGTAATTTTGCAACCTGAATTTTCCAGCACGTGATTGAATCCGACTTGAAAAAACAGCAACAGCCTGGAAGTGCCCTGAGCCCAGGACTGTCTGTATGCAAGGCCTTTAGCTAAAGTTGCTCCATTCCCCACACAAGCGGAGAGGGTTGCATGGGATACTGGTGGGTGTTACCAAAAATGTCTTAAATGGATAGGCACATTACAGAGTTCCTTCAGGGTAGTCCTTGTTGTTTAGTCGTTTAGTCGTGTCCGACTCTTCGTGACCCCATGGACCAGAGCACGCCAGGCACTTCTGTCTTCCACTGCCTCCCGCAGTTTGGTCAAACTCATGTTGGTAGCTTCAAGAACACTGTCCAACCATCTTGTCCTCTGTCATCCCCTTCTCCTTGTGCCCTCCATCTTTCCCAACACCAGAGTCTTTTCCAGGGAGTCTTCTCTTCTCATGAGGTGGCCAAAGTATTGGAGCCTCAGCTTCACGATCTGTCCTTCCAGTGAGCACTCAGGGCTGATTTCCTTAAGAATGGATGCGTTTGATCTTCTTGCAGTCCATGGGACTCTCAAGAGTCTCCTCCAGCACCTTAATTCAAAAGCATCAATTCTTCGGCGATCAGCCTTCTTTATGGTCCAGCTCTCACTTCCATACATCACTACTGGGAAAACCATAGCTTTTACTATACGGACCTTTGTTGCCAAGGTGATGTCTCTACTTTTTAAGATGCTGTCTAGGTTTGTCATTGCTTTTCTCCCAAGAAGCAGGCGTCTTTTAATTTCGTGGCTGCTGTCACCATCTGCAGTGATCATGGAGCCCAAGAAAGTAAAAAGATCCAAAAGACATTTTGGATCATAATCATAGAATCTCAAGAGTTGGAAGGGACCCAAGGATCATCTCACCCAACCCCCTTGCAATGCAGGAATCTCAGCTAGCGCATCCATGACAGATGGACATCCAACCTCTGCTTACAAATCTCCAAGAAAGGAGAGTCCACCACCTCTTGTGGGAGACTGTTCCACTGTTGAACAAGCTCTTACTGTCAGAAGGTTCTTCCTGATGTCAAGTCGGAATCTCCTTTCTTGTAACTTGAAGCCATTGGTTACAAGAGCAGGAGAAAACAAGTGCATTCCCTCTTCCATGTGACAGCCCTTCAGATATTTGAAGATGGCTATCATATCTCCTTTCAGTCTCCTCGTTTTCCAGACTAAACATATCCATTTCCTTCAACCGTTCCTCGTAAGGCTTGCTTTCCAGAGCCTTCAACTTAGCATCACGCAGAGTAGGCTCATTTAAATTAACAGACCTAACTTTGTCACAGTTTTTCATTCCAACGGGGCTCCTCTGCGAAAAAGTTTGCCAAATGCCACACTTTTGCTGCGTGAGACAAAGGATAGGTGCCCCCCCCTCTCATTCCACATACAGTGGTACCTTGGGTTAAGAACTTAATTCGTTCTTAACCTGAAACTGTTCTTAACCTTAGGTACCACTTTGGCTAATGGGGCCTCCTGGTGCCACCGCGCGATTTCTGTTCTCATCCTGAAGCAAAGTTCTTAACCCGAGGTACTATTTCTGGGTTAGCAGATTCTGTAACCTGAAGCGTCTGTAACCCGAGGTACCACTGTATAGCGAATAGGCAGCCATTCTCCTGAATTCCATCTTTCCCAAACCCCTTCTCATTCCATGCAGTGTAGCGATTAGAGTGTTGAGGCTGGGTGAACTGAGTTCACATCTGCACTCAACCATGAAGCTCACTAGGAGACCTTGAGCCACATACCCTCTCTGATCCTAAACTTCCTCACGGGGTTGTTGTTGGGATAAGATAGGGAGGAGGCACAAAGCATGTACGCCACCTTTAGCTCCTCAGAGAGAAGTTGGTATATAAGTGTAACACTAAATAAAGAAAATATACAGAGGATGGGTTTGGGGTCAGCAGCAGCAGGTTAGGAACAGTTAACCCTTGTTAACCCATGAAAGATGCCATTGTCAATCTCTTCTCAACAGGATTTTTTTTTAAACAAGAACAGCAACAACTTCCAGGTCTAACACACCCCAAACACTTTCTGATTAAAGCTTGTTTAAATAATATACAAGCAGCATTTTGTTGGTTGCTACTAGGTTTCTGGGTGTTTTGGGTTTTTTTAACGGTAAGCTAAGCTTTAGGAAATAATATTGGTTTTGCCACTGGTGTCACAAAGCTGCAAAGTTGTGTTTGTTTACTCATGTGTATGTCTGAGCTGGGCTTTCTGATTTAATGCTGCAAATTAGCAGGCCTGAAGTTTGAAGCGTCCCTTTATCCACAAAGCAGGATTGATGTTGAAAGGAACAGCCCCAGCTTTTATGCCCACTCTGGTGCCACAGAAGTGACTCACAGGAAGCAGTCCTGCAGGATGCTAAACCACCATCAGCTGGTAATATCTCTCAGTCAGCCGCACTGAATCCCAGGCTGAATCCGAACAAACAGCCCACAGGGTAAGGCACCTTAATTAATTTTCCACAATTAAAACATTTAAAGACCTTTCCGATGCCACTTCTGTTTCTCTAACTCACAGCCAACGTGCATTGGGGCGGAAGGGCGGGCGATTAATCCTCACTGGGGTTCAATTAATTTGCTGCTTCAAAAACAAAAACATGCTGTAAAGAGGGATGCAGAGGGTAGGATCTCTCTCTCTCTCTCTCTCTCTCTCTCTCTCACACACACACACACACACACACACACTTTCTACTGTAAGACTTTTGGCAGGGGGACAACTAACATCTTTTCCATGGTATTGGGTTCATAAGGCACACATAAAGCCAAGTAGTGCTCCAGGCCGGCCCAACCATTAGGCAAAGTGAAACAGCTACCTCAGGGAACAGATTTCACCTCCACCTCCTAAGCTAGCCTGCTGCCTCTTGGGGCAGTGGAGGTGACTCACTGTCCCCTGCCAGTATCCTCTGCCAGGGTCCTACTCGAGTGTAGGCTGAGCTTCTGACAGCCCCATGCCATGGACCCCCTGCAGCCTGGTGCTGGCCCCACGGAGAGATGAGCACTCACAGAATCCCATCCACCCCACGCAATGCAGATCTATCATTTGGTACTTCCCACAGCCCTTCCAACCAGCTGCGTTTTCGATTTCAGCAACATGTTTGCGGCAATAACCTTTGCCGGCTATTTTGGGATTCATCCCCACAGATCTCTAGACGGGGTGGTGCGCCTGCTATTATTCTGCCAGGTTCAGGAAGCTGAGTTTTAGAAAACAGCTCCTTTTATGCCTTGAGGCTTCGGCAAAAGTTAGCTTCTCCTAGTGCAGGGGTTGGGGGAGGAAAAGTTGGACGGGCCCAGATGCTGAGAGATTTATCACTCCTGTCAGTGATGATAATGGGGTGATTACTGCCCGAAAAAGGCATGTGTAGATTCTGAAGGATTCTGAAGAGCGACATCCATATCCGTTTCATGGACTACTAATCGTAGGGAGGAAGCAGGCAGGCAGGCAGGCAGGCAGGCAGGCAGGCAGGCTGTGCATCATAACTAAGAAAGTGCTTGAAAGACCCGCATTTGTATAATGTTTGAAGACTGGGAAAGATTGTGGAAGAAAGGGGTCAAGTTCACTGCATGTACGGTGTTAAAGGAAAATATAATGAAAATGATGTATAGATGGTATTTGACTCCTGTAAAATTAGCAATCACGAAATTAAAAGACGCCTGCTCCTTGGGAGAAAGGCGATGGCAAACCCAGACAGCGTCTTAAAAAGCAGAGACATCACCTTGCCAACAAAGGTCCGTATAGTTAAAGCCATGGTTTTCCCAGTAGTGATGTATGGAGGTTAGAGCTGGACCATAAAGAAGGCTGATCGCCGAAGAATTGATGCTTTTGAATTATGGTGCTGGAGGAGACTCTTGAGAGTCCCATAGACTGCAAGAAGATCAAACGCATCCATTCTTAAGGAAATCAGCCCTGAGTGCTCATTGGAAGGACAGATCGTGAAGTTGAGGCTCCAATACTTTGGCCACCTCATGAGAAGAGAAGACTCCCTGGAAAAGACCCTGATGTTGGGAAAGATGGAGGGCACAAGGAGAAGGGGATGACAGAGGATGAGATGGTTGGACAGTGTTCTTGAAGCGACAAACATGAGTCTGACCAAGCTGCGGGAGGCAGTGGAAGACAGGAGTGCCTGGCGTGCTCTGGTCCATGGGGTCACGAAGAGTCGGACACGACTAAAAGACTAAACCACAACAACAAAATTAGCAAAGATATACCACAACAGTGATAATCTATGTTGGAAATGTAAAGAAAAAGAGGGTACCTTTTATGATATGTGGTGAACCTGCCCCAATGTGAAAGACTTCTGGGAGAAGATTTATAATGTATTGAAAAAAATGTTGAAATATACATTTATTAAGAAACCAGAGGCCTTTCTTCTTGGAATAACAGGTTTGGAATTGCCCAAGAAAGATGTTCAGTTATTTTTGTATACCACAACTGCAGCAAGAATTTTGTTAGCGAAGAATTGGAAAACACAAGAAGTACCAACAGTGGAAGATTGACAGATGAAGATGATGGATTTTTCGGAGCTAGCCGACCTGACTAGAAGAGTCCACGACCAGAAGGAGGAGGAGTACCAGGAAGAATGGATAAAATTTAAAGACTATTTAGTTAAATACGTTAAGATAACCTAATTGGAAAAGCTTGCAAATACGAGATGGGCTTAGGACTTAAATATGTAAGGATAGGAATTAAGATGTTTAAAGCCAGATTAGAAGGAATGAAAGATGTTAAGTGATCAAGATAATTTTTCTTTGAGAAGACAGATTTTGGAACATTGTTAAAATGATATACCGTATAATGAAATTCAACCAGGGGGATTTGAGGAAGTCACTTAACAATGTTACCAAGATTGGTTTAATTACAAATAGGATGTTTGTTTGTTTGTTTTAAATTTTTTGGAAAATTAATTTTAAAAATTGGAAAAAAAGAAAGATCCGCCTTTGTGCGGCTTCAGATCTTGCACAGGGGCCTCTCCATAGTCCAGACTTATTAAGCCCTCATCCTTTAAAAAAAAAGGTAAAGGGCCCCTAGACAGTTAAGTCCAGTCAAAGGTGACTAAGGGGTTGCGGCACTCATCTTGCTTTCAGGCTGAGGGCACCGGCGTTTGTCCACAGACAGCTTTCTGGGTCATGTGGCCAGCATGACTGAACCGCTTCTGGTGCAACGGAATACTGTGATGGAAGCCAGAGCGCACAGAAATGCTGTTTACCTTCCCACCGCAGCAGTACCTATTTTTCTACTTGCACTTTGACGTGTTTTTGAACGGCTAGGTTGGCAGGAGCTGGGACAGAGCAATGGGAGCTCACTCCGCTGCGGGGATTCGAACCGCCAAACTTCTGATCAGCAAGCACAAGAGGCTCAGTGGTTTAGACCACAGTGCCAGCTGCGTCCCTTCCTCATCCTGTATCACCAGCACAAAGTTAAGGCTATGTTTGGCTTTCCTTGTGCCTTCTCATTTGATTTCAGGGCGGTTATACGACAACGTGCATTCATCCTGCATTTATCATCGGTTGCTTGTGGGGTGTTGTTGTTGTTGTTTAGTCATTTAGTCGTGTCCGACTATTCGTGACCCCATGGACCAGAGCACGCCAGGCACTTCTGTCTTCCACTGTCTCCCGCAGTTTGGTCAGACTCATGTTAGTAGCTTCGAGAACACTGTCCAGCCATCTCGTCCTCTGTTGTCCCCTTCTCCTTGTGCCCTCAATCGTTCCAAACATCAGGGTCTTTTCCAGGGAGTCTTCTCTTCTCATGAGGTGGCCAAAGTATTGGAGCCTCAGCTTCAGGATCTGTCCTTCCAGTGAGCACTCAGGGCTAATTTTCTTAAGAATGGAGAGGTTTGATCTTCTTGCTGTCCATGGGACTCTCAAGAGTCTCCTCCAGCACCATAATTCAAAAGCCTCAATTCTTCGGCGATCAGCCTTCTTTATGGTCCAGCTCTCACTTCCATACATCACTACTGGGAAAACCATGGCTTTAACTATACGGACCTTTGTTGGCAAGGTGATGTCTCTGCTTTTTAAGATGCTGTCTAGGTTTGCCATCGCCTTTCTCCCAAGGAGCAGGCGTCTTTTAATTTTGTGACTGCTGTCACCATCTGCAGTGATTATGGAGCCCAAGAAAGTAAAATCTCTTACTGCCTCCATTTCTTCCCCTTCTATTTGCCAGGAGGTGATGGGCCCAGTGGTCATGATCTTCGTTTTTTTGATGTTGAGCTTCAGACCATATTGTGGGGTGTACCTTCCAGGTTCATTTCTAAGACTTGAATTTTCCCCCCAAGTGGATTTGTTGCACAACAAAGCACCTTAATCTACTACAAATGTATGGTGTGTGATTGAATCACTCCCACAAAATACTGGCAGTCTGTTTGCTTGTCCTCTTTTTCTTCATCTGTGAATGGCCTTCCCATAGTTTTCCCTCTGAGTGGGCATCCACTCAGGGTATAGGCTTACCTGTGCAGGCACAGCTTTATTTTTATTTTTTTAAAAAAAGAAGCAGCTCAAAAGCAACAGCAAAAGAACAGGAAAAATAATGGACCCCAAATGTAAAGGTAAAGGGACACCTGACCATTAGGTCCAGTCGTGACCGACTCTGGGGTTTCGGTGCTCATCTTGCTCTATAGCCCGAGGGAGCCGGCGTTTGTCCACAGACAGCTTCCGGGTCATGTGGCCAGCATGACTAAGCCACTTCTGGTGAGCCAGAGCAGCGCACAGAAACGCCGTTTACCTTCCCGCCGGAGCGGTACCTATTTATCTACTTGCACTTTGACGTGCTTTCGAACTGCTAGGTTGGCAGGAGCTGGGACTGAGCAATGGGAGCTCACCCCGTCGTGGGGATTCGAACTGCCGAACTTCTGATCGGCAAGCCCTAGGCTCTGTGGTTTAACCCACAGCACCAACCGCGTCCCAGGACCCCAAATGAGTGGTGGTTAATTCTAAACTAATCTTTTCCTATTTTTTTGAAGGGAACAAGCAGTTTCTCCACCTTGCAAAAGTAGAAAGTTTAGCTTTGGTTTGCCCACCAGAATCATCTTCCTTTAGCAGGGACCAGATTCAGAATTATGACTATGGCTTCACATGACTCTCTAATGTGCACATGAGCTTTCCCATTCATCTTCTTCTTCATCATTTTATTTATACCCCACCTGAAAGATACTTGGAGTCGATTCAGCTCAGTACATAACACCACCCATCTGGCAGGGTTTCCCCAGCTATCCTGGACAGCTTCCAGCAAAATATAAAAAATAATAAAACGTCAAACATTAAAAACTTCCCGATACAGGGCTGCCTTCAGATGTCTTCTAAAAGTTGTGTAGTTCTTTATCTCCTTGACATTTGATGGGAGGGCGTTGCACAAGGAGGGGGGGAGCCACTGCTGAGAAGGCCCTCTGCCATTGTGGAGCAACACCACACAATACGGTGTATTCATGCAAAGCTTTCCTGGTATTACAATGAATAGGGAGTCCCTCATACATGGGCGAACTCCATGTTCACGCTAGAGCTTCTGCACATGTCAAGGAGCTCCTGCCCCAGTGTTTTCAACTTTACATCTTCCATTGCATATTTTGGGGAGGCTGTATTTCGGAGGCTATATTTGCTGTCCCGGCTTCACTTCCTTCCTTAAGAGTTGTTTCTAGCGCTTATCTTTCAAGTATGTCAAGGCAATGTGACAGACTCCAGGTATAGGAGCGAGAGATAATGCAAGTGTTTGTTGCTAAGTGTGCCAGTGTTCCTAAGACAGCGTAGAGTCCAAGAAGGGGGCATGGGGATTTTTAATTGAAAAGACGAGCTTTATCTCCCTGGGAGTCACATAGACATAATGCAAATGTTTGCCTATCTGGCTCTCACTCCTTCACAATGCCCTCCTGGTTTCAATGGGACAGATAACAGCACTGTGCGAAAAATGGCAGTCTCCTGGAGAATTCGTGGCAGGAAGGCAAACCAAGGTCAAAGCAGTCACACAGACAGCCCAGAGCCTCTGGATTTTGGGGAGGGCAAAAGCAAATTGGAAAAGGGCAATGGTGGGTAAAATGGAGAGGAGATAAAGGGCGAACGGAACGTGTACTGCTCCATCTCAAAGAGCAGACCTAGCTTCACCCGAGTGCTTTTTTTAAATGATGTCAATCCATATGCTAATACTGTCTCCATTCAGATGCCATCTCCCAGGCTCATATGAGTCTCTGACAACAATGAATCCTGTGTTGCTAAAAGTTCAGGGGTCACCGATTTCTAGGGGGGGAAATACAACAAAATCCACATTCAGTAAGTAACTCCCCCTAAAAAAGAAACTCCCCAATTGGTGCATGGGATGGGTTGGGGGAAATGTCATTGGAGCAAATGGTTTATTGTGGTCAGAAGTCATGTGACCATTTATGGAACTGTGATGGCCTGGGATTCGGACTCGGAGGCTGAACCTGAAGAATCCCAGCCTGCACAGGAGTCCCCGCCTCCAGAACCAGCTGAGCCAGGACTGGGGCTTGAGCCTGAAGGGTCCTCACCTGTGCTTGATCCTCAAGTGCAGGCACCAGCTGAGTCTGCTCCGGCTCTGGAGGTGATGGGGGACCCATTGCCTGCAGGTGCTCCACTCTCAGCCCCGTCAGGGAAAGCTGAGGTTGCCTCTGGGTCCGGTAACCCTCCAGCCTCTCCTGAGCTGCAGAGGCTCAGGGCAGAGAGGCGGAGGGAACAAAGTTCCAGCAGGAGGAGTGCTCACCTCCAGGCCAGGAGAGGCAAGTCACCAGAGGATCGGGGCCGCCCTAATGCCTTGGGGCAGATAAAACCCGGCCAGCCCCAGTCCCAAGTTGCGGTAGCAACATTGTTGGTTGCTAGTTCCTGCCTGAACCCTGTCCTGCTTCTCTGCCTGAGCTCCTGACCCGCCCTGGCTCCCTGCTTGCACACCTGTTCCTGACTTCACCCGACTCCCTGCCCTTCACCCAGCTTCCACTACTACGGACTGCCTCCACATTACACCTTTGACCATGGACCGGACTTGGACCTCACCTCTCGGGTAACCCATGGGACCAGCACACCTGTTCTCGTGTTGCCACCCTTTGGAACTCTCAAGGGGGAGGCACACAAAGGAGGGCCGCAGAAGATGATCTCAGGCTCTGGGTAGGTTCATATGGAAAGAGGCGTTCCTTGAGGTATTGCGGCCCTGAGCCATTTACGGCTTTATAGGTCAAAACCAGGACTTTGAATTGGGCCCGGAAACTAATTGGTAGCCAGTGCAGTCAGACTACTTGTGAGATTCCCACAACTTCTATTTGGAGCTATGCTGCCTCCAACAGTAGAGGAAGAATGCAGGCACCGTGAAGTTTTCACAGAGTCTTCTTGTGCTGTGGTTTTGTTTTTGTTTCCCACACACACATACGACCAAAATTCCTCCTTTTTCTCCTCATTCAACACAAGGGTTCCCCTTTTTGTGTTGTTGATTCTTCTGCTGCTTTAACAATCAGCACAGAAGGTGCCAATGGCTTAATTTTGGAGCTTTGTAGTTTGTCATGCCGTAGTTTGCCATGTTTTAATGTCCGTGTTGGAATCCTGGACGCAGCCTCAGCGTTCTATCCTTTAGACTGGAATTAAGGCTAACATGCCTAGGAAAACAATATTGATATTGCATTGTTGTACTTGGTCATTGTGTTGCCTTGGATATTACTGATAATTGTTTGCAACACAGGGGTTTAATTGTTTGGTTACTTAGGAAAACAAGGGGGCAGGAACCACAGTGTGCCCATTTATGCTTTTCCCCAACTGTTGTTTAACAGCAGGTTCATCTTAAGTCCTTAGTACTCTCCCAGGCCAATTTAGTGTAGGCTAAGTGATGCTCTGGTTGCACAGGGGCAACAACACAATATAAGAACATAAGGAGAGCTCTGCTGGATCAGGCCCAAGGCCTATCCGGTCCAGCAACCTGTTCCCATAGTGCTGACCTTTAAAGCCCTAAACGGCCTCGGTCCTGTATACCGGAGGGAGCATCTCCACCCCCATCGTTCAGCCCAGACACTGAGATCCAGCGCCGAGGGCCTTCTGGCGGTTCCCTCATGGCGAGAAGTGAGGTTACAGGGAGCCAGACAGAGGGCCTTCTCAGTAGTGGCGCCCGCCCTGTGGAATACCCTCCCTTCAGATGTGAAGGAAATAAGCAGCGATCTTCTTTTTAAAAGACATCTGAAGGCAGCTCTGTTTAGGGAAGTTTTTAATATTTAATGCTGTATTGTTTTTAACACTTGATTGGAAGCCGCCCAGAGTGGCTGGGGAAACACAACCAGATGGGCGGGGTATAAATAATAAATTATTATTATTATTATTATTATTATTATTATTAACCAGATGCTGATGGGATGCCTGAATGTAGGGCCTGAGCACAATAGCACTCTTCCACCTGCGATTCACAGAAACTAGCATTCAGAAGCATAATAGTTGGTAGTCATGACGCACCTTATTCTCAGAAGCCTTGGTTTGAGCTCCAAGGCACATTTGATCTCCCCCAGGAAGCATGTTCATGGTATACCCCTGCCAGGGAGTGTCAGGGCTGGAGTCAGGCTTAGGCCATAAACAAAGCAATAAGTCACCCAAGGCCAGAGAACTTAACTCTTTGTTCAAGGAAACAACCACAGATCAGGCTTAGTGGTCTCGGTAACTCTTTCCAGGAGATTGTGCCCCGATGAAGCAGTTGCAAGGGCTGAAGGTTCCCACCTTCCCAGTGTCCACTAGGACTCCTCTTCTCCAGGGTCTTTTCCATGCAGTCTCAGGCTGCCACCCCCTGCTCTGTCTGTTTCATTGCTCTGTGCGTTCTAGGAGAGACCAGGGAAGTGGAAAGGTAGTTGCAGCAGGAGGGGGAGACTCCCTGGGTTCTTCAGCAGCCTGTCTGCACTCTGCCTCTTGGCCACCCTTCCCTCCAGCCTCTGCTTCAGCCTCAGAGTCTGAACTACTGTCTGTCACAGCCTCTTCCTGCTCAATAAACCCTGTCATCTCTTCTGCTGCTGACACCACCTCCTCCTGGGCTGCTCCCTCTTCTCCCTCTGACCATTTGTTGTCGTCCGACCACACACCTCTCCCCCCCCCCCCAGTTCTGAGCCTTCTCCTCCTGGGGGTACCCTAGAGGGTTCTGCAACTGCTGCCTCCCACCACTCTTTGGCATCAGCCAGTTCATGACAGGGAGGCCTGCCCGGCACCAGGCAGATACGTTTTTGTTTTATCGAGCGTTTGGGCAACACCAATGATATTTATATGTATTTTTATTAACAAAATGTAGATACCACTGGCTTGCAATAAAACTTCTATAAACTGTTTGCAAGAAATACAATTAAAACAATTAAAATCAACAGCAAAATAATTCTATTGTATTGTTAAATCTGCTTTAAATGGGTTTGTGTGATTTTCATTATTGCATCTTTCACTCAGTTGAAAATCATTTTCAGATTTATTTTGTTAGTGGGAAGTGATGCATAAATTCCATAAACCTAACCTGACCATAGCCCAAACCCTAAATATATTTCCTCTGCATTGAACTGCTGAGTTCAATGGAGATCGCTGCCTGGTGATTATGCTTTGCGCTGCAGCCTTAGACAGGCTGTAAGTTGTCGCTAGAGTAGGAATAAATCAGAAATCGTAAAAGCAATATGTTACCTCATCTATTGCTATCCTGAGAGAGTCCTTGGGAATTCACTTTATTGATTCCAGCTGATTAACAGATCAGTGTCTTCCGTCTGATCCTTCTCGGAAGTCCGATGTATGAATTCTCATGTGCAGCCTAGTCTCAAATGAGGCATGCCTGGGAGCTGAACAGAATTATGGTTCAGAAGTTGACCTGCAAGGGGGTATTTGCATTACAAACTTTGTGGTTGTGAGATTTTAATAGACCCAGAGGGAAATATCAGACGATTCTGACATTTACTACTAGACGTCAAAGCTAGCAGTTCCCCCAATAAACGTCCAAATGTCATCCTCATTTCTGGCTAAATGACATTTACTGGGCTATGGGTGTACATGTCAAAAACAAAGCTTCGCGATACAAGGATTTCTGACCCTTGGCACTAGGTCTATTACAGTGTTAACACTGACTGTTAAATGTCAACACTGAACACCATAACTAAAGAGGTTTTGTTTTTACAAGGTTGGCTTTATTTTCTTTAAGATTTTGAAGTATACTTTTACCTAGGACATATTTACATACATACATCATCTAGGAATTTTGGGACAGATCAACAAGAATGTAGCTTTTAAAAAGAACAGGAGTTCTATTTTGTTTGTAAAAGGCAGGTCACTTCCCTGCTTGAGGAGATTATATCCTATCGAATAAAGAAACCCCATTACTAATAGGAAATATCTGTTCTAGAACAAGCAGAGAAAATAAATAAAATACCCGTGCTTTCAAATATGAGACACTTGGGCTGCAAACACACGACCAGTGCTTTTTTTTCTGGGGGTACATAGGGGTACGCATACCCCTAAACATTTTGTGAATCTTTGTACTTTTGGCCATTTACTGTACAGTGGTACCTCAGGTTATATACGCTTCAGGTTACATACGCTTCAGGTTAGACTCCGCTAACCCAGAAATAGTGCTTCAGGTTAAGAACTTGGCTTCAGGATGAGAACAGAAATCGTGCTCCGGCGGCGCAGTGACAGCAGGAGGCCCCATTAGCTAAAGTGGTGCTTCAGGTTAAGAACAGTTTCTGGTTAAGAACGGACCTCCGGAACGAATTAAGTACTTAACCCGAGGTACCACTGTATTTATTTTTCCCAATTTGAACTATAAAATGGTGATTTTCTTAAGTCAAAATGAAAGTACCCCTAAACATTTTTCTAGGAAAAAAAGCACTGCACATGACTACACGTTTAAAGCACATTCCCCAAACCCACCCCCCCAATCATGGGAACTGTAGTTTACTCCCACAGAGCTACAGTTCCCAGCATCCTTAACAAATTTCAGCTCCCAGGATTCTTTGGGGGAACATACTTTAAATGTGCCTTATGATGTACAGTGCGTACGCAGCCCTGACTTAGGCAATGTGGATAAAATACGTATTTAGGGAAAGCCTGTGCTTAGGGAAATGGAGAATTTCAGAAAGAACAAATTATCATTGCACGGTGCAGGACGTGACATGGAGTGATCCTTTTTTCTGCCTTGGTTTTGGGTTACAGGAAGCCAAATAAGCCATGATACCATTTCTTTAGGCAGCTGGGCCTTGCCCCTGAGGCCAAGACTGGCACTGCCAATTTCCTTATTGAGTGCTGGGTTTCTGGGCCAAGAATGGGTTTGTTTTTCTTAAGCAATTTCTCTTCCTCTCTTGATCCAGCCTCTGACGGGTCTCGAAAATATTTGGCAGTCCCCCCCACTTAGTATGTTTCTCTTTTCTGGACTATAGGGCTGTAGTTCTGTTGGGTGAAGCTGCACAGATGCATAGCCTAGCTTTGGCAGAAGCAAAGTACAGGGAGAGAGGAGAGCTTGGCATTGGGAGGGATGGACCTTTCAGCTCATCCACTCACGGAACATCTAAACAAACCAGAAACTTAACAAGTAAATAATAGTGCCAACAGGCCTCAGAGATCCCTAGAATCATAGATTCATAGAGTTGGAAGGAACCCAAGGGCCATCTAGTCCTACCCCCTGCAATGCAGGAACCTCAGTGATAGCATCCATGACAGGTGGCCACCCAACTTCTGCTTAAAAACATCCAAGGAAGGAGAGTCCACAACCTCCCAAGGGAGTTTGTTCCACTGTTGAACAGCTCTCCCCTGTTTTGTACAGTGGTACCTCGGGTTAAGTACTTAATTCGTTCTGGAGGTCCGCTCTTAACCTGAAACTGTTCTTAACCTGAAGACCACTTTAGCTAATGGGGCCTCCTGCTGCCGCCGCACTGCCCCCACGTGATTTCTGTTCTCATCCTGAAGCAAAGTTCTTAACCTGAAGCACTATTTCTGGGTTAGTGGAGTCTGTAACCTGAAGCGTATGTAACCCGAGGTACCACTGTACCCAGATTCCATTCACTTTCCTTCTAGATGAATGACAACAGGTGTCTGTCAAAACAGTCAATTCATTAACCACATGGTATGATCATTGTAAATGCAGAAAGAGAATCTACATTGGTAGATGAGTAATAATAATAATAATAGTAGAGGGACGTGGGTGGCGCTGTGGTCTAAACCACTGAGCCTAGGGCTTGCCGATCAGAAGGTCGGCGGTTCAAATCCCTGTGACGCGGTGAGCTCCCATAGCTCGCTCCCTGCTTCTGCCCACCTACCAGTTCGAAAGCACGTCAAAGTCCAAGTAGATAAATAGGTACCGCTCCAGCAGGTAGGTAAATGGCATTTCCATGTGCTGCTCTGGTTCGCCAGAAGCGGCTTAGTCATGCTGGCCACATGACCCGGATGCTCCCTCGGCCGGTAAAGCGAGATGAGCGCCGCAACCCCAGAGTCCTCCGCAACTGGACCTAATGGTCAGGTGTCCCTTTACCTTTTAATAATAATAATTTATTATTTATACCCCACCCATCTGGCTGGGTTTTCCCAGCCACTCTGGGCGGCTTCCAACAAATATTTAAATATTAAAAACACATAAAAAACTTCCCTGAACAGGGCTGCCTTCAGAATGTCAGGTAGTTGTTTATCTCTGATGGGAGGGTGTTCCACAGGGTGGGCACCACTACCGAGAAGGCCCTCTGCATTGTTCCCTGTAACCTCAGTTCTCACAGTGAGCGAACTGCCAAAAGGCCCTTGGAGCTGGACCTCAGTGTTCGGGCTGAACGATGGTGGTGGAGACGCTCCTGGAGGTATATGTAGTATGTTGGAGATAACTGGAAAAACTGGGGTTTTGCTGTAGAAGATGTGGAAATGTTGGTATCCCTCTCCTGATGTGTCTCTCCTAACAGAAGGGACATTCAGTAACAACCAAGCATTTCCTGGGAATAAATTAGCTGATGATCTATGGTTTTAATTCGGTATGTGGTTTCCATTTTGTGTTTGTGCGTGTATAATTACAAAAGGCTTGGATATTTTTTCCTATGAAATTTCAGTATATAAGTCTCTCTCTCTCTCTCTTTCGATTAAAAATAAATAGGAACCTTGCTTGCTCCTCCCTGGTCAAGAGTGTATTTTTTGGTAAATCATTTTTCTCCAACATGGTTGTGCTGGCTGAGATTGATGGAAACTGTAATCCCAAATGCCTGGAGGGTGCCTGGTTGTCAATGGTTGCTGTAGTAAGATGGTAGCTGGAACAACTACTGGGAAGGGCATCTCGGCGGCAGCACTGCAGTCCGGTGATGAAGTACGTGAGAGGAGGCAGGTACAGCAGCCTAGAAAGAACAGGCTGGCGTGAAGCACTCAAAGGAGACTTGTGTGCGAAGGCAAGGTGTCTCAGCTCTATATCCATATTTCACTAGAGCCTCCTGCTTTTAGTCTGTCTGCACTTGTATATGTACTGCCTTTTTCGTAGAAAATAAAAGTTCAGGCCAAAACCAGAAAGTGCAGAGCTATGCAAAATATACTAAAATAACAGGACGGAATATTTGAGGACACAAATGAAAAGTTTGCTTTGGATTTGCTTCAGATTGTTGGTATGAGGAATCGGGGTCAATGCTTACTTTATCTGGGCTGGCTTCGCCTCCTCCGAACGGATTCTGGCTTTGGTGGTCTTGCTTAGAAGGAGAAACGTATTGGGTTGCCAGCATCTCTCGCCCTCTATCAACTCTCCCAGCCACCATTTCTCCTCCCGTCGTGACCTGTGGCATGTATTGTGTGTCTCCGTATACTAGTAACCTTAGAAAACAACAGGCAGTTTTCAATTGCTTTGTGACAGTGATGGGGAATCTGTGTCCTAATCGCCACAGCCACCCAAGAAGTTGCAGGACTCAGCCAGCACAGGCCATGGTCAGAGACAATGGGAGCTGTACTCCAACAACATCTGCAGAGCCACTGGTCCCCCTCATCCCTGTTTCATAAGCATAGATTGAAAAACACAAAGTACAGATTGCAACTGTAAAGGCTTTGGCACCAACTGGAACATGGCAGAATGGGGACAGTAGACTTAGTAGCTGATGCTACACAAGTGTCAAAGAGCAAGCCAGCAGTCAACCGCAGCCTTCAAGTTGGAGTTAAATCTCTATTAGCAAAAGCTACATGAGCTCCTTGAGTTGCTTTGTCTGGCTGGAAGGTGTTCTGGAGCTGTTTGCCTAGATTGAGAGATGTGGGTGTTTCGAAAGCTTTGCATGGCTAGAACATTGCACAAAGGACAGGCCAGTGATCTGTGTACTTTCTCTCTACTCCAACCCACTTTTACCTGTGACTACACCCACCATGGGACGCGGGTGGTGCTGTGGGTTAAACCACAGAGCCTAGGACTTGCCAATCGGCGGTTCGAATCCCTGCGACGGGGTGAGCTCCCGTTGCTCAGTCCCTGCTCCTGCCAACCTAGCAGTTCGAAAGCACGTCAAAGTGCAAGTAGATAAATGGGTACCGCTCCAGTGGGAAGGTAAACGGCATATCCATGGGCTGCTCTGGTTCGCCAGAAGCGGCTTAGTCATTCTGGCCACATGACCTGGAAGCTGTACGCATTTTTGCATGAACACCCCACAGAGCATTTCCACCCCATCCCCTGCTGTCACCGCTGCTTTCACTCAGGATAAGGGCTTTCTCCTCCTCCTCCCTTGGCAGCAGTCGCACTGGCAGGGGAAATAGGGACATTCTGGGATCAAATCAAAAGCTGGGGTGGCTTTCATAATTCCAGGACTGTCCCTGGAAAATAAGGGCCCTTGGAGGGTATGCATTTTCCACTGCCCACTCGCTTCTGGAATGTCCTGCATAGCTAGGTCTTGAGTCTTGCCTTTAGAAAACCAAAAACAAAATGATTCAGGTTTCACGTTCTGCCTCAAATTCCACATTGTGCCACACCGTTTCCGCATTCTGCAAACCCACCTTGGTTAACTTACCCAAATGTATGCCGGACGTTGATAATATCTCATTCAAAGTTTTGTTGCCGTTGTGGAACCTGAATGTGGGTGTAGTCATTCTAACGCTTGCTAGATATTTATCTGCATTGGCTTTGTTTTATCCATGTGTGTTTGTGCTTCGCCCTGAGCCTTTGAGGTGGACTTGGCCACAGATCAAAACGGTCAGTCCCGTTTAAACGTACGCCAGTTTAAGAGTACACATTGGCTAGCATGGAGCATGAGATCTACACACACACACACACACACACACACACACACACACATTTTCTGCAAAGGATGTGTGTGTGTGTTTTTGTGCATGTCTTTCATTGGGGTGATTTACAACAAGCCAGGTGGGAACCTCGTAAGGACCCAACACACCTAAAATATCTAAGGTCAGTAGGTGCTAGGACAGGCCCTCTCCTTTGAAGCAGTATGGGGAGTGTGTTTTTCAACAACTATAAAGAGCAGTGAAGATGAGACATTAGCCTTGTCCTCCTTCCCAAGTACTTAAAAGAAGCGTGTGAGGGGCTGGGGGAGCATTTCCTGGTGTTTTAATGACAAGATGCTCTGTGGACATCTGAGCCCAGCTGGATCCTAACTGCCAGGACATGTCTAGCTGGAGGAGTGGGGTGCGCAATCCTTTGCTGGTACGAAAATCCAGAAATACAAAGCTGAGAGAACTAATTACTTCTGTTTTGAGGAGTTAAAAGTTGAACGGCCGCGTTGCTATAGCGACACTCTTCTGTTTACAATACGTACTTGCCTTTTCCCGAGCAGTTATCGGGGCAGCAACTAACAAGAAACAGGACTCCCATCTCCCGCCTTCCACTGGGTCTATATAGAATTTGCAAGTTGGTTATCTCCTCAAGATTCTCTCCCACGCGTCCGAAATGTGTCGCTACGGATCATTGTTGGTGTCACCCATGGGTGTTGCTGTAATTTTGGAGGGGTGAGAGCGAGGAGGGCTTTTCTTTTTTTAAGTCTCTAATTCGGTATTTCAGTTCATAAAATTATTAATGGAAGAGGAAATACAGTAAGCCCACAATTTGTACACATTTAACTTGTTTGTATTCAGATTTATGTGTGTGGCAATAAAAAAAATAAAAATAAAAAGAGGGCAGAAAGGGGGGGGGTTCTAAGAAATTATTTTGGCAATCCCACCCATCATTGAACCCAATGGGTTTGGACTATACACAATTTTGTTTTTAGATGTGATAGCTGGAACATAACCCTTTACTGTATTTTTTCATTTGTGTGCGTACGTGTGTGTGTGTGTGTGTGTGTGTGTGTAAAATTAAACAAAAGGACTAGATGGTGTGATTATCCCTAACAAGTAGGATTGTACATGGGTGTAGCGTGATTGTGCATAAGTTGAGATAAGCATCTCCCATACATGCCTATGGCGTAGCATAAGCGAAAGACCCACTGCACATACATAATTATTTTGTTTGAAGTATATGCTTCCATTTAGGTCATAGCCCTCATAAGTTGGAAGAAGACAACTGAAGGGGATCCAGCTGAGATGTGAATGATTGGAAACATTAGGATCCAGAATTGTAAGGCAGTGCCAAGTACAGTGGTACCTCGGGTTACAAACACCTCAGGTTACAAACACTTTGGGTTACAAACTCCGCTAACCCAGAAGTAGTACCCAGGGTTAAGAACTTTGCCCCAGGATGAGAACAAAAATTGTGCGCCGGTGGTGCAGCGGCAGCAGGAGGCCCCATTAGCTAAAGTGGTACCTCAGGTTAAGAACGGTTTCAGGTTAAGAACGAACCTCTGGAACGAATTAAGTTTGTAACCAGAGGTACCACTGTATCAGGAATCGGTGACCTAAAAAAACACGGTTAAGCTGCTTGAGAGGGTTCCAGAAGAACCAATAAAGTTGCCCTCCTTCTCTCCCTCCAGTTCCCAGCACAAGCCTTCCACCTAGCTTGCTCTCCATCTTGTTTTCACAGTGCTTCTGGCTTGGCTGGAACCAAGAATGAACCTCAAACTCCAAATAAGCAAAGTATTATATGAGAATCTAGAGCATGAAAGGTGTGTGGTGTGTGTGATTAGGCCTCACATCTGATACACTCCCTATGTCATACCCCTTATCTCCAATATTCCTCAGATGAAAATAGGGACATTCCTCACTCCGCCCCCCAACTCGCCCTTCTCAGTCCCCCATATTTTGTGTCCCCCCCCTCCACAGAGCATTTCCTATCAGAAGAAGGGCCATCGCTTGGGACAAGTGTCAGCTCATCCTTCTCCCTGAGCTCGGCAGCCACGGCACTGGCAGGGAAATAGGGACATTCCAGGACCAAATCAGAAGCTGGGGTGGCTTTTGTGGTTCTGGGACTGTCCCTGGACAATCAGGGCACTTGGAGGGTAAGTGTCAGGTGTGCGTGCAGGAGCCAGGCCCTGTGACTAATAGGACTCTGCAGGACTGGGGTCTTCCTAAGTTTGTTCTGAAGAGGCAAGGTGCAGCCACACAGGTGAGGCCGATTGGTAACTCACAGCACCTGGTGGCAAGAGCTGGGAAGGGATATAAGGTCAGAATTTCCCTTTGGCTCTTTGCCACAGCGACACACTTCCTGCCTTGCTGCATTTGACTCCTTGCTTCTTGATCCTTGGACCCCTGGCTTTGTGACTCCTTGCTTTGTGACCCTCAGACCCTTGGCTTCTTGACTCCCTGCTCTCTGACGCTTGGACTCTTGGCTTTCTGACTCCTGGCTTCTGGACTCTCGTTCCTGCTCCCACCCCGCCATCTTGCCCCCGGTCCCGACATCCCCAGCTGGGACTTCACCCATGAACCGCACTACCACACTGTGACAGTATGCTTTTACCTGGTTGGAATGTAGCCTATGTAGGAAGGCAAGAGGCACACCAGTTGCTTCACTGTTTTGGCTCTGGCCCCACCCACTTTGGACCCTGAAAGGTTGGCAGTATAGGAATGTGACCTTCAGGCTGAAAAACACTCCCTACCCCTGATCCTAAAACCCACTCTAATTTTGTACAGGGCACCAGCACTGTGTGGGTTGGATAGAGCCGATACTCCTGCCATCGCTGCCACCCATCGTTACTCCCATGGATTTCAAGGGATTTGCTTCTAAGTTACTATGCTTCATATTGCTGCTTCAGACATCGTGACAGAATGCAGGTAAGGAAATTCCCTCGGAAACATTGGCCACCAGCCATCTAGGCATTTTGCAGATCACAGTCAGTACCTTGAACTAAGCCTTTGGCTATGCATCTATCTATATATTTATTAGGTCCCAAATGCAAAATCACATATGCTTGAAATCCAAGCTGCAGTCAGGGAATTCAGGGTGTGATTCAGGAATCTCATCGGTCCAAGACTGGAATGCAATGCAGTAACTTGCTCAAGGACTGCGTGTGCTCAGAATCATTTTCAGGCATGGAGAGGAATAGACAGGGCCCAAGCACTGGGCGGTAAGCCCACTACAAAAAAAAGAGAGAACAAAACGAGATATTAATTTGTGGACCATGTTTGACAATCTTTACTTATTCCCCCATATCCATACGGACTGTCCAGACCTTGTAAGAGCTTGCGAGATGCCTACGCAAGCACTAGGAGCTAACAAGCTGTGATATCTGACTGGGAGCAGGAGGCCGGAGCAAGGACCTTTGGGGGGAAAACCACGGTCAGGGTGGGTCAGCCCTGCTGATAGTATTTATCGGCCCGATAATATATGCTAGTAAATGAATTAAGCCTCTGGTCTCCAGAGCGCATTGGAAAAAAAGAGCACTTGATCCCAGTGATTGAGAATGGTGCCGAAAAGACATTTGTCACTTGTTTGTAGTTAATATATATACAGTCGTACCTCGGGTTAAGTACTTAATTCGTTCCGGAGGTCCGTTCTTAACCTGAAACTGTTCTTAACCTGAAGCACCACTTTAGCTAATGGGGCTTCCTGCTGCCGCCGCACCGCTGAAGCACAATTTCTGTTCTCATCCTGAAGCAAAGTTCTTAACCTGAAGCACTATTTCTGGGTTAGCGGAGTGTGTAACCTGAAGCGTATGTAACCCAAGGTACCACTGTATATGCATTCTGCACTGTCTTTTGGGCGGGGGGGAATGAGCAATAAATACCAATCAGCCAGCCAGAAATGTAAGGAGTGGTTTCTATGAAGGAAACTGAAGGACACTATCCTCCCGTTTCTCAAGACAGGCAAAGACTTATGTAGAAGGGGGGAAGGGGCACAGAGAAACCATGCTTTGACATTGGCAGCTGAGAGGCAGATGCCACCAAACAGCTTGTTTTGTTGTCTTGCACAATAAGGCCAAGCAACAAGTCATAAAAAGACTGTTCTTTTTAATGTGCTTAGCAATTTAGAATGTTATGGCTTTGTATTTTTAGAAGGGTTTGCTGGTTTAAATTATCTCCTTGTAAACTGCTTTGAGAGTTCAGCTGGGAAGTTTTCGGTTTTTTAAACTGAGAACCAAGCAGGCACACATCAGCCCCTGCGATTGTCAGAACATCAGCCTGGAAGGGTCCCCTGTTCACAGTCCTTTCCACTATGGTGAGAGGGAAGGAATAAACGAACACCTCTTTAAATTACAGTGGTGCCTCGCAAGACGAAATTAATTCGTTCCGCGAGTTTTGTCGTCTTGCGATTTTTTTCGTCTTGCGAAGCACGGTGTCGGGAAAGTTTTGGAAAAGCTTCAAAAATCACCAAAGTCTTTAAAAACCTCAAAAAAGGCTACCACACCGCGTTCTATGAGTTGCTCCTCGAAGTCAAGCCGCAACTGTATTAACGGTGTTAAGAAAAAAGGAAACAAACTTGCAAGACGTTTCCGTCTTGCGAAGCAAGCCCATAGGGAAAATCGTCTTGCGAAGCAGCTCAAAAAACAAAAAACCCTTTCGTCTAGCGAGTTTTTTGTCTTGCGAGGCATTCGTCTTGCGAGGTACCACTGTATATGATTTCTAAATCTGCATCTGTGCATATGAATTAGCGTGTGCCTATCTCACACAAATTTGTGTCCTCTTCTGGTGACTGCCCTGGCCTCAGGTGAGCAATAAGTCAGTCTTTGCTTACCTGCTGGCTGTGGCTGATGGGAGCTATGAGCCAAAACAGCTGGAAGGCACCGGCCAAGGTGTAGCAAGGGCTACAATATGCAATAGGGAAAGCTGGCATTCGTTCTCTTGTTGGTTATGTAAATGCACTCAGTGCAAGTTATTTTCTACATCCGCCAACGAAGAAAGCTTCGTGGTGCTTTTGCTGGATTTAATTACTTGTTGAATCCTGCCAGTTGTCTTAAAGTCCCCTTGGCCGTAGAGATACTTGTGACTGGCTGTTTCCTCACCTGCGGCAGTTTGTGGCTGCATTTATGAGACTTGAGTGTTTGTTCCTTGGGCCACAGCAGTGGTATGTGGTTGTACATCTGAGCCTTAGTAGTGGGAACATTTTGCATCGGTGAAAGCAAACCTG